>NC_056747.1:164641064-165241064 GCF_019279795.1 Protopterus annectens | reverse complement strand
GTTAGGTTGAATCTGTTTTACTGTGTTATGGTTGTGCTGTCATATGGAAAGTGTTACAACTGGTGTTAGACGCACTCTTTAGGAATGTACTGTGCATTGGTACTAAAATTACAGCAGCACTGATAATACATCAGTGCAGTGTTATGTACAAGCAATTTATCCTTGTTTAGTGCCAAAGGTGTATACAACAGTTATTTAAATGATGCCATTTTTCTCAGATTGTGTGCACTGCACTATTAAGTGATGTACAATATTATTATAATCATTTGCATGTAAAAATTCACCAGCATCTTACAGCACTGCATTATACACAAACATGCTTGTGAGGGATTGCATCAGTTTTTATGGGAATTTCATAATACTGGATGGTTAAATTAACAGTAGCTCTCAATTTATATATTTTCCTATTCCTAATATGAAGCATTAATCATGGATATATTTACTCTGCCTTAAGCCTTTGCAACTGAAAAGTTACAAATGTAGTCTAATTGCTGGATGTCAAAGAAAGGCACAGTCTCTTAAAATATGCTCTATGTATCTAAATCTGAATGCCAGCTTCTGGCTAAGATGAAAGTAGCTTAAAAATGACAAACAAGCTGATTACTTTGTCCACCCTCCTATTATGAACGCATGTGCTATAACTTACCAACCAGCAATATACTGCATCCCAAGTTTGGGAAGGGGTTTCTTGTGAACCCCTTATTATAAATGCATCTGCTGTAACTTACCAACCAGCAATATATTGCTTTCCCAGTTTGGGAAGGGGCTTTATGTTCACCCCCTATTATGAACCAGTAAAATCCTCTTCCCAGTACATAGTGGACCACTATATTACTGGCCAATATATGCCCACAGTCTGATAACCGATATTTCTTTTTACAGACTATATTTGCTGTGGGGGTTACACCCTTAATGTTTGGCCTCTGCCACTACACCTCATTATCTAATGATACAATACTGGGGTTATACCTCCTCAGAGTATTTACATTGTATTGACTGAGTTAGACTTGCATGGTAATGTGCATTTTCAGACGGGATCCAGGATGTAAGGTAAAAAAATAGAGTAAACATGCATAAGAAAAAACACAGTATATGTTTACAACACATCAGAATTAAAAATAGAAATGAATGTCACAAATTTGACAAAAATGCTAGGTATATACAAATATTTTGTTTGGTCTCTTTAGACCTCATCTTTACTGGACTTGCCCCCCCCCCCCCCCCCCCCAGTACCCAGTGTCCACACTGGGTCTAACAGCTGCTCTCCAACATCCTTTTAAAACGTATTTTTATTACAGTCAAAATACTGCTACATTTTCTATAAGTAGCATTCATGCCAACTTGTGCTGTGACATTCCATAACAAAGAACAAGAAGAAAAATTATCATTCTTCTATAAATATAATATACAACTACGAGTCTACTGTGTGGAGAGTAGTCTCTTCAAGCCAAAAGTAAACATCATAGACATTTCATTTTTTTTTTTTATATAAATTATTTTGTCTACCTTCTGGTGCTGGAGGAGGCAGGGGAAGAAACAACAGCAGAAAAAATAAGTGTTTTCATGATGGTGATTGTGATGAGTGATCGACCACCAGCCATCACAGACCGGGTATCTCCACCGCCGCACAGTTCCAAGTCCGTTAGACTTGACAGTTGACTCTCTTGCTCTCCTGATTCCTGCTGCCTGCCTAAAGTGCCGACCCATGCAGTGAAGTTGTGGTATATAGTGCACCTGTGATGACCACCTGCACCAACCAGTATGCAAGCAACAACGAAAATTTCAAGCCAGTGCCACTTCTTTAACTTATTTTATATTTAAAAAAAAAAAAAACACACTTCTACAGCCCTAATTATGCTATGCTAATGCTGCTGTACTACCACTCAATTACTGACAGCGAGCGATCGCCAATCATCAGCTGCTTCTATTTGCTTGAATCACTTGTGGGCTTCTCTCGTTCATTCAAACTCTGTCCCGACTCCCACCTCTCCCTCTCTTTTATTTTGTTTCCTACCATGGCCTATCCTAACTGCAGACTTGCAGCAGTGTGCCACGTGCGAGACCTGTGAATGACGGCATGTCCAGCGCGTACTACTGCTGCAAATGTAAACAAACAGCAGCAGCCCTTAGCCGAAATCTGACTGGCTAGCAGGCTGTTCACAGAGCTGACGTCACTGTGCATGCCTCTGTGCGATGCCTTCAGTCCAAGAAAAGAAAAATTTAAAAAAGAAAAGATGGAAAATTTGGAAATTAAGGGGTGCCACTCAGGAATTGTGGCACCCCATCATTTGGACTTCAAAACCCGGTAAAAACTGAGCGATTTGGTACGGTTGAGAGGTCTGAGTGATATGAAGGTGTCTGGAATCTCTCACGTGGGTGAGAAGCATCCTATATAGACTGGGGTCAAAGAGAATGTAGAAGTCTTGTTTAGATGTTTCTCAAAGGCTTGTTTTCTTGGGGTGTCTTTTGGATACCACAGTTCAAATAGTCTTTCTTCCACAGAAAAGATTAGATGTATATGTAAATACATTCTGGAATTTTTCCACTCAGACTACTCTATCAGCAAGGGAATTTCTCAGGTTTCTATGTCTCTTGCATCTGTGGTTCTCAAAAATCCTAAAGAAAGACCCCACGTGAGGAAGAATTCAGTGGTACCTAAAATCTGTATGATCCCAACATCAACATTTCTTGACATTCCAGATTTGTGGGTTTTGAGAAGGGGAGATTCTTTGGTAGAGAGACTAATTTTTATCTAAATTCATGTCTCCCCATTTTCTCTTCCAGCTCCAGCACACACTGTAACAGTAGATCATTAGACTCTCCTTGGGGAGCAGTGTCTATGGAGATGAAAAGCGTAGGGTCTTTGGAGCAGAAGAGACAGACCAAACCATACAAAAATAAGAGATTTTGGCACTCAAAAACTCTTAACGCACACAATCATTTTTGTTCCCTAGGACCATTAAAAGTGTTTATAAACACTACAGTGATGTAGTACATAAACGGAGGTGCTGATCTTACCCTCTGTGCAGACTAGCTGTGGTTGTCTGGGGTACAGCCTTTCAGCACAATCCCAGTTTACAGGTATCTTGCGTACCATAATTTTCTTACAGAAGCTGAGTAGGACCAGGGCAGATCCTCAGGAATGGAAATTGAATGAGGGGGTCTTCAAGAATTGATCCATCTGTGAAGAACACCATAAACAGATCTTGTTGCCTCCATCCAGAATCAGTTGGCATAGTTCTTTTTTCTTTTCCTGAATGCTTTTCCATCTGCGTACCATAATTTTCTTACAGAAGCTGAGTGGGACCAGGGCAGATCCTCAGGAATGGAAATTGAATGTGGGGGGTCTTCAAGAATTGATCCATCTGTAAAGAACACCATAAACAGATCTTGTTGCCTCCATCCAGAATCAATTGGCATAGTTCTGTACCAGGACTCCATGAAAGGGATGGAAAACAGATAATTTTTCTTTTCCTGAATGCTTTTCCATCCTTTCCAGTAAAGTCTAAAGTCAATCTGAAGATTCAAAAGGATGCTCCATATATCACTGTGGTGACTCCCTTCTGGTCCAGGCAGCAGTGGCTCTCCTTTATTGTAGGAAATGGCTAAGGGCAGTTTCCACAACCTTCCTTACAGACTGGTCCTACTTGCACAGGGTAAAAGGATGTTTGATGCATCCTGACCCCAAACCACTGCAACTAACTGTCTAGATAGACTGAATACTTTTCACACACCTATTTTCTTGACAGAGTTCAGCAAGTATTAAAAGAGGCAAGAAAGCCTGCTACTAGAAAAGCATATGTTCTTAAATGGAAATGATTTTCTAGTTGGTGTTAAGAAGGGAATTGGTACCCTTTCAGAGCTAGTGTCTCTGGTTCTACATTTTTGGGTGAGTTCCTATCCTCTGGCCTGTTTTATTCCTCCAAGGTTCATATGTCAGCCATTTTATCACGTCTGCTCATGGATCCCCCTCTTTCAATGAAATCTGATGTGAAAATATTTTTGAATGGGGTATTGCATGCAAAACCTTGTAGAAAACAGGTGGCTCCTCCTTGGGATCTTATTTTTTTCTTGGAAAGAATAGTCGTTGCTGCATTTCAAATCAGCTCATCAGGCTGAATTGAGGGTCTTAACTTGGAAAATGGTGTTACTGATTGCTCTGACCTCTGCCAGAAGAGGATTTGAGTTGCAAGCTTTTATGGTGGGTCAACCTTGTCTTATCTCATTTTCCTTAAAGATAAGGTTTCCTTAAGAAGTAATCCTTTATTTATTCCTTAAGTGGTATCTATATTTACTATGAGTCAAGCTGTCCATCCCGTCTTCTTTACAGAAAATAAAAACATTGGAGAAAGGATATTCCATACTTTGAATGCTCGCAGACTAAGTGCTATCTAGGCAGTACTAACTCTTTTACTCACTCTTGTGAATGTAAGAAAAAAAAAAGCAACCCAAATCAAAACATACTGTTTACCAATTGTTTGTCTCAAGGCATTAACCTTTTGTTATATTCACTACAACAGTGCAATTCCGATTACAAGGCTCATTTTTCCAGGGCCTTTGCTTCATATATTACTTTTTGGAAAAGTTAGTTTCTAGAAATATTCTCTGACATCACCCTGGTTCTCTGTGCATACCTTTACAAAGAACTCCAGACTTTTCCAGGTTTAGGGTAGGCTTTGCTAGAACCATTCTCCAGAGGCTCCTGAAACGTCATCTTTCTTTTTCCCAGTCTGTCTAAGCTATGGTAATCTACCCATATAGCCAAGGCTGCTGCAGCAGTGATCAGTAGGGATGAATGTAGTCCAGTTGTGTAAGTCAACTTACCATAACAGTGGATGTTCAGATCATCATGGCTGCAATAGCCTCTCCCTCTCTTCATCCTTCATATTGTTGTATAATTTTGTTAGCAGGGTGAGGACCTGTAACTTTATATCTCGTGTTGTCATTTTCATTAATTCCTCAACTGTTAGGTTCGGATCTGATCATCCTGTCTGACACAACTCTTCTTCCAGCTCATGGAACAATGAAATTCTCAAACTTCTCCTTGTAACCACAATACCCTAGTCACCTAACCTAACCTAGATTTCATTTGCTATAGTTTTCAGATGTGGTCTCTCTAAACCTCGCAAGTTGCTGTAATTCTTTTTTGTGAGTTAAGTTTTTCCTCCTTACATTTTTTTTCTAAATATACTTTAGTGTGTGTGTGTGTGTGTGTGTGTGTGTGTGTGTGTGTGTATGTTTATATATATATATATATATATATATATATATATATATACATACACACACACACACACACTCCCTATATTACTGTAGACTTTAATAACTTTTAATTACCTTTAGCTCTAAATTTCTTTCTATTTTTTTTAAGCTTACTTTTTTGAGTATTCTTTAATACTATAGTTTGTATTACTGTCTCTTAAAGTACTGGTAGTATTCTCTTTAAATTAAGATCTTTGGTGTTTTCTTCCTATTTAAAGAAAAAAACATTTCTAACTTTAATTTTTTTCATTGTCTGCTAAACCTTCTTGTTTTAAGAAGTGTGTGGCTTGTGGCCATAAATTCCCTAACTCAGAAGCACATTCAAAGTGCATATATTGTTTAGGGCCTACTCGCCTCAGTGCCGATTGTGACATCTGCAAAGCGTTCAATACCCTTGCTTTAATTGATAGGAAAAATAAACTGATTTTTAGGGGCTTGCTGTCTTCTAAAACTGCGTCTACAGGCTCTGGGGCTGAAATCCCCAAAAGAATCTAGAGAGAGAGTCAGAAAAGATCTTCAGAGCAGACAACTTCTACTGCTTTGGTGCCGTCTTCAGAACTTCCTTTGAAACATACAAAGAAATTGGATCCAACAGCTGTGGATATGAAATCCAGAGCAGAAGAATCTTCACTGATCCACTCTCCTCCGATGTCTGAGCCGATCACCTCAATGCTCCCATCACCTTTTTTGGCATCAGCCTGACACATTTGAGACCTTCATCCTTGGCCTCATCCAGTCAGTCTTCCAAGAGCCTTAGTGAAGCTGATCTGGACAGGATGATGAGGAAGTTCCTCAGGATGCAAAGTAAAATGGGAGTTCTCCCGGCTCCAACCCCATTAGGTCCAGATATCCTTGTCAATACTACCCCTCATTTGTTAGCTCCTTCTCCGATTTGACCTTTGGTTTTGGGAGCCATCAGATCTGAAAGTCCTGGAGTCATCCACCTCTGATCTGAAGAGGTTGCCGTAGTCAACTCCGATGATATCTCTGAGTGGTTTGGAGCCTAACACTTTGGAGCTAGACTCTCAGAGCACTAGTGCCAGTGTCGGCTCTGGGGTGCTAGAGTTGACTCCAAAGCTGTCAGAGCCATCTCTGCCCCTTGGACCTTTGGCGCTGAATAGCTTGGCTCCAGCTACTTCCTCGAGTAGTTTGCCTTTGGGGCAAAGGGAGCTGGTGTTCTATAAGCATGCCTTATCAGATCCATCAGTGTCCTTTTCTCCAAAGCATTCTGCCTTCGAAGTAGTGGAGAAGAGCGTTCTCTGTTCCCAGAGTTCAGATTTCTCCCTCTTCAGCTCTGACTACCCAGTTCCATTCAATTCTGCTTCGAGGCTCAATCATCTTTTCCTCTGGTACAGCCAGCCCAAACCGGTCTCCAGACAACCTATTAGGGTGAAGTAATCTCTTTTGACACTTCTCTGGAGCATCCCATGGAAGAAGTTCCGAGGAAGAGGAAGTTTAAAAAGACATTTAGACTCTCTAAAAGAGTCCGTCACAGAGGACACTAATGAAGGGGAATGGTCCCCCAGATTACCACCTGATGACGTCTCATTTGGAAACATCTTAGAGTTCCTGAAACAAAGGCATGGTTGATCCTCCGATAACCTTTCTCAAGAGGAGTGGATGTTCCTGGAGGCCTTTGGCACTAGCACATCTACCTCCTAGGTGACTCCACCTGCTCATGAGCTCATTGATTTGCTCTTTTGATGGGTGTGTAAGGAACCTGACAATAGATCCTAGCCCTAAGAGACCAGATACGATCCTGGCACGACCCAAGAATAGAATTTTTTGGAGTAAGAGTACCAGTTGATGCCATGATGATGGTGGTGGCCACCAAGAAGGAACTGGCAGAACAAAGTTCCTCTGTTCACCCACCAAACAGGGAGTGTAGGGTGCTGGATGAATCTGGGAAGCATGTCTATGCTTCAGGGACCTTCGTTCTTTGGTTACTGAATTACTTTGCACATTTTGAGACTTCAGAGGGATTTGTTTATAGAACTTTCCAGATCTCTCTCTGGGACCACATCCTCTGAGGTAGACCACTGTATCCTTTCAATTGGCTACCTTTCAGTCCATTTCAAATTCATCCATGAGGGTCATCTCACACTCGGCTTAAGGTAGGTACCATTAGTGGCTGGTTCAGACATTTCTGTCAGAAGGCATGCCTGGATGCGCTTGTGTGACTTTGCGGAACCCTTCAAATCTTCCTTCATCAGTGTTCCTCTTGATGAAAGTTAGACCCCTTCTCTAGGCAGGAAAGAAAACCCTGTCTGCTGTGGGTGTGTGTTTTTTTGACCCCTAAACAGACCTCTTTCTGGGCACCAACAAGGTGGATGAAAAATGTGGTTCCCCTAGGGCAGAGGGAGAACTCTAATGGGAGATTCCATCTCCGTGGCAGAGGTAATATACATAACCAGAGATCTAGATACAATTTTTCTGACCAGTCCTATCAGCACTCCAGAAAGGAAGCCTGACTGTCCAGCTCTGGAGGCATTTGTGAGTTATCTATCCATGCGCCAGAGAGCCCGGCTAGAAATTGCAAAAGGTTCATGGGTGCAGAGGATAATATCCAGAGGTTATCTAATACCATTTTCCCATCCACCCCCACTGGTTTCAAACAAAATCCGTGATGTTTCCACTCAGAGTGAAGCAGCAGCAGCACTTGAAATAAACAACTGCTAGAATGGAGTCACCCAAAAGGTCCCCCGAACCAGAAACAGTCCATAACTTATTCAAGATTCTTTTTAGTGTCAAAAAAAAAAAACAGGACTGGAGACCAATCTTGGATCTCGGCAAACTAAATCAATCAGTTTAGTATACAAAGTTACGGCTGGTCATGGTTCAGTCCATTCTGCCTTTTCTGCACAAGGACACGTGAATGTGCTCAGTAGATCTTTAGGATGCATACTGTCATATAAAAATGAACAGACAGCTCAGGTGATATCTGGAAACCAGTCATTACCAATTCAGACCTCAGCTCTTTATCACCACAGCCCCCAGGGTGTTCACCAAGTGTATAGCAGCAGTTGCAGCTCACTTGAGACTGCAGGGATTCCAGGTGTTTCCATACTTGGATGACTGGCTCCTAACTGCTCTGACCAGACATCATCTGATTCAATATCAGGGCTACTTACTCCAGTTATGCTCTTGTCAGGGGTTTCCTTTAATTACAACAAATCTCAACTCGAAGCGGTTCAGATATTGGAATTCATTGGTGCCCTGTTCAGTACAGTCACTCAAACAGCTTCTCTCCCTCTCTCCAGGGTTCAGACAGTTCAGTTCCAGGTCAAAAAGATCATTAAGTGTTCTTCTCTTTCAGCTTGTCTGGTCCTCCAAGCATTGGGACCCATGTCGGTGGCAAGCACTCTAGTATCCCTGGCAAGACACCATGTGAGGATCCTTCTGTAGACGCTCGCAACTCAGTGGTCTGTTTTCCAACAACCATTATCCAATCAAGTTAAAATAATGCAAGCTTGCAAGTATTACCTTCTATGGTGGATCCATTCAAGTCAAATACAAGAAGGCTATCTGTTTGCTCTCCCTCCACCCAAGGCAACAGCAACCACGGATGCCTCTTGGATCGGGTGGGGGGCACTTCTTGGGAAGGATGATTCAAGGCACGTTGACTGCATGGTTTCTCCAGTTCTGTTGAGTGCTAGATAGCCCAGCTCTCCTCCCCCTGTCCATCACATTCTATTATCATCTCACAAAGCTTCCACTAGAAAAGTTTACAACAAAAGTAAATGAAAAAGATTTTTTTGGGCGCACACAAAGAATTTAGACCCCTTTTCAGCACTCATTTCTAAGGCTCTTGACTTTTTAGCTACAATTTTCAATGAAGGGGCTAGCTCCCCAACTGAAAGAGTACAATTAGCAGCCATTTCTAATTTTCATATGGGAATAAATAAATCCACTTTAGCATCTTCCAGACTTTGCAAAGCCTTTCTCAGATGAAAATATTTACTTAGACCTCCATGAAAGGACCCTGCTCCTCCATGGGATTTAAGCATTGTTTTGTAGACCTTAACCCAACCCCCTTTTGAACCATCAGCTAAGTATGAACTAAAACTTTTGACCTTGAAAACTATCTTGTTGGTTGCTTTTACTTCTGCCAGAAGGGTATCAGAATTACAGGCCATCATTTAAACCTCCTTGTTTGCGTTTTCATAAGGACAGAATATCTTTACGGACCAATCCTTCTTTTCTACCTAAGGTGGTGTCAAAATCCAGTATTAAATATAGGAGAATATGTGATGTTCTTCGTGTTTCACTGCTGCAGTCATTACATTTGGGTTAACCTGCTGGCAGGTTGCCCGTAGTGAGCCTGAATTCCAAAGTCTTGGGTCCTGCGTCGGTTGGTATCACCTTTTCCCTGATGTCCGGTCGTCAGGGGGTATAAAAGATGCAGCCGACGCCATTTTATTCAGTCTTTCTTGTCGTGCGGTGCCTGAAGCAGAAGCAGTTCGCAAGTGCCAGTTGGCCGACTCCTGAGATTTTCGTGTTCGAGTTTCAGATCCGAAGTCTTCATTAAAAGCTAACTACCCTGTTGCAGAAACTTTTTTCTTGCTCCAGACTGATGTCAGAAAAAGTTAATAGTTGTATTTCTTGTGGGAAGCAAATACCTCATAAAGGCTTTCATTCTTACTGTATTCCTTGCCTAGGCCCTGACCACGACGTTGCTAGTTGTCTGTTTTGTGCTAGATTTAACCAATGCACTATTAAGCGTCTGTACGATTTTGCATTAAGCTATTTTGGGCGAAGATTTAATTATACAATGTCGTTGGATAGCCATACGACTACCGGAGTTCACAAAAAATGCAAATAAAAAGAAAAAGACAGGCAACCGAGGTCCAAAACTGACGACGAAGCTTCCCCTAAGCAAGTCACCGGTTCTCCGTGAGGCACTTTCGCAGTCCCTGATGCCCGCTACTTTAGAGTCGCAGGCCGCTACCGACTCTCACGTGGAGTCGGCCAGGCAGTTGGAAACTCAGGGTATTGGAGCCTCTGAGATTATTCCCTCAGATGGGTCCGGAGCCACTGAGCAGGCATCGGCTTCTGAGGGTGTATTCAGACCTAAACAATTATATATAAAACTGACTTCAAAGACTAAAACACCTTTAAAGGCAAAGAAACAAGTTCACCAGTCACAAGGACAGGCCTCCATGCCCAAAAAACAGATGCTCAAAATGGCCGAAGACTTAATTACCTTGATCAGGGGTTCCCATCCCCCTCCTGATGAGGCCTAGGCAAGAGACAGACTATGAATCTTAAGATCAGGTTTCCATTTCTTCTGATTCCTCTTCTGATCAGGAATATTCTTTTACCCCCCCATGAGGATTCTGATGCTGAAGAATCAATTCCTTCAGCTTCTCCTCCTGAGGACTACTCTTTTGGGGAAACCTTGCATAGTATGAGGGAGCACTTCCACTGGGAGAGCCAAGATTTTTCAGAATCTAAGAAAAAGCTCAGAGACTTCCTTTTACTACCTCAACACAGGCCTATAGCTATTCCACCTGTGTTGGACATTGTTGATGGTGTTCTCGGAGTCTAGTCTGACCCCTGACTCTCTACCTCCAGCTCCTGTTAAGCCAGACAGATACTACAGGGTCCCTGACTCTCATAAATTCCTTTTCAAAAACCCTATTGCAGAACCAGAAACTATTTCTCAGGGTCCAAAAGGGGTCAAGGCTTCTACTGCAAAAAACCCTACCCCCTCTGACAGGGATTCTAGGGCACTGGATAGATGGGGAAAAAAGATTTACACATCTGCTACTTTGGCTATACATGCCTTAAATTGCCAGTTTCATATGCTCAAATATCAGCAATATGTCATGACACTGCTTAAACAGAAAATGATGGCAAAACAAATATTGCATGCAGCTGAACGAGTTGGAAAGCATACTTTGCAATGTGGGTTTGATTCTCTGGAGGCCTCGTGCAGGGCCACTGATAC
Source organism: Protopterus annectens (assembly GCF_019279795.1). Taxonomy (NCBI): domain Eukaryota; kingdom Metazoa; phylum Chordata; order Ceratodontiformes; family Protopteridae; genus Protopterus; species Protopterus annectens. The sequence goes on along the minus strand of NC_056747.1, from coordinate 165,229,852 downwards.
GGGTTCTGTCATTAGGAGGCATGCTTGGTTAAAGGAACAAACTCTGCCCGACCATGTTAAAGCAAAATTATTAGATGCTTCTTTACAACATGATACCTTGTTTGGTGTTAAGGTAGAAGAGGTGTTAAAGAAAATGGAGGACAAAGCTAAATCTATGCAAACGGTAAAGGATTTTTTACAGGTACAGCCACCTAGATTTAGCAGACACTGGCCTACAAAGAATTGATCCTTTCCCGTCTCAGACAGACCTCAAAGGGGCAGATCCAGATGCCCTAGAGGCAGATCACAGCTGCAAGGATCCTATAGGCCTAAGCAGTGGAGTGCTTCTACCTCCAAAGGTGGAGAAGACAAAGCACAATCATACAGGAAAACAGTCCCAATGACTTCCCCCTGACTGCACCAAGCACTTATCTTCTGGCAGCACCCTTAGGAGGAAAACTAGCACTTTTTTCTCAAAATTGGCATATTATAACCCAGGACAAATGGGTTCTAGACATAGTGTCACAAGGCTACAAGTTTCATTTCCATACCCTGCCAAGGGCAAACGGTTGGCCAGACCTGCCAAAAAATCAATGGGCAGAGGCTCAAAAACAAGTCGCAGCTCTCATGGACATGAGGGCTATTCAACAAGTACCACAGCAAGAGCAGGGCAAGGATTTTACTCGACTGTTCTTGGTACTCAGAAAGGACAAAGCATGGAGACCAGTGCTGGACCTATCTATTCTAAACACTTTCCTGGATATACCAAAATTCAAGATGTTGACCTTACAACAGCTTCTGCCCATGCTGGGCAGCAAGGCTTGGCTCGTGACTTTAGCCCTAAAAGAGGCATACTTGCATGTCCCAATCAGGCAATCATGCAGAAGATACCTCAGAATCAAGGCTGGCTCAAAGCATTATCAATTCTCTGCACTGCCCTTTGGCTTATCTACTGCGCCCAGGGTCTTCACAAAGTGCCTCGCACCAGTAATTGCTTACTGCAGACAAAGAGGAATACAAATATATCCTTACTTGGATGACTGCCTCATACAAGCAGAGAACAAGGACATTCTACTTCAGCATCTGATGTTTGTGATAAGACTTTTAACATGCTTAGGGTACACAGTCAACAAAAAGAAATCAAAACTAGTACCCTCTCAAGAGATAATATTCCTGGGTGCAAGCTTAAATACAATTGCCCAGATGGCTTATCTCACTCCAGACAGTGACAACTGACTACCTATTTCAAGGAAATGGCAACAAAGGCCCAGTTATCTGCAAGAAAAATTCTGCAGGCTTTGGGCTTCATGACATCCTGCATCTTACTAATTCCATATGCAAGACTGCATATGAGGAAAATTCAATGGTACCTAAAAAGTGTCTGGACACAACATTGCCACAGTCTGGAAACAATGATTACTCTAATTCCCTGCCTGCAACAGGAATTTCGATGGTGGACAAAGGCTTGTCACCAAAGCAAGGGACAGCCATTCTTACTACCCCCAGCCAGGCAGAGCCTAATGACGGATGCTTCAGATTATGCCTGGGGGGCACATATGGCAGGAAGAGGCATTCAGGGCACCTGGTCGTCAAACCAAAAGCATCTGTATATCAATCAAAAAGAGATGCTAGCTGTTCAAAATGCCCTGCCAGCCTTCAAGGACCTACTTCATCCGGGACAACTACTGATAAAGACAGACAACACCAAGGTCATGTGGTACATAAACAAGCAGGGGGGCACTCATTCTTATCCCCTGTGCAGACAAGCCATGGCTTTATGGGACACAGCATTGACTTGCCAAGTTCATCTGCAGGCACAGTTCCTGCCAGGAAAGGACAGTACACTGGCAGACGAACTAAGCAGAAACCTCATGGATCCCCACGAATGGCACCTGGATCCCCAAGTCTTCAGCATGATAACAAAGAAATGGGGACGCCCGGACATAGATCTATTTGCCTCCCCTCAAAACAATCAACTAAAAAGATTCTGCACAAGGACTTATCACAGACAAGCTTGGAAAGTGGACGCCTTATCTTTCAACTGGACAAACCTATCAGTATATGCCTTTCCTCCCCTGCCTCTCCTCCCCAAGGTACTCCTAAACGTCAGGCAGGAGAAACCAAAAATGATTCTGATTGTAAAGACTGGCAATGACATTACTGGTATCCAGTCTTAAGGAACTTGTCCCAATGCCCAACCTGGACCTTACCTCAAATACCTCATCTACCGTCCCAACAAAGCAATCAGATTCTGCACAGCCAACTCAGGACCCTAAACCTGGCAGCATGGCGGATAATGTAGCCATAAAAACCACACCTCTCAGTAAAGCTGTGATGGATGTCATTTTAGAAGCCAGAAGGCCTAGTACTAGAAAATCCTGTGCTGGGAAATGGAAAAGATTTTGCGCTTGGAACCAAGCTCAAGGAAATGATACAGCTGTCCCAAATATTCCTCAGATTTTACAATACTTAACTGAGATGCTGGACAAAGGCTTATCTTTTTCATCAATTAAAATCCATGCCTCTGCCATTTCGGCTCATTACAATAGAGAGCCACCACTCTTTTTTTTCATCCTTTATTAAGGCAGTACCTCAGAGGAGCCAAAAACTTAAGGCCTCCAAGGAGAACGCCAGTACCTGCATGGGACCTCAATTATGTCTTGGGGAAAAACTCACCTTACCTCCTTTTGAGCCAGCTGCTACTGCGGATATAAAGTTCTTATCTTGGAAAACAGCTCTGCTCCTAGCAATAACTTATGCAAGAAGAGTTTCAGAGCTACAGGCTCTCATGGCTGTGGAACCCTTTATCATTTTTTATCCAGACATGGTCTCTCTGAGAACAAACCCTACATTTATGCCTAAGGTGGCATCCAGTGTAGCCCTTAACCAAACAATTAATTTGCCAACTTTTTATCCAAATCCACAGAACAAGGGGGAGAAAATTCTGCATTCTTTGGACGTACACAGACAACTTAGATTCTACTTGGACAAAACTAAAGTTTTCAGAAAGACAGAACAATTACTAGTGGCATATACCACAGCATCACAAGGAAAGGCGATCTCCAAGCAGACTATTTCAGAATGGATAGGTCACTGCATTCGATTCTGCTACTCACAGCATAGCAAACCAGTGCCTAAGGGCATAAGGCCACATTCAACCAGAGCTGCAGCCACTTCTGCAGCTTTTTTCAGGGGAATACCAACCAAAGACATTTTAGAGGCTGCTACTTGGAGTTCAGTGCATACCTTTACAAAACATTACAATATGCCTCTTTACTCTAAATCCAGGGCAGGCTTTGCCACTGCAGTTCTGCAGGGCCTCATAGCCACTCCTAATGCTGTTTAACTCCAGCCCCCCAACCATAGCTTTGGGACTCAACCCAAATGTAATGACTGCAACAGTGAAACACGAAGAACATAGTACAGTTGTGTACACCCCCCCCCCCTCGCCATCCCCCTTATTTTTGCTGGAACTTATCTTTACTTCTCTAATCTATACAACCTGGGTGGTGTATTTGCTTATAGATGAAGGTAAAGCTTATTTTGGTGCATGTATGTTTTATTTACATAATTTTAGCCTACCCTTTTGGGGGCACCTGACATCTGGGACAAGAAAAACTGAATAAAATGGCGTCTGCTGCATCTTTTATACCCCTACCAACCTGACGTCAGGGAAGAGGTGACAGCAACCGCCGCAGGACCCATGGCTTTGGAATTCAGGCCGACTGAGGGCAACCTGCCAGCAGGATAACCCAAATGTAATGACTGCAACAGTGAATACACTCGAACATCTACATTTATGGTAAGTGTACACAGCTTTACTTTATACCTATTGGATGGTCACAGACATTTCAATCTTCACAGAACCAAAAATTTGAGAGATCAGAACAATTATCTGTTTCCTTTTTGGAGTCAGAATTAGGCAAACCAGTTTCTCAAGTGACTTTAGCCAAATGGTTGACTGTATTACTTTTGCATATGAAAAAGTGGGGTTGCCTTTACCAAAACCACCAAAAGCCCATTCCACCAGATCTAACTTAATGTCACCCTTTTTGTTTAGAACTTCCTTGGGTATTTGTGCGGCTGCAACTTGGGCTAATCCTCTTACCTTTATTGCTCATTACAAATTGAATATGGTATCTAGGGGAAGAGCAGCCTTTGGCTCAGCTGTGCTCAGGAATATCCTTCCTTCAAGTTCTCACTGGATTTAGGAAGCTGAGGACTCTTTCCCAACAATTGAAGAATGAATGAAAATTACAACATCAGATAAAAAAGTTATATACTTAATGTAAAGTTCCATCTGTGTTGTCCATTTTTTTCTTCAACTTCCCTCCCACCAACCCCCTCCTTGCTTTACTCTTGGAAAGATTGAAGGATGCTGCAGGAACTGCTGTTCCTTTGGTTGAGTCCCAGATTATGTTGCATCATCATTTTGTGCTGCTTTGCAGACATAAGGGGCGGCAGACGAGATCTGTTTGTTAGGGGAATAGGGAATTATGGGTAAATGGAGGAGCTTGATAGTTTCATTGTTCCACGAGCTGTAAGAACTGGACAAGTTGGATCCAAAGATCAGATCTGAACCCAACATTTGAGGAATGAAAATGGAATGTTATGGTGAGTACATGATTTTTTTCTTAGCATGGATGAATTCAAGGCTTTAGTCTCTTCTTCTCAGTTAGCCACGGTGGTACAGCGGTAGCATTGTTGCCTCACAGCAAGAGGTTCTCCTGTTAGATTCTCGGCTGGAGTGCCTTCTGTGTGGAGTCTGCATGTCCTCCCCACGGTCGAGTGGCCTCCGAAAGACATGCGTGAATGGGCTTGCTTTCACTGAAGGTGAGGCATCGGGCTGGCAACTCGGCACCATAAAAATCTAATGCCAATCATAAGCAGCCCGGAGTTCTGCTGTGGCGACCCCTAACTGGGAAAAGCCGAAAAGACAAAGAAAGTCTCTTCTTGGTTGGCATGAAGGCTTTGAAGGGCTTGTCAGCTGAATCATTCTTTTTGTCTTCAGCTCTGCTTGAGCAGAGTAATAGTTTGGTCACATGGAAGATGCTCTTGAAGCTTTGGAAGCTGGCTGGCTGTTACATCCATTGAAGGATGTAACCCATATAGCTAAGGCTACTGCAGCAGTGATCATTCAGATATCTTCTATTAATGTTAAGTTTACTTAAACAACTATACTTTCCACTTGCCAACTCCCTTTGCACTTCACAGCTTTTCACATGCTTCCTTGCATTGCATGCATAAGAATTGTCACTCACGGTTTGATCTACCTTTTATTGTTTTTCATTTTGCTGTCTTAAAAATAATTCTGTCATGTATTTTGTGTTATGTAAAGGTCCAAAATGCCTTAGAGCCATACCTTAGTAAGGTTTAATAAGTGCTAGATTGTTGTTACACTGACTGCTGTGTATTAGCTTTATCACTTGCTCTTCATGAAGAGATTGTAATTATTGCAGGGAAGGACATGTGCTAAGTGAGGCTAGTGCCCAAATATTAGTTGATGTGAAGTCATCACACAGACAAGTGAATGAATGCTGCTGTGTTTGGATCCACAACTGTGGTTCAGTAGAAATTAAACTGAGCAAGCAGAAACAAGATCTCTACCATTTTCCGTTGGGGCAACAGTCCTAGTACTAAATCATCTCATTTGTATGTATTGACTATATGTAGTGCAGTGTTTTTTTTTTTTTAATATGTACATGGTTTGATATAAGCAGAGACTGACCAGTAGTACATGTTGATGTGAGAGTTCTTTTTCAAAATGTTTTTATTTAAGTTCAACAAAGTGTATCAATTTGCAAGTCATGATAAAGAAATAGTACATTATATGTAATTTTTTTACAGCCTTCAAATATATTACAACCACAAAAGACCCTAAATGAACTAAAATAACGTATGTTACACTGCATCCAAGGTGTCATTAATATTTTAACAAAGAATGCTAACTGCATTCATTTCAAACAATGTCCTTTTTCTAGTGTTTAATGATTCCAGTTTATCACAATGTTTATAATTAATTGATGTACCTGTTCTTAAAACAATAATACTTGTAGCCAGTAGTGTTTATGAAAAAAGTTATTTCAGTAAAACAGTATACTTCTTTCTTCCATTTTGTTATGATTTTTCATGACAGTAGACAAGACAGCATCACAGAGAACATTTTCCCCTAATAAATATTGGGGACAAAGTATTAAACTGTAACAAATGTCCACTTGTCTTAAAGTAATAAACCACAGTACTTGATGAAATGACTGAACTTTGGATCATCTCTCTCGCAATTTATAATCGCCAAAAACGATTTACCAATCTGCTGTAATTTCCTACCCCTAACAAGACAGGTTGTTTCTTATTGTTCTAGTTATATAAGGAATGTGGAAGGCTTATTTGTGTAAATTTCCAAGTGTAAATTCTGTGAAATAAAGATGATTTGCTTAGTAGCACTTACTTTGTAGTGTTTGCTATAAGAGAAAAAAAGTTAGGATACTTGGTTCATGTAATATTTTCCACTAATATGAAACCACTGTTGTGGTTTTTATTTTATTTTTATTTCTCTATTTTCTGGTGACATTGATTTTTGAGGACATATTTGTTAATTTGTATGTTTTGATAATTACAAATAATTCATTAGCTTACTTTCTGTCATTCTCTGTTCTAAGTAATGTAAATACCATCTAGTCCCAGACTAAATTTATGAATAATTATACACCTGAGAGTAATATAGCACTTTTAAGCAATAAAAGTAATATATAGAATTATTTGTCTGCCAGTTTATTTTCTGGATGTTAGAACTTTCTGTAAAACCTAGAGTAGAAGATATCAAAGCTATAGCAAATATCCATTTTAACTTTGGATTTCTAGAAACAGAATCATCCATTTGTAAGTATTAGGATATTTAGACTGACAGAGTAATTAGTACAATATTCTGTTAATGAGATTTTGGTGTGTTTTAAATGTTTTTGCTGCACATTGCTTCATGTAAATACTAACTATCGAAGGCTGCTGTATTACAACTTTATGATTAAAGGCCAGTACATATTATTCATTTACCAGAAAACCCATTCCTCCATTATGCTGTGTTGTAATATGAGCTAAAGATAGGAGTATTTTTGAATACCAAAGGAAAAAATAATCTTCAGTATATTTTTTACTTGGCAGGAGAGCTGTAGCTTGATTATTTTAAGTTTAATGAATAATCAAGCTAACAAAAACATAATCTCATATGAAGCCAGCTTTCTAGGAATTTGGTAATGTAACTTTTTTTAAATAGTAAATGAAAAACGGATAGCCACCTAAAGGATGAACGCTCCTTTGCCAAACAAATAAAGAAATAAATTCAAAGCGGTGGTAGGCAAGGAGCGAAGCAGAACATGAAAATATATCAGAGTCTTCCATTTTATGAGTGCTATATCTCTTGGTTCATTAATATTTTAGTTTTGTCTTTATTAAATTTAATATGAAAAAAAATTTTAACATCTAAATCAATTGATGTATGTTAATATCAGTAAAATAGTATCTGCACATAATATTTTGGATGTGTAAGTATCCATTAGAATTTGGTAATGGCACTATAGTTAGAGCAATTTGAGGAGTTGAAAATGGACTGCCCTGTTTAGTGCCTCTGTGTAGTTTATGGCCTTTAATTAATACAACCCTATTTGAACATAAACAGAGTTATGTAACTTAGCAAGTTTGTTTGAATTGGGAAAGCCATACTTTTCCATTACTTTAAAACAGTATTCCTATCATAAGGAGTCAAAAGATTTTTCCATGTTTAGAGTCTTAATGACTAGAACTGATGTCTGTTTGCATCTGATTCAAATTCTGGGTTGTCAGAGCCGATTTTCTCCAACCTCGGCACCTTTGAGGCTTGAAGTTCCTCCCCTATCCTTAATTCTCATCTCGCCACTAAAATACCTTAGTTCTCATTTGCCACTTGAACTTTTCAGGTGTGTATTCCAAGGGCTCTATATCTTCACAATAAGTGGACATCTCTTTCATAATTATCACTACGTTTTGTCTTCACCTTAAGCTGCTAGCTTTACTGTTACAAACTTGTAGGTCTGCTGTGTTAGTTGTAGCTGTATCTTTTTTAACAACTTTATTGAATTATTTCTTAAGATACAGGCAAATCTGCATTTATATAAATGAAAACAAACCACGTTAACTTCTTCACAGGTACAAGCATTATACACCGCATACACTATTTTATACAGTTATAAACACGTTACATACATTGATCAATTCCTGATTTTTGTTAAACCTCACTCCTTCTCCAGAGCATTATTCTGCATATATTGTTTATATAGAAAAATAGAAATTATGGGATTTGCTTCCATTTTTTTCTATGTAATTTGCTCCCATCCTTTTCCAAAGATCCCACTTCCATTTTTTTTTTATTTCTGTTAAAATATTCACTACTTCAAATAAAGATGTGTAAGATTTCAGTTTCCATTTTCTAGTAATTTCTTTTTGGCAGCCACCAGAATTATACTTAAGGCCTTGTACTGCTGTTATGCAATTATCTGTATCCCAGCTCATAAAATAATTTCCTTAGTTACACCCATTTTGTCACCCAATATTTCTGATAGAGTAGTCTGTTAGGATTTTTTTAAAGTGTGCCAACTCTTTACACTACCAAAATATATATCCCCAGTTAATACCTCTTCTTTCCCATCATACCGCCAACATTTACCATCTACCTGTGAAAAAATTCTTTGGCATCTGATTGGGCTTCAAAAATACCTATGCAAACACTTCTAAGCAGAAATCCTAAATCAACCAGACGTTGTTGCATATTTGGGAGCCATTTATATGTCGTCCCCCCCATTGTTTCCTTGTGAATTGTTTACTCAGTCTGTCTTCCCAGTCCAGTCTTCTCTAACATCCTCTGATTGATTCTTATAATTATTATGCAGTATTTTATATGTCCTACTAATCACCCATTTTAACTGCAGCTTCTGTTCTAGGTTAAACTGCAAACGCTACCAGAGCAGGTCTTTTGCTGAATTCCCCTATTCCTTTCTCTTTGCCTGTACTTTATCAACACACCTCTCAACCTGTTACAGCAAGAAATCTGGACAAAGCAATAACCTATGGGGGGACAAAGGCCCAAAAGTAGTGGCAATTTTTAAATATTGCTCTTACAAACTTAGAAAATTGATAGAATAATAGGTTTTGCATTAGCATACATTTTCTGAAGGATATGAAGTCTGAAGCTCAAATGTCTATCATTTTTTTTATTTAATCCTCAATGGCTTGCCAGTGATTTGCCAGAAAACCAAAATTTAATGAACAGATGAAAAATATGAGTCAAATATCTGAACATTTGTGAAAATCTGGACAGTTGAGAGGTATGTTATCAATCCTATGAATCCCTGCTAGGGAAGACTCTCCTCTCTCTAGCCTGCAGTCCAAAAGTCGTCTTGGCTGCTTCCCATTCTGTTTTCTTTCCATATCTAGTTATTTGCTCCCAATACCTTGCTTCCTTTGCCATTTTCCTCCAGTAAATTCCATCCCTCTCTTGCTATTCTCTGTACCCCTAAATGCAATCATACTTAACAGAATCTCCATTCTCATGTTATCCTAGTTCTTGGAATACTTTGTGCTACTTGGTGAATATAGTAATTCTGCGTTGCTGCTGCTGTTCTCCTTAAGGATCTGCATCTGAATTCCTACTCTGTCTTTATTTCTTGGATTTCCCCCTACTTCATCATTATTCTCCACTTTGAATTATAACTTTCTGCTTGTTTTATATATGAGCCTTAACTGCATAGCTGTAAAATATCCTTTCAACTCAGGTAATCCTAAACCACCTTGTTCTATTGGAAGGATTAACTTATCCCACTTAATATGTCCTCTTCCCCTCTCAGGTAAAATCTTTTAACTGTCAATTGATTATTGCCAGAACTTCTCCACTATTTGATACAAATATGCCTGACCAACATATAAAGCAAAATGGAGTAAAAACACGTTCACTGCTTGTATCTAGCTATCTATATCTATTAAAAAGAACTTCCAATTTCTCATTTTTTGTTATCTTTTGTTTAGTCTCTTCCCACATATCCTTAGTTGCCGTAACAGCATCCTTTTTAATCCATACTCCTAAATACTTTATTTTATCATTTCCCCATAAATATGGACTTTGCTGAACCTTTTCATGGGTGGATATATAGTTTACAGCTGTATCATTTGTTGTGATTTCATTAATTTTATATCCCAGAAATACTTGAAATGGTCTCAGAATGCTCCACAGCTCTGAGATGTCCTCCTTTGGTTTTATCAGGTATAAAATAATCTGCAAATAGTCCTCATTCCATGATTACCACCTGAGTGATATCCTTGAATTTCTGGCTCCCTTATTTTCTTTGCTAATGGCTCAAAATATAATGAAAATAAAGGGAAAGAGGACACCCCTGCCTGGTTCCTATGTTCAGATGCAACTTATCAGAGAGGAGACATCCCTTTTTAATTTTTGCCTCCAATCCTTCCTATATCGTCCTAATTAATCTTATTTTTGTGTTCAAGTCCCAGCTTACTCTATTGAATGCTTTTTCTGCAACAGGACCCATCACCAACATAGGTATTTCTTACTTTCTGCTTCTGTTTGGATCATCATTTTCCTATTGATGTCAGATGTTTGCCTCCTCAACACAAAACCACATCAATACATATTTATCAGTTTTTGCAACACATTTGCCATACTTTTAGATATTATTAAGACACTTTATATAATTATTCAAAACTGAAATGGGCCTATATGTAGTTGGGTCTGATGGGTCTTTATCGTCTTCAGGTTTTAAAACACAACTTTTATTCCAGGATGTTAGTGCTTCACTTCTTTTTAAAATACTGTTGAAACCTTCCATATCCTTATCTTCTTCCCTCCTAACTTCCAGAATTCTATGGGAATACCATAGACTACCTGGAGACTTTCCTGCAGATTGATTATGCATCACTGTTTTTTTCTCCTCTCCTCCTATCTCGGCTGTTAATTGTGAACCTCATACACCTCTCAGCTTGGTATACCCAAGTCTACCATAAATATTTCCATTTGTGTTTTTTCTTTTCATAATTTTGACATTCCCCTGCTTTATACAAACTTTCATAAAATTTCCAAAATATGTCTTAATACCTCTGTTGGATCTCTGGTTATTTTTCTTGTTATAGGCTCCCTAAGACTGAAGGCAACCCTTTCTGCTTTCTTTTGCCCAAGTCTTTATGCTGGAAGGTTTTGTGCTCTGGGGTTATTATTAGTTCTTACTATCTCTCTCTCTTATTTCTACCCTATTTATAAACTCCATTTTCATTTTTATCCACCGAATAGCTGTAACTTCTAAAGAAATTTGTCTACCGTAATAACGCTTGAATAATTTCCACTACACATTCCTTAAAGTCCTCTTTTTAGCAGGTAGGTGGGAAAGCACCAATGTCTCATTTGTACATTAACCTGCATTTCTATCTTAGATATCAGTGCATAATTTTAAATATAGTTATTGAATGTGTCAGAGCTTTCAAATAAATGCACATGTTCCTGTGAAATATAATTTCATACTAGTCTAGCTTAGTTATTGTACCTTTTATTTATTTTTTTATTTTATTTTACATTTGTTAACCGGGCTAGTCTAACTGGATATATTTCCATTTTCAGCAGAGGCCCGGGGAGAAAAGCTCCACATAGAGACAAATAGTTACATAATACAGAAAAGAATAATATGAAGAGATAAATAAGTTTACAATACTACACTCTACGAGTTTAATACATAATGTGTACATGATTCAAAGTTAAATTAAACAATTTGGAGAAGAAAAGATAATTGGCAGGCAAACAAAGAAAAGACATTCAAACTTAAAATTCTATTATCTGCTAGAAAAGAGTAGAGAAGGCAGGACATCCTTTGTAGTGAAGGTAGTGTCATGGTAAAAAAGCATTGAGAAAGGTGGTAGGCTACCAGGGGAAGGGAGTGGGAATGAAAGGAGGTAGAGCAAGTTTAATCAGGGTTAAAGCAAGAGCATAACCAGTGTTTTTTAAGGTATAATTTGAGTTTTTGCTTAGAGAGAGCCAGGGATGGAATGGAAGTAAGTTCAGTAGGAAGATGATTCCAGTACTTATCAATGGTGTTGGAAAAAAGGGAGGCACCAGCACAGTTATTAGTTTTAGTTAGGGATACTAGAAGTTTATTTGAGGAGCGAAGTGAATTGAGGTTGGTATAAGGAGTAAAGAGGTTGGATAGTATTGGAGTATTATTGGGATGGTAGAAAATCCTATGGACAAATGTAAGTTGGGAAAGAAGCAACGAGTTTTCAAGTTCAAGCCAGTGAAGTTGTTGTAGGTTTAGACAGTGATGAGCTCTAAATTGATTTCCGGTAACCAATCTAGCTATACTATTATAAGTGTTAGACAGTTTAAATGGATTATTTTTCTTTAGGTTAGTATAAATGGGTGATGCATAGAGAAGAGTGGAGGTCAGATGAGAGTGGGCAAGTGTAGCTTTGGCTGTAGGAGTTAAGAACATTCTGATTCTGTATAAGGAGCCCAGCATTCTGTTTACAGTTTTAATAGTATTATTAATGTGATTATCAAAGGTAAGGCAGTTATCTATCGTGACACCTAGCAGCTTGGTGGTAGAATCAGGTGATATAAGGGTACCATTACTGGAGGAAATAGAAAATTCTAAAGGGGGGGACTTAATAGTCGGCTTAAATAGGAGGAGTTTGGTTTTTTTAGCATTCAAAAGCAGGCATCGTTTTAAGAACCAAGACTCTACAGTGTTAAATACATTTTGTGTAGTTGTTTGTAGTTCAGAGATTGTTTTAGCAGAACAAATAAGTGTGGAATCATCAGCATATTGTATGCATGTGGCCTGGGGTATAGCTACCTGAAGGTCATTTATGAAAAGGGAGAAAAGAAGCGGGCCATGAATAGAGCCTTGGGGGACACCAAGAGAGATCGGTAAGAGAGAAGAGAGTTTGTTATCCCAGAGGACTGCCTGTCTTCTGTTATTGAGGTAGGAAGTAAACCATTGAATAGACTTGGGTTCTAAAGACAGAGATTTCAGTATTTTTATGATTAGGGGATGATTAACCATATCAAAAGCTTTGGAGAGGTCTAAAAATAGAGCTGATGATAAAGTATTGTTATTACGGTTTTTATTGATGCAGTCAGTGAAGGAAAGGAGAGTGGTGGTAGTACTATGAAACGGTCTAAAGCCATGTTGGCAATTAGTTAGTATGTTATGTTTAGTTGGGTGGTTCATTAGCTGAAAGTGTACACATTTTTCCATAATTTTTGCTGGTGGTGACAAGAGTGCAATGGGCCTATAATTAGAGTACTCAGTCGAGCTACCTCCCTTGTGTAAGGGGATAACACAAGAGATTTTCCAGATATCAGGGATGGTTTCTTCACTAATAGTTCTGTTTATAAGGATAGATATAGGATAGGCTATTTCATTTGCTGCTTTTTGAAGAAATTCGGATGGTAGCTGGTTAGCAGAGGGAGTGCAAGGTTTAAGTTTTTGGATACATTTTTGTATAAAGGTGGTAGGTATGGGTTGGAGTTTAAAGGTAGGACAATTGAAAGATGAGAGATCAGGGATGCTAGAATAATCAATGGAAAGGTGAGCAGCCAGAAAGTTAATAGTGTCAATAAAGAAGGAATTAAAGGCATTGGCAGTTTCATGGGCTGAATTACTGTCTGACCCGGAGGGGGGGGGGAGTTGTAGTCTGTCCAGGGCGCAGAAGTTTGTTTAGGCAAGTCCAGAATTTACGTGGATTGTTATGATTTATTTTCTGAAGATTACTATAGTAGTTTCTTTTATCTGAAAGTATGGCTTTTTTAGTACTGTTTCTCAGGTATCTAAAGGTTTGATGATCTGAGGGAGATTTAGTAGTTCTCCATTTTATCCAGGATTTGTTTCTAAGCAACATTCTTTGTCTAGTTTCTTTGGTTAGTCAGGGGGCAGGTTTAGTTTTTACTCTGATGGTTCGTTTTGGTGCATGATTATCAAGGATTGAAAGAAATTTGTCATTGAAGTATTTAACAGCATCTTCAAGTGGGAGAGATTTTAGAGGGTGCCAGTTACAGGCATTTAATTCAGTTTTAAATGGGAGAGGGCTAAAATGTTTCTGACTTCTTGAGATTCTAAAGATTGTGGTATTAGAAGTATTACTCTTCTACCTTATGATGTATGTTAAGGTATGATCACTAATGTCATCAGGTAGAGTACCAGCCTGATATGTTTGTTGAGGTTTGTTAATAAGAATCCAGTCCAATATACTTTCTTTATTGTTAGGTTTATTAATCCTAGTTGTAGTGTTTATTGTCTGAGTAAAGCCATGGAGATTAATATGAGTGGCTGGGTTATTTGAGTTAACAGAGGACCAGTCAAGATTAAGGTGGATGATAGTTTCTTGTGGGTACATGGAAGATACCTAGTTAAGGATATTTTCTATAATAGTAGAGTTATTTCCAGGAGGTAGATAAATACAAATTATATAGATTGATTTATTAGGGTTTAGTTGCAGTTTAGAAATAAGGAGTTCAGCCTTGGTGGCTTCTTGTGAAACATAAGGTACTAAGGATACCTGAAGTTCAGCTTTAAATAGTAGTGCTACACCCCCGCCCTTGTGTGTATTGCAGTCAAGTCTAAGGATATTGTAGCCTGGAGGAATGAATTCACTGTCTTTAGTACAGGGTTTTAACCAGGTTTCCGTTAGACATAAGATATCAAAGCAATGATAGTCAATAAGAGAATGAAGGTGGGTAACCTTGTTGTTGATGCTTCTGATATTAAGATGTCCTATAAGTAAAGAATTAGAGTCAGAGATTGGTAATGGCAGGGAGGAGTTTAAAAAAATTGGTCTAGTTTGAAGAGAGGTATTAAAGGGCCCTGGGTTGGGATGTATATCACCATCCTTAAGGGTTGAGAGGATAAATAGTAAGGAAGAATTAGAAGAGAAGCTAGAAGGGAATCTTAGTCGTCTTAGCACAAGGTAATTACATTTAATGTGGGTAAGTTGATGATATCTAGCTAGGAGGTAGGAAGAGGTAGATGTAATGTTTAAATGAGTTAGTTTATGGAATGAGAGATCTGAGGCTGTTTGTTTAAAAGAATAATTAATGTCAAAATTAGATTTTTGTTCATAGGATGTGAGGAGATAGGGTAGTGAGAGAAGTAAAGAAAGAGTAAGTAGGAGTAATGTCTTAGCAAAGGTAAAGGTAGATTTAGTTTTAGGGGTCTTGGATAGATTTGTACTAGATTTGAATGACATATTGTGGGGATGAAAAAAAGGTACTTTTAGTGCAGGAAGGTATATAAGTACAGAAGGTAACCAATAGTATAAGGAGTGAGAGAAGGTAAGAGTTGGAAGGAGTAAGTTAAGGCTTTGTGGGTGGGCAGGAAAACAAATTAGAGAGTATTAAGGATAGTGAGAGAGTACAGAGGGGAGGACTTATATAAAAGGGTGGTTAGCTGGGATCGGTGTAATATGGGAGGAGGTGTGGTTTGTGAGGTATAAGAGTAGGAGCACGTGGGGTGGGTGGGAAGCGAAGCGGGGTAGAAACAACTAGAGGAGAGAGCGTAGTCAATCAGCCCAGCATGAGAGCTGTAACGTGGGCAGGTAATAATATTATACTGTTTGGTGGAAAAATACTAGAGAAGCTACTATAATGAGTTTGCATTGACCTGCAATGACCTTGCAGAATAATATGTAAATTATCTCCAAGTTCCTACTACTGATTTCATGTCTTCCATACATACCAAATATTTTAATAAATTTCTTCAAAAATCTAGCCTCCTTTGTTATACTTTCCATTCTAGGTCCTCAGATACATTCTGACTTTTTGCAAATCAAATTCCAGTCCCTACCAATAAATAATATTTCCTACTTAAAGCTGATTATTTCGCCCCAAATTTTCTTGCGCTCCATAATAGCAGTTTTTGGTGGAATATAAATAAATGCCAGTGTAATCCTCCCTTGATAGTAAGCCCTTACTACCACAAATTTAACATTACTATCTTCCCCCCTCTTCTAACACTGTTAGAGACCGTCTAGTATTGAGTGTAAGCACTCCCCTTTACCTTTGTCTCTCATTTTCTACCTGATGTCCATCCTGAAATCCTTTATTAAATTCACATGATCGCTTCATTTCAAATGCGTCTTTTGTAGCACTGCCATTTGCATTCTGTATTTCTTAATTTAATTCAGTACTTTTACCTTTTTGGCTGTACTTGTGAGGCCATTCACTTTCCAGAATGATATGTTTAGTGTAGCTGTTTTGATAAGAAATTATTCCCTCGTATCCTATATGATAACTTTTTTTAAATGTCTATTTCCAGCTTTTGTGTTGCGTGCACGCAGTAATGTTTGGCAGGTTGATCCTTTATACAGTTGTATCTTGTCATCTCCATTTGAATCTGTCACATTTTATAAGACTTGGTTTTAATTGAAACCCTCCAAAAAAACCTCACACACACACTAATATATTAATTTAAAACAAACAATATGTACATCTTCAAATAATGTTTAACCCTCCTGATAGGAACAGTTGTCGCAAATTGACAGCTGCAGTCACAGGCATTAAACAAACTAAAATTCTGCTCATCCATACTAAAGTAAACATTATATCCTGCATTGATACTTAAATTAACTCCTGTCTGCTTTTCTTTTATCCTTATTCCCAGCTAGGATGTGAAAAACAATGTATATGCTTTCAAAAGACAGTTTGTAGCCTTAAGAAAAGTGCACTGGCTATCTTTAAATACAACTGAGTTCTACATTGTTCTAATAAATTCATTAAAGTATTTAGTTACCAGTAAAGCTGATGTCTCTTATTCACGTCCAGCAATTTTAAACTTTTTCACTGAGCTGTTTGTCTTTTACCTTTTAATTTTGTTTCTCTCTGTAAAGAATGTCCAGACCTCCCAATTTTCTTAGTCTTTAGTCAGCTTGTTGCCATAAAAAGATAAGAACAGAACATGATTCTCAGCTAACACATTGAACATTTAGTTGCTAAGGGAAAACTGTTCATAACATTGTGGTCCCTCAATTTTTTATAAAAAAAAAACTCACTTGCATAAATAAAACAAAATATATCATTGGGTTAAGCCAGCCAAGGGTATTAATCCAAACATTCATCTATGCAAAAGTAAAATATTTCAACTGAACATATATTATAATTAGTGCACTTTTACACCCCATCCCCCACTCCAATGCCCAATATTAAAGCCTATTAACTTAAACATGCTTTTGTTCAGTCTTCCTTTTTTACATTGTAATGCTTACATTTCTCAAAACTAAAACAGAAAAAAAGTAGTTGTATACTGTAGTGTCTTTTTATCAGAACAGTCACTGCAAATGATTTATTATAATAACATGGAATTTATATTATGAGATGTTTTATTCAAACACGGTTAATAAAAATGTTTCATCTATAGCTACGTTTTCTGTTGTCTTTTTTCCTTTTATTGTACTTTCAAACATTAATAACGTGAAGGGGGTATATGCCTGTCAGTCCCCACACAAATTCAACAAAGCCATGTTTCACAAATGTGGTTGATGCTGTGGTGTAGTCTCACATTTATTCACTACTTTGTGTTGCCGGTCTTTTTCCAGTTAGTCTCCATCTCCCAACCCCAGAAATCTGGTCCATGTTCAAGGTACTCCTGATTCTTCTTGTCTTCTGTGCTTTTTTTCCCATCTCTCAAGCATTTTCCTTTGGAACTTAGGAAAATGTTTCAATGTCAGTCTCTCTATGAGATTTATTATCAGAAGAATGAGAAGCCGAGTCCACTTCTGTTTGAAGTCTCACTCTTTTTTGTTGGGCAAACTTTTGTATTTCTTCTTCAGCCTGTTCTGCATCAAAAAATTACTTTGATTCTTCAGGAAAAAATATTTTGAAGACGGATGGTTACAGCAGCTTGAGGCCTGCCTCTTTTCATTCCTATTGCTGGGATAAATGTTCTTCTCTTCTGTATGGTGAATAATCATTTTCCACAAACACTGTCGAGTTTTTAATATTTTGCCCTTCTGCCACAGTTCTGTCAGTATCATCTCTTTCTACTGATACGATTATATATTTACTAATGCAGGTCTTGGCTGCTTTCTAATGGCCAGGTTTGAAGCATACATATGATGTGCCCTTTAAATTAACAAATCTTGCTGTGGAATACTAGTCCAGTTACTTCATTGTGATTTTGTAAAATTGTTCCTTCCAGTTTCCTCTGGTACAGCAGAAAATCTCAGGTTTTCTCTGTGTGCTCTATCCTCTAACACTACCATTTTTTTGAAACAGCTCTATTAGACCAGTCTCATTCTCAGAGAGATGAAAGTAAGTTGTTTATCAGTGGGCAGCCATCTTAGAAAACCATTGTAGGTATATCTTTGGTTAATTATTTGATAGAGTTAGGATCATAAGTATTGCTGGAGCTAAAATTGTTTTTTCTATAAAAAGTTTTTAGAGATACAGTTATGTAGGCATTTAGAGAAATGTTTAAGAAGGTAGATTTTTTGATACTCCTTCAGTTTTCTTATGTCTGAAAAGCCCCAATGGTTTAGGAAGTACACTGCCTGTGGACACACAATTCTACCTCAAGACCCACACTGTTTGTGTCTGTTGTTTAAGCACCACTCAGAAGTAAATTGTGATATTTGTGCTTCCTTCCACTCCATGGACATTCAAGATGTGACTTCCCCTCAGACAAGGTCCTCATCCTTACAACTTGTGTAGTACTTGAAGACAAGCCTGAGCTTCAGCTTCCCCAGGCAGTAGAGTGGAGAGAGGAAAAGAGAGGGAGGCGTCTAAAGAAAAAACTATCTAGAGAGAGAGAGATCTGTAGAAAAAAGATCTGGGAAGTCTCGGAAGAGGTCTCTGGATCAGTCATAGTTTTCAGGTCCCACATGTAAGACTCCAAGGAAGTCAAATCTTTGTCACCTCAGCCTATTGGCGGGGACAGTTAGTACCTGTTTGCCTGGAGGATACTCACCACTCAAGGTCCCTGACTCATTCTGACTGGTTTCCTGAGGTTCTCGGACACAGGGTCCAAGAAAACAAACTTAGAAATAGACTACTTCATGGCCATGCACCTGCTCTTCAGTGCAGCCATTGCTACAGTCAGAACAGCAGGCACCAACATTACCATGCACCACCATGCATGGATGCCTCTCTGATTTTGCAGAAAGGTTTAAGATATCCTATATTAATGCCCAATTTGATGGTTTTACTCTCTTCAGACTAGAAATTAGAGGCAACTTGCTAGGAGTGGCTAGGTTGCTATGACACAGTCTGTCATTGGAGTCTGCTTCACCACCCCACAGAGAACCTTTTCTAGGCAAAAAAAGGGTGGCAGGAAGATGCGGTTCAGTAAATCACAGGTTTATCACCAGGCCACTCTGGAGACAAGCCCCTCTGGAGTAGATGGGAAGGCAACTAATGGACAATCACCATAGGGGCAGAGGCAGAGTGCATGACCATGGATTTTGCAGTCCTTTCACTGAGAAAACCCTACCAGCAATCCTGAAGGGTTACCCGAATGCCACAGTGGAAACAGTTTGGGGGGTTTTATCCTTATACCCACAGCCCTGGCAAGACATTACATTGTACTCCTAGCAGTTGATAATCAGAGGCTGTACCATTCCATTTTCTTACAATTCAAAGAGATAAAGAAACTAGAGGTCTCAAAGTTGCTAGAAGAGTCATCCAACAGATTCCCTAAGATCCAGAGTCTATTCTTGGTTCTTTTTATCCCATAAAAGACAGGGGACCTCTGCCAGTTTTGGACCTCAGACATTTTAATGAATTCATGAGACAAAGTTTCAGATGGTCATGGTACAGTCCATATTAGCTTTGTTGAGGAAGGATGATTGGATGTGTTCTTTCACCTACTAGATCATAAAAATACAGAAGCAATCCATGGGATATGTCCATGTTTGGCTTGGAGCCATTCATTTTCAGTTCAGATCACTGCCCTTTGGTCTCACCACAGCTACCCTGGGTGTTCATAAAAGGTATGGCAGTGGTAGCAGAACATCTTCAGCTGCAAGTGATCCAGGTGTTCCCATACCTAGATGATTGGCTCCTTACTTCTACTTCCAGAGATGATCTTGTACAACACCAGAACCTGTTGTTCCACCTTGTGTAGTTACTGGAGATCCCATCTGATCTAAAGTCTGCTGTGTCACACACAGCAAATAGAGTTTATATGATGTCGCATCAACACGGTACTTCAAATCGCCAAACTTCCAGACATCAGAGTGCTACCTGTACACCTTGCGGTCTCTCAGGTTATTAATAGTAATTTCACAGTTTCTAGTATCATAATTGATGCACCAAACTCTGAAAATTTACATGTGCACTGTTGTGTAAACTGTGCTATTGCTTCAACTTTGAAACCTAATTAATTTTAGTCTAATTAAGAAAATCCCAGTTAAACTACTTGCAGTCCTTACAGATGCATATCCACTGTACTTAGCAATCTAAGATGCTAATGTTGAAAAATGTTTGGTTCTTTTTTTTTTTTTTTTTTTGTTTTGAACTCCAGTGTACTTGAATTATGGACCACATTTATGTATGATATGATCTGTATATTTGTCATTAATTGAGGAGCTCCATCACCCTTGCAGTCAGAGCATTTTTTGTAGCTTTGCCCGGAATAAAATGGGATAAATATGCCTGCAGTTATCCATCTCCTTTAGAGATCCAGCTTTTTATCCAAAGGTGTCAGTAACAACAGGTAGCACACTCGTCTTAAGTGCTAGAAGTTCAGAAGGCACTGCGTTTTATTTCCACACCAGATAGTTGGATTAATTTTCTAGAATTGATACTGTAGTGCAGAATAAGGGAATTGCTGCACATGAGTGCATTGTCCTTTGGATGTAATGTTAAAACGAAGGCTCATCTAGCCGAGTTGGTGGTAGCTCTTGTGGGTGTAAAATATCTTATGGCACTTATTCAAAAGAAAAGGGGGATTTATTTATAACTTATTACAGTAATGATATCCAAAACCAAAATTATTTCCATTTGTAAGACAAGCACAACAAAAATTTCTTATTTATAAATTCATAGATGCTTATTAGGTATTTACTAGGCTGTTGATTTGTGAGAATCTTGAGAATCCTAGTCTTACTTTCCCATGGTAGTTTTTTGCCCTTTATATTTTGTGTATGAATAACCCAGTAATTGGGGGGTAGAGCAAGGATATGTTTAGCTATGAGGAACAAGGGTGCTAAACCAGGGGTGAATTTGCAGTTACCCATTCATTCATCCAAATTAATTTTGAACAGAGTAAGAGAAGTGTGTTGCATAACATGGAGTGGGAAGACTATTTCATAAAAGCTGAATTCACTGTGATGTCTCTCCAAAATATTCCCTTTGTTGCCAAAATTATGAAGATTCTTTGAGCAGGTGTTTGCCACCATTGAACTTGCAAAAGTGTAATAAGTGACAGGATATGCAAAGCAAAGTTTTGTTGTCATTCAGACCATACAACCGGAAAGTGAACAGCTGAATGAAATTACTTCCTTTTACCTCATTTATACACAGCACAGACCATTTACAACAAAAACACAAGCATGTAAATCACACAAACAACATACACACACAGAACAGAGAGTCCAAGCCAACCAAAGCTCCATCTCCACACCAGCAAGACCAGTCCAGTTCCGATCCAACAGAAAAGTCCATATCAGCACAAATCCAAGCTGACAAGCTGGTCTACACCATCCAGCCTCATCCAGGGCAATGAGCACTCTCCACGATCATAGTCATCATCCACCATCCTCTCCTACAGCAACCTCATTTCCGCCAGCAGTGTCCTATTCCACTTTCACAAACCACTCTGATCCCACACAACACCCTCCAACCATCAGTCTCCACCATCCAGTCCTCCCAGCTTGTCTCTTCCCCACACAGAACCAAATAGCTACAACCAGGCCAACCAATCCTCCACTCCAAGCCACCTGAGCAAATCCCAACATTCCACCATCCAACCGATCCACTAATCGACCGACACCACGACCACCAGCAACCCAGAAAAACAATCCAACTACGGAAAACAGCAAAAAAACAAAAAAGCAAACAATGAGAGCTGAAGAGGCCGCTGCCACACAAGGCGCTGCCATCTTATGTTATGACAGTTATAGACTGTTTTATTTCTGTCATTATCCCCCACACCCTTTAATCAGTAACAGTTTTTTTTTTTTTATCAGTAAACCCATTAACATCCTGTAACTAATAATTTTTAACATTGCAAATTTTACATAATTCGTATTGCAATGAATAATATTCTATTAGTGTAATCCACCTGTTGCGTACTGTTTGCATAGAACCCTTATATTAACATGTCCATGTTTATCCTTTCAAAACTTTCCTTCTCAAAATTTTTCTTAAACATTTACCATATTGCTTTATCTCTACTACCTTCCAACAAAGTATCTTTTTTAATTTGTTTATATTTCCTTAGTCCCGTTACTTGTCTGTCTTCCCAACCTCATTTTACATATAAAATTGCTCTTCTAATTTTACCCTGAAATCGTCTTTCTGTCTTTTATGGCTTTTCTAATCATTTCATGTGTGTCTTCCAACAGCAGCATGTAATACAACATTTCTATTATCTGTGTGCACCTCATGTCCCTCTAACTACACACACACAGTCTTAATTTGCCATCTTTTTCTCCTTTCATGAAATTCTTTCAGTTTATCACACTGATTTTTTTTTTTCTTTCATTTCGTATTTATTATTAACTGAGAAGGTGGTTTGGTCCACCTGAAAGTACAGATTACAAAGACATTTACATAAACACATTATTTATAAAATGCATGGAGCACTGTGATTGGGCTCCGATATTCAGAAAAAGACAAATCAATTAACCGCTACTAAAGCATGAGAATTAATCTTAAATGTCAAATACCCCCTGCTTAATTTGTTAAGGTCCATTCTCATGCTAGATAATCAAGTCTGCCAGTGCTGACCAGCAAAGTGGCAGAATGAAAACAGGTTTGTTTCTGGCTGCTGTGTCTGTACCATTTAGGTGTCCCTGACTCCCTGTTATAAACCCAGAAAGTAGCTTAGAGTAATAGGATGTGTGTTCACCTGTATTTTCTGAAGACTATGAGGTTTGAAACGTGTGTGTGTGCGTGTGTCATTATTTACTGAAATCAGTCCTCAGAGATTTTTCCAAAAAAACGAAGATTTTGAGGAACAAACCAAGCATATAATGGAAAAGTTCTTGACATTCTGCAAAAATCTGGACACTTCAGAGGCATGAAAGGGAGTGTAAACATACACGACTGTTCTGACAGCACTTGCTAAGTGCTTTGCAACTTTCAGTGTCAGTTAAAAAAAAGTAGCATTTTTCTCCTGTAACTAGCAGTACGTGGAGCAGTTAAAGATCCATGCACTACAAAGAATTATGATTTGGTCTCCAGTCATAACCTTTAATTATGTGTTCTTGGCATGGATGCCAAGATCTGCTGCTGAAGCTTTGCTGTCGATTAATACTGTCATTTTTTTTATATTACAATTAACCGTCTTTCCTTCTGTACTTCCCTAGCAAAGTTCCCTATCATTTTTGTACTATAAGATTTACCAAGGACTTTTTTGACCTATAGTATATCCTGTCATCACCAACATTTAAAAACTTGCTTCTGCAAAATCTTAAATATATTGTGTAATCAGAATTAATTATCATTAGCAGCATCCAGTTTTTAATATTTTAGCTGCCACACTTTTTAAATGCAAACTTAATTACAATGCCACATTTTCTTTTATTTCCTGTACTGTATATTAAACATATTTGTTCATTACTGCTAAAAAGGCTTCCTTTTTTCATCATTCATTTCTTTGTAGTAGTCACAGCTGGTGCAGTCATCATCATAGCCCTCAAAACGTCTGTCCAGATCTTTATTAATTTTATATAACATTTTTTGAGACATATGTAATGTTTTAACTCACATTCTTTGTTACGTTTGTTTTTCCTACTGTACAGGTTTTCAATACATATTTCAGCCACTGTCATTGTCATCTTTCTTTTAAACTACTTACCATCCTGCCTTCATCTCTGTAAAATTTATTTTCCTTTTCGCTCTTCCCTTCTTTGAAAATTTTTTTTTTTATTTATACACTTATTTTAATCTTTACTGTGTTCTCTCTTCCTGTTTGTTTTCTATTCTTTCTTTCCAGACTCTCATTATGTTCCTGAACAATTTGTTTATGCTTTCATATTTTCAGTGCAGTTTCTCTAACTTTTAAGTATTCTTGTTCATGTCATTATAAAAACTAAATACGTCTAGTAACCTCTTCCATAAGCCATTTTAAACCTTTCCCTTCTGTATTGATTATGTAAGCAGTAATGACCAATTGGATTGGCATTATCAAGGAAGTAATACCCATCCAGGGGGTTCGTTCAGTTGTACTAGCTTTTGAGACCGACTGTTCGTAACAAGTGCCTGTGAAGCTTAATTGTTTTTTTACATTGTTAAGAAACAAAGGCATTTGTTTAACAACCCAATGACCAACCCTGCCAACATTACACTGGATGAAGCTTAAGGATTGAAACTGGTTTTATGTAATAACACTTTTTCCCCAAACATAATAAGACTTCCTTCTTGGTCAGGTTTAACAAGAAAACAAATGTACTGGCCACTTTAGACATTAGGACAGGTAAGCACAAGAGGCAACAAGGAGTTTATAAACCAGGCCAGTGATGCGCTGTAATGTTCCAGACTCTGCCCTTAGGGATTGCCTGTCAAACTTTGTAGCTGACCCTTATGGTATGTTAGCATGCCAGTAAATGAGGCTGTGACTCTGTGGATGCCTGTACTACAGCAGTGTCCTCAGAAGTAGGCTGCATAGCTGGCTGAGGATAAAGTTCCTGCCAGAGGATTTTTGGGCCCAGTTATTAAATGTGCCACTGGACAGATATTTACTTTTGGGTCATCATCTCAAGCATGCGTGCAGTTGAGCAGGTCTTTCATTTCCCCTGTGGCAGGAGATTTCCCACCAAGTAGTAGCTGTTCTGTCATAAGCACTCCTGTGACAATCGATTTAAACAAGTAGTATTTCATTTGTGCCAGTAGAGAGGCAGCAGGGGACAATGTAGGTAGTTTGGCACAGGCAGTGGTCCTCCATTCAGTTAGAGCTCTTTCAAGTTTTATCTACTTTCCGCTTCCTCCCTATCCAGTTAGGAAACTAGCTTTTCCTGTTCATGGTATAGTAATGCAAGCTGATTAAGGCCCATTGAGTAAAGGAGCTCTAAACTTCAGCATGTAAGATAGAAATTAGCATTTCCTCCCTTCATGAGAATGCCTCCTGGACCAGCTTTTTCTGGTAGAGCCCACTTTAAAAGGCATGCTAGCATCAGCATGTAAAGAGAACGTCCCTCTTACAAAATTGGGACAAGGGTTTTGCCTCCAGGCTGCTGTTTGTTCTAGGAAAAGGTGATTCAGGGAGACTGATATTAAATCTTTCAGATTAACAAATTCCTTTTTGTGAAAAAATCTGAAATATTTGCTTTGAGCCTTTTCTCCTACTTCTACATCCAGAGGTTGTTTGTTGCATGCATACGATGTACAGGAAACCCGTAAAGTTCCTCCAGTGTTTGCTTGGTTGACGACATTTCCAGATTGCCTCCTTACTCTTTGGGCGTTCAACTGCTTCAGCTGTGTTAGAGAATACTTAGGGTAGGTCTTTGCCCACCCCATACTTCAGCATATTCACATTTGTGTATACCGGATGATTGCCTAAGTCATGTAATTTCACTGGAGCAGCTGAAAGCATCACAAGACTGTACCTTGATGTGTGGTGAGAAGGGATGTCCTGAGTTTGAGTAGTCCCTAAGTTGCTGGAAGAAGAAGAGATGAGAAACTTACAGCATCCTGATTGTGGTGGAGGATGGAGGTTGTGGTGGTTTCCCAGTGTCCGCCTGCTCCTGTGCAGGTGGAGGCTTGCATGATGACAAGAACAGTTATCGGAAAGGGTGTGACGGTAGCATTCCCTAGCCAATAATGGTAGCCTGGGAAGGCATTTGAGATCCTCATGGTGTAATGTGGATGTTGTGGTTAGGTCCACAAAGATATGCCATCACAACTATCATTCATCATGATGCAAACTGCAGATTTAGGTTTTGGCTGAATGGGAGCTTGTATGGATGCCATAGGCCTCTGGTTGGTGGTGGTGGGGTAGAGTCAGACTACCCTCTGCATGAGTCAAGGTTGTTGTTCTACCCCACAGTATTCAAGCAAAGGGGAAGAAGTGGTGACAGAGGCATAAACCAACTTTGCAGCTGCTTGAAAGATATCCCATCTGGATATTCAGTTTCATTGGTGAAGGTTTGATGTTTGTCAGGCAGGAAGGGAAAATTGCCTGTGGGGTAACATGGTAATAAATTGTATAATTCATTGTTTCATCGGGTTGGAGTACTCTTAACCTACAAAACTCCAGCCTTTCTCTTTCACAAACCAAATGTACAGTCTCCCACTCAGAAGAAAAGGTGTTCTTATTAGTCATGCTCTTATCCTTTGCTACAGTCCTTCTGTCCACGATTAGAAGGGTCATTTTAGAGGCTGTAGGCTGTGTATTATCCTTTTATCAAAACTAAGCACATGGAAGCTTCAGTGGTACCTATGCAACTTGTGGTGCTAGCATATAACATGAAGTTAGTGATTCACAGGGAATTCCATCAGTGGGCGAGTCAGATAGAAGCTATTTTCAGGTTAGCCTTTCATTGACCAGAAGTGAGACCGTGTCTTGACATTGGACCCATCTAACCTAACCTGTAAAATGCCTAGAGGTTTCTTAAAGGTTCAACATACTTGGAACAGTAAAGACTAAAGCAAATACAGCAATATCAAAGAGATGTTTGCTATTATTTGTATTCCATGTCTTCAGGTTAATCTTATGACCAGGTATCTACAAACTTAATATAGACCTCACAACATTTATGTGGTACTTTGGCAAGCAGGGTGATATCAGTTTTTAATGGTTTTGTGGGTTGCAGTGTAAGCCTGGGACTCTACATCATTGCAGAGCATCATATTCTGAACATTTTGAACATTTATTCAGTTCATAATGTTTTGCTAGATGAAATGTGTACATATGTCCAAATCCCTGTGAGTGGTTGCTGGATGCAGAAGTCTTCTAGCAACTGACAGTGTCCTGGAGAACCTCAGCAATAGACTTCTTTTACTCATCAGTTTTCCTAAATAAATTACTAGATCCCACAGTTATTTTTGAGTTTCCTGTACAGGACACACCTAACAGTGGATTGTATACTCCATCCTTTAGAACAGAAGCCCCATTAATGCCTACCCCACCTATAATTCTTTTAAGTACTGAGGAAGGCAGTGCAGAAGAGAGCCAGACAAATCCTGTTTGTTCTGTAATCTTCAAGACAGCCTTGGTTCTTCCTTCTCGGTGAACTGAGCAATGGTGACTCTTCTTTTGTAGCAGCAGCAATAGAAAGTACCTTCATCTTTTTGCTTGGAAGTTAGAGCCACATATCCAGAGTGAAAGTTTCCCTCCATGTGAGCCCTCCATTCATAAAGGAATCCAAGAAACCCAAAGTGCATTTATCTGCTGTTTCAGCCTTTCTGCCATTGAAACTACCTTTTCGTTCCTGTACCTTTGCAAAAGAATGTTTGAAGGCAAGCCTGCACTTGAGGCCACCTATGGAGCTGATGTTTGCACCATGGGATCTGAATTTAATTCTAGAAGGAATGGCATGGGCACCTTTTGAACCAGCAGAATTCTACACCTGTGAAGCTTTTCATTTTTCTTGGAAAAACGTTTTGCCTGTCGTATCATTAAGAATAACTTCATAGTTATAAACCCTTAAGTGCAAGCAGCTTGCATTGTCTTCTCCTTTTAGCTTCACAGAGTAGAGGGTTGAAGCCATGACTGCACTTCACATGTCCAGGATTTGAAGTCCCGGTACTGGAGGGGCCAGTGGAGGAGAGAGGAGTGAATGGTGTGCACTGGCTTTCCTTTCTCAAGGATGACGGATGTGTACTGGAAGAGCCATGTAGCTATGGTTCTGCCTTTGTAGACCAATGAGTATTGCAAACTGCTTACCAGGGAGCAGAGAGGTGGACCACAGAGAAAGTGGCGTATTAAAAGAGCGGTGGTGGAGCATAGCCTCTTTCACATTTTTTGCCATTCCGCAGGGTGGAATGTTGTATAGAAACATTGCCACAGAGGTGAAAAGCTTTACTCACTAGGTATGAATGCTGGTAACATAAGACTGGAAGCAACACATGGGTGTAGGGCTTTACTGGGCCACCCGTCTGCACTATGGCAGTGTTTCCCCAGACAGTCAAAGGGGAGCAAATGGGTTGCTTGAGAAGAAACCTTGTGGTCAGCTGAGAATGTCAGGGCTTTTTTGCTCTGTGGCATGGAACTGGCCACCAAGGGCAGGCTGGCCCTTGGGACCAGTCATTTATGCCTGAAGTAGCTTCACATTTTGTTCTGAATTAGGCTATTCAGCTTCCAGTTTTCTTTTACCTCCAGAACAAGGGGAAAGGATATTTCCACCTTTGAATATATATGAGCAGCACAGTATTCTACCTTGAAAGGACCTAGGATTTTATGCAGGGTGGTTGTAACATTTCTGTAATGTCTCTCTTGTAAATTTTTCTTCTCTCTGTAAACTTATGGAGTTTTTCTCCCCAGGACTCTGCTGAAAACGGACACTTGTCCCGTCGGACTATCCTGGCAAACAAATGTTAAATTAAAGTAAATAAGTAATTTGTACCAGATAAGCAAGGAAGCCTTGTTTCTAAGCAAACACTGTCTGAATGTTTGGTAGGTTTTATTGCCATTAGCCTGTGGACACTGTTTTTATAAAAGCCCAGTTAGAGCACATTCATCAAGGGCAGCCAGTGCTGCCGCAGCCTTTTTCTGAAGTGTTACTAAACAAAACATTTGTGCAGTAACTACCTGACCTCCATTCACACCTTTTCCAGGAAATGCAAACTGGTTCACTTTTCCAGGATTCATTCATTCTTTGCCACTGCATTCCTAAATAGCATTGTGCTCACCATGAAGAGATGGTGGTCAGCTCAGATATTTACATAGAACTCTCCCACATGTGCTTTTCCTGCAAGTCATACCTCTCAACTGTCCAGATTTTCGCAGACTGTCCAGATGTTTGCCTCATATTTTTGGTCTGTTCTAAATAAAATTTGGTTTTCTAGCAAATTACTGGGATGATCTAAGTACTGAAGTAACTAAATAATGACATACATTTGAGTTTCAGACTTGAAATCCTTAAGAAAATGTATGTTGACACAAACCCTGTAACTCTAGCAACTTTGTAAGTTTTAAGAACAATATTTAAAATCTGTTATTTTTGATCCCCCCCCCCCCATTTTGTTAGGCTTTGTCCAGATTTTTTGTACTAAGAGGTATGTTGTCATAATTACTGTCATGGTCAACCATCACTGATTTTAGATCCCATCCCTCCTAACGGAGCACATTCCATCACTCTGTTTTTCCCCAGATATTAGTATAGTGATGCACATTTATCATTTTTTTCTCAGGCAATTGTAAGCTCTTTTGTGAACATCCTACAGCCTGGGAGGAAAACAAACATGGATAGTCTGAATTGTAGCAGCCAGCTGTTCATCTTTTGTGTGAGCTGGATGCCCTAACTTCCTGATGTACTGATATACTTTGTGCCCTGTCTGGGGTCTGTATCACTTAATCGAACGGTTATCATGTTGAATACCTAATGATCGAACCTTATTTGTCGAAATTACTATTAATCGGAGTACCTAAACATCAAATGTATAATTAACGAAATATTTTTGTTGGCCAACCCGGTAGATTACACTGTAAACAAACAAACTTTAAACAACAAATGTCCACATCACTGTACAAAGTTTTTCTAAACACTAAAGTAACAAAATTATTTACAACTTTAATGTACAAACCACACTAAAAAATAAAGATCTGATGTTATATATGTCATTATTCCTCACAGTAAGGTCTTGGATCCGATATCGGATCCAAGCTGATAACCTTAGCTTAGACAGATCCTAGGCTCAAGCTTCTCCTCCTCTCATAATCCTCTGCTGCCCTGTAACCCTCACATCTCATTTGCTGCATTCTGCTTCAGATGTGATCCATTGGCTCTCACTCAGTTAAGTGATTTCTTTAAGTTAGACTAAATTAACACTAAATCTAGCTAGGAGCTGAAAAAAGTTAGCCTTAGTGCTAGTTACCTCCCCTACCTTAATCATCCTAGTATTTTTTTTTTTTTTTTTTTTTGGCAGAGTAGTTTCCCTTGGTATTTTTTTTCTTCAGCATGAATGAGAAACCCTCAGGATTTAAGAAATACTCCTCATGTGGTTGGAAAATGCCCAACTCTGACTCACATGAGGAGTGGTTGTATTGTTTAGGGGCTCTTCACCTGGAGGTGGAATGTGACATCTGTGCCGTGTTCATTCCCAGGGCTTGGAGGTGGAATGTGACGTCTGTGCCGTGTTCATTCCCAAGGCTTCGGATCCCAGACCAGTGGACTCTTCTACCACATCCAGGTCCTTCTCTGATCAGAGGCCCTCAGATCCGGTCAAGGCCAGACCATTTTTGGATCCAACCAGTTCCTCCTCTCGGCCTTCAGATCCAACAGGCTTGACGGGTCCTCCTATACTTGTAGAGGATTGAGCTTCACCTGGATCCTCCA
This sequence comes from Protopterus annectens, assembly GCF_019279795.1. NCBI lineage: Eukaryota > Metazoa > Chordata > Ceratodontiformes > Protopteridae > Protopterus > Protopterus annectens. Next base: position 165,199,198 of record NC_056747.1, on the reverse strand, counting down.
GGCATTTGTTTCCATTGGCTCCTAGGCACAGACACAGGTCTTCAGAGTCCAGGGTTGGATCCCCAGCCAAGTCTACTCACTCCACCACTTCCTCCAGATCTTCCAGGAGTTTGTTGCTATTGGATATGGACAGGATGATGTGGAGCTTCCTCAAAGCCCAGATAGAGTTGGAGCTTCTGGCGTCCCCAGCCCACCCTGCTAGAGTAGCCTCCCCAGTCTCTTCTCACCATTCTCCTCTTCTGACTCCAAGGGAGTTGGAACCTCTGGACATGGATACTGGTGGTCAGATCCCACCGGGGCAAGTATTCCCTTTTTCTCAGCTCCATCAGTGTCCCAGGCCTGCTCTGTTCCTCCACCCGTGGATCAGAGTGGGTCCCTTGCTGAAGCGGTAAGTGCCATCTCTGTGGGGACTGGGTCAGCTCTGGGCCTTTTGCTTCAATCTCTTCCCATCGGGGCCTCTGCCCTTGATAGCTGTGGACCAGTATCATCTGGAGGTTGTGGTGCTGTGTTGGGATCCATTCTTCTTTTCCAGGTGGCCTCTCCCTCCAGTAATGGGGGTGGGACCACTTCCAGCCCTTCGGCCTTCCATGTGGTAGAGAGACCTTCTCCAGGACTGGAGATTCTGATGAAGTCCATTATACCAGGACAAAAGCGCTCAAGGATTTAATAAAACTTGGACGCCAAGCCACTGAGGTCTGCTTCATTTGTTTTCATGACTGGAGCAACATCTACCACCCATCCTGGTCCATCCCTATCCCTTTCTCTCCCTTTGGTGGTGAGACCTCCCATCCTGTTCAGGGTCAGCCATCCTGTTCTAGCCTGCAGGTGGTGTGCTCCCCCTCCTGTGGTCCCCACATCTTCTGAATCCTACCCCAAGCCACCCACAGGGGAGGCACTTCATAAGAGATTGTGCAAGAGGAGGCACTTGGACTCTCCCATGGAGTCCCTCACAGAGGGCACTGACCTTAATGAAGGAGATGGGTCCCCCAGATCTCCGCCTGATGATTTCTTCTTTGAGGACATCCTTGTGATCCTGAAGCAAAAGGACGAATGGTTTCCCCAATCTTCGTCTTAGGATTCCTTGTTCCTGAAGGCTTTCGAGATGGGCCCATCTACTTCCTGGGTGTCCCGCCTTGCCTATGAGTTGGTGATCTTATTACCAGCAGGGCTTGGAAGGAGCCCAACACTGTAAAACCAATGTCTAAGCAAGAAGATATGTTCCTTAGTCCTCCTCCAGACAGACCCTTTTGGAGGAAAAGAGTCCCAGTCAATGCCATTGTGGTTGCCGCTGCCACCAAAAAAAGCTGGCAGAGCAGAGTTCCATGGTCCATCCACCAAACAGGGAATCTCGGGTGATTGACCGGCATGGGAAGCATGTGTTTGCCTCTGCTACTTTTGGACTCAGGGCAATTAATTACCTGGCACACTTCACCTGCATTCAAAGGGATTTGGGCATAAAACTCACCACTTCCCTTACAGAGTTGTTGCCTGAGGAGCACCTCAAGAAGGTGTCTCCTGAGCTCTCTACTCTGACCTCCCTCGCTAATTCGTCGAGGTTAATTTCCAACACAGCAGAAGCTACCTGTCAAGTGGCAGTTAATGGCATAGCTGTAAGGCGGCATGCTTGGTTACAACTGTGCAGGTTTGCGGAGGCCTTCAAAGCGTCATTTACCAATGCTTCCTTTGATGGGTCCACCCTCTATAGACCTTCTGTGAAAGACGCTGTAACCTGTAGTGAGCAGGAAGGGAAGACCATTTCCACATTCGGGATCAAGTTTTCTGCTCCTCAGATGTCATTTCCAAGACCCAGTGAGGTGCTCAGATGATGTGGTTATGGAGCTCACAGTCTTCCTTCCAGGGAACTCCTGATGATGACTCGTACAGAGGCCAGGGGAGAGGATTCAACGGCAGACACTTCCTTCGATGCAGGGGAGGAGTCTGCAAAATCAGGGCTCCAGGGTACCTTTCACTGAGCAGCCCTTTCAATGCTCCTGAAGCGTTGCCTGACTGCCCTGCCTGGAGGCAGTCAGGGGTTGCCTTACCTTTCACCCACTAGCCTGGATAAGCATCACCTCTGATCAGTGGGTGTTAATCGTCATTTCCAAGAGTTATTTCATTCCCTTTTTTCAGCCCCCTCCAATACGAAGGTATCTCTTCAACGTACCATCCAGCCAGAGGGAGTTTGTCTTCAAGGATGTTGTACAACCTCTTCAAAAAAGCCATCCAAGAGGTCGCAACAGGACAAAGAGCATCTGAAACTTACTCACTTATTTTTAGTGCCAAAAAAGACCAGGGGCCTGCATTTTTTTCTGAACCTCAACAAGTTGACTTATCGGTCAAGAAGTCCCAAGTTCCGGATGGTCACTGTTCAGTTAATTTTGCCTCTCTTATGCAAGGGCGACTGGATATGCTCAGTGGATCTTCTGGACACCTACTATCACATCAAGATAGACAAGCACTTAAGGAGACACCTTTGCTTCCGATTTAGGGGCCAGTCATTACCAGTTCAGAGTCCTGCCCTTTGGACTCACTACAGCCCCCCTGGTGTTTACCAAATGTATGGCAGCAGTGCCAGCTAACCTGAAGCTGCAGGGATTCCTGGTGTTTCTGTACCTCAGTGATTGGCTCCTCACAGCACCCACAAAGCATCAACTTTCACAAACTGTACAATGTGTCATCCTGTTCATTCAGTTGGGGATTATATTGAGCCTGTCGGAGTCTAGTCTGGTCCCAGCGTACAAATTAGAGTTCGTAGGAGTCTAGCTAGGCTCCGTCTCAGAGATTACAGCATTACCTGTTCACAGAGTACAGCTGATCCAGGAGCAGGTCATGCAAGTCTTAAGTCTTTCGAATCCTCTGGTCCACTTGGTTCTTCAGACTCTAGGATCCATGGCCGCGGCCATTCAGCTTGTGCCAATAGCAGAGTACCGTATGTGGGTTTTACAGTGGGCTGTGGCGGTTTAGTGGTCCATTCTTTCTCATCCTATGTCCATGTGCATAAAATTGGCGTCAGTGTGCAGACAGCACCCTCTTTGGTGGCTTCAGTCTCAGGATCTTATTTTAGGCAGGCCCTTTTCACTCCCTCCGCCAAAGGCCATGGTGACCAGGGACATTTCATTGTGGAGGGGCATTTCCAGGGGAGAACAGTTCAAGGCATGTGGTCCCCTGTAGAGACCAAACTGCACATAAACATCCTAGAGATGAGAGCAGTCCTCCTAATGTTGCAAGCCGTTCAAGATTGCCTTCCTCTGGGGACAATTGCAGTTCAGACTAGACAACGTGGCAGTGGTCTGGTATATCAGCAAACGGGGGGGACACTATCTTACCTGTTGTGCAGAGAGGCCATAAGAGTGTGGGAATGGGTCATTTCCTCCAGGCATTTTCTTCTTGCAACGCATATACCTGGGGACTCCAAAGTGTTGGCCGACCAACTCAGCAGAACCATACTGAGTCCTCACGAGTGGTCCTTCAGTCCAACATTGGTGAAGCATGTTTTTGATCATTGGGGTCAACCATGCTGCAACCTCTTTACCTCTCCAACCAGCAACAAATGCAGCATGTATTTTACCCTGATCCCCCCACCCAGGGAGCCACCGAGGGATGCTCTAGTCTACGATTGGCCTCCGGGTCGCTCCTATGCTTACCCCCCTATCACTCATCCCCAAAGTTTTGCAGAAAGCATAACACCTGAGGACATCCCTTATCCTCATTCCCCCTTCTGGTCTCGTCAGCCATACTTTCCTTTCCTGAGGTCTCACCTGAAGTATCTCCTTTGGATGCTGGATTCCCTTTAGGATCTAATCTCCCATCCTTCGGGGCTCCCTCTCCCCAATCCTCAGACCCTTCGTCTAACTGCATAGTTTCTCCAATTCCAATGATTTTGAAACAGTCCATGCTAGCTCCCCCCTCAAGAATATTATCCTAGCCTCCTGAACACCTTTCACCAGAAAGGTTTATGGCAGCAAGTTGAAAAAGTTTTTTTTTTATCTGGCTAAGAGCAGGAATCTGGACCCCTTTTCTACTTCTGTGCGAGATATTTTCTTGTTCCTGTCCTCACTTTTTCAGGAATGGGCAAGTTTTTCTACTATTAAGCTTCACTTGGTTGCAGTTTCCATTTTTCTTGAGAATAGCGAACATAATTCTCTTCCAGACTCTGTAAAGCCTTCCTGAAGGGCGTTTTCCTTCTAAGACCACCCATTTAAGGATCCCTCGCCTCTTTGAGATCTAACCTTCATGCTGCAGTCTCCGACTCAGAGCCCATTTGAGCCTGCTAGTTCATGCAGTTTCAAATTTTTGTCATGGAAAACTCCCTTCCTAGTAGCCATAACTTCAGCTAAGAGGGTGTCTGAGCTACAAGCCCTGTCAGTTGCTCCCCCATATATGGTCTTTCACAAAGATAGTGTGTCTCTTAGAACGAATCCATCTTTCTTACCCAATATTTCCACTGATTCCAATTTGAACCAATGTATTCAGTTACCAGTTTTCTTTCCCAATTATTCCAGTAAAGGAGAGTACATTCTGCATACTTTTGATGTACACAGGTAATTGTGATTTTTATCTGCATAGAACAAAGGAGTTTCTGAAATCATACAAGCTCCTCTTGAATTTTTCCCCATATAAACGCGGCCTCCCTGTTTCTAAAATGAGTGTGTCAAAATGGGTCTCCAGCTGTATCTGTACAGTCTGCACCAATAAGCATGTTGAAGTTCAGGAAAGGTTAGAGCTCATTCTACTATGTCCGTATCTACCTCTTCGGCCTTCATGGCCAGACTCTCCATTGATGATATTTGTCCTACCGCCACTTGGTCTACTCATGACAACTTTATATCTCATTACAAACTGGATTTGGTTTCCAGGAACAGGGCTTCCTTTGGTTCCACAGTGCTTTGACATGTCATTCCTTGAGGCCTCCCAAGGTAAATTGTAGCTGGGGACTCTGACACTACTGTGAGGAATAATGACACAGATAACATCAGATAAAGAGTTATGTACTTCCCATAACTTGGCATCTGTATTATACTATGTCATTATTCCTCACATTTTTCTCCCACCATCCGCTTTCCTTGTTAGATCTTCTAAGGAAGTTGGACTGTTGTGGATCCAGGACTATTTTCCTTTCTTCCTTTTGGGTCGTGGCAATACTGACTATGTTAGCAAACTCGATCTGAGGGTTAGAGCGAAGCAGGGGATTATGGGGGAGGGAGGAGCTTGAGCATTGGATCTGTCTAAGTTAAGGTTGCCGGCTTGGATCCGATGTCTGATCCAAGACCATACTGTGAGGAATAATGACATAGGATAACACAGATGTCAAGTGCATAACTCTTACTACATTACAAAAAAATACTTTTTGTAAATAAAGAACGTAGCAAGCCAATTTCCACAAAAGTGAGTGTACAGTAAAAAAAAAAAAAATCAACAAGTAAAACCGGCGTTACCTGACTTTTAAAACATGCACCAAACTTTTTGTCTCTGTTTTTGCAGCGGGGCAATCGCCCCCTGCACCCCCACCCCCTCAAATTAAATATACCAACTCTGAGATCACACTACATTGAGGAAAAGCATAAACATTGGTATGAATATTACTTTATTTTTCCCCAGTTGTTGAATGATGGGCGGTGTTTAGGTGGGAGTTTGTGCTACGAATTCTGTGTGGTATATACTGATAAACTAGCATTCCAGAATGGCCAGCTAAAACTTTTTGACAAGATTACCTTTGATATTTAGGTACTTCAGTTAATAGTTATTTTGACAAATACACGATTAAGTGATGTAGACCCCCCCCCCCATCTGAGAGTGTGCAGTGGTGTGTTTGCTCTGCCTCTACTTTCAAATAACTTTTAAGTTGTTACCCACATCTGCCCAGCTGCGCTGATGTCCTGGAATTTTGTGGTCTCCACCAGCAATGGCAGAAACATGCCTTCAAGCATGTCTTCCTGTTTCCTGCACCCAGAGAGAAGCAAACAAGAATGGCTTTGTCATTTATCACTCTGTCTCAACAATAGTTCTGTCATCCTGGCTGATGATCAAACTGATTGCCCAGATTTTGGTCCGTGCTGTATACCTCATTGTCAGAGAATTGCCTCATACTTTTCAATACATGATAAATCATGTTACAGTAGTGAAACTTACATAATACATTTATTTCAGCATACACACCGTACATGTAGAATCTTCATTTAAGATCACTGGTGCAGTACAGGCTTCTTGCCTTAATACCCCACCATTCAACCCCAGCTAATTCTTTTCACATACTGTCAAAAAAAGTGGTTCCCTTCTCTTTCTGGGTAGGCACTTTTACCTTTTGCATATCAAATTTTCTTGAGAGTGACACTTGCATAACGCACGGAGTCTCAGAAGTGTCACTTGTTGGCTTTTCTAGGACACCACCCTCCAAAAACAGGGAAGAGAAAATTCATAAAGAAACTGAAAAAGAACTGAAGGAACCCTGAACTCTGTTGTCAAAAACACAACATCCATGGGACCTGATAACATCCCAGGCTCTGTCCTACATGTGCTCAAACAAGAATTAGCAATGCCATTAGGTACTCTTTTCAGTCATAGTCTGAGCTCTAGTTTCATCCCAGCTGAATGGAAAAACGCCATAGTTATTCCCTTGCACAAAGGTGGTGCTTCCACTGACTCCGGGAACTATAGACCTATTAGCCCAGACTAGCCTTATCTGCAAGGCCATGAAAAAGAATCATCATGGACCTTATCAACAAAGACATGTGTAACCTCCAAACACTTGACCTTACTCAATTTGGATTTGTTAAAAGAAGATCATGGCTATTAAACCTGGTGGACTTCTTTGAGACGGTCACCAAGGCCCTTGATGAGGGGAAATCTGTGCACAGAGCCTACCTAGACTTAGCTAAGGCTTTTGACACTATCCTCCACTCAGGCATAATTGGCAAACTCGTATGTCATTAGATGAGTCACTAACTGGCTCACTGATAGAACCCATGTAGTCAAGAGAGAGGAATCCACCTCCAACAGCAGACCTGTAACCAGTGGTATTCCACAGGGATCAGTCCTGGGACCTCTGTTGTTTGGAATCTATTTCTTCGAAATGCAAGCTAAAAACTAAAAGTCTGTGGCTGACACAGTTTGCTAATGACTGTAAACTGGGGAGCGGTCATAGGATCTCCAAATGATGTCGACATCATACAAGAGGATCTTACACACACAAATGACCGATGCCAAAAATCATGGCCTTAAACTCAATGCAAAAAAAATGTAACATAATCCCTTTCAGTAAGAGTGATGTTCCTGCTAACTACGACATCAATAACAATACCCTAAGTATGCACTCAGTGGTGAGAGGTCTGGGCACACAGGTTGACAACAACCTTACCTTTGATCACCCTGTCTCCACAGTGGTAAGAAGGACATTCTATATCGCTCATCTCATAAGTAAGGGCATTGCCTCCAGAAAAAAAGAAGTTATAACCTCCCTGTACTCTTCTCTCATACAATGTTCCTGTTGGTATGCATCTTTCCAAACACCTGCAGCAATTGGAGAGACCACAAAGGTTCCTCACAAGGGAAATTCAAGGTCTTCGGCATCTCTCCTATGAGGACCGTCTGAAATCACCGTCACTTTATTCTGTTTCATACAGACTGCTCAGAGGTGATGTCTGCCTTGCATATAAGGCAATTTTTGACATTGCTTTATTTCCTTTATTGGAAATGCATATCCACAAGTCAAATGGTAGATAGGTTACTTGCTCTAATGAACTTAACCTGGCATGTGACATTAATAGAACCTGCTGGAGGGACAGATTACCAGGGGTTACCACACCTTTGGAACAGACTCGCGCTTCATGTCAAGCAGAGCACCTCATTGGCCCTCTTCAAATACAATCCGAATGATTGGATGGGCAACCGTAAGTTCACCCCAGGGGTTCCACCTGTGTCTCTATTGGACAGGGGTGACAGGTGCTGATCATGGAAATAAGGGAAAAACTTGGCTAGGTTTATAAGGGCCCTAGGGTCATTAGCCTAGTACCCTCCTATGATGCTAAGAAAGGCATAACTGTCTGTCTTTTTTTATGCCTTATGTCCTGTTAATGTCATTGGCATCAATGCTGCAGGTTAATGCTGAGGTTTACTGTGGCAAAGGTTCAGGGTTTCGTCTTCCACTCTTCTTATAGCATTTGCTGAGCTGTGCTTGCCCAGGATCTTGGAAGTCTGAACAGTGTTTTAAGAACTGAACAATAAGAAGAGAGCTGCATTGATTTTGGAGTCCAGGAGGCATTCCAAATAGCGTTTGTTTTTGTAAAAAAAAAAAAAAAAAAAAAAAAAAGACAAAAAGTTGCACTGAGCTTTGCTAAGTGCACCCCTGCCATTGGACTCGCTCATTAGTGGGTTGTTTTGCTCAAGAGTTTTTTTTTTCTTTATAAGAAGTCTTGATAAAGGAAATGGGCCTTATTGCTCAAATCTTCTGGCTACAATAATCGGAGCTAAGGGCAGTCACTGTACCTAAACTGACAAATCCAGATGGTACCATCATCTGATACCCGACACCCTTCAACTTAGAACTAACCCCACTACCTCCCCCAGCAGTATAGACACCTCCTGTCCCTAACATCACTCCTGTCAATTCCATGAGCCAGCACTCCCCCACAATGTCTGTAGCCATCCTGATTGAGATGGTATCTTCAGACAGTTTAAAGGATGTGCACACCTCCAGACTGGTAGCCCAACATAACGGATCTGAGATGCTTCATGTGCAGCTAATATTGGGTAAGACAGCAATTCAGATTGTAGCCTGCTATAGGTCCCCAACCATGTCCTAAGACTCTCACTCTATGTCCCTACATGGAGAATATTACGGTCCAACCTAACACACTCATAATAGGTGACTTCAATTACCCCTCCATTAACTGGGAAAACTACTCATGTACCAATACACTTGTCCAACGTTTCCTGGAATTCATTTATTCCAATGCCCTAGACCAACTCTTTCTTACCCCCACTAGAGGTAGCAACATCCTTGACCTGGTCATTACTAACCTGGACGACCGTTGCTCTACACCAATAGTCAACTCCTCCCTGGTTAGATCTGACCACAAACTAATCACCTTGAAAATCCACATCCCTCCCACAAAGGTAACCACCATGAAAAACTTCTCCAAAGCTAACCTTGGGCTCCTAAAAATAGAGGTGGCTAACTTCACGGTACCTGTGCAAATGGAGAATAGTTGCATGACCACTGAATTATACACCAATGCACTGTACGAACATGTACACAAATGCATGGATCTCACCATATCCAATAGAACCAAGACGCTGTCCTCCAAAAAAAGGAAGCTAATCTGGTGGTCCCCTGCCATAAACAAACTCTACAACAGAAGGAGGAAACTGATGCAGAATAAGGTGAAGTCCAAAGACTGGAAAAACTCCCTGATCAGCCTAAACAAAAAGTTGAGATCCCTCATCAAATCCTCTAAAGCTAGCTATGAAAACAGAATTGCAGCAGATGGTGAAGATAACCACAAGGCCTTCTATAGTTATGTAACGTCTCCATGTAATACCCAGATTTGCTCTGAGCTATTGCACAATGATACCTCCTATACCGAGCCAACAGATGTTGCCAATATACTGGCCGACAGATAAATTGTCAACTTTACCACCCCCCCCACCTCCCCAGGACCAATCACAATGCCGGGCATCCAGTATTACTGCTGCTCAGGTTAAAACAGCACTGTCCAAGGCCAAGATTACAGCGTCTGTGGGACCTGACAACATCCCTAGCTGTGTTCTATATGAACTACAGAGTGAACTGGTACCTCACCTGTGTGCCCTGTTCAATCACAGCCTCACCTCAAGCATTGTCCCTACCGAATGGTGCACTGCTACAGTCATCCCTCTTCACAAAGGAGGAGTGACTACAGACCCTGGGAACTATCGCCCCATTAGCCTGATGAGTCTGATAAGCAAAGCTATGGAACACATCATCATGGACCTAATAAACAAAGATATAGGGAATCTCCAAACTCTGGCTCCCCCACAGTCTTGTTTTAGTGAATGGTAGATCATGGCTGCTCAACTTGGTCGATGACTTTGAGTCAGTCACCAGAGCTGTGGATGAAGGCAAAGTGGTTCATACAAATAAACAACTCTGATCCAAAACAATACCAAAACAGCAAAATCTTCATAAGTCAGGAATCGAAAAACAGGAACCAAAGTCAAATCCAAAAGCAAACTTCTTTAAATAAAGAATAAAGAAGTTTGCTTTTGGATTTGACTTTGGTTCCTGTTTTTCGATTCCTGACTTATGTAGATTTTGCTGTTTTGGTATTGTTTTGGATCAGAGTTGTTTTTATCTGAAGGTGTGTGGAGTGGAGTTTGTGTAAAGTGGTTCATACAGCCTACCTTGATCTGGCCAAGGCCTTTGAATACCATTCCCCACTCAGGAATGATAGAAAAACTCACTAAGCTAGGCATCAGCCCCTATATCACTAGATGGGTTGCAAACTGGCTCACAGATAGAATCCACAGTGTGAAAGTAGCTAACTCCAAGTCAGACTGCTGACCAGTCATGAGTGGAGTCCTACAGGGTTCGGTCCTGGGTCCTCTCCTGTTTAGTATCTACTTCTCTTAAGTACAGGCCAACATGAATGGTCTCTGGCTGACAAAGTTCACAGATGATTGCAAGTTAGGAGCTGCTATTAACTCCCCAAATGATGTTGACATCCTACAGGAATCCTTGACTGAGACAAACGACTGGTGTCAAAACCATGACCTTAAGTTCAATGCCAAAAAATATGTTGTCATCCCCTTTGGAAAAATCCAGTTCCCATGAATTACCACATTGATAGTAGTCGACTGAACGCAGAAGGCGTTATAAGAGATCTGTGAATGCAGGTTGACAGCAACCTTTCTTTTGACCACCACATTACCACTGTGGTCAGAAAGTCCTTCTATGTGGCACATCTCATTACTAAGGGTTTTGCATCCAGGAAGAAAGAGGTCATTGTCTCCCTCTACTCTTCCCTCATTAGGCCAGTCATCGAGTACAGTGCCCCATTTAGCATGTACCTCACTAGACACCTGCAACAACTGGAGAGGCCACAAAAGTACCTCACAAAGAGGATCCTAGGCCTTAAATACTTGTCCTATATGGACAGACTCAGAGACTCCTACTGTTCTCTGTCTCATATCACCTACTTAGAGGTGATCTCTGCTTGACTTACAAAGCCATATCTGACCCAGCTCTTTTGGAAATGCTACAGCTAAAGAAATCCCAATCCCTCCGCACCACACACTCCAGAGACCTCAACCTCATTACCACAATCATCAGAACATGCTGGAGGGACAGGTTCATATCCCAGAGACTGCCCATGCAATGGAATAGACTTCCCATACATGTCAAGCAGAGCACTTCACTGGCCCTCTTCAGGAAAAATCTTGATGAGTGGATGTGAAATAGAAAATTCACCCCGGGGATCACTCCAGTGGCTCTACTCGACAGAGGTACTGGGAACTAAGGTCAGGTGGGACAATGCCAGGGTAATCCTGTGGGCTAGACTTGTAAAGGCTCCAGGGCCATTAGCCTAGTACATATCTATGAACTTATTGCTAGGAGCCTAAACAAAATCTCTGGTAATTGCCTATGAGCTTTCCTCACGTTGAAGGATGCAGATGTCTGCATGATGACCAACACATAGTTTACATCATCTGAGAATACTCTGGCTGTGCTGGGCTTAATGCCTTCCACACATTTAGACCAGCTACTCTAGAGGGGAGAAAAAAGGTGGCAGTATCCTCATGTATATGAAGTGGATTGCACCTAGTCAGTTAAGCAGCATTATGCATTAGAACATAATGTCCAGCTCACCATCAGTTAAGTCCCTTACCACATTATAGCCAGTTACAGAACTCGCGCTGTGACCAAGATAGTCTCAGCATTAAACTCAATACTTTTTTCCTGGCTAACTTTAACTCTCGAACCATAGACTGGGGAGTGGAACACTACTACTAGTGGTCTTAATACAGGTGTTCTGGAACACCTAGTGAGAATACCCACCAGGGACAAAAATAAAATCCTTGACCTTATCCTTTTTAATCTGGGTGTTCTGCACCCCTGGGGTATTAACTTCACTCATAAGGTCAGACCATAAATAAAATCCTTGACCTTATCCTTTTTAATCTGGGTGTTGTTCTGCACCCCTGGGGTATTATCTTCACTCATAAGGTCAGATCATAAAACTGTTTCCCTTGAAATAAAATTGAAACCTGAGATCCCAGTAACCCCTAGAATCTTTAGAAACTTCTCCAAGGCAGAATTCCTACTTCTAAGCAATACCCTAGTAAGTTTCAAATCCCTTAAGCTGTGCTGAGTGTGTGAAAACATAACACCACTAACTTACATGTCAGCAACTGTGTAGAAGCAGCTGTACCTTCTATGAGGAAGTGTAAGGGGCAACCGGAAGATAAACCAGTTTTACAGTCATAGGAAGAGAATCACAGAGAAATGTCACGAGTAACCCAGCAAAGGCTAGAGCCATCACTATTACAATAAAAAAGGAACTCAAGAGTGTAATCAGAATTACCAAAGACAAGTTTGAGGGAAAGATAACCACTCATGTTAAGAACAATCATAAAGCCTTTTTAAACTGTGTCCATAACCTCACAGTATATTTAGCAGTGTGCTGAGCTGATTGTGGACAAATACTACATTCACTAAAGCTGAAGACAAACTTAGCAGCTGATATATTCAACTTTAACTTTATCCCCTGTTATCCATGTGGGACTAAGTCCTGAATGCACTGTCAGAAGTCATAAATACTGCTTTGATGGTCCTCTGACAGTATCCCATGATGTTTGTGAAATAGCACAAAGCATGTTTTATCTGTACCCCTAACAGCACTGTTCAACCTCAGCCTCTACAGAGGATTTGTACCAAGTGGATGGAGGATATATATATATATATATATATATATATATATATATATATATATATATATATATATATATATATATGTATGTATATATATATATATGTATGTATATGTATGTATATATATATATATATATATATGTATGTATGTTTGTTACCCTAGTAATTACCAACCCTCAGTGACTGACCAGCCTCATTTTTAGGCCATGGAAAGGCTCATCATGGAATTAATAAGGACATAGGAACCTCCAAATACTGGACCCATCCCAGTTTGGGTTTGTAAATGTTGGTTCTTGCTTACTCATCCTAGTAGACTTCTTCGAAAAGGTCATCAAAGCATTGGACAAAGGCAAGACTGTGCATACTGCTTACCTAGATCTGGCCAAAGCTTTTGACCCAATACCTCATTCAGACATAGTGGAGAAGCTTACCCATTTCGGAATAAACCCGTATGTCACCTGGATTGCCAACTGGCTTACAGGATTCAGTAGGTTAAGATAGGGGAAACTGCCTTCACAGAAAGACCAGTCGCCAGTAGTCTCTAATAGGGCTCGGTCCTGGGACCTCTCTTGTTCTGTGTCTACTTCTCTGAAGTAAAGGCAAACAGCAAAAGTTTATGGCTGACAAAAATTTGTGGATGATTGCAAGTTAAGAGCAGTCATTGAATCCCCAAATGACTCAGCCATTCTGTAGGATGGCTTGTTCCAAAGTAGCTGATGCCAGAGCCGTAGACTAAAACTAAATACCAAAAAGTGCATTATTGTATCCTGTGGGAAACCCACCACCTCAGGAAATTACCACTTTTGACAATACTCCCTTAAGAGTCGACCCTCTAGTTCAGGATTTGGAAACATTGTGGTAAGCTGCGGTGGTGCAGTGGTAGCGTTGCCCCACAGCAAGAGGTTCTCCCATTCGATTCTCAGCTGGAGTGCATGTCCTCCCAGCAGTTGAGTGGCGTTCAAAAGACATGCGTAGAATGGGTGTGCCTTCGCTGAAGGTTGGACGTCGAGCTGGCACCTCGGCACCCGTGAAAATCTACTGCCAATCATTAGCAGACTGGAGTTCCTCTGTGGCAACCCTTAACCGGGAAAAGCCGAAAGAAGTGGACAGTAACCTAGCATTTGACCAGCATGTGTCCACAGTGGTAAGAAAGTTCTTCTGTACTGGTCAGCTTAAGGATAGACTTTAGGCCAAAGGATGTCATTGACCCCCCTTTACTCTGTTCTCATCAGAACAGTCATCAATTATGATGCTCCCTTTGGTATGTATGTGACCAGGCATATTCAACAACTTGTATGGCCAAAGAGAGTACAGGACCTAAAACACAAGTCCTATATTGACTGTCTCAAAGCACTCTCACTGTATTTAGTATTCTACAGACTACTGAAAGGGGGGTCTGTGCCTGACTTACAAGACATCTTTTCATCCAGTACTGCTTGACCTACTGCACATCTGCAAGTCAGATGGTGTCAGAAACGTTCATGCCAGGGGACCGAACCTCTTCTGTAACTTAAAACAGAATGGTTTGGAGTGAGAGGTACATCTCTCAAAGGTTGCCACTACTTTGGAACAGTCCCCCTTCTGTGTAAAACAAAGAACATCCCTGTCCCTATTCAAGCTCAACCAATAACTGTGGATGAAAATGAGGAAATTTACCCCACAACTGCCCCCTGTGCTACTTATGGGCAGAGACGGCTCTAAAAGACTCTTGCTACAGTATGGGACCTATGAATTCTCAGTGGTATTCTCTAGAAATAATCACCATCTCACCCAGAAGTAATCACTATCCTTTGGATAACCATTGGGACTAGGAATAGGTAACTTTAATGGGATAATGATTTAGGTTTCAAATGGTGCACAAGGACAGTTAACCAAGTATTCACCTGTGAACTTGTGGGGAGGATGCCTTTCTGCAGCCATGTATAAAAATAGTGGAAATTGGACTGTGTAGTTGTACATCCTCATGCAGCTTAATTCCAAGTGCTACGAATGATACAACATTGATCTTAAATATGCAGTGTGAATATATATGCAAGCAGTTTTTAACTTATTTGAAGTGGAGAATCATTTGTTATTTTGATGATCTGATGTTTATAGTTATGGAATATTCTTGAAAGGGCTGATGTATTTCAGCTTTAATCCTTTGATGGTAATAGTGGTACAAAAAGAAGAAAGGTTTTTATGTCAAATCTTTGCATTTCCGAAATGTTGTAGTAGTAGGGCTCAGTAAGATGAAATTGTTGAGTGAAACACCATTTGATACTGCTGCATTTGTTAAACTGATAGGTACATTGTTTATGGTTGTATGCCCTCTTTAGGATGAAGCCATAACAGCAAAACCTCAGAAGTAAGAGTAGTTTTGTCAGCTGTCTCTTTTTGGGGTGATGGGTATGGGTTTTGTGCAGGATGCCAGCTTCTTCCACTTGAGGGTAGAGTCTGAAAGGCTTGCTGCTGGAAGGTAGATTGTGTATGGTGAGGTTGCGGTTGCAATACACACCTGCAGCAGAGTGCATACCATGCTGCTTACAGGTGTCTTACTGTGTATGTATGCACCAACAGAATTAAAAAAAAAAAAAAAGAAGAAGAAGAAAAAATCTTGCTTCAATGTGTCTGATCTTTGTGACTGGGGCCATTAAATACATTTGTTTCAGGCATGCCATAAACACTCCATTTGTCTCATCAGGCCAGCTACTGTCATTTCTAGCAGTACTGGTTTTGCTTTCAATTTTTGCAAGTCATATAGCCTTTTTATCAAATAACTTTCAAATACAGTGTCTAGAAATGCATTTGTCACTTTTATTGCCTTAGACTTTATTAACATCATTGAAAATATTTTGGATAGTAGTAATGTAATAGTATGCAAGCAAAAAATACCAGAAAGTACTTGGATCATTTGTATATGCAGACTTGCAAGAGCCTTGTGATAGGCAGTTAAATGTATGTTATTTTGAGAGTACAAGTAAAATGACCAAGTTTACTGTTTGTGAAAGAACATAATTTTACTGTTTGCTGATATGAAAGAAACGATTAACTGGCTTCAGCTTATTCTTTTATCTGATATTTGCACAAAGTGCGGGTTTACATCTGGAGTTGACACACAAAATGTAATCATATTGAGCTGTTTGTCACATTTTTAAACCTTTATGCTAATTTAGTAATGGCTGTTATAAAAATACTGAAGCAGTGTTTTTAATGTTTTAACTATTTAAATTTCTAAGACTTGGTACAATTTTGTTTTTCTTTTTTTTTTTCTTCTTCTTAACCAGCATTGCCACGGCAGCACAATCAAATGAGCCCTGGAAACCAAGTCCTTAAAGAACGAAACACTAATGTGAGGAAGGATGTGAGCGTTTCTTCTACTGTGTCTGCAGTGCAAAATGTACAGTTGGAAAGGATCATCACAAATGCCAATGAACTGGAAGCCCTTGATCAGTACCTAATCAAGGTGAGCACACACTTGCCTTCCATTTATTTCACATGGCAAACCTGGTCACATAGGCTCTCTGTAGCACTGTCGAAGTGTTATACACTGGTGTTTCAGCCAGTAGGAACTTTCAAGCTCTTCCATGGTCGTAGCAGGGCTTCAGCAGTAGTCTTAGAGTATTACACTTTTTAAGTTTTTGTTTGAAAAGAAAGTAAATTAATTATACTGTCATCTCTGGAAATGCTTCTGTTTTTATTTTTATTTATCCTTTGTTGATTGGGTTAGTCCCACTAGGCTAGTATCCTTTTTTCAGGGTTGCGTTTAATCAGCATTTGTAAGAATACTTTTAAATCCTTAAAACTCTGCCAACTCCATGGTTTGCGTGATCAAGCCGTGACTGCAATCCAGGTAAATGGGTCTAGTTATGCAGTGTGTACTGATTTTACCTCAGCCATTGCTTCAGTAGCCTTTTCAGAGAGTTCGACCTGCCTGCTTAACCTCGCAGAGGAATTCTACTCTATGCTTCACTTAGGTATTGTGAAGCTGTCCTAGCTAAATGTCAATCCCGATATAACTAGTTGAATAGCAAACTAGATTACAAATAGACCTCAGGAAATGTGGTTAGGTGGCTCTACCTCCTCCAAAAGACCTGTCGCTAGTGCTGTACTTCAGAGTTCAGTCCTTAGGCCGCCACTCCTTGGCTTCTCAGAAGTCGAAGCTAATGTTAAGGGTTTATGGCTGTCCAAGTTTGCAGATTACTGTAAACTTTGTCATCATAAACAGTGAAGAAAATCAGTTTCCTAACTCATAAAAACTGCACTGACTGTCTAAAATCCGTGTGTCTCTCCTTGTTGTCATACAGGCTACTGAGGGGTGATCTGTGCCTCGTGTACACCTTAACCGACCCTATCCACTCAAATTTACTTTATATCTAGAAGTCTAACATAAACACTCACTTTGGAGACCTTAATCTCTTCCACAGAATAAATGGAACATGTTTGGTGATAGGTATGTATTACAGAGAAACCATTATGACTGTCACAGCTCATGTGAATGTTAATCTGAGATGTACCTCCCCAGACAATGTGAAGATAGATTATGGAGCTCTTGGACTGTGTGTCCCAGGCTGGTATGAGCCTAGCACTGAGCAGTATTCTACCTTCACCAAGAATGATGCCACAATACAAACAGAAAATGATAGACTTCAGTATTTGACTTGCTACTGGTGTCAATCCAAGGGGGGGTACAGTATTTGTCAGCACAGGAGGGCATGGGTGACACCACACTGCTTTACCAGTGATGGTCTGCACCTGTCCCCTCTAGGCGTTCAAATATTAGCTAAAACATTGTCCTCCCCCATAGTGCCTTTTTTTAGGCAATTCCAAAGTGACAAACCTCCTGACATAGCAAAACCAATCAAAGGGACTCCAAAGGTGTTGCTACTCAATGTCATGAGTCTTCACAGGAAACTCCCACTACCTCCAAGCTCTTATCACCTTGGAGAATGCAAATGTCTATGCAGTTACTGAGGCATGGTTTAAAGCCCCAGAGAGCAGTAAGTTTGCACTGTAACTTCCAATGGGCGGAGCCTAAGCCTTTTGACAGAATCGGATTATGTCCTCACATTTCAAACAAACGTTCATATCTTTGGAACCACAAGGATTATGAAAAAAGTCTAAATGGCAGACTCTTCACAAAATATTTTTATAGTGGCAGTATTCTTTAGGTTCTAGGTTTTAAACTGAGTTTTATAAGCCACAGTAACTAATACAGTTGTAATATTTTGTAAACAAATTACAGTATCTCAGCAACCACTTAAATTATACACATACTATTAGCAGCATTATGTTCAGCTAGCTGAGAGCTTTCATATGAGGCCAAGAAGTTCCATCTTTCCTTGGTTGTTGAGATATTTACAATAATGTGAAAATTATAGCTATATAAGTTAATATCATAAAAATAACAGTTAATATCTATTTACCTGCACTAAGCAAAGGTCAAATATTAATGCAGTTGAGTTTGCCATTGTGTAAGCTTTAAGATGAAATATTTTAAAAACTTGTACATAGCATGGTTTTGGAGTTATCGATGCAACTTTGAACAAACAATGTTTAATGACTAGAGGCGTCAGTAGGAGTTAACTGCAGAATCACCTGGAGACGTCATCAGATGTAATGAGTTAAGTCTGTGAGTTGTATGACGGATCCTAGACCCTGATAGGCAGCTCACTGACACACTCCTTGCTTAGCCTGGTGAATAGGATGTCTCAGTCTCTCACTAAGAAGTCTCCTGTGGTCAGAGTACTGGGTTGTGTAGTGGTATGAGTTACAATCTTAGAGGATGAGATGTCATGAGTTGTGGCAATATTTGACTTGTGTATTTTCATAGAGGGTTCTTGAGGACGGTGAGACTGTGTGTACAGTGTCTGGGAGGTCTTTTTGGTTTCGAAAGATTACATTATAGAACCTCAGCATATGTGGGTGTTTGTGCCTCGTCTGTTCTTTGTGAAGTGGATGGTGATTAGTAATAAAATGACATGCTGGAATTGAGCAAGAAACAAAAGCAAACTGGATTCATGCATTTCAAGAGTATGTTAGTAACTGTATATAGGAAATATATTCTGTCATTTTGTCAAGCTATTTGGGTTGATGTGCTATCTAAATCACTTGTATTATGATGTAGTGTTACCTGTTCCTTCCTGTGTTAAATGAATATCTTCTCCTCTGGTATGAATTGGCTGTAGTTTGCATTAAAAAAAAAATGTCAGGCAATCATGCAAAACATTACATATAAAAGTACAAATTGTTTACATTTTGTTCTCATGTACATTTTACCTCCTTTCCCTTCTAAATTACTTGATCTTACCCCTTCTGTGATATATCCCTCCTTCCTTTTTAAATTTTAAAGGTAGTCCGTGAACTGGATTTTTTCAACCCAGCACTGAGCTAATGTAGTGTCTGCCTCTTGCACACATCTAATATGCCTGCTAGATTGTACCCCATTTTCCTACCAGTTCAAAGCATTTCTCCCTTATCTGGTACTTCTGCCAATCATTGTACTTCCTAATCCTCAGATTGCTGTTTGTCAGTGCAGTTAACAGTTTTGAGAGGGCCATCTTCAACCCACTTCCTTTCTTCTGGCCACTTTAAGATACCTCCATGGCCTTGCACGCATCCATTTTAGCTGTCTTGTTTGACAAGTAGTTGGTGCCTACATGTGTGACAGCTTGCTTCTGCCCCTTACTTATGGTCAGCTTATATGTCCATATATCAAACTCTAGGTCCTGACAGTAAAATCTTCTCTGCTTTCCTTCTTGCTAAGATAATCTGTGCTTTTTATGATGGTTTCCAATACCAAAAACCCTATTCTCTGTTCTCACAATAGGTGTTACCGCCTTCTGTTCCTGCTGTTTACCACTGTTCTCCAAGTCTGTCTCTTGCACATTTTGTTGCTGCACTAGTTGTTTCCCTTATGCTACCACTAATCCCTTCCATATATATACCCCCTTTTGCTGTTCCATTATCTCCACTATTTGCTGTTCCACCATTTGGCTTAGTGTCCCTTCCTGTTCTACTTGTGTTCCTGACTACCTTTGGCTATTTTGTGACTTCATTTTTGTCCCTGCACCCGTCTCCTGTCGTTCTACACTGACATTTTCTCCTTTTCCTCCCTTTTGTGGCCAATCCTTCCACTTTTGCCCTTTTCTTTACTCTTTTGACAATCTTTGTCCATGTTCTGTTTCTACTCTGATTTTCTACCTGCTGTCATTAGCCCCCCTCCCCCCAATCTTTGTTTGCAAGCCTCATATTACTGTAGAGTTCCACGCCATCTTTTTTGGCTGACTAACCAGTTCATTACAATGTCAGTCTTGCACGTTGTCCCTTTAAGCATCCCTGTTCTCTTGCACAGACTCCATTTCCTCTGCTACATCAAAGCTCCCTGTACCAGACAGCTGCTCCGTATACTGAGTGCCTTTTATATCTCTCCTTCCATTCTTCTTGTTCATTCCGTGCAGCTCCTTTAATGTCCAGTTCTTGGATCTTCCAATTTTTCTATTCCTTATGGATAATACCCGAGGCATTTCTACCTTGGGTATTATTGTTGACCCCTTTTTTAATCTATTGCACTTTTAGGATTCTTTACTAAGGATTAAACAGCAACTGTGTCAGCATATATTTTAATTGGATGATTTTATAGGCCTTTCAGAAGCCGCCAGATGTTCGGTTCACACCTGTTTATGCCCAGATAGCAGAGGGAGAGAAGCGCAGAGAGTAAGATTACTGTTGTGACGCTGCTGTCAAAAAATGCAGAGAAACTGAAAAGCGTCTAATGTTTTACCTATACAGATGTTCTACACCAGCTGTAAGTCAGAAGTGAAATCCACTGAGGCTACAAACCAAAGTGACACTCGCTATACAGTGGACTGTTTTTTAAGACGCTATAAGAATTGCAAAGGAGCAGCTGTAAATGGCTGCTGATTAAAGAAAGCTAAAGTACAGCAGGTTTAGTATGTGGTGGTGATAGTTGATTAAAAAATGTAAGCAAGTTTGTATGCCTTAAATCTGCTTTCAGATGTTGTACTGCAGTTTTATGTCGGGGCTGAAGTCTTCATTCCTAGCGCTAACTCACTTTTGAAACTAGTGCATTTCATATACTGGGATATGAGTCGTCAGAGTTAAACTGTAAACCTACCTTGAAGTTCATAGTCGGTCATTAACTCAATAACTAATGAACATCACATAGAAAAACCCTAATGTTAAGCAACAATTAGGCATCTTATTTGAAGCTAAAGTTGTGATTAAACCATTTTTTCCCTGTTCTCTACTGCATTATATCATATGGGGAGAAAAACATAAAACAGTCCATCTGTTCTATCAGGTGCTGCTGATGTCAGTAATTGTACTGTTTGAAGAGGTTGACTTCACCAGTAGTCAATTTTGTTGAAAGGTTGTGACATACCCTAACATTGTGAGACAGTGCAGGTTGCATTTGGATAGTGATTGGGTTGAAGCCGCCTGCATGGGGAGGTTTGGGGCTTGCTCCCCCACTTTGTCCCATGGCTGTTATCATTTTGTTTTTTTGAAGCCTTATTTTTTTTGAAGCCTTATTTTAGTAAAATGGTGCATCATTTAACTAAGTGAAACAATAGTCACCACAGCCAGCACGTACTAATCTTGCATCACTAGTGTAGAGCAGTGAGCTGCACTGCCTTGTGATATATAACCTCCCTCTGTCTGTCGATCCTTGCATTTGGAGTAGTATCCAGCAGCTTGTAGATGGCCTAGAATGGATAGAACTGATTTATAATACTTCTTTGGGGGGCATTTCTTCAGATTGAAGAGTGCTAGAGGTGTAGGAGTACACAGAATTACCTGATTCTACAAACATCTATATTCCCGTGCACCACCTTAATAATGGCTGTTAACACCAATCTTAATTGATGTAGTACAGTTGTCTGATGACACTGGCTCTGATAGTGATTGTGTTTGATTTGCAGCAGGGATCCTTATAAAGATTGTGGTGCAACTCTGTGTGGGTACTCGCCATAGGTTGATACTAGGCTATCTGCCTAGGGCATCTATAAGCCTAGCCAGAGTGTGTTTGGCTTTCGCCACCCTTTTAGATTAGTTGGCTGTGCCTCTGTATAGTAGGTCACAGAAGATGGCCCTTTTAAGGTTAGTTTACTGTGCCTCTGTCTAGTAGGGACACAGAAGAGATCCCAGGGGTGATAGTGAATATTTTAAGTATAAGGTACACTGTCGCAATATAGGCTGTCTGCCATGAACCCCTTGGGATTTTCTTTACTCTCCTCCATGCTTGAAGACCTCAAGAATTCTATTTCTAATATTTATTTTCTCCCCTTTTCAGGGAAATGTTACAATGCTGCCTGAGAAGCGCCTCTTAACTTTAGACAGTACAGGAACATTTGTTTATGACTATATCCTCAAAAAAAAAAATGAAGATACCTTTATCTGTTTTGTTTTCTGTGGAGTGTCTTGATGATATCTTGCTGATATCTTTCAAATGGGGAAGTGGACCAGCTCTGCTCATTGACTGTCTGAAGTACTGGAAGTCGCAATTGCTGGCCTGGCGTTTGCCTTTGGTAATTGCCCTCATTATGAGAGATGCTGTATTCCCAAACC
Source organism: Protopterus annectens (assembly GCF_019279795.1). Lineage (NCBI taxonomy): Eukaryota > Metazoa > Chordata > Ceratodontiformes > Protopteridae > Protopterus > Protopterus annectens. The sequence goes on along the minus strand of NC_056747.1, from coordinate 165,176,727 downwards.
TCTGCTGTTATGATGTAAGAATCCACAAATTTATTTAGCACTTTCATCCCAAGAGAAAGGTCTTTTTTAGAATAAGTTTACCCCAGCAATATCCCATGTATATACCATTAACTGATAGATAATTGAATAATGGGAGACGGAGCATTCCATATTACTTACTTAAAGCTATATGAATATGAGAATGAACAAAACACATTCCTTATAAAACACTAGTTTAATTTAAAAACATTCACATTTTTTATGTGAAGGGGGTATGAATGAGATGCAAAGTTTCGTAGATGAGCTTAATGCCAATAGATTTGGTATAAAATTTGATGGGCTTATGATAGGGAAAAAGTCTTCCATTTTTAGATGTAGTAGTGGATATTAGTAAGGAAAATAAAATCCGTACAACTGTACATAGAACATTTGGGAGTGGTACTCTGTATGTAATGGCCCATTGCCATCCCCCCATACAATCCAGGCATTACCCTATGGGGAGTTCATACGCATATATAGATTGTGCAATAATGAAGAAGATTTTTTATTAGAGCTTAAGAAAACTAATATGTTTAAAAATAGGGGATATAATACAGAAATATTCCATGAATGTTGGGGGAAAATTTTTAATGAGCGTGTCTTAGACAAAACAGCAATAGATAAAATATAAGTACTATGATAGGAAATATGCAAAATATAATCATAATGATTTGTATTTTGTTACTACATTTAGTTGTTTTAGTATAGTGTTAGTTGATCTATTGAAATTTTACTGGGGTTATATTATGTCCTTAAAGGATTTAAATTTTGAGGGATATCCCATTGTGTGTCATACAGAAGAGGAAGGAATTTGAGGGACTTTTTAGTGAAGACCAGGTTTAGGTTTCCTTGTAACTAAGTGTCAAGAAGTTTGATTAAATATGATACAACACCATGTGGCAGATGCAAAGCCTGCAAATATATTGTTGGGAGCTTTCATAAAATTAATAGTCGTGTTTTTCATCCCCACGAAAGTTTTGGTAGTAATGCAGAGGGCATTATTTATGCCCTCTGTTGCCCATGCAATATTTTTTATATAGGGGAAAGCAAGAGACCATTCAAGGTCCGGTTGTTAGAACATGTTGGGGATGTTAATAAGAAGAAAAAAGGAAGCCCAATAGCTATGCATTTTGAACAAATTCATGGAGATAATAGTGAAGGTTTGTGTGGATCTGTATTAGAGAAAGTGTATGTTTCACCATTTGATGAATGTAATATTAAAAATGTGCTGCTATTTTAAGAATCTGTATATATTTTAAAGTTTGACACTTTAGCCCCTCATGGGTTAAATGCTGAAATGAATTGGAGGTTTTTTATTTGATGTACATTTAATTATTGTCTTAATTAGTTAATTATTCAAATGACGTCTGCATTTAAGGCAGGTGTATTTTTTGAGATATTACTCCTTGAGACAGTCATAGTCGAGACGTTAGAGAGAGAATAAAGCTCGTTGGACTACTAGTTGGTGGTTTTTTCTTTGTTGCTGGCATTCTGGTAGTTTTTTATTTAAATTAAAAACATTACCATATAAAAATAATGATACTAGTGCAACTAACTGCAATGCAAGTCCTGCTTTTAACTTTAAAATAGGACTAACGAATATAGTTTCATTTAACCCAGGGTATGCAGTGGCATTTGTCAGGAGCTACCACTGCAACTCCTTTAAGTCTAAAAAATCGTCTGTCCTAAGTGTACACGATCAATTACAGTAAACTTAAAGGAATGGTTAGCATGTTCTAAAATATGTCCTGATAAGGCATTTTAAGTTCATTTTTCTGTACATCATAATTCTGTTGATAGATCCTATTTCTAAGGCTATTCTTAGTTTTCCTAATATGAAAACACGTACACTTTTGACATAAGGTGAGCTACACCACTCCCTTTGTGCCACAACTATATTTCTTGTGTAGTTTTATCATAGCAAAATTTACAAGTTCAACTTCACTTAGTTCTAAGATACAGTTGCACTGTGAGCAATGTCCACATTTGCTCATTTTACTGTTTGTTCAGGGTTTTTAACCCTCTCCAGCAAGTTTTTTAAAACATAACTCCTTTTATATATATAAGTGGGTCTTCTCCCACTATGCTAACATAATCAGGATCCATTCCAAAAACATTGTTTTTTCTTAATGGCACTAATATCGGAAAAATTACTGTTGTACATTAAAAATAATGCTTTGCCAAACCTGCTGTTGTCCACTTTACTATTGTTAACTGGGAGACCAATATTGGCTCCCAGTAACGGAGTATATTGCCTACCCACTCTTTTGCTGAACTTCACTGAAAACATTGTCAAGAAAAGGGTCTGGATACCCCCTTCCAACCAACATATTCTTAAATATTTATCATTGTTTTTGGAATTCGCTCACATCTGAAACCATACGGGTCAGTCTTACACACTGACCCTTAACTAATTAATTTTTTTGGTGAATGGGGTGCCAGCTATTAAAATGTAATAATGTATTAGAATAGGTGGGCTTCCTATATCTTGTGGAGTCAAATTGTCTTCTCATTTTGTTTTTAGTAATGGTAATATCTAAAAATAAAAATACCAAGCAGCAGCAACCAGATAAAAAACGGCACGGACTGTTTATTCAAAGTATTCAAAGTAAGCGCTTTCGGCTGCAATAATATACAGCCTTCCTCAGACAAAGTACAAAGCCACAGCATTACACTGGGCTTAAATAATGATTCAATCCACTTCAGCTGACCTAAACAATTAGCAAATGAACAAATTAACAAATTCATAAAGCTTATACATAATTAGTATGACCCCTACACATTTTCATATATAAATATATAACTATATAAAAACATAAGTATGAATATCAGATAAAATACAATGAAACAAAATGATTTAAATTTAATATATGATAATAAAAAACACTCAACATGTATATAACATGGGACAACAACAGACATATGAACAACAATACCAGGTCCAACTACGGGGGTCAACCACAGAGAAGGAAGAGACGGAATTAACGGAGGAGATGATGCTTCCTCCAATGATGGGACCTACAGTTCTCACAAGCCAAAACTGTGATTTTAAAATTTACAACTACACGGTTTTGACTGTTGACCAACCAGTTGTTGAATTTTTTTCGAAAGGACTGTCTTTTGTCCCTGATAGAAGGGGTGATTTGGTTAAAACTATCATTGACCTAAAATTATTTGTTAGGAAACTGAATTTAGCAGTTTCTTTAGGTAATACACCTGCCCTTTGTAACACTTTGAGAGTATCAAGTGTTTTTAATCCGCCATTGAATTGCATTTTGAATATATTTGAAAAAGTCTGTGAAATAGATTTAAGAACTAAGCTTAATAATAATTTTTTTGCTGTAAGTAACAAAAAACAAGTAACATCTCTAGGAATGAACTGGAATTTATTGCTTTGTTATATGACTGTAAGGTTAGAGTCATGAAACCAGACAAGGGAGGGGGTTCGTGTTCATGGATGAATATTTATATGATAAAAAGTTGTTAAACCATTTGCAGTCTGACATATATTCGATTTCCAGTCTTAATGAGATAAATGGAGCCTGTAGGAAAATTAGGTGTATCTTGGATGATTTATTTTTGGAAGGAAGTATTGATTGTAACACCTTTCACTTTCTATCCATGCCAGCTCCAAAAATTCCCACCATATTTGGCACACCGAAAATCCATAAAAATTTAGTAGATCCCCCATTTCGGCCAATAGTTGACGGGAGAGGATCTATTACTTATGCTTGTGCGAAGTTTGTGGATGGGATACTTAAGCCGATGTTACAAGGTGAACCCCAGATATGTAAAGATTCTTGGGACTACTTGGAAAATCTTAGTAATATTGGATATAATTCAGAGTATGTGTTTCTGGTAGTAGATGTAAAAGATCTATACACTGTAATTTTACACCAACTTGGTATAGATTGGACCAGGAATTTTATGCTTACTAAAAATGCTTCTTCTGTGCAGATGTATGTTGTGGAGACCCTCCTGGAAATAGTTTTATCCAATAACTTTTTAGTGTTTAAGAATCAATTTTACTTACAAAATACTGGAATTGCCATGGGTTCACCATGCAGGTGTAGCTTTGCTAATAGTGTAATGGCATTCTGGGAACATCAATTTTTGTTTAATAATGAATTATATCAACAACATGTCACTTGGTATACAAGATACCAAGATGATATGTGTTTCATTTGGAATGGTTCACCGGATTTAATTTGACTCCATAGACAGCATTTCAATTATGACTGACTTTTTGGAGTTTACATACTCTGAGTATGGAAGAAATGCACTTTTTAGATGCAACTATATCTAAGGATAGGGTTAACAACAAGTTTAAATCTTTTATCCATAGAAAACCAACTCACTCGAATAGTTACCTTCACTTTTCAAGTTGTCACCCTTTCCATCAAAAAAGAGGTGAGGTTAAAGGACAGCTTGTTAGGGCTGCCATGATGATATCAGAGGAGGCTGACTTTCTCAGAGAATGTGATAATATAGGCAAAATGTTCCTGTGTAGAGGCTACCCACATAATTTAATAAAACAGTTAAAAGAGGAAGTGCAGACCAAAAGACAAAACGGTCATTTTAAGCTATTGTTGGGAGGTGCATTATTGGATAGGTTGACAAAGTTGGGCACAAATAATAATAATAATGGTTTGGTATCAAACAATATTACATTTATAGCATTGATTTCCAGGCTATTAGGGATATATTGACTAAAAATTGGAATATCATTTTGGAAGACAGAGCATTAGCTAAAACATTGGGCACGCATCCAATGTTTGCATATAGAAGGGGTTCCAACTTAAAAGCAATTGTGGAAAAAAGTAGGAATTCTAGTAAACAAAAAATATTTGGTATGCGAAAATGCGGAGTGTGTACCCAGTGTAAATATGTTGCAGTTTGTAGTAATATTAATAAATTAAATATTTCCATCCAAGGAAACTTTAACTGCGAGTCAAGTGGGGTGGTTTATGTTGCTGCTTGTGAAAAATGTCCTTCCTTTTACACTGGCAAAACAGAGAGGAAACTGAGAAAGCGAATTTGTGAACAATTTATATGCCATAGGAAGGAACGATTTGACAAACGCATTAGCTAGGCACATTCTTGAATATCCAGAACACAGTTTCCTATTTTCTGTTATTCATCAGGTGAATACTGATATTAGAGGTGGGCCCTGGCAGCTCCATTTAGAAGAGCAGGAGCTGTTTTGGCAAGTTAGAACATCTGCACAGCTACCACCAGGGCTGAATGATGTTGCCTCTATTAAGTGTATTTTAAAATTAAAAGCCTTACGTAGATAAATTAGTAGGCAAAGACGCCGCCTTAGTAACGTTATTAAGTAATATGGTTGGTGTTTTGTTATATTTATATTTACATTTAAATATATATATATATATATATATATATATATATATATATATATATTTATATACATGTCGAGTGGTTTTTATTATCATATATTCAATTTAAATCATTTTGTTTCATTGTATTTTATCTGATATTCATACTTATGTTTTTATATAGTTATATATTTATATATGAAAATGTGTAGGGGTCATACTAATTATGTATAAGCTTTATGAATTTGTTAATTTGTTAATTTGCTAATTGTTTAGGTCAGCTGAAGTGGATTGAATCATTATTTAAGCCCAGTGTAATGCTGTGGCTTTGTACTTTGTCTGAGGAAGGCTGTATATTATTGCAGCCGAAAGCGCTTACTTTGAATACTTTGAATAAACAGTCCGTGCCGTTTTTTATCTGGTGTCTGCTGCTTGGTATTTTTATTTTTAGTTTAGTTGTTGTTTTTTTGTCTAATGGTAATATCTAAACAATTAACCTGTTCTGTACCCTCATACTGAATTTTAGAAAATCAGTGGTGTTATGGATATATTAAAAAAGACTGTTGTTCAAGTCTCTCCCTAGTGTCAATCCAAACAATTATGATGTCATCTAGGTACCATGCATATAAGGACCAGCACTCTGAAAACATAGAATTAATAACATAATCGGTCTCCCAGTAAGCAAGTACAGTGTTGGCAAGCATGGGGGCACAAGCAGCCCCCATCACCATTCCCTTCTTTTGTCTAAACAGTTGTTGTTCAAACACAGTAAAATTGTTATCCATTACCTGCTCTCCAGGTAACAAAAACTTTTCAAACGGATTGGGCAGCTGTTCACATGCCTCGGGGAGGCGTGGTGATGTCATCGCGACAACCGAGGTCCATCATGGCGACAGAAAACAGCGCTTTCCCTGAAATGGGGATGATTTTTCAAATTTTAACCAGCAAAGCCATTCGAGGAAGGATTTAGGCACTAATATTGCATTTACTTTGGCAAAGACCTTGATCTTATTTCCGACGGCATTATTGAGCATCCGCGACAGGCAGAGCACAAAGAAACCGGTACTGGTAACCTTATTCAAGATTCTATTCCCCCTAAATTGACTAATTACAATTCTGAAGGGAGATGTAATCACAGCAGTGTGCTCCCTGAGCAGAGAGTTACTTTTAATGGGCATTCTTCTTGTCCTAGGAATGATGATTACAACTGTAACCCGAATACAAGTGGGACTAGTTGTAAATATGGTGCCCTGTTTAAAAAGAATTTTGTTTTCAATGAACCACGCAAGGCACCAGGGACAATGTCTGGCAAGGACAGTTGTGACAATTAACAGTTTCAAATCTTTGAAAGACATGATTTATGTGTTTGAGAAAAAACTGTTTAATTTTAAAATGTCTCAAATGGAAATTGTTTATTTTAAGGAATTCCTGCGTTTACAAGTGGTACCACAGGGGTTACGGGTGTATAAATTCCCGTTTGGACTACATTATGATGCTAATGTTAGTGGGGATTTTGTTAAACGTTTTGATAAATGGGGTTTTGAACTTAAAGTTGTGCATTTTCATGAACAGATGGAAAATAGGCTTCAGAAAGATGTAGAAGAGTTAAATGATATGATTCTAGGTGATTTGTAGTTTTCCCAATATGAAGGGCTTTATAATATATTAATATAGAGAAACAAATGCAATAATATTTTTTATAAAAAATCAAGGAAGTTAGATAGGGACCTTAAGCAATACAAAAATCATGAAGTGTACCCTAATAATAACCTTGTTTTTAGACGCACAGATTCTGATCAAAGTGGGTTTTATTCCCAATTTGATGGCAATAACAGGACCATGTCTGGTATAGAAGGGGACGATGAGAACATTGGAGAAGAGGAGATGGTGGATTGCCCTGATCACCAGGATTTTCCAGTTTTAAGGCCCTCTGAAAGAATAGCAAGCAAGAAGCAAGGGAGACAAACTGCATACAGCAAAGTGGCACAATACCAGAAAGGTTTCCCCCAGTGGCAGACAGGGAGGTATCAATATTAGGGAACGAAGGGCAAGGACATTCCATACCTCCTATGGTTTCAGTATTTACAACTACACTGATAGGATTATTACAGATGAATGTTTTACATTATTTTCTAAAGGGTTTAAGTTTGTCCCCACCAAAATTCCTGATATTGCAGATGTATTAGATGTACAGCTGTATTTAAGGAAATTAAACTTGAAAGTTTTATTTTGGAAAAAGGATGGGGACAATAAATCCATAGAAAAGAAAAATGTTTTTAAGAAAAATAGTGTATTTTATCCACCCCTACATCCCTTGGTAGCCATTTTTGAGAAGGCTGTTAGAGATGATCTTTATAAGATGTGAGGGGGAAAAAAGAAAGTCTTTTTCAACCTTAACTCCAAGGAAAGGAGGCTTATTCAGGAACTAAGAGAAGACAAAAGTGTTCGAGTTATAACCCCAGACAAAGGTGGGATTATTATAGTTTTTAATTCTAAGGACTATACCAGTGTCATGCAGGAAATTTTGTTTAATGTAGAAAATTATTCTCAAGTTTCCAAAAACCAAATACACATTTCTTATCAACGTATTGATAGCTTTTTATATGAATATGTATTAGATCAAAGAATTTCCAAAGAGGTTTATGATTTTTCTTTCTAATTCACGTCCCAAAGTACCGGTTATGTTTGGTATACCAAAAGTACGCAAGAGTATCGTGGCCCCTCCATTTAGGCCAATAGTGGCAGTTGGAGGTTCTAAAACACACATATAGACAGAATGATAAAGCATATTGAGGAGGGGGTACCACATTTGATTAAAGATTCATGGGACTTCCTGGGGAAATTAAAATCAGAATTATGGTCCCCAGGAGTTACCTTTTTGACTGTTGATGTCCAGGATCTTTTTTCCTGTATTCCCAAACAAGAAAGTTTAGCAGTATTTGAGGATGTACTTTTTACCTGTTCCCACCTACAAAAATGATCAGGTTACCATGCTATGTGAAATCATGGCCCTCATTCTTGAAAATAATTATATATTTTTTAAGGGGCAATATTTTCAGCAGGTAAAAGGTGTAGCTATGGGGGCCGTTTGTGCCCCCGTTTATGCCAACCTTGTTTTATTGGGTTGGGAAAGGGAATATGTTTTCAAAAGTGGACATTTCTCAGAGATTCTCTCCTATAACAGATTTTTGGATGATATTTTTAGTTTATGGAGAGATAAAAAAGACTCTATACCTGCTTTCATTGAGTATTTGTACAGTGCCACCACTTTTTTAAAATTTACCTTTGAGTGTCATGATGAGGAAATAAATTACCTGGATACAAAGATAGGAAAAGGTTTTATTTCTCGAGTATATCGTAAGAAAACCTTCTGCAATAGCTATTTACATTATAACAGCCATCACCCACTGTTTCAGAAGAAAGGCATCATTAAAGGTCAGGCTATTAAGATAGCCAGGATGACTTCCCAAAAAGAGAATGTAATAAAGGAATTTGTACATCTGAAGGAAATGTTTTTAGATGGGGGTTATCCTGGTGAATTTATTGATGCCATTCTGAGAGACGTTTTGGATGAATGGGGTAAAAAATATATACTGCTTTTAGGTAGGGGGTTAACGAAAAAAACCCAGGCAGATGTAGATGGTGGGACAAATATTGATTTCCAACAAGCCTGTGTGATTCAATATAGTCCCCTATACAATGGGGTTAAGAATATTCTTAATAAAAACTGGAGTATTTTCAAAACCAACAATGAGGTGTACCAAGTTTTGGGTGAAAAACCCGCTTTTTCTACCAAAATAGGACCTAGTTTAAAGTTGGTTTTAGAAAGGAAAATTAGTAATGGTGGAGCTAACAACAACCTAAATGGTACCAGACCCTGTGGTAGATGTTCTTTTGTCATTACATTTTACAGGGTACCTCTGTTACTTTGGCTAATGAAAATGTTAAGACCTAGTATATCTTGAGAAATGTAATACCTGCATTTCATTTTATGTTGGAAAGACTGAGAGGCTTCTGACATCCAGAATATGTGAGCATCTGTATGATGTAAAAAAATAAAAGAGAAACTAATGCCCTGTTTAGACATACGGGTTTAAGTTTGCCATTCTGGATACTGTGCAAGCAGATTCAAGAGGGGGGATTGGCAAAATGTATTGTGTAAAAAAGAGCTGTTGTGGCAGTTAAGGTTGGCTGCAAATGTACATCCAGGGTTAAATGATTACTGTCCTGCCAGTATTAAAAGAAAAAGCAGGACAAGTCTAAGTCCCTTCATTTGTATTATTGTTTTACTAATATGACAGTGAATAATATTGACCTAATGGTTTTTCCTACTCTGATTATTTTAAATATTAATATTCATGATTTATGCTTATTTAATGTGTTTTATTGGCTTTTTTTAACAAATTATGGTTGTTTTAAACCTAAACTGCTTTTTAAGAAAAGGCTTTTGTACTGATGAAGTCAACTGTGTTTGTTGAAAGCGCTTAAATGATTTTTTATACAATAAAACGGACTGGAGACTGGGGACTGACTACCAGGGTGCTTATTTTTTGGTTTATTATAAAACTACACAAGAAATATAGTTGTGGCACAAAGGGGGTGGTGTATCTCTCCTTATGTCAAAAGTGTACGTGTTTTTATATCGGGAAAACTAAGAATAGCCTTAGAAGTAGGATCTATCAACACTATTATGATGTACAAAAAAGAGCTTAAAAATGCCTTCTCAGGTCATACATTTTAGCAGATGCCAACCATTCCTTTAAGTTTATTGTAATTGATCGTGTAGACTTAGGACAGAGGGGTGGGCTGACAGATGATTTTTTTTAGAATTAAAGCAGTTGCAGTGGTTGCGCCACACAAATGCCGCAGCATTCTCTGAGTTAAATGAAACTCTAACTTTTAGTCCTACTTTAAAGTTAAAAGCAGGTATTGCATTGTAGTTAGTTGTACTAGTATCATTATTTTTTATGTGGTAATGTTTTTAATTTAAACTAGTGTTTTATAAGGAATGTGTTTTATTTATTATCATATTCATATAGCTTTAAGGAAGTAATGTGGAATGCTTTGTCACTCATTCAGTTATGGATTATTCTTAATGGTATGTAAATGGAATATTGCTGGGGTAAACTTCTTATGAAGAAGTCCTTTCTTTTGGGATGAAAGCGCTAAATAAATTTGACTTTGTGGATTCTTACACCTCAGTGCCTTCCTTTTGTTGTTTTCATTAGTTTGTGGTCAGTTACATGTTTTCTCTACTAATACTTGTATTGATACGGACAAGGAAACAACCGTGAAAAACTTTTCAAAAGCAAACTTCGTTACTCAAGACCGAGGTGGAAAGTTTTAAATCCCCCTTGCTAAAGGATAACGCTGTCCAAGCTGCAAAATCCTTTACTTATGCATTCTACAGGCACCTACAAGAATGCATGGATCATGCTATCCCAAGCAAAACCAAGACTCACTCCTCCAAGAAAAGGGAACCAGTCTGGTTGGACCCCTGCCATAAAAAAATATATACAATAGAAGGAGAAAACTAGTTCAGAAAAGAGTAAAATCTCAAGAAGGGAAGACATCCCTGATCAGTATCAGCAAGAAACTATGATCCCTCATAAAATCATCCAAGGCGAGCGAAAGTAAAATTGCCAAGGACTCCACAGGTAACCACAAGACATTCTTTAGCTATGTCAAGAATCTAAGTGGCAGTGCTCAGATCTGCTTGGAGTTGTTGCAGAATGGCACAAAATACACTGAACCGACCGATATCACCAACATCCTGGCAGGCAGGTTTAGTGCAAACTTCACCCTTCTCTCACCCCCAAAAGGGCCCAAAACCATACCAGAAGAATGTAGAGCCCCTGAAATCACAGATACTCAGGTTAAAACCGCCCTCTCCAAAGCCAAAAACACAGCATCAATGGGATCCGGACGGTGTCCCAGGCTGCGTGCTACACAAGCTCAAAGACGAACTAACCCCTCACCTAAACGCACTGTTCAAACTCAGCCTCTCCACAGGCTACATACCCATAGAGTGGCGCACAGCAACAGTTATTCCGCTCCACAAAGGTGGAGCCACAACAGACCCCGGGAACTATAGCCCTATAAGCCTGACTAGCTTGGTCTGCAAGGCTATGGAGCGCATCATCATGGAACTCATTAACAGAGACTTTGGGAACCTCCAAACACTGGACCCTACCCTGTTCGGCTTTAAGGGCAGATCATGCCTCCTAAACCTGGTGGATTTCTTTGAGACAGTTACCAAGGCTATAGACGAGGGAAAGTTGGTACACTCAGCCTACCTAGACCTCGCAAAGGCCTTCAACACCATTTCCCATTCTGGTATTGTAGACAAGCTCACCAGCCTGAACATAAACCCCTACGTCACAAGATGGGTTGCCAACTGGCTCATGGACAGAACCCACATGGTGAGAGTTGCGGGAGCTAGGTCCCACTCTAAACCAGTTACAAGTGGCATTCCCCAGGGCTCAGTCCTAGGACTCCTGTTCGGCATATACTTCTCAGAGGTACAGGCAAGCACAGGACTATGGCTGACCAAGTTCGCAGACTACTGCAAACTAGGGGCTATAATTGACTCTCCGGCTGACACTGACATCCTCCAAAAGGGTCTCACTGAGATGGATACCTGGTGTCAAAATCATGGCTTCAAGCTAAATGTCAAAAAGTGCATAGTCATCCCCTTTGGAAAAAACAAAGTACCCACAAACTACCACATAGGTGCTAGCCCCCTAAATAGGGAAGACGTAATAAGGGGTCTAGGGACCCAAGTAGATAGTAATCTCTCCTTTGATAATCACATTGCCAAAGTGGTTAGAAAATCCTTCTATGTGGCCCACCTAATCACAAAAGGGTTCGCATCCAGATCAAAAGAGGTCATTGTGCCCCTCTACTCATCACTCATCAGACCATCATAGAGTACAATGCCCCATTTGGGATGTACCTGGAAAGACCACAGAAGTACCTCACCAAGAGGATCACTGGCGTCAAACAGATGCTCTATGCAGGTCGACTGAAGAAACTCCAGCTGTACTCTGTTGTATACTGCCTACTCAGAGGTGATCTCTGCCTGACATACAAGGCCATGTCCAACCCAGAATTAATGGACATGCTCCACCTAAAGAAAACCATATCCCCTCGAGCCACATGCTCTAGGGATCTAAACCTCACCACAACAATAAATAGGACATGCTGGAGGGATAGATTCCTGTCCCAGAGACTTCCCATGCTTTGGAACAAGATTCCAATCTACATTGGGCAGAGCTCCTCGCTAACACTCGACGAGTGGCGGGAAACAGTTTACCTCTGGGATCACTTCAGTGGCTCTGCTGGACAGAGGCGCAGGTAACTAATCTAAGGGGGCGGCGAAAGCCAACATATTCTGACTAGGCTTATAAATGCCTTCGGGCAGATAGCCAGTACCTACCTATGACCCTATATGGTGAGTCTTCTTTCACAACTTTACTTTGTGCAGATTAGATGACTTTCTACTATGTACATTTAAAATTCATGTGCTTAAGCTGTAATGCATAACTGATTCACTGTTGCCAACTAAAGTAGCAAAAATACAGGTCAGTATTTTAAATGCTAATTTTCAGCAGTCTTTACTGTCACTACACATGCCGTCCATGTTTTTCTTTTCTTCCAGGTGTGCAGCTCAGCTACACTTAAACATGAAGATAAAAATGAAGCATTATTTGTTGAAGCCATTAAAAAGTTTAGAGAAAATTTGAAAGCTATGTACACTGTGCCGGTAAGTCATTTCTGTTTTCAGATACTGATATTAAATTTCCAAATAGCCAAAAGTGCCTGTTGATTTTATTTTATTTTTTAGGTTTACTCTTACATCCTGAAGTTGTATTAGCACTAAGGCGATGATAGTGAGGTATGCTTTGTGCTCGAAGAAGAGCGGCAGTTGTAGGTGATTTAGCAGCCACTCCAGTGACACTTAGAAGCGATTCTTGGAGTCAGTAAGGATGTTGCTATGAAGTATAGTGTAAATTAATACAAACTTTGTAGAGTTTCTCAGATCATGTATGTAGACATATCAAGATGATGGTGTGTTTCTGGGGCACCTGAATAATAGCAGCTTTTCTTGAATGGGTGAAGTGCCCAGCAATTCAAGCAAATGTCTGCTAGGAAAACAATTTTTGTACTGCATCTGGTGGGAGGCAGTGCATCTGCACTACTGAGATCAATGCCTAGTGAGTTCCGTTCATGTAGCAGGATAAACCATGGACTATAATCCAGTTGTCCCAAGTTTGATTAATGGTTTGTGCATGAGCTAGAACTGGTAGGGGGAATGGAGTGATATGGCATCACTAGGTCACCTCACTTTGGAAGTAGGGTGTGTGTGTATTCACATGCCCAGGGCGTATAGTTCCATGGTAGACTCTGTGGTAGTGATTGAGGACCACAAGGAAGACATGGCCCCTGGAGGATGGTGCATTCTTGAGGGGTTACATAATTTGTGGAAGTGAGTAAACATGCCCTTGTTGATGCCTTACTGCACATCGAACCCTGCAGCATGAAAATGGGGGATGCACCTTGGGGTTTGGGTGGGGATAATCCCTGATGGGTGCCTAAATGATGGCTCCTTTCTGTCAGCTGTCATCGGTGGTGAAGGGGATGTTCATCATGTTTCACTGTTGCAGTCCTAACCAATGGGTTATCCGGCTCTTGGTAGCCCTCAATAGGCCAGAATACTAAAGTTAAGTAAATATGACGTTGGCTGTCTGTTGTAAAGAACGTCAGGATGTCCGATACAAAAGGAGGCAGCCGACGTCACTTCAAATGTCTTCCTTGCCATGGAGCCTGAAGCAAAAGCTTTTTTGCACGAGTGCCAGTCGGCAGTTTACCTTTTTGGTTTCCGACTACAAAGTTGAAGTCAACTACAGCTAAGTACCCTGTTGGGGATCCTCTTTTCTTGCCTTAACGAATATCAGAAAAAGTTAATAATTGTCTTACCTGTGGAAAGTAGATTCCCTGTAGAGATTTTCATTCTTATTGTATTATTTGTTTAGGCCTTGACCACGACGTTCCTAATTGTGATCTCTCTGCTTCCTTTAATCCGCGTACTATTTAGCGTCGGGCTAAGCTTTCAGCTAAGCATTTTGGAGTGTGGCCTACGTTTGTTGGTATGGCGTCCGTTGGTCTTCAGGCTTCAGATATCCATAAGAAGTGCAAGGATAAGGACCGCGACAGGCTTCATAGGGTCAAGCCTTCAGATGATAAGTTGGTCGTCAGTCCTGCGGTAGCCAGTGAGGGTCCTTTGCAGTCTGAGGATTTTCAACCGCAGACCTCGGTTGAGACCATTCCGGAGTCCCCCAGGCCTCCGGCTTCCATTTTGTCATCTGACCTTCTGCCTGTTGCTTCTTTAGCTGGATCCAGAGCTGCTAAGCTGGCTTTGGTGTCCGAGGCCTCCGTTCTTCATTCGGACAGCAGGCTCATACCGACGACCTCTGGCCCCGACTTTGGTGGTTGCCAGGCCCCACCAATTCCTATAGACTTGCAGGTAAATCTTCCAGTCGTACACCTGTGAAGAAACAGGCTCCAGTTTCCTCTCATTCCCCTCAATCTCAAATGGTTAAAATAGCTAATGACCTTTTGACTCTTATTAGGGGTTCACAGCCTCCTCCTTCAAAAAGTGGTAGGGATGTCTCTCTTGAGGCTTTATCTTATTCAGGTTCTGATACTTATAGCATTTCTGCTGATAAAGAGGAAGTTTCTCAGGTTTTTTTCTCCTTTTGAGGATTCAGATGCAGAGGAATCCATTCTTTCTTCTCCTCTTCCAGAGGATTTCTGTTTTGGTGATACTTTGAATACTCTCAGGGAGCATTTTAAATGGGAAAGTCAGGATTATCCCCAATCTAAGAAAAGGATTAGGGAATTTTTGGATTTTCCGCAGCATAAGCCTTTGGCTATTCCTGCAGTGTTGGAGGTGGTTGATGATATTTTTCTGGAAAATTCCTGGACTCCAAATTCGGTTCCTCCTGCTCCCAGGAAACCTGACAGGTACTATAGAGTCCCTGATTCTCATTTGTTTCTTTTTAGGAATCCACTAGCTGACCCAGAGGTTATTTCTCAGGGGTCTAAAGGAGTTAAGGCCACTGTTACCAAAAATCCTGTTCCTTCCGACAGGGAGTCCAGGAACCTGGATAGATGGGGTAAAAAAAGTTTATACCTCTGCCACTCTTGCTATTAGGTCTATTAATTGCCTTTTTTATATGCTTAAGTGTCAGCAGCACAGCTTGGAGGGTATTAAGTCAGAGATGGTAAATGTGCCTCTTTTGGAAGAGAATAAGGATATGCAGGATTTGTTGAATTCTGCCAGTCTTTGTAATAAACATTCATTGCATTGTGGTTTTGACATTCTAGAAGCTTCCTGCAGGGCTACAGCTACTGTATCTGTTATAAGAAGGCATGCGTAACTCAGGGAGCAGCCCTTTCCAGAGCCTGTCAAGTCTAAGCTTTTAGCTGTACCTTTACATAAGAACAGTCTTTTTGGCAGCAAAGCAGAGGAAGTGCTCAAAAAGATGGTGAATAAGGCCAAGTCTGTGCAAACAGTTAAGGATTTTCTGCAAGTTCAACCTCCTCGCTTCAGCAGGAATTACCCTTCTAAGAGTTGGATGTTTCCTGATACCAGCAGACAGAACCGTTCTCGGACTAGAGGTTACAAATTTTCTAGGGGGTAGGTGGGTACCCCTTAAAGGTCTTAAGCATTGGCATGCTTCCACTTCCAAGGTGGGAAGTTCTAAGCCTGCATCTCAATCCAAACATGCTCAATGACTCTGTCCAACTTCTGCCTGTTCCTGCATGCTCGGAGAATCCTTTAGGGGGAAGGTTGGCCTTTTTTGCAAATGTCTGGGCCACCATCACGAACGACAAATGGGTACTCAGAACTGTATTCCTAGGACACAGGTTTTCTTTCCACACCTTTCCAGTACCCAAAGGATTCCCAGACACTCCTCCAAACCAAAGGGCAGAAGTAGAAAAGTAAATTTTGTCTCTCTTACATCTGGGAGCAATAGAATCAGTTCCTGCTCAGCAGGTAGGCCAGGGCTTCTATTCCAGACTTTTCTTAGTTGCAAAAAAAGAAGGATCTTTTTATTACAGTATTTTTTCATTTAACAGTATCCTAGACCTATTCATTCTGAACTGTTTCTTGGTAATTCCAAAGTTCAAAATGTTCACTCTGCATCAGTTGCTACCAATGTTAGACAAGGACTCCTGGCTGGTAACTTTGGATCGCAAAGAAGATTATCTGCAGATTCCTATCGGGTAAAGTTGCAGGCAATGCCATAGTTTCAGGGTGGGCAAGCAACATTGTCAATTCTCTGTGCTGCCCTTCGACTTAACTACTGCTCCCAGAGTTTTCACAAAGCGCCTAGCTCCAGTCATTGCTTTTTGCAGGCAGAAGAAAATTCAGATTTATCCATACTTGGACGACTGTCTAATTCAAGCAAATTCTCAAGAATAGCTGTTAAAGGATCTGGAATTTGTAAAGACTCTTCTCTCTTCCTTGGGTTACACTCTCAACGAGGAAAAATCAAAAATGATGCCATCCAAGAAGATAACATTCCTGGGAGCGAGTCTGAACACAGCCACTCAGATGATGTATCTCGCCCAGGAGAAGCAGGCAGCTCTTTCAGTTTACTTCAAGGATTTGGCAAGCCTGTCCCAGCTCCCTACAAGGAAATACCCGCAAGCTCTGGGATACATGACCTCTTACATTCTCATGATTCCATATACAAGACTGCATATGAGGAAATTGCAATGGTACCTCAAGATCCTTTGGTGTCAATATACACAGGACCTGGACATAATTCCTCTGCTTCCATGTCTGCAGACAGTTTTTCTTTGGTGGGCGATAGCCTGTCTACAAAACAAAGGCATGCCTTTTTGTCTACCTCCTGCCATTCAAGTTCTTACCATGGACGCATCGGACTACGCCTGGGGAGCTCACCTGGATGGCAGATGCATACAGGGACATTGGAACACCCAGCAGATGCACCTACACATAAATCTAAAGGAGTTGATAGCAGTTCAGCAGGCCTTACTAGCTTTCAAGCATCTTCTATCTTCTGGGACCATGCTTGTCAGAACAGACAACACCACAGTCATGTGGTACATCAACAAACAGAGAGGGACTCATTTTTACCCCCTGTGCAGATAGAGCATGATTTTTTGGTCCATATCAGCACCCTCGGGCCTGCATCTCCTAGCTCAGTTTCTTCCAGGGAGACTCATTGTTTTGGCAGACCAGATGAGCAGACAGACCCTGGATCCTCACGAGTGGCAACTGAACAGAGCAGTCTTTTACAGCATCATTCAACGTTGGGGCACTCCTTAGGTGGATCTTTACTCCTCCCCAGGCAACCACTTTCTACCACTTTTTTGCACCAGACAGCATCACAGCAAGGCCTGGAGAGTGGATGCTCTGTCCTTCCCTTGGACGTTTCTGTCAGTTTATTCCTTCCCTCCTCTTCTTCCCAGAGTATTATTAAAGATCAGGGACGAAAGACCAAGGACTATTCGCTTAGCTCCAGACTGGCCCAGACAGCATTGGTATCCACTGCTTTGCAGTCTCTCCCAGTTTCCTCCTTGGCGTCTTCCTCTGAAACCAGATCTTTTGGTTTAGGAAGGGGGGAACATTCTACATCCTCATCTTCAGTCTCTCCATTTGGCAGCATGGCTCATTGTATGAATCAATCCATTTCTTCTTCCCTTTCCCAGCAGGTGGTTAATGTACTTCAGGAGGCCTAGCACTAGGAAGTTTTACGCTGCCAAATGGGAAAGATTCTCTCATTGGATGCAGGCTAGAGGGGAATAGTCATCCTTAGCCTACTCTTCATCTGATCCTGGAATACTTGGCTGATTTTCTTCAGGGTGGTCTTTCTTTTTCCTCTGTCAAGATCCATGCTTAAGCCATTTCTGTTCATTGTTCTTTTGAGCAACCCATTTTCTCTCATCCCCTGTTGAAAATGTTTCTCAGAGGTGCTTGCAACTTAAAACCTCCCAGAAGGGCACCTACTCCAGCCTGGGATCTTAATTTTGTTCTAGAGAAACTCACTCTTCCTCCTTTTGAGCCAGCTGCCACTGAAGATTTAAAGTTCCCCTCTTAGAAGACTGCCTTCATTTTGGCTATAACTTCAGCAAGGAGAGTTTTGGAGCTGCAAGCTTTGATGGCTGTGGAGCCTTTTTCTTATTTTCCATGCAGATTGTGTCTCTCTGAGAACCAGTCCCTCTTTTATGCCTAAGGTGGTTTCTAGCCTGACTCTTAATCAGTCCATACACCTTCAACTTTCTTTGCTAATCCTCAAAATAGAGGTGAAAGGATCCTACATTCTCCTGATGTGTACAGACATCTCAGGTTTTACGTGGGCAGGACTAAAGACCTTGGGAAATCAGCACAGTTATTGGTCAGTTTGCCCCCTTGCTCATGGCAAAGTTATCTCTAAGCAAACCATTTCTAAGTGGATTGCACATTGTATTACTTTGTTATTCCTTTCATGGCAAGGTTCCTCCTCAAGGGGTTAGGACCCACTCCACAAGAGCAGCTTCCACTTCTGCAGCCTTTTTAAGGGGTGTCCCTACTAGACATTTTAGAGGTTGACACATGGTCGTCTGTTCACACTTTCACAAAGCATTATACTTTGCCTTTGTTTCCTGGAGTCAGGGTAGGGATTGCCACTGCTGTTTTGCAAGGCATTCTCTCCAATCCATGATTCTGTTGGTACCTCCGTTTTGTCTGGGCTTTGGTAAGCAACCCATTGGTTAGGACTGCAACAGTGAAACATGATGAACATAGTACAGTTGTGTACACTTCCCATAAATGTAGTTGTTCGAGTGTATTCACTGTTGCAGTCCTGGTTTCCCTCCCTTCTTCCCCCTTTTTTGGTCCTCTCCTGTTCTCCTTTCCTATGGTACAGACTGAATCTGGTTTTATTTGCCAAAGTTTCTTTTGGCTTAAGCCTTGTTTTCTGGGGGCTCCTGACTGTTATGGCAAGAAAGACTGAGGAAGTGACTTCTGCCTCCTTTTGTATCAGACATCCTGACGTCCTTTACAAACGATGACATTTACTTACCTTTGGTATTCTGGCCGAGGGCTACCGGGAGCAGGATAACCCATCGTTTAGGACTGCAACAGTGAATACACTCGAACATCTACATTTATGGTAAGTGTACACAACTGTACTTTATGAATGGACCAGTTGGTGTGCGGGGTGTTGATGATCACTAGACAGTACAGGAGAAAAAGCCACACAAAAATCTGGCTTCACTGTAGGGGGGAGAAAGAAAAAAAATGATGCTGTGATCCTTGCCATGTGGTGGATTTTGTGTTGAAATATTTGCTGATTTATACACGTGGCAGCCTGGAGCATTTCCTTGTTAGCATCACGATTGTGTGTTGGCAGTGGAATAATATAGATGCAGTTCAAATACTCATGCTGATGTTACCATTTGGGGGTAAGTTTGTGGAATGACATAAATGCTTAAATGAATATCTTTAAAGATGTAGGCGTAAAGAAATTTAACACTCAGCATTTAATAAGAATGTTTACGGCTAAAGGTAAAACTGAATGATAGTTTTTGATAATTGCTGATTAAAACTGTTACACTGAAGTTGAACTAGATAAAATGAACAGATAAGAAAGTCTTTGTTCCTCTGTCACTGTCAATTGTTTTTGTTGTACAAAGTGATTTTTTTCTTCTTCTTCATCAGATGTGGAAGTCCCAAATTACTTACAAGAATCTTATGGATAACTACCAACAAATATTAAACATCTTGCTGTCTGCAAGAAAGGAAAAACCTGATGTCTGTTTTGTCCTTAACCTTTTCCATTCTCAGTTACAAGACTTCATACGGCATTACATAAAGAAAGGAGATGCTGAGATTTCAAAGGTAGAATTACAAAAGGCAATGGTTTTCATATTTTATATACAAGTAGATAGCATGCTACATTGTGCAGTTATCCGAGTAAAGATTTTGAAGTTCAGGTACTTTTTTTTTTTTTTTTTGACAGGTGTTTGACAATATTTTGTCATATGCAGATTGAGAAAGCAATATGGCAGGATTCCTCACTAATATTTCTTTATGATGTTAGTTGCATATATTTAAATACAGTATAATCCACGGTGGGGGGGGGGGCACTCTGGTATTGCTTTGTCAGCAGAAAAAAGCCCCATGCTAAAGGAACTTTGTCTAACCAGACATTTTTGAGCTTTGTAGTCCCAGGGAAGTTTGTATAACTACACATTGGCTGTGTTGGCAGTGGTTAGTCCTTAGTAAATGAAGTCAATTGATAAGCTTATTTGTGGACTTTGAGAAGTGACATCCTGAAGACCTGAGTTTAATTTCCATACCATGTTCTTCAAATGCTCTGTAGCTCAAGACGGGTAAAATATCACATATTCCTGCTCACTTTTAAGTTGTTTACTGCATCATATCTGGTTAACAAACATAGTTAGACAATCATTCCTTCACTTCTGATGTTTTAAAATAAAATTGTATTCACTATTGTCATGTTACGTTATGAAGCCAGCTATTTGGTGGCTCCATATCATAGATATCTGTGACCTGAGTGCTGGAGAATCTTGCTGGGAAGGATTAGAGTGAATGGCCAATGCCTGCAAAGCTGTGGTGAGTGGACATCTGCTGAGGTATGGATGCAAGCAATATATGGTAAGGCTGTATTCTTGGCTGTGCCAGGCTGCAGTAAGACCGTAGCCTTTAAGGGGGACGTGTGCATTTACACAAGGTGAAGGCATTGCATGCCCTTGCTTAAATGGGCATGCACATCATTTGTCAAGGAAGGGATTAAGTCCAGTGCAGAAAAACTTTCATAGCTGCCTGGATCATGGCTACACTGCAGTCATTCTTGGGGTTCAGCAGGCGTAGAGAGGAAAAACTAAAAAAATAAAAAAAAGAAAAATGATATCAAGCCAACTGTTATATCTTACAGGGTAAGTAGAACCCACTGCAGATGTCAGTTTGTAGAACATTCCGGTATTTTTTTCTTAATGGTTCTGACTTGACTACTACTTGTAGATTTGTTTAATCTTCCACCTTACCACATCAGTGCAGGGTAACATGAGATGTCATCATTTTGACATTAACAGAACTGGCAGTTTTTAGACTACAAATGATTTGCTTATTTGTTTCTTTTTTTGTAGCCATCAAAAGCTCGGAAGAAGAAAGGAAAAAATGTTATGGTAAGTATAACAACACTGCAAGTATAGATCGTTCTATAGGCAGCTTAACATAGCAAAACAGACAGAGTGCTCTTAGAAAACTAAGACACGGAGCTGTGCTGGTTTACATATTAAGTGAATTAATAAGCATTTTATCACATCCTAGCAGAGATGTATTTATTTCCCCTAGCACTAGCATGTACGTATAAATATAAAAAGATATTGAAGCAGGTGCAGGCACTTATCACAAGTCTGGGGGCTCCTACTGTGTGCACAGAAAGATGGTTG
This sequence comes from Protopterus annectens, assembly GCF_019279795.1. NCBI lineage: Eukaryota > Metazoa > Chordata > Ceratodontiformes > Protopteridae > Protopterus > Protopterus annectens. Next base: position 165,154,879 of record NC_056747.1, on the reverse strand, counting down.
TGGTAGAGTAACTATGGTCATGTAATCACTGAGTAGCTGCTAAGCGACACATTCTGCTACTGTAAGTAACTGTGCGAGTGGTCCAGTTGTGACGGCTGCCTTTAACTGATTTTGAGAACTGGCTTCCTATATGCTGTGATCTGATTCTCATGTTGTGCTAAGGTATTCTTCCTGCTTTGATCTGGTGATGAAGGATTAGGTCTGCTGTCTTTTGGTACTTTGTGTCTTGCTGTAATCTGGTGTGGGGCATTGTATGCTATGATATAGTACTGAGGCGTGGAGCCATTGTGCCTACTGTATGGTACAAATACATGGTGTCTGATTAGATATGGTACTGAGTCATTGGGCCAGCAATAGTGTGGAGCTTAGACAGTGGACCTGCTGTGATCATGTAGAGCAACATTGTACCTTCTGGATCTTGTGCTGCATTGTTTTGTTTTTTTTGTGATCTGGTGCAATTTACTGGTATGTTATCATACTAGAAGACTATCCTTTCTGAGGTTATTAGTGATGCTCGCTAATTATCTAGTGAAAGGTGTTTCCTGGTAGTTGACTGCAGTACCATGTTTTTGAAGACCATATTGGCTGGGAAAATTGCTTTGTAGTCTAGAGAAAGGGTAATCTGTACTGTTACTAGCAGTTTCTGCTGCAGACTTCTATTTTCATTCAGTAGATCACTTAATAATGAACTCTGGCTACTGCAACTTTGTTCACTGGTAACATTTCGAATTAAATGTTTTGCATTTGTAAGGTATAACATGAACATATCTTGCAATTAAGAAATTAATTAGCTTTGGTCTCTCGAGTATAACTTGTCCAGCATGAGTTCCACAATTTCACTGCTTAGAAAGCATCATTTTAATTAATTTATACATTAAGATCATCATATTCACAGCTGTGAAGTAACATCCTAAACCCCTTGACCCGGTTTGTACCTTTAGTCTCAAGATGTCCAGTGTCTGCACTTTTCACATCAGGTTAATGTGTTTATTTGGTCAATGTCTTAGATTCTTAGTGCCTTTGCTCCTGGACTTGTTGCCTATGAATTATTCTTTTTTTTTTTTTTTTTTTACTTGTTAGTGAAACAAGGCAAACCATTTAGGGGTAGGCCAGCTTTCGATTCTCAGCTTGTAGAGCTGCACTTCATTGCTCAGAATCAAATAAAAAGTGGAAAAATTAATTTTAGCTGGAAACCTCCTTTTCACTCTTGGAGCTCTGTGGTGCAGGGTGATAAAGCCTTTACTGAGGCCAGGTGATCTGAGCTTGACTAGTGGCATTGGTGCCTGTCGAAACTGGCCTAAGAAAATATCCAGGGAATTGTTATGACTAGGCTTGTATAGGCCCTAGGGCCGATAGCCTAGTACCGACTTATGAACCTATAAGAGCAAGTGTCCACTGTTGGCTTGGCCATCCTCGGAGATGGAGTTGGCTGTGGTTTGCCGTATGGTAAGACTTAGAGGGAGAACTAGATGCTCATCCAGTGAAGTTCCTAGCTGGCCAAGCTCCAGCTGCCATACTGAATTTGCTTTAAGTAGTTGAGATTGGCAGCAAATGTAAGCTTGGATGAGCTGCCAAGGGGGTAGGATGGGGGTTACTTTCAGGGAAAGAGGGGTAGTATTTGCCTGGCTGTGGTTTGCTGGAATGAAAGAGCCAGTTGAAGGAAGGTAGAGGAGCAAGGTCCTGGAAGAGGGGAAAAAACACCCTTTCACATTTTATTTAAAGTTTTTTTTTTTTTTTGCTGATTGTATTTTTCTTTGATGTCTGATTGTCATGGGTTTAATAGCAGAGAGGATGTGGAATTTAATCATAAGAATGTGTGTGTATGGCGCAAAGCCATCTACACCTTTTTTTTGAAGAAAAGTTGTGCAGGCCCTGGCTCCTTTAAACGTGTTGTAGTAAGTCATATTTAACCAACTGTCTTGAATCCAAGAAGAAGTTATGGATGTTTAATTTCTATGTCCTTATTAAAATGGAACTGATGACATTTGAAATTGATCTGCTGGGTTATGTCAAAGTGTTTGAGACATAAATGTAGTTTCTTGAACATTTTGTCATGAATTGCAGTAAGCAGGACAACAGTTAAACATTTACTGATATAGCTGAGTGCAGTGTAGTTTGTCAATTTTTGCAGGAGACAAAAAAGAACATTTTTGCCTGCATCCTCCAATCCTCCCCATCCCCGAGGTCACTGTATCTTGGAGAACAGGTGATACCTGTTTTCATGGTTAACAGATATTGCTTTCTCTCTAACCAGTGCACATTGAAGAATACAATATAATATTTCTTTGAGTTTTTCACATTGTTTTAGAAAGTAGGAGACAAACATATGCTGAGGAAACAACTCAAGTAAATTAATTTCTTATTACTCAAGTTCAAGAAAACACAACTTGGCCAAGTTAAAGGAAATAATTGAACTGCTTTGTTCTTCATTTTTGTAGTACACTGTTATATTTATTGTGTGCCTTTCACCTTGATGATAAATTGAAGTTTGAGGTGCTGACATGCATCTTGAAGAACCATTCATAAATGGACATTGAGTATAAGTCATTTAGTTAGTTAACCAAATAACATCATTTATGAACATTGTTAGTGATGTTTCATGTGGTTTCATTTATAGCCATTGGAATATTGTGGTCATCTTTTTGAGAACAACCAGCTAAGCATCCGTCAGTCCTGTGAGCACTGCACATCCAGTATCTGGGTAATGGATAAAGCTTTGGTCTGTAAAGGTAAGTGGATCTTTTGTACATCACAGTGTTAAATGACTGAAGAACTGGTAGGAAATCTCTTCTTGGCAGTTGTAGATGTCTTAGCATCCTGTGTGTGTCCTTAGGTCTTTTCCATATTACCTCTAAAAGACGTTGCATGCTGTTTTGCAGTAAAACGCCATATGACTTTAACCCATGGGCCCTTCTTTAAGGAATTTTGGATTATTACATTAGATTTTGTTTGCTTGATGATCAGTTGCATCATCTAAACAAAGTTCCATCCTAGATACTTCGCTGTTCTGCCTTAATATACTGTCACAGTACAAAAGCCTGATTTTTGTTAAGACCGGTAAGGAGAAGTCCAAGATATGTGGCATAGATGGATAAAGCCCTGAATATGGTTTGTGTGATCGGAGATCAAATACCAACTTAGGTCTGGAAGACCCAGGTAAGAGAGAATGGGACTTGGCAACCAATGCTGGCTTGTCTATTTTGGTGTTCAGTCAGCTGATCACTACCAAGCAAGTGAAGATTTGCAAAATACTGACATGGCCAGGACAAGGGATATGGACTTGCTACTGACAAGCCAGTGCTGGTAGCAGCCATTAGTATTAGAGTGGTAGCATACACGTGTGTGGAGGGTGGTGTAGGATCCCACGGTGATGTGGGTCCTCACATCAGCCACCAGAAGTGAGGTTAGACTTTGAGAATATGCATGTACTCTAAATTATTCATTGTTGACCCTCAAACTGATTGGAGGAGACATGAGGTATATGGTGGAATTTAGACATGTAGGGGATTGACATTGGTTAGAGTTTATTTCCAGTGTGGCCACTTGTTGACTGTTGGGATAATACTCATGAAGAGACTGATTAACCATTTTGTGGCTAGTAGGCTGCAAGGAAAGGTGGTCTACAGAGGGTCAGGAAAAATAAAGCCAACTTTTCTTGATTACCATACAAATGATATCCTTAAATTTTGTGAGTCCCTTATTTTCTTTGCCAGTGGTCCTGAATATAACTCAAGTAAAGGAGAAAGAGGACACCACTGCCTGGTTCCTTTGTTTGGACAAAACCTATCAGAAAGGAACACTCCCACTTTTTTTGCCTGTGTTCCTTCATATATCCATCTGATTAATCTTATTATTGTATCGGGAAATGCAAATGTTTTCATTGCCCTACTCATAACATCCCACTCTGTCAAATCCTTTCTCTGCATCAAGACCCACCAACAAGAGAGGTATTTTCTTACATTCTGCTTCCTTCTGGATCATCATTGTTGTATTAGTGTTGTCAAATGTTAGCCATTCCTCCACAAAACCACACTGATCCTTATCTAACAATTTTGTCAGCACCTTTGCCATTCTTTTAGCTAATGCAAACATTAACACTTTATAATTGTGGCTTAAAACTGAAGCGGTCTGTATGAAGCTGGGTCTGAAAGGTCTTAGTCATCCTCAAGTAACACAGCCACACAAGCTTTATTTCAAGATGTTGGTATACTGTTAAACAAAATCTCCCATATCTTTATCACTTTTTTTTTTCCTTCTAATTTCCAAACTTCCACAGGAATACCATCTGTCTTGGAGACTCTCATGAGGATTGATTGTACATCACTGTTTTTATCTCATGATCTCCTAGCCTGTTAGCTGAGCCTCATCTACCTCCAACATTGGCATAATTAAGTCTTCCAGAAATATTTCTGTTTGTACTTTTTTTTGATTTACACATTTCTCTGCTTTATACAAATTTCCAGAATGTTTCTAAAACCTCTACAGGATCTCTAGTTGTTTTTCTTGTTATAGCTTCCCTAAGTATGGTGACAACCCTTTATGTTCTGTTGTCTGATTCATTGTGCTAAGTTTTTGTGCTCTGAAGTTATCAGAACTAGTTACTTAACTTCGCATATCATCCAGATGTGCCATTATTTTTTCTAGCACACTGCATTTGCTGCTCCACCTGTTCTGAAAGAGTCTCCATATTCTGCAGTACTTTAACTTTTGTCAACCCCTCTAAGTAAGTTTTATTACTTCTTATCCATATCTCTTTCACTTTTATTTCAATCCAGTTTTTAAACTCCATTTTATCGCATTCACTAGCTAAACTCCATTTTTATTTTATCCCAGTTACAAGCTGTAACTTCTGAAAGTATTTCTATATTCTCTAATTACTTTCATATAGTTTCCACTACCCATTATTTTTATCAGGTAGATGGGAAAGCACCAGTGTGTTATTTTTACTTCATCACCCTGCATTTTTTCTTGTTTTTTATTGGTGCATGATCAGAAGAAATTATTGGATGCATGTTAAAGCCGTCAATTAAATGCACATTTTTCTGTGAAATATAATTTCTTATCTAGTCTAGCCCAGTTATTGTACCTTGGGGAATAATATGTAAATTCTGTCTGAGTTTGTAATACTGAATTCACATCTTGCATACCATAAATTTTCATAAATTTCTTCAGGAATCTACCCTCTTTTGTTGTAGTCATCCCTTCTGCTTCTTCCTGGTACAACCTCACTATTGCAAATATAATTCCATTCCCTACCTATAAATAATCTTCCCTACTGAAAGGTCATTATTTCTCCCAAAAATTTCTTAAGCTCCATAATAGCAGTTTTCAGTGGAATATAAATGCATGCCATTGTAATCCTTCTCCCTTGCCAATAGCCCCTTAGTATCCATCTTTTTTACTTTTCCCCCTCATATATCAGTATTGGAGCCCCTCTATTAATTAGTCCCGTTTTCTTTTGTCCCTGATATTCTGCCAAATATCCATTCTGAATTTCTCTGTCAAATTCACATGCTCATTTCTTTCCAAGTGAGTCTCTTGCAGCATTGCTGTTTGCACTTTGCAATTTTTAACAAGGAAAGAGTATGGAATTATCTGTACTTCTAAGTCCATTCACCTTCCAGAATAATATGGGTAGCATACCTATCACAGTAAAAAGCTGTTATTCCCACCTGTTGTACAGGGCAGTTTCTATGAGTGTGTATTTCCAACTTTTGCATTACATGCCTATACTAATGTTTGGAGGGCTGATCTTTCGTACAGTTGTTTCTTCTCATCAGCAGTTGAACCTTTGTCACATTTTTAAGACGTAGTTTTAATGAAAACCCACAAACAAAATATTAAGTACAAACCACCTCCATCCCCTATTAACTTGGAACAAGCACACAAAACTATGTACATCTTCAAAACATAGTTTAACTCTCCAGAGGGGAACAATTGCCCCAAATTGATGGCTGCACCTACAGGCATTATCAAACCTAAAAATAAGGTAATCCATACTAAATCACATGGTACAGCTGTGCTCCCACTTACACTGACTGCTGTCTGTTCTGTTCTGTTGTCTCTCTTACCCTCCCATAAATGAAAAACAGCTTGTCTGCTTTCAGGAAACATTAACTTTTAGCCCAAAGAAAGAGTGCACTGGCTGTCTTTAAATAAAACTAAGTTGTACACAGTTCTTTTAACTGCATTAAAGTATTAGGACTGCTAGGGAGGTTGTTCCCTTTTATTCACTTCCCATAATTTCAAACTTAATTTTGTCACCGAACTGCTTGCCACTGTACCTTTAAATTTTGCATTTCCTCCAGAAAAGAGAGCACTCAAAATTCTCACGATTAACTGCTTGCACCTGCAGACAGCTCTTCTCCGTGGAAATATACTCATCAATGAGTCTTTTTAAATTTCACTCAGAAAAGAATGCACAGCTGTCCTCAGCTGCAGACGTTAATTCCACTGAACATTTGCCAGTGGAAATCAAGCAAGCTAATATCTTTGCAGTTATAAGAAGCTTAGCATCTTAGTTTTAAAGCCTACATGCTTAAAAAAGCACCTCTTTACAGCTTAAGCCAAATGTAGCAATCTATTAGACATTCACTTTTGTAAAATAAAAGGAGAAAATATCCTAATTCTGCATATAATATAATCGGTGCACTTTTACAATCCACCCCACCCCATCCCAGCAGCCCAGCATCACAGAATATGAACATAAAACGTGCTTTTGACCATCCTTTTTTTCTAGTTATATTGCAAAATCTATATTTCTTAAAACTAAAAAAGTATTTGCTTGCTTTAATATCTTTAACACATACACCAGTCACTGAAAAGACTGCCCCCCATTTTAAATATCCCTGACTTACTGTATATAACATGCAATTTATATCAGAAGTATTTTATACAAATGCTGATGACAAAAAATATTTTACTTTCAGCTTTTCTTCTTTTAATGTCCTTGTACGCATTAATTATATAAAGTGGGGGTATACACCTTACAGTCCACCCATAAGTTTAACAAAGTCAAGAAAATTCCAGTGTTTTTAGCCACTTTGTCTTGCAAAACCATATCTCTCTAATTTGATGATGCTTTATAGTCTTCCATTTATTCACTAATTTCATATTTGCTAGTTGTCTTCCTGTTCTTCTGCATCCCCCAACACCAGACTGTGGTTCAAGTCCATAGTACTGCTGATGCTTTTAGTTGACCTCTCTGCTTTTCTCGCTCTCTCAAACATTTTCCTTTGGAACATTGGAAAATGTTTCTCTTGCAAAGTCTCTGTGAAGCTTGCTGTTGGAAGAATAACAAGCTAAGTCTCTTTCTGCTTGCTGCCTCACATTTTGTTGGAGAAACTTTATTTCCTCTTAGCCTGCTTAGCATCAAAAATGACTGATTCTCTAGATAAAACACTTTGAAGACAGCTGGTTACAGCAGCTTAAATCTCACACCTGATTCACAACATTCCTTGATTGCTGGGATAAATTAGCTTCTGTTCTGCCTGGTGTACAGTGAATAATCCTTTTCTATAAACACACTGTTGTATGCAGTCTTTGCCATTTTACCACAGTTTTGTCAGTATCAACTCTTTCTGCTGTTAGTATTGCATCTTTACTAAAAATATGTCTTGGCTGCTTTCTCATGGCCAGGTTTGGAGCATACACTCAATGCACCCTTTCAGGTAACAAATTCTTGTGTGGAACACCAATCCAGTTGCTTTTTTGCGCTTTCATAAAATTAATAGTCTATTCCTTCTAGTTTATCTTGTACAGCAGAAAATCTCTGATCTGAAGTAGTTAACTTCATTTTATCTGTAACCTGTGGGTATTCGGATCCATATCAGATTCAAGCCGGCAACCTTTCAAGCATCTGCTCCGAGCTCCAAGCTCTTCCCCCTTACCCATAACCCAACACCATCTTGTACCTTCCCCCAGATCTCGTTTGTGACTTCGTGCATCAGCATCGTGATCTCTGTAGCTCCAAGTGTTGGGTTATTTAGTAAGTGACTTTTTGGTCATTTTATTTTCTTGAGATTGTGAGTGTGTGTTGTCGTTTAGTTCCCTTTCCTCCTCCAATCGCTCGTTCGTCGGTTTATATATATATATCTATAAAGTTTGTTGTAAAGTAGTCTGTTACAGGCCCTCCCTAACCCTTGGGTGTGTGTATTTAGACAATCAGTCTTAAGTAGGTTGGCTGTGTGTTTTCGTAGTATGGCTGAGCAACCAAAACCTGTTTTCAAGAAATGCACAGTGTGGCCATAAGCATTCATCTGCCAATGGTCACCATCTCTGTGTTGTTTGACTGGGTGTTCCCCATCTATCTGTTCAGTGCAGTGTGTGCGCCGGATTTAATCCCAGGGCCGTGAAAGAAAGGAAGGCAAAACTGGTTGCAAAAGGCCTACCTGTTTCCTCTCTCGACTCATTGGCCTCTGCTCCTGCAGCAGTTGCTCAACCTCTCCCATGGGCTGGGACTCACCCTCCCACTAGACCTGTTGAAGGGGAGGCCAAAGGAAAAGACAGGAAAAACAAGGACAGAGACAAGAGGGGCATAGGCCCCGTAAGCGGTCTCCAGAGCAGGAGCCCTTCCCTAGCTCGCTTGCTAAAGTGTCTAGACCTACATCTCCACGAATCCACTCCCCGAGGTTCTCCCCAGAGCCGACAGACCCCTTGGATCCAAGACCTTCATCTAGGTCATCGCAACGACCAGCCAGATCAGAGTTGGTTGCCTCCTCGTGCTCGACTCGGACTCTATCGGAATTGGATATGGACAAGATAATGAGATTTATTCGGACCCAAATCCAGATGGGAGTCTTGCCAGGCCCCTCTCCCTCTGGATGGGGAACCTACATGCCCTTCTTTCATCCAATTTTTCCTTCCCCGATCTGGCCTGCAGTTTTGGGGTTTATGGATCCGAGCATCCTCGGAGCTGGGGGATCGGCGCCGACTGTTCCTCCAACCTCGACTCCACTGATCACCTTGAGTTCCTCTGATCAGACCAGTTCAAATCCGATCAACTCTCAGGGCCAAGGATGGGGAGTTGGATCCGAGTGAATGCAGGTGTCTTTGGGTGCTAAGGAGGTATGCTCTCCATTGGCGTTTGACGTGGGGGGAGAGGGTTCTCTCCCAAGGATAGAGACTCCAGCCTATTTACTTGGATTTCGCCTGGACTCCCGTGGATTCAGTTTCGACTCCCTTCAGCTTGTCCCAGGGACATCCTGTGCTAGAGGACCCCCAGGCGGTTCCCCTGGAGGAACCCCCTGTGGCTCACGAGCTCTCTTCAAAGAGTCCCACTGAAGAGGGTTCCCGTAAGCACATGTGTAAAAGGAGGCACCTGGACTCCCCCGAGTCCTTGACAGAAGACACTGCTTTAGTTGAAGGAGAAGGTTCCCCAGGTCACCTCCTGATGATGTCTCCTTTGGAGACATCATGGAGATCCTCCACCAGAGGGGAGTTCGGTGAGCCCCAAAACCTTCTAAGGATAAGTCAGTGTTCCTGGAGGCTTTTGGCACGGGCCCATCTACATCGTGGGTGTCCCCTCCTGCGGATCCCTTAGTGGATCTTATAACCATGCAGGCATGGAAGGAGCTTGACACCATAGAGTCGATAAAACACCCAGACAGTATTCTCTCTCCACCCTCAGACAGACAGGCCTGGTACAAAGGACCCCCGGTGGATGCTCTGGTGGTTGCAGCAGCCACCAAGAGGGAAGGGGCACAGGAGAATTCCTTGGTCCACCTTCTGGACAAGGAGACCAGGGCAGTGAATCGATTTGGGGAAGCGAGTGTTTTCTTCAGCGACATTTTCCATCTGAGCGCTGAATTATTTGGCACACATTATAAGGCTGCAGCAAGACCAAGTCACGGAGTTCTCTGAGTCACCCCCAGAGCCTTTGTTGCCGGAGGACAAGCATCTGTTCGTGAAAATGTTGACTCTAAAATCGGTATTGAACACATCTATGCATCTCTTTTCCCATGCTATGGAAGGAGTGGCTAGGGCAGCTGGGACTGGCGTGGATATGAGGTGACACACTTTTCTCAGTGTGTGTCAATTCGCGGACCCCTTCAAAGCGTTTTTCACAAATGCTCCCTTTGATGGTTCTTCTCTTTTTGGGAAGACAGTACTTGACATTCTGGTCTAGAGCGAAAAGGACTGGAAGACTTTCTGCCGTCAGAGTCCACTTCTCTAGCCCTCAAAGATCCTTTTCTAGGAATCAGAGAGGGCAAAAGAAGATATGGTTCTGAAAATCACAGTTTTCCTGGAACTCTCAGGACAACTAGTCACCTAGAGGCAGAGGGTGCCAGGACAGATGCTGCCCCAGAGGCAGAGGGGGCCCAAGGAACTTTGGGTGTAGGGGGACCTTCTCAGACAGGCCCACGCAGCAGCCGTGAGGGGTTGCCTGACTGTCCTACTCTGGAGACAGTTGGGATAAGATTTATCATTGCACCCAATGGCTTGGGAGTCCATAACTGCAGATCGTTGGGTGCTTCAAATAATATCCAGAGGCTACACCATCCCATTTGTTTCCCCTCCCATCCAACCAAAGCACCTCCCAGATGTCCCACCTGCTCAAAGGGAGGCAGCAACACTACAGATTTCCAAGCTGCTTCGCAATCAAGCCATCGAACCAGTCCCCCCAGATCAGTCTGGATCATGCGTTTACTCCAGGTTCTTTTTAGTGCCAAAAAAGCTGGGGGTCCTCAGGCCTATCTTAGACTGGTCAACCTTGAACCTGGTTGTAGCCAAGCAGAAATTCCGGATGGTCACCCTACAGTCCATTCTACCTTATCTTCGAGAATGCAACTGGATGTGTTCGATAGACCTCCAGGACGCTTACTACCGCATCAAGATTCGCAGAAGCTCCAGGAGATTGCTTCACTTCCAGCTGGGAGCCAGTCATTTCCAGTTAAGAGCCCTACCCTTCGGTCTCACCACAGCCCCCAGGGTGTTTACCAAGGTAATGGCAGTCGTAGTGGCTCACCTGAGGCTTCAGGGAATTCAGGTATTCCCTTACCTAGACGATTGGCTCCTCGCTTCTTCCACCAAGCGTCGTCTTTGCATAGCCATAAACTCCTTCCTTCATCTTGCAGACCAGCTAGGGATCGCTATCAATGTGTCCAAGTCCCTCTTGGACTCAGTGCAGATCTTGGACTTTATCGGGGCACGGCTGGACACCCTTCACTTGAAAGTCTTCCTAACTCCAGACATGGTCCAGAGCCTATAGGCCCATATATCCATGGTTCTTGGCCCCAGGCTACCAAGGGCGGGCGAAGTTCTCTGAGCCCTAGGCTCTATGGCTGCAGCAATCTCTATCCTCCCTTGCGTGCGTCATGTTCAGTGGATTATGGCCGTACAGTGGTCTTGGCTAGATCTCCCCATGGAATATCCAATTCAAATCAGCAGGGCGTCGCTTCTCTGGTTATTCCAGTTGCCGGAGATGTTAGCGTGACGCCCATTTGTGTCACCCACAGCCCAAGCCACAGTGACCATGGACGCCTCTCAGCTCGAGTGGAGGAAGCATTGTCTGGGGAGGACGGTCCAATGCACGTGGTCTCAGATAGAGACCAGATTACATATCAATGTTCTGGCGATGAGAGCAGTGCTTTTAGCGTTGCAAGCCTTTCACACTGTCCTTCCTCTGGGGACTATTGCAATTCAATCAGACAACATGTTGGTTGTCTGGTGCATCAACAAACGGGGAGGAACTAGATCTTACCCTCTGTGTCATGAGGCCATGAGAGTGTGGGAGTGGGTGATCTCCACCAGTTGATTTCTGATTGCAACGCACATCCCAGGATGCTCCAACATTTTAGTGGACAGATTGAGTAGGTCTATTCTAATGCCATACGAGTGGTCTCTGAAACAATCGATAGCGGAGGAGATCTTCCTTGCTTGGGGTCAGCCTTGTTACGATCTCTTTGCATCTCCTTCCAATGTGAAGTACTGCGAGTTCTTCGCTCTGATCCCCTCACTAGGGCTTCCCGCCAGAGATGCTCTAGTCCATGCTTGCCCTCCCGGGTTACTGTATGCTTATCCCCCATTACCTCCCATTCCAAAGTTTCTTCAGAACGCTTGCCGATTGGGGTGCAAAGTGATCCTAGTTGCCCAGTTTTGGCCTCGTCAGGCGTGGTTCCTCTTTCTCTGGTCTCATGTTCTAGCTCCTCCTTGGATTGTGGATCCCTGCCCGGATCTAATTTCCCATCCCTCAGGCACTTGTCTGCCCAACCTGGACAGCCTCAAGCTGACAGCTTGGTTGCTCCAGTTCCCTTGATTGCCAGGACTCCCGGTCTTTCATCTTCAGTAAAAAGTATTCTGGTGGCGTCCCATAAGGCCTCCACTAGGAAGATTTACTGCAGGAAATGGAAACAATTCTTTATTTGGGCTTCTCAGAGGAACCTGGATCCCTTTACAACCCCTGTTCCTGCACTGTTGGATTTCTTAGCCAATATTTTTCAAAAAGGGGCTAGTTCCTCCACAGTGAAAGTGCAACTGGCGGCTATCTCGAATTTCCACGTTGGTGAAAACATGAATACCCTGGCCTCTTCTAGACTGTGTAAGGCTTTTCTTAAAGGCACCTTTCTTTTGCGTCCTCCCATTAAGGACTCTGTTCCTCATTGCGACCTTACCTTGGTTTGCAGACTTTAGTTGCTACCCCCTTTGAATCTGCAGCATCAGTAGATTTGAAGTTCTTATCCTGGAAGACAGCCTTCTTAGTGGCCATTACGTTTCTGAGATTCAAGCTTTGTCTGCCGTGTCCCCTTACTTGATCTTCCATAAGGGCAGGGTTTCTCTATGCACGAACCCTTCCTTCTTACCAAAAGTAGCTTCTGAGTCAAACATCAGTCAAACAATTAACCTGCCTGTTTTCTTTCCAAATTTTCAGAACAAGGGTAGATAAAAGCTGCGTTTGCTAGATGTTCATAGCGTCATTTTTATTTACACAGAACAAAGCCCTTCAGTAAGTCTGAGAAGTTATTTGTATCCTTTTCTAAACCCTTTCTGGGCAAAGCCATTTTCAAGGTTTTCTTAGCAAGATGGGATTACACAATGTGTTTTGCAAATTTATAAAGACCTAGGTCTGTCCCCGCCTGGTCCTGTTAAAGCTCATTCTACCAGATCTATGGCGACTTCTGCTGCATTTTGGTGTAGGGTTCCACTGGATGACGTTTGTGCGGCAGCAACCTTGGCAAGGTCACATACCTTCATTTTGCTTTATAAGCTGGATTTGATCTCCAGAGGGAGAGCATCCTTTGGCTCTGCGATGCTCAGGAGAATCCTTCCATGTGGGCCTCTCAGGAGTTTAAGTAGCTGGGGACTCTGTTCCACAGGTTGCAGATAAAATGAAGTTAACTACTTCAGATAAAGAAGTTATGTACTCACCATAACATTCCTTCTGAATAGTTGCACTTAATTTTTCTGCAACCGTCCCGCCCTCCTTCCCCCGCACCTGTTCAGGTTTATTATATAGTTGAGTTGCTAACTGGTTGAGTAGTGGCAATTTCGATCTGAGGGAAGGTAGGAGATGGTGTTGGGTTATGTGTAAGGGGGAGGAGCTCGGAGCTCTGAGCAGATGCTTGAAAAGTTGCCGGCTCGTATCCAATACGGATCCGAATACCCACAGGTTGCAGAAAAATGAAGTGCAACTACTCAGATGGAATGTTATGGTGAGTACATTTTTTTTTCTCTATGCACTCCATCATCTAACTCTATTTTTTCCAGCTGTTCTTGAGAAAACTCATTCAGCCAGCTTTTTCTTCATGCCAACCTCTGATTTTGTAGTTTTGTCGGTTCATCTGAATGGCTAGTTAGAGCTTCTTTTCTCTTTCTTCTAGCCTTTTTGTTGTTTGAATTGATATATTCCTTCAATGTTTCATTTATTTTAATATCCTCTGAGTACATTTTTCCTCTAAATTATTGTAAGCCGTCTTTTGAACCAAAGCTTAAGCTTGAGAAACATTTTGCTGAACACCTGCATAATCCTTCCTAGACAGTGTTTTGTCTTGAACTTTTCTGAATGATTTTCTATTAGGTTTTTTAAATTTCTTCTTTGCTCTCATCAAGGCAGTGTATTTACTAGCCAGTAACTGAATTTTACCAAAAAAATTATTTTTCAGTGGCACTCCCATTTCCCAGTTTCTGTTTTTACACTGGTAACTGAAGTTAGTGTGCGCAGCCATCTTGGAACTTTCCTCCAGGAAACCACACTGATCATCATCATCTTCTTTCGGCTTTTCCCGGTTAGGGCTTGCTACAGCGGATCACCTGTCCACTCATGATTGGTAATGAAGTTTTTACGGTGTTGAGTTGCCAGCCCAACACCCAACCTTCCCGGAAGGCGCACACATGCACTCATGCCTAGGGCCAGTTTAGAGTATCCATTCCACCTACAGCATGTCTTTGGGATGTGGGAGGAAACCAGAGCACCCGGAGGAAACCCACGTGACCACAGGGAGAACAAGCAGACTCCGCACAGAAGGCACCCCAGCGCCAAAAAAGCAGTTACTAAATACCACACTGATCATGCTATCAATTTTGGCAACCTCTTTGCCATTCTTTTAGCAATTCTAGACTTAAACAGTGTGTAGTCATGATTAAAAATTAAAGTGGTACTATATGAAGCTGGGTCTGATAGGCCTTTACTGCCTTTAGGTATTACAGCCATCACAGCTTTCTTCCAGGATGTTGGTGTCTCCCTCCCCCTTTAAAATACTGTTAAAGCCTTACACATATTTATTATTTTCTTGTCTCCCAACTTCCAAATTTTCACAGGAATGCCATCTGTTCCTGGAGACGTGTCCTGCAGATTGATTATATGTCACTGTTTTTATCTCATCCCCTCTTATCTTAACTGTTAATTCTTAAGCCTCATCTCTTTCTAACCTTTGCATACCCATGTCTTCCATAAATATTGCAGTGGTTTTTTTTTTGATTTCCACATTTTTCTGCTTTATACAAATTTGCATAAAATGTTCTGCATCTTTAACTGCTCTGTGCAGTATGTTTGGTTATTTTTCTTGGTATAGGCTCCTGAGGGTTGGCAGCAGCACTTTCTGCTTTCTGTTGACTAAGTCATTGTGCTTAAATGTTTTTGTGCTATTCAGTTATCAAAAAACTAGCTTAACAGCAATCTTTCTAAACTCATGCATATTATCAGGATGTTTCCTTATTTTCTCTTTAGCTTTCTGCATTTGCACGTGTTCTTTTGTGAGATCGTCCTTATTCTACAAGTCTTTAACCTTTGTCAGCCCCTCTAAATATTTCTTGTTACTTCTTAACCATATCTTTTTCTTTCATTTCTACCTTGTTTTTAAATTTCACATTCATTTTATCCTACTCACCAGCTATGTATAACTCTCTCCTAATAATGCTCAAATAATCTCCACTAACCATTCCTTAAACTTCTGTCTTTTTAATAGGTAGGTGGGTGGAGAAGCACCATTGTATCATTTGTACTTCATTAGCTTGCATTTTTATCTTAGGTCTTATTGGCATATGATATGAAATAATTATTGCTGTATGTTGTAGATTTAAATAAAATGTACACGTTTCTGTGAAATATAATTTTTGACTAGTCTAGCCCAGTTGTATCTTGGGAAATAATAAATATATAACTTAGCTCTGTGTTCCTTCATATGTGTGTAGATATATATATATATATATATATATATATATATATATATATATATATATTTTTTTTTACACCTGTAAGTAGTAATCCTTGCTGAAAGCTGTTTGGGTCTCCCAAACATTTCTTAAGTTCCATAACAGTTTTAGGTGGAATATAAATACATGCCAGTGTAATCCTTCTCCCTTGCCAGTAGCCCCTTACTACCCCAAATCTGCCGTTAGTGTCTTTTCTCCCCTCTTCTATTTCATTTAGCAATTAGTACAAGTATTCCACTTTTCCTTTTTCCCTGATATTCTGATGAATACCTATACTGAAATCCTTTCTTTGTCAAATCCACATGCTCACTTCCTTCTCAAATGTGCCTCCTGATGCATTGCTATTTGCACTCTGCATTTCTTAATATAATTCAGTACTCTTATCTTTGTGAAGGCTATTCGCGTTACAAAATAATGTTTCGTGCGGCTATTTTGATAAATGATTTCCATGTGTTATGCATGACCATTTGTTTAAATGTCTATTTCCAGCTTGTGTTACATGTACTCAGTTTGGCAGGTTGAACCTTCATACAGTTTATTTCCATTTGAAACTGTCATATTTTGCAAGACTTTTTGTTTTATTGAAAACCCTCAAAAACAAACATATCCCATAACCTTATAATTTAAAATAAACACATAAAACTATGTACATCTTCAAATAATGAAGTGTAACCCTCCTGATATAAACATTTGTGCCAAATTGTGCATTCACAGGCATTAACTAACCTAAAATTAATTATCCACTCTAAAGTGCATGTTATAGCCTGTGCTCCTACTAACACTAATTGCTGTCTGTTCTTGTATTATCTTTACTCTCCTCCCTGTGAAAAACAGCTTATATATTTAGAAAACATAAACTTTTAGCCTCAAGAAAAAGTGCACTGGCTGTCTTTAAGTAAAGCTAAATTAATCTGTGTTGGTTACATTTCTAGTAATCATTTTAATTGGAGTTGCTAGCTACTGAGACTTGTCTGCATATATCAACTGGACACAAGCTGATTTAAGTATATTTTTCTCTGCACTTATTTAAGATTTGAGTCAGTAAATATTGTGTCTCTTTGATTCAGTAAATATTGTCTCTCTGCAGTTAGTTCCCCATCCCCCCCTGCCGGTTTCCTGTTGTGGTGTTAATCTTGGTGGCTTTGGAATTGCCTGCCCCTGCTGTAAATCTGTTTTTGCACACTCCTCCTTGACCCATCTCATTTGCTCACTAAACTGAGTACAGCGAGATCATATTTTGATTTCAGATACTCCTACCAGTCCCATCTCCTCTGCGGTATACAGAGAGAGCACTTGGGAAGGACATTCCCCTATAGTATCTTAAATCTGCTCTGTTTCCTCCCTCTCCAAAAAAAAAAAAAAAAAAAAAAAAATTGCACTTCATCTGCTTTATTGTCTTTGTGTTTCTTCCTACTTTATTACCTTGTTTTGCTTTTGCCTCTTCTTAAAAGTACTCAATTGAATTTATTCTGCTGCCTTTATTACTGCTTGTTAGTAGCCTGATTTAAATTGTGACTGTTATTCTAAGGCCCTTGGTTTAAGCACTTGGGCTTCAAACCAGTTCTTTTACATTAAGAAGGTTTGTGGTCTGCACTGTTGTGGCAGGACAGGTAGCGTACATCCTTCTGAGTTGGGAACTGCTGTTTGAAAGCTCCACTGTCTGTTATTCTAAAAGTGTATTAGTTCTGGGCTAAGCACTTGGGCTTCAGGCCAGTTATTTTACATTAAGTAGGTTTGTGGTCTGCACTCTTGTGGGAGGAGAGGCTAGATTCTGCCCTTCTGAACTGGGAATTTCTGGTTAAAGGCTTATTGCGCATGCTTACTTGAACTGTTTCTTTCTGAAATCGATATGCCTTGTTTGCTGTAGCATAGACTAGATTCAGGCCGGCTGGATCTAGCTTTGTTTGTATAACGTGTGCACTGATCCAGGCCGTCTTTTTTGGAGAAGGTTTCTCGGTACCCTAGTGGCAGGACTGTGCAGTTAGAACTTGTCTGATTGAAGACTACTGGAACAGGGCTCAGTTTTGAGCTTTTTAACTGGTTAATTGGGTAAAGAGTTGTTTTGATTGTACTTGTTTCCCGCCTTTCTGAACTAGTATAGTCCAGTTTTCAGGTTATTGCTGAATCCAGGGCTGTGTTAAAAGTTTCTGTGTTGCCCATACCTTACTTGGATAGTAGGAAGTTTCTCTGTTCACCTGTGAGAGAGGGGAGCTTTGAACAGCCTTATCTGTCCTTGGAGGAGTGGTTTCAGCCCAGAAGTTAGTAGTTTATTGGCCATTTTGGGCTAATTTCTATCTTACACTTTTCTGCTATAACAACCGCATTTGCACAGTTTTTGAGCTTGTATTCTGCTCAGCAAGTGCCTTCCAGGTATTCTGCAGAGTCTACAGCAGAGAGACAAAAGAGTGACTTTGGAGTGATTAAGTATAATTTTTCTACTTT
Organism: Protopterus annectens; assembly: GCF_019279795.1. NCBI lineage: Eukaryota > Metazoa > Chordata > Ceratodontiformes > Protopteridae > Protopterus > Protopterus annectens. The sequence continues at coordinate 165,136,789 of NC_056747.1, read as the reverse complement.
TCTTATTGTCTTAACTAATTCCGCCTAAAACGCCAGTTTTTTTAGCGAATCTGTGATTTAAAAAATTTGTTATTGCTACATGTTGTACTTATTTGCTGCCTGCACTTGAATTAAGTCATTTTTGTGTTTAAGTCTGTTTAACTGTTGTAGGCTATGCACTAAATTGCGGTAGCCTTTTCTGTGCATTTAAAGTGTTTTGATTGTATCTATTCTATTTTCTGAAAAAAAAAATACTTGTTTACCCGCCTTTCTGAACTAGTATAGTCCAGTTTTCAGGTTACTGCTGACTCCAGGGCTGAGTTACAAGTTTCTGTGCTGCCCATACTTTGATAGAAGGAAGTTTCTCTGTTCACCTGTGAGAGAGGGGAGCTTTGAGCAGCCTATCTGTCCCTGGAGGAGTGGTTTCAGCCCAGAAGTTAGTAGTTTATTGGCCATTTTGGGCTGATTTCTATCTCTTTCACTTCCCTGATATAAAACCCACATTTGTGCGGCTTTGTGCCGTTTAGCTAGAGTTAAACTATTTTTCTTTCGAAACTAGCCTTGGATGATTTAATGAGGAATCGTAGTTTCTTGCAGATACTGATCAGGGACGTCTTTCCTTCTTGGGATTTTACTCTCTTCTGTACTAGTTTCCTCCTCCTGTTGTACAGCTTGTTTATGGCAGGGGTCCACCAGACTGGTTTCCTTTTCTTGGAGGAGTGAGTCTTGGTTTTACTTGGGATAGCACAATCCATGCATTCCTGCACAATGAGCAACAGCCCCTTACCACCTTTGAGGATTCTGATGCAGAGAAATCCATCCCATCTGCATCCCACCCTGAGGAACTATCTTCTGGAGAGACCTTGCACACCGTTAGGGAACACTTCCATTGGGAAGCTCAGGATTACCCCCAGTCTAAGAAGAGGCTGAAAGTTTTCTGGACCTTCCCCAGCACAAACACTTAGCCATTCTTCCCATTTTGGATGTGGTGGGGGATGTTTTTATGGAGTCTGGCCTCACACCTGATGCCCTGCCTCCTGAACTTACAAAGCCAGACAGGTACTACAGGGTGCCAGACACCTACAGATACTTAATGAAACATCCTGCAGCAGACACAGAGGTCATCACCCAGGGACTTAAAGGGGCTAAGGTCAGTTCCTCCAAAAACCCTATTCCTTCTGACAAGGATATCAGAGCCCTAGACAGATGGAAAAAGTATGCTACCTTGGTGTTTAGAGCTCTTAACTGCCAGTTCCATATGTTAAAATGTCAGCAACATACCTTGGAACTATTAAAGCAGAAAATCTCCTCCTTGCCAGACAGTTCAACTTCCAGAGAACTGGGGGAACTCTTACACTCCAGCTGTCAAGTGACAAAGCATTCCCTCCACTGTGGATATGATGCACTAGAAGCCTCTAGCAGGGCCAGTCATTAGGAGACATGCATGGCTGAAAGAGCAACTTCTGCCTGATCATGTTAAATCCAAACTCCTAGACTCCTAACCCCCCCCCCCCCCCAGATAAGGACCCCTTGTTTGGATCTCAGGTGGAGGAGATGATCAAGAAAATAGAAGGTAAGGCCAAATCAATGCAGACAGTAAAAGATTTTTTCCCAGTCCAACCTCCCAGATTCAGCAGGAACTTTTGCACCAAATGCTGGTTCTTTCCTTCCCAATCCAGGCCTGTGCAAAGGAAAGGGTGCAGGGACAGACCCCCCAGGAAACAACTACAAGGACAGCAGAGGCCCAGACAATAGACCTCTACAACCCCCAGGGCAGGGAGTTTTAAGTCCACTCCCTATCCCAAGGACTCGCAATGACTCCTCTTACCCCCTCTACTCCCCCCAAGGTTAGGAGCAAGGCTATCCCTTTCCAAAGACAACTGACAATCCATCACAAAGGATCGGTGGGTCCTAAATATCATTTTCCAAGGATAGAGATACTCTTTCAAAGAGAGCCCAATCTTAACAGGGTGCCCAGACATACCAACAAATCAGCGGGCTGAGGCCTTCAGCCAAATTCAGAAACTCTTTGCTCATGGAGCAGTGGAGCCTGTACCCCAGGAACAAACTGGAAAAGGGTTTTATTCAAGATTGTTCCTTGGTGCCCTGTTCTGGATCTGTCCACGCTAAACCTTTCCCTGCAAGTGCCATAATTCAAAATGCCTACGCTCCAAAACCTCTTGCCCATGCTTACGCCAAATGCTTGGCTAGTTACCCTGGACCTAAAGGATTCTTACCTCCATATCCCTATAAGGGAAGCCTGCAGAAGGTTCCTTTGCTTCAGGGCAGGCTCACAAAACGTTCAGTTCTTTGCTCTGCCCTTTGGCTTATATACTGCTCTCAGGGTTTTTGCCAAAAGCCTGGCTCCCGTCATTGCCTTCTGCAGGCAGAAAAACATTCAAATGTACCCCTATCTGGACGACTGTCTCATCCAGGCAGACCACAGGGAAAAGCTCCTGCAATACCTCACCGTTGTCCAAACCCTCTTACCTATCTGGGATTTACCATCAACAGGGAAAAATCCCATTTTCAGCCCACCAGACAGATGACCTTCTTGGGAGCTCTCCTGGACACATTCACCCAAATAGCCTTCCTCTCTCCAGAAAAACAGATTCCTGCCCCAATACTTCTCCCAACTGGCTTACAGAACACACCTTACAGCAAGGAAGTTCCTTCAAGCTCTGGGGTACATGGCATTGTGCATTCTGTTGGTGCCCTTGGCCAGACTACACATGAGAAAACTGCAATGGTACCTAAAAATCTATGGTGCCAGCACTTTTTCTCTGGAGCTACAACTGCCTCTGATTCCCTGCTTAAGAGAGGAACTCTTGTGGTGGACAGAAGTCAGCACTCTGAACAAAGGCCTACCTTTTCTAATTCTTCCCCATGGCCAGACCATCACCATGCATGCCTCAGACAAAGCCTGGAGAGGCACACTTAGGAGACGTGCACCCAAGGCACTTGGGACCTAGAACTACACATCAACCTAAAATAAATGATTGCAGTACTCAGGGCTATCACAGCCTTCAAGAGCCACCTGAAACCAGGGGTGCTCCTCATCAAAACAGTGCCACAATCACGTGGTACATCAACAAGCAGGGGGTAACACACTCCTACTTGCTTTGTCATCTAGCCATGCTTCTCAGGCTCACTGCCTCGATGATGGGCCTTCATCTGATAGCCCAGTACATCCCAGGGGAGCACAATACCCTAGTGGACCACCTCAGCAGAAGTGTCCTGGACCCTCATGAATGGCATCTTCGGAGGGAGACCTTCATCTGCATCACCGAAACTTGTGGGACCCCACAGGTAGACCACTTCACATCTGTAGAGAACAGTCAGATGTTCTTAGTGTTTCACTGTTGCAGTCATCACATTTGGGTTATCCATGCCAGGGTAGCCCTCAGCCGGCCTGAATACCAGAGGCTTAGTATTTCTGCGTCGGTTGTTACTTCAGGATTGATGTCAGGTCGTCAGTAGTATAAAGTAAGGCAGCCGACACCATTACATCAGTCTTTCTTGTGTTGGAGCCCGAAGTAGTTCGCATGAGTGCCAGTCAGCCGCTACCTGAGTTTCGTCCTCCGAATTGAAGCCGAAGTCTTCTAAAGCCAAGTACCCCGTTGGGGATCCTTTTTTCTTGCACTAACCGATGTCAGAAAGAGTTGACAATTATCTCGCCTGTGGAAAGTAAGTACCACACCAAGACTTTTTCTTACTGCGTCACTTGCTTTGGCCCAGACCATGATGTCCCCCCTGTCGCTTTTGTGCTTTGTTCAACACCAGAACTATATGTCGTCCGGCCGTTATTGTAGCTAGGTATTTTCGCTTACACTCCTCTAATTCCGATATGGCTTTGGTAAGCCATCCGACAGCAGATCTTTCGAAAAAAAAGTAAGGATAAAGACAGAGACAAGACCGTACAGGTCCAAACCTACCAATGATGCTTCCATTTAGCTAGTAGTCAGTTCTCCGGTCCTCAGTGAGGTGCTTTTGTAGCCCCTGATGCCCACTTCTGTGGATTCACAGGCTGCTACTGAGACCTTTTCGGAGTTTGGTATGACACAAAACTCTTTGACTAAGGATCCTATGGATGTCTATCCCGTGGATGGGTCCAGAGCCATTGAGCAGGCACCGGCTTCCATGGAAATACTTCGCACTACCGATTCTTGATGCAAACCAACGACTTTCGCGTCTACCATTCTTTCGAAAATGACAGAGTTTGTAAGGCCCAGGGTATGAACCACACCCAAGAAACCAATGACCCACTCAGACACCTGCTTCCTTGCCTCATTTTCAAATGCTTAAAATGGTGGCAGAACTTATCATGCTTATCAAGGGGAAACCAAGCTACCCTTTCCAAAAGAAAGAGAGATCTGTCTCCAGTAGTTATGTCTGAACAGGAGTTGGATGACTCTGATGCATCTGAATATGAAGGCATGCAACCCCTTTCTGCTTATGAGGATTCTGATGCAGAGGATTCCATTCCCTCAGCCTCTCCACCCAAGGGCTTTTCCTTTGGGGAAACCCTTCATACCTTAAGGGAGCATTTCCAGTGGGAATGTCAGGACTACCCTCAGTTTAGAGAGAGACTCGGGGAATTTTTCGATCTTCCACAGCACAGATCCCTGGCCATTCCCCCAGTCCTGGATGTTGTGGACGATGTTTTCCTGGAATCCAGTTTGACTCCTAACACCCTACCTCCTGCATGCAGAAAACCTGACAGGTGTTACAGTCCTTGACTCTCACAAATTTCTTTTCAAAAATCCTACTACTGACCCTGAGGTAATTTCTCAAGGGCCTAAAGGTATTACAGCAACCTCTGCTAAGAATCTCACCCCTCAGATAGGGATTCCTGAGCACTAGACAGATGGGGTAAAAAAAGTATACATCTCTGCTACTCTTGCTGTCAGAGCACTAAATTGCCAGTTCCATATGCTAAAATTTCAGCAACATATCATGGAACTCCTCAAACAAAAAGTGTCTTCCTTTCCTGCTTGTGCAGAATCTCAAGAGTTGCAAGAGTTAATGCATTCTGCAAGTCAAGTAACTAAGCCCACCTTACACTGTGGTTTTGACGCCCTAGAAGCTTCTTGCAGGGGAGCAGTTACAGGTTCTGTCCTTAGAAGGCATGCATGGCTTTAAGGAACAGCCCTTGCCAGACCATGTTAAATCTAAATTGTTGGATGCACTCTTGCACAAAGACAACTTATTTGGCACTAAAACAGAGGAGGTCTTAAAAAAAGATGGAAGAAAAAGCTAAATCTATGCAGACAGTTAAGGATTTCTTACAGGTCCAGCCACCCAGGTTCAGTAGGCATTGCCCCTCCAAGCACTGGTCCTTTCCTGCTCCCACTAGGTCAGTTCAGCCAAGACCCTGTGGAAGCAGACTCCCCCCCCCCCCCCCCCCAGACAGCAGCCAAAGGGAATGCAGAGATCAAAACAGTGTAATTCCTCCACTTCAAAAACAGGGAGTTCTAAGCCACCCTCTCATGGTAAGAACTCATAGTGACTCTCCTCCACCACCCCCTCCCTCTGCCCACCTTCACTTATCCCTAGGAAGAAAATATGCCTTTCACGCAAGAACCTGGGCCACCATTACCAGTGACCACTGGGTCCTCAACATAGTGTCCCAGGGATACAAATTTTCTTTCCACACTATTCCAACTCCAAAAGGGTTCCCAGATCTACCTCCAAACCCGTGGGCAGAGGCACAAAAGCAAGTCTTTTCTGTGCTGTCTATGAGGGTAATAGAGCACGTTCCTGCAGAACAGAAAGACCAAGGTTTCTACTCCAGACTTTTTCTGGTACCCAGAAAAGAGGGCACCTGGCACCCCATCCTCGATTTATCCATTCTAAACACCTTCCTCGTGATACCAAAATTCAAAACGCTCACCCTCCAGTAACTGCTACCCATGCTCTCCAAGGATGTTTGGCTAGCCACCCTAGACCTAAAAGAGGCCTACCTCCACATTCCTATCAGGGAATCATGCAGGAAATACTTACGTTTCAGGGCAGGATCTCCGCACTTTCAGTTCTGTGCACTTCCATTTGGCTTATCTACTGCTCCCAGAGTTTTCACAAAATGTCTGGCTCTGGCCATTGCCTTTTGCAGACAAAGGAATATCTAAATTTACCCATATTTAGACTGCCTAATTCAGGCAGACAGGAAAAGCTGCTCAAGCACCTGGCCTTTATAAAGTCCCTACTGACCTCCCTACAGTACACAATCAATGAAAAGGAATCCAATCTAGTACCCACCCAAAGGATTATATTCCTGGGAGCAAGCCTAGACACAGCATCCTAGATGGCATTCCATACACCAGGAATGCAAACTTACCGGACAGCCTACTTCTCACAACTAGCCACCCAGACCCCAGTTATCTGCAAGGAAAATCATGCAAGCTCTGGGGTTCATGGCATCTTGCATTCTATTCATTCCATATGCCGGACTGCATATGAAAAAACTTCAGTGGTACCTAAAAAGCCTTTGGTGTCAACACTCTCAAGACCTGGAAACTCTTATACCCATGATACCTTGCCTCAGGAAAGATTTTCTTTAGTGGGCAGCAGCATTCTCCCACAGCAAGGGACTACCTTTCTCACCACCCCCCACAACCCAGACCCTCACCACAAACTCATCAGACTATGCCTGGGGTGCACATCTGGACTGCAGGTGCATACAGGGCCAATAGAGCCCACAGCAAATCCATCTGCACATCAACCAAAAAGAGATGTTAGCTGTCCAGCACGCATTGACAGCTTTCAGGCCACTTCTCTCCCCAGGGGCTCATCTGATCAAAACAGACAACACCACTGTGATGTGGTATATAAACAATCAAGGAGGGACTCACTCCTACCCTTTATGCAGGTTGGCCATGACCCTTTGGCACACAGCCTCTGCCATGAAACTACACCTGTTAGCATAATTCCTGCCCGGTTCCCTAAACTGTATGGCAGATCACTTGAGCAGAAATCTTCTGGACCCACATGAGTGGCAGCTAGACAAAAGAACCTTCACCCTAATAACTCAGAAATAGGACGGTTGACCTCTTTGCCTCCCACACCAACCATCAGCTCAGCAAGTTCTGCACCAGGGAGCATCACAACATAGCTTGGAAAGTGGATGCCCTGTCCTTCCCCTGGGTCAGTCTCAGTCTATGTCTCTCCTCCACTACCTATCATTGCCAGGGTACTGTTCAAAATAAGGGAGTAAAAACCAAGGACAATTCTTATTGCTTCAGACTGACCTCATCAGCACTGGTACCCACTGCCACAGTGGTATGTCACTCAGACCCCAACCCTCCTGACCCAGAGGGAAGGCGAATTCATGTATCCCCAATTGCAAACCCTCATTTTGGCAGCTTGGCTTATTCCCTAACCACTGATCAATTTGCCTACCTCAGTAAACAGGTGCTAGATGTTATACGTGAGACCAGACGCCGTAGCACGAGAAAGTCTTATGCTGACAAATGGAAAAGGTTCTGCACCTGGATTCAGGCTAAGGGAGCTGATACAGCACAGCCCTTCCTCCCTCTCATCCTGGATTACCTAGCTGACATGCTACACAATGGTCTCTTTTTCCTCTATTAAAATTCATGCCTCTGCTCATTTTCCCACTGAGCAGCCCCTTTTTTCACATCCTCTGATGAAACAATTCCTAAGAGGGGCTAGCAACTTGATGCCACCCAGAAGAGCACCTACCCCAGCTTGGGACTTTAACTTTGTGTTGGAAAAGCTCACCCTGCCCCCTTTGAACTAGTATCTTCAGCAGAGTTAAAATTTCTTTCCTGGAAGACAGATTTTCTTCTGGCCATCACTTCAGCCAGAAGGGTGTCTGAGCTGCAAGCACTCATGGCTGTGGAGCCCTTCATCTGTAATGCTGACAGGGTTTCCCTCAGGGCTAACCCATCCTTCATGCCCAAAGTGGTGTCCAGTGTGGCTCTCAACCAATCCATTCATTTGCCCACCTTTTTCCCTAACCCCAAAGAACAAGGGGGAAAGGATCCTGGACTCTCTAGATGTGCACAGACAGCTCAGATTCTATCTAGACAGGACTAAATCATTCAGTACATCTGATCAGTTGCTGGTTAGCTTTGCTGCAGGGGCAGAGGGCAAAGCCATCAACAAACAAACAATTTCTAAATGGATAGCACACTGCATCCATTTCTGTTAGAAGCAACATGGAATGCCTCCCCCTATGGGGGTCAGGACTCACTCCACCAGAGCAGCCTCCAACTCTGCAGCTTTTCTCAGAGGAGTCTCCACCAGGGACATCCTGGAGGCTGCCACCTGCACATCTGTTTACACTTTCACCAAACATTACCTGCCTATCTTCTCCAAATCCAGGGCAGGCTTTGCCACTGCAGTCTTGCAGGGCATCCTAGCCAGCCCTTCGTCTCCTTGATTGCTTCCACACTTTTCCTCAGCTTTGGGAATCAACCCAAATGTGATGACGGCAACAGTGAAACACGAAGAACATAATACAGTTGTGTACACTTACCATAAAATGTAGATGTTAGAGTGTATTCACTGTTGCAGTCTTTGTTTCCCTCCCTCCACCCCCCCCCCTTACAAAGGACATTTTGGTATTTACGTTCTACTGGGTCCTACTTGGGGGCAAGAAAAAAGCCAATATAATGGCATTGGCTGTCGTACTTTATACTAATGACGACCTGACGTCAGTCCTGAAACGACAGCAACCGACGCAGAAATACTAAGCCTCTGGTATTTGGGCTGGCAGAGGGCTACCTGGGCAGGGATAACCGAAATGTGATGACTGCAACAGTGAATACACTCGAACATGTACTTTTATGGTAAGTGTACACAACTGTACTTTAGACCAGTTCTGCACCAGAGAGTTCCACCCGGAAGCCTGGAAGGTGGATGCTCTCTCCTTCCACTGTGGAAACCTGTTTGTTTACACCTTCTCCCCCCTTGCCAATTATCCCAAGGGTACTGCTAAAGATAAGGAAGCAAGGGCCAAGAGCTGTACTAATTGCTCCGAATTGGCCCAGGCAACATTTGTACCCCTTGCTGGTCAGCCTAACCAAGGAGCCTCCAAGGAACCTACCTCTCACAGAAGGACTTCTAACCCAAGAAAAAGGGTCAATACTGCATCCCAGTCTGCAAACTCTCAACCTATCCACATGGCGTATACCCCAAAGGCAGACACCACCCCACTGTTGAGCAAGCAGGTCCTGGATATAATTAAGGAGTCCAGGAGGCCCAGCACCAGGAAATCATACTCGACAGAATGGAAAAGATTCACTACCTGGTGCCAAACTAAGGATGGTTCTTCGTGTTTCACTGTTGCGGTCATCACATTTGTGTTAACTGCCTGCAGGTATCCCTCAGCCAGCCTGAATACCAGAGTCTTAGATTCCTGCTTCAGATGCTCTCTCTTCTTCCATGACGTCTGGTCGTCAGGGGTATAACACATGCAGTGTATGCCATTGTGTCAGTCTTCTTTGCCGTGCGGTGCCCGAAGCAGAAGCAGTTTGCAAGTGCTGGTCGTCCAACTCCTGAAATTTTCGTTTTTGAGTTTCAGAACCAAAGTCTTCAAAAAGATGAGTCCTCCATCGGGGATCTTTTTTCTTGCTCCAACCGATGTCAGTAGAAGTTAACAATTGTCTTACCTGTGGAAAGCAAGTACCTCATAAAGATTTCCATTCCTGCTGCATTCCTTGCTTAGACCCAGACCATGACATCCCTCGTTGGTTTTGTGCCTTGTTCAACCCCCGAACTATTCATCATCTGGCTGTCTTTGCAGAAAATTATTTTGGTACTCTGTATCCGTACTCCGAAATGGCTTTGTTAAGCCATCCGACTACCGATCTTCCGAAAAAACGTAAGGATAAAGACAGAGACCGCATAGGTCCAAAACTACAGATGATGCTTCCATTAAGCTAGTTGACAGTCTGCTGATACTCAGTGAGGTACTTTCTCAGCCCTTGATGCCTGCTACTTCATATTTGCAGGCCTCTACTGAGACCCATTCGGAGTTTGGTATGCCGCAAGATGCTTCTTCGACTATGGAACCTACGGATGTCTCTACCTTGGATGGGTTCGGAGCCGCTGTGCAGGAACCGGCTTCTGAGGGTGTATTCAGGCCTGCAGACTTGAATTTTAAACCGATGACATCTTCTTCATCCAGGCCTAAAACTCGCACCACTCCTAGAAAACCGACATCCAAGCCGCATGCTCAGGCCCATATGCCTAAAAAACAAATGCTTAGAATGGCTGAAGACCTTATTACCTTAATTAGGGGAAGCCAGCCTTTCCCCTCCTCCTGATTCTTCTGATCAGGAATCTGATATTTCTTTTCCTTCTGATTACCGGGATTTGCCCTTGTCTACCTATAAGGATTCTGATGCGGAGAATTCCATTCCCTCTGCTTCCCCTCCAGAAGATTTTTCTTTTCGTGAAACCTTGCACACTGTTGGGGAACATTTCCGCTGGGAAAGCCAGGATTACTCCGACTCCAAAAAGAGGCTTAGGGAATTCTTACTCTCTCCTCAACACCGGCCTTTAGCTATCCCTCCTGTTCTGGACATTGTAGATGATGCTTTCTTGTAATCTAGCCTTTCCTCACACACACCTTACCTCCAGCTCCCAGAAAAGCTGACCAGTATTAGAGTACCTGACTCTCTCAATTTCCTCTTCAAGAATCCTACTGCAGATCCAGAGACCATTTCCCAAGGACCAAAAGGCATTAAGGCTACTGCTGCCAGAAATCCTACCCCTTCTGATAGAGATTCTAGAGCCTTGGACAGATGGGGTAAGAAGGTATACACTTCTGCTACTTTGGCCATTAGGGCTTTAAATTGCCAGTTTCATATGTTAAAGTACCAGCAGCATATTATGGGACTGCTTAAACAGAAAATGATGATGATTCCTGACTGTGCTGAATACACACAATTACAGGATTTAATGCACTCTGCAGAACAAGTTGGTAAACATAATTTGCTATGTGGTTTTGACTCTTTAGAAGCATCTTTCAAGGCTGCTGTCAATGGGTCTGTATTTAAAAGGCATGCTTGGCTTAAAGAGCAAAACTTGCCAGATCATGTTAAAGCTAAATTACTGGATGCTCCCTTAAACCAAGACTGCCTGTTTGGCAACAAAGCAGACATCGTCCTCAAAAGGATGGAGGAAAAATCTAAATTTATGCAAACTGTTAAAGATTTCCTACAAGTACAGCCTCCCAGATTTAGTAGGCATTGGCCTTCAAAGAATTGGTCCTTTCCAGTCTCTTCCAGGCCTTCTCAGTCCAAACCCAGGAACAGCAGACCACTTTGGTTACACTCTCAGGCTACGCACAGGCCTAAGCAATGGGGGGCTCCCACTTCCAAAGCATGTAGTAGTAAGCCACCCCGTACGGAAAAATGGCACAATGACTTAACCTTAACCCTTCCAAGCCCTGCTCAGCTGCCTGCTCTCTTAGGAGGAATGCTCGCTCTGTATGGAAAAAAACAGGTAACTCATTACCCAGAACAAATGGGTTTTGAATATAGTTTCCCCAAGGATACAAATTCCACTCCCACACCCTACCAACCCCAAACGGTTGGCCAGACCTACCCCCAAATCAGTGGGTGGAGGCCCAACAGCAGGTTCTCTCTCTCCTAAGTATCAGGGCTATTCAACCTATCCCAGCAGAACAAAGGGGACAAGGTTTTTATTCCAGACTTTTCCTGGTACCCAGAAAAGACAGCTCCTGGCATCCTATCCTGGACCTTTCTATTCTAAAAACCTTTCTGGTAATTCCAAAATTCAAAATGCTAACACTTCAGCAGCTGCTTCCTATGCTAGGCAAAGATGCCTGGTTGGCAACTTTAGACTTAAAGGAAGCTTACCTGCACATTCCAATAAGGGAATCTTGCAGGAAATACCTATGCTTCAGAGCAGGCTCCATGCACTATCAGTTCTTTGCACGTCCCTTTGGCTTATCTAATGTGCCCAGGGTATTCAGAAAGTATCTAGCTCCAGCCATTGCATTTTGCAGGCAGAGAAATATTCAGATATACCCATACTTGGACAATTGTCTGATTCAGGCAGAAAGCCAGGACTTGCTATTAAAACATCTGGCATTCATAAAGAAGCTTTAAGCCTCACTGGGGTGCACCATAAATGAAAAGAAATCTCACCCATTACCCTGCCAACAGATTATATTCCTGGGAGCAAGCTTGAACACAATTTCCCAGATGGCTTTCCTCACTCCAGAGAAACAAGTTTGACAAACTTCTTCAAACTATTGGCCACAAAGACCCAGCTATCTGCAGGGAAAATTCTGCAAGCCCTGGGGTTCATGGCCTCTTGCATTCTACTAATTCCATATGCAAGACTACATATGAGGAAAATACAATGGTATCTAAAAAGCCTATGGTGTCAACATTCTCAGGACCTGAAATCAATGATTCCTATCATTCCTTGTATAAAGACAGAGTTCCTTTTGTGGGCAGAGGCCTGCTACCACAATAAGGGACTCCCTTTCACTCTACCCCCTGCTGCCCAAACCTAACAAAAGACTCATCAGACTGTCACTTGGCAGGGTGGTGCATTCAGGGCAAATGGAACCCGAGACAGATGCACCTGCATATCAACCTGAAAGAAATGTTAGCTGTACAGAATTCCCTGACAGCCTTCAAAGACCGCATTCTTCCAGGACAACTATTGGTAAAGACTGACACCACAGTTATGTGGTACATAAACAAGCAGGGGGGAACCCACTCGTACCTCTGCAGACTAGCCATGGCTCTGTGGAACACAGCCTTGAGCTACCAAGTGCACCTACAAGCTCAGTTACTGCCAGGCAAGCTAAATTCACTGGCAGATGACCTAAGCAGAAATCTCATGGACCCACATGAATGGAAACCTGAGCCAAAAATATTCAACCTCTTGAACAAATGAAGGACTCCAGAGGTAGACCCATTTGCCTCCCCCTCAGAACTACCAATTGGATAAATTCTGCACAAGGGCTTCCCACAGTAAAGCTTGGAATGGGGATACCCTGTCCTTTACCTGGGAAAGCCTCTCTGTTTATGCCTTTCCCCCTCTGCCTCTCCTCTTAAAGGTTCCGCAAAAGATCAAACAGGACAAGCCAAGGACAATACTGATTGCACCAGACTGGCCACGCCAGCACTGGTACCCCCTCTTGCACAGTATGACACTGCTGGAACCATGGCACCTGCCTCAGACCCCTTCCCTACTGTCCCAGCAGGCGTGCCAGATTCTGCACCCTCAGCTTCAAACCCTGAACCTTGCAGCCTGGCTAATTCCTTGAGCTCTCCAATAGCATCCCTCAGTAAGCAGGTGCTAGATGTCATTCTGGAGGCAAGGAAGGCCTAGTAGTAGAAAATCCTATGCAGAAAAGTGGAAAAGATACTGTTCCAGGAGCCAGACTCAGGGGGAAGGGCACAGTGGTACCCAGCTTATCTTGTATTCTTCAGTACTTAACAGAAGTGCTCCACAAGGGCCTATCCTTATCGTCAATTAAAATTCATGCCTCTGCCATTTCAGCACATTATAATACTGAGCCACCTCTTCTCTCACCCCCTGCTAAAGCAATTCATTAGAGGGGCCAAAATTTTAAGACCCCCCCCCCCCAGGAGAGCCCCTACTCCAGCCTGGGACCGTGACTTTGTATTGAAAAAGCTCACTCTACCTCCCTTTGAGCCATCTGCAACTGCAGAGTTGAAGTTCCTTTCTTGGTAAACAGCCTTACTTCTAGCCATCACTTCAGCAAGAATAGTGTCTGAATTACAGACCCTCATAGCAGTGCTGCCCTTCGTTATCTTCCATGGAGACAGGGTTTCCCTCAGGACCAATCCTTCCTTTATGCCCTAGGTGGTGTCTAGTGTGGCCCTAAACCAGTCCATTAATTTGCCTACTTTTTTCCCTAATCCACAAAACAAAGGAGAATGAATACTGCACTCTCTGGACGTGCACAGTCAACTTAGATTTTATTTGGACAGGATTAAGCCTCTCAGAAAATCTAAACAGGTGCTAGTTGGCTTTGCTGCAGGGCCAGAGGGGAAGGCTATTTCAAAGCAAACCATTTCTAAGTGGATAGCCCATTGCATTCATTTCTGCTACAAGAACCATGGAAAACCTACCCCACAGGGGATAATATCACATTCCATCAGTGCTGCAGCTACCTCTACAGCCTTTCTCAGAGGAGTCCCTACCCAGGGACATCTTAAAAGCTGCTACCTGGAGCTCTGTACATACCTTCACCAAGCATTACCACATGCCTATCTTTTCTAAATCCAGAGCTGGATTTGCCACTGCAGTCTTGCAGGGCTTAATACCTTGCCCTAATGCTCTTTAAATTCCTCCTCCTTTCCTTAGCTTTGGGAATCAACCCAAATGTGATGACTGCCATAGTGAAACATGAAGAACATAGTACAGTTGTGTACACTTACCATAAATGTAGATGATCGAGTATATTCACTGTTGCAGTCCTGGTTACCCTCCCTCCAGCCTCTGACTTCTCTTTCCTTCTTGTTTGGTGTATTTAAATTTTCTGTTGTATTTGCTTTTTGTTGGAGGTGTAACATAACATATAATTGGAATAATAAGTCCAAGAAATATCACTCCCCACAGGACTACCGCTACCTGTGCCAAACTCGGTCCAAGCACATAAACTAACATAAAAGGCACAGTAGCGATGCAGGCAGTGTACACAACAGTAACCAAAAATGCAGGAAACAAAGCTGAAAGAACTGCTGCTTCATGAACTTTAAAATTCGGATTTATTGTGATAGAAACAGGAGACGTGGTAAGCGCTTTCACCTGAATAGGCTTCTTCAGACCAAAAGAACCCCCCCCCTCTTGTACACCCTTATATGGCAAAAAAGGCGCAAAAACTGATAAACCATTAAAGGCACAGTGCAACTATCATAGTACACAACATAAATAAAGTGCTTACTCTAAAATACATTAACCATAGTAAAATAAAAACGCCTGTACCACTCATAAAACATGAATAGAAATGCATAAAAAACAAAAAACTGCATAAATTCATACTAATTGCACAACACTATCAATAAATCCTCTCATAAAAATGCTCTCATTAATGAGGTTTGCCACTCCTCTCTCCATATACATCTGCCTCAAAACCATCCTGACTGGGATTACACAGTGATGTTCTATATACCTGACCCCTCACAATCTTACCAAAGATGTAACCTGGATGCATACTGCATCTGTGGAGATAGGAATTACGTTGACACTCCTTTCTGTACACTCCTGTGTTCAATAGGCCACTTTCCAATCTCTGAACGTAAACATCCAAAAAGAAAATCCAATTCTCAGAAACCTCATGGGTAAATTTCAGATATTGCATTAGACCATTAACTTTTTCCAGGAAGAGAGAGAACCCATCTTTCGTGCCCCTCCAAAGGAAAAACACATCATCTACAAAAAATGAAAAATGTTGTTCTCTAAGAGGAAAAACATTTTTTGTTTTGGCTCTCAGTGCTCTTTATAGATGGATGGCATGGCTATGGGCACTTCTTGTGCCAATAGCTACGCCAACCTCTTTATGGCTGCATGGGAGACCAAGTTCTTGTTTGGTATAGGTGATTTTTCGAGGAATGTGATGATGATCATCGTGTTTCACTGTTGCAGTCATTACACTTGGGTTGTCCTGCTGGCAGGCTACCCTCAGTCGGGCAGAGTTCCAAAGTCTAGGTCCGGCGTCAGTTGCTGTCGCCTCTTCCCTGACGTCAGTGCACCAGGCGTATAAAAGATGCAACCAACACCATTTTTTTTTCAGTCTTTCTTGCCGCGCGGTGCCCAAAGCAAAAGCAGTTCGCAAGTGCTGGTCGGCCGACTCCTGAGATTTTCGAAATCGAGTTTCAGAACAGAAGTCTTCAGTAAAACTAAGTACACCGTTGGGGAAAATTTTTCTTGCTTCAGACCGATGTCAGTAGAAGTTAACAATTGTATTTCTTGTGGGAAGCACCTCATAAGGATTTTCACTCTTACTGTATCCCTTGCCTAAGGCCTGACCACGACGTTACTAGTGGTCAGTTGTGTGCTAGATTCAACAAACGCACTATTAAGCGTCTGTTTGATTTTGCTTTACATCACTTTGACCGTATAATGCCGTCGGAACAACCGACGACCGGAATTCATAAAAAACGCAAAGACAAGGAAAAGGACAGGCATCCGAGGTCCAAAATTGACGAAACCTCTTATAGGCCAGTCGCCGGTTCTCAGTGAGGCACTTTCGCAGCCCCTGACACCCACTACCTCAGAGCCACAGGCCGTATCTGACTCTCACGTGGAGACACCTAGGCCTCTGGAAACTCAAGGTATTGTGCCTGCGGAAACGATTCCCTCAGATGGGTCTGGAGCCGCTGTGCAGGCATCGGCTTCTGAGGGTGTTTTCAGACCTTCACAGCTTACTATTAAGTCCTCTGCAGCAGCCAAGGGAAGGTCAAAATCACCATTAAAGACAAGAAAACAAGTACAGCATTCTCCAGGACAGTCATCCATGCCAAAGAAAGAGATGCTTAAAATGGCCAAAGACTTAATTACTTTGATCAGGGGTTCCCATCCCCCTCCTGATAAAAGGCCTAGGCAAGACACTGACTATGATTCCTCTGACCAAGTTTCTATTTCCTCTGATTCCTCTTCAGATCAGGGATATTCTCTCCCTCCCTATGAGGATTCTGATGCAGAAGAATCTATACCTTCAGCCTCTCCACCTGAGGATTATTCTTTTGGGGAAACCCTGCACACTATGAGGGAGCATTTCCATTGGGAGAGTCAGGATTATTCAGAATCCAAGTAAAGGCTCAGAGACTTCCTTTTATTGCCTCAGCACAGGCCCCTGGCTATTGATATTGTTGATGATGTTTTTTCTGAATCCAGTCTGTCTCCTGATTCTTTATCCCCTGCACCAGACAAGCCAGACAGGTACTACAGGGTCCCTGACTCTCATCAATTTCTTTATAAAAGCCCTGCTGCTGACCCAGAAACAATTTCCCAGGGTCCCAAAGGGGTTAAGGCTTCCACTGCAAAAAAAAACCCTGTCCCCTCTGATAGGGATTCCAGAGCTCTGGATAGATGGGGGAAAAAAGTTTACACTTCTGCTACTTTGGCTGTAAAGGCTTTAAACTGCCAATTTCACATGCTTAAATATCAACAGTACCTCATGTCTCTATTAAAACAGAAAATGCTTACAAACTCAAAGTCCTGACAATAAAGAAATTCAAGATTTATTGCATGCAGCTGAACAAGTGGGAAAGCATACTCTGCAATGTGGATTTGATTCATTAGAGGCTTCTTGTAGAGCTGCTGTTGCAGGCTCAGTCATTCGAAGGCATGCTTGGTTAAAAGAAAAAGGTTTACCTGAACATGTTAAAATAAAATTGTTGGATGCTCCACTACAGCATGATACTTTGTTTGGTGTTAAGACAGAAGAAGTCTTAAAGAAAATGGAGGATAAAGCAAAATCAATGCAGACAGTGAAGGATTTCTTACAGGTTCAACCACCTAGGTTTAACAGAAACTGGCCTTCAAAAAATTGGTCCTTTCTGGTGTCAGACAGGTCACAGAGGCAGATACAGACGCCCAAGAGGCAGATCTCAGTCCCAAGGCTCCTACAGACCTAAACAATGGGGTGCTTCAGCCCCTAAAGGAGGAGAAGACAAATCACATCCTTATAGGAAACAGTCCCAATGACTTCCCTCTACAGATGCCAAGCACTTACCTTTTGACAGCACCCTTAGGGGGAAAGCTAGCACTTTTCACACAATATTGGCACATAATCACCCAGGACAAATGGGTACTGAATATTGTTTCTCAGGGTTACAGGTTCCACTTTCACACCCTGCCAAAATCAAAAGGTATGCTGGACCTGCCACAAAACCAATGGACAGAGGCACAAAAACAACATGGATATGGGAGCTATTCAAAGGGTACCACATCAAGAACAGGGACAAGGATTTTACTCAAGACTTTTCCTGGTACCCCGAAAGGACAAAGCCTGGAGACCAATACTGGACTTGTCAATCCTAAATACTTTTCTGGATGTTCCAAAATTCAAACTGTTAACACTACAGCAACTTCTACCCATGCTAGGCAAGAAGGCTTGGCTAGTTACTTTGGACCTCAAGGAGGCATACCTGCATGTACCAATGAGACAATCTTGCAGAAGATACCTCAGATTCATAGCTGGCTCAATGCATTACCAATTCTCTGCACTGCCCTTTGGCTTATCTACTGCACCAAGGGTCTAAACAAAATGCCTGGCACCAGTAATTGCATTTTGCAGACAAAAAGGAATTCAATATATATCCCTACTTGGACGACTGCCTTATTCAAGCAGAGAGCAAGGACATTCTACTAAAACATCTGGCATTTGTAAAAAGATTACTAATTTGCCTAGGGTACACAGTAAACAAAAAGAAATCAATACTAGTGCCCTCTCAAGTGGGTGCAAGCTTAAATATAAGTGCCCAGATAGCTTATCACATGCCAGACAAGCAAAGGCAACTGACTCATTACTTTCAAATGATGGCAGCAAAGACCCAGCTCCCTGCAAGAAAAATTCTGCAGGCCCTGGGCTTCATGGCATCCTGCATTCTACTAATTCCATATGCAAGACTGCATTTGAGGAAATTACAATGGTATCTAAAAAGTGTTTGGACTCAACATTGCCACAGCCTGGAAACAATAATAACTCTTATTCCCTGCCTTCAGCAGGAGTTTCGGTGGTGGTCCCAGGCCTGTCACCACAACAAGGGACAGCCTTTCACCTTACCCACAACCAGGGCAGACAATAACAACGGATGCATCGAATTATGCCTGGGAGGCACACATGGCAGGAAAATGTATTCAGGGCATGTGGCCCAAGGAACAAATGCATCTTCACATCAATCAAAAAGAGATGCTAGCTGTACAGAATGCTCTGACAGCCTTCAAGGATGTACTACATCCAGGACAACTATTACTAAAGACGGACAATACCACGGTTATGTGGTACATAAACAAGCAAGGGGGCACACATTCCTACCCCCTCTGCAGGCAAGCCATGACTTTCTGGAATACAGCACTGACCTATCAGGTACATCTGCAGGCACAATTCCTTCCAGGAACAAAAGACACACTGGCAGACGAACTAAGCAGAAATGTCATGGATCCTCATGAATGGAAACTAAATCCACAGGTCTTCAGCATGATAACAAGGAAATGGGGACGCCCAGACATAGATATTTTTGCCTCCCCTCAACTGCCAACTACAGAAATTCTGCACAAGAACTTATCACTCACAAACATGAAAAGTGGATGCTCTATCATTCAGCTGGAAAACCCTGACAGTTTATGCCTTTCCTCCACTGCCTCTTCTTCCCAAAGTGTTTCTACAAGTCAGACAAGAGAAGCCAAAAATGATTCTGATTGCCCCAGACTGGCCACACCAGCACTGGTACCCAATCCTAAAGACCTCGTCTCAAGGCCCAGCCTGGCCTTTACCTCAAATCCCTCATCTTCTGACTCAAAAAAACAATCAGATTCTGCACAGTCAACTCAGAACCTTAAATCTGGCAGTATGGCAGATAATATAGCCACTCAGACCACACCTCTCTCTAAAGCTGTTATGGATATCATTTTAGAAGCCAGGAGGCCCAGCACTAGGAAATGTTATGCAGAAAAATGGAAGAGATTCTGTGCTTGGAACCAGGCACACGAACTCGAACCACTTGGTCCAGATATACCTCAGATTTTACAATACCTAACTGAGATGCTGGACAAAGGTCTATCCTTCTCATCTATTAAGATACATGCCTCAGCCATTTCGGCTCATTACAATACGGAACCTCCTATTTTTTCACATCCACTTCTAAAACAGTACCTCAGAGGGGCAAAAAACACAAGACCCCCAAGGAGAGCACCAATACCTACTTGGGACCTCAATTTTGTTTTAGAAAAACTCACACTGCCTCCGTTTGAGCCAGCCAGCACTGCTGATATAAAATTCTTATGATGGAAAACTGCTCTGCTCCTAGCAATAACTTCAGCAAGAAGAGTCTCAGAGTTACAGGCATTAATGGTAGTGGAACCTTTCATCGTTTTTCATCAGGACAGGGTCTCAGTGAGGACAAACCCAACATTTATGCCAAAGATGATTTCCAGTGTGGTTCTTAACCAAACCATTTGCCAACTTTTTATCCAAATCCCCAGTATAAGAGGGAGAGACTTCTGCACGCTTTGGACATACACAGACGGCTATGATTCTACTTGGACAAAACAAAAGCTTTCAGAAAAACTGAGCAACTGTTTTTAGCTTATGCTGCAGGATCACAAGGGAAGCCTATCTCAAAGCAGACAATTTCAAAATGGATAGGACACTGCATTCGCTTCTGCTATGCACAACATGGCAAATCAGTGCCTAAGGGCATTAGGCCACATTCTACCAGAGCAGCAGCCACTTCAGCAGCCTTTCTCAGAGGAGTACCAACCAAAGACATTTTAGAAGCTGCAACCTGGAGTTCAGTGCACACTTTCACCAAGCATTACCACTTACCTCTTTACTCTAAATCCAGAGCAGGCTTTGCCACTGCAGTTCTGCAGGGCCTGGTAGCCTCTCCTAATCCTATTTAGGACCAGCCACCCAACCTCTGCTTTGGGATTCTATCCAAGTGTAATGACTGCAACAGTGAAACATGATGAACATAGTACAGATGTCCTTCAAGAATGCAACTGCAGTCATAACATGTGGGTTGTCCTGCCTCAGGCAGCCCTCGGTCGGCCGGCCGGATTCCAAAGTCTGGGTCCGACGTCGGCTGATGTCACATTTCTCTCCGACGTCAGAGCGGCTGGAGTACATAAGCATCAGCCGACGCCATTTTCTCCAGTCTTTCTTGCCGTGCGGTGCCCAAAGCAGAAGCAGTTCGCAAGTGCCGGTCGGTCAGCTCCTGTATTCTACGATACCGAAGTCATCAAAAAAGCTAAGTACCCCGTTGGGGACCTTTTCTTGCCTCAGCCGATGTCAGAAATTACTGAAAAAGTTAACAATTGTCTTTCTTGTGGTAAACAAATACCTCATAAGGATTTCCACTCTTACTGTCTCCCTTGCCTGGGCCCAGACCACGACGTCTCGGCCTGTGTAGCCTGTGCTCGCTTCAAGCGCACTCTCAGGCGCCGGGCGGAGTTCGCTGAAGATTTTTTCGGCGATAATTTTGCTTACACCATGCCGTCGGATCTTCCGACGCCAAACGCCAAAAGCGAAAAGACCGGGACAGACATCCTCGGCCCGCGTCTACCACCGACTCCACGCAAAAACCTAGCGCGAGTGCTCCGGTTCCCTCTGAGACGGTCTCCACGCTCGAACCAAAGACACGCATTACCGGCGACTCCGATTCCAGACATTACTCCGGCGCCAGTTATAGATTTTCCTCCGGATACGAAATCGAGGAAATGCCGAGACCATTGCTGTAGACAAGGTCACTCCTGCGATGGAGCTGCCAGGCCCCCTATGGCCATGTCTATTAAGGCCTACACTAGGGCTAAGGCAGCCAGCAAAACAAAGCATATTTCTTCTAAATCCTTTCCTCAGCCGACTCCAGAGACACAAATTATGTCCATGGCTGCCGATTTGATTTCCATGATTAGAGGTTCACAGGCCCATCCTGAGAGAGGATCCCAGCCTCCTCCTGATAAAGGGCCCCGGGTTGAACCCTCTGACCCTACTCCTTCAGATGAAGATTCTGAGGGCTCTGTCCACTCTGATAGCCAGGAAGAGCTCTTCCAGACCTATGAGGACTCGGATGCAGAAGATTCCATCCCCTCGGCCTCCCTTCCTGAGGATATTACTTTTGGGGAAGTTCTGCACACCATGAGGGAACATTTCAAGTGGCAAGGTCAGGAATATTCTGATTCTAGGAAACAACTTAGGACTTCCCTTAAGAAGCCTCAGCACAGGCCCTTAGCTATTCCTCCTGTACTTGATGTTCTGGATGATTTGTACTCTGACTCTAGTGCTACCCCTGATTCTCTTCCTCCTGCTCCAGCCAAGCCAGACAGGTATTACAGGGTCCCTGAAACTCATTCCCATTTATTCAGGGCCCACACTGCTGATTTGGAAACTATTTCTCAGGGGCCTAAAGGAGTTTCAGCCTCCACCTCAAAAAATCCTTTGCCCTCCAACAGGGAAGCTAGGTCATTAGAGAGATGGGGCAAAAAGGTTTACACATCAACTACCTTATCTATGAAAGCTTTAAATTGCCTTTTCCATATGTTGCAATATCAGGATTATCTGTTAGAAGATTTACAAAAAACATTAGCCACTCCTGATCCTTTAGACAGGAAGACTTTGCAGGAAGCTGTACATAACACTCAGCAAGTAAGCAATCACTTCCTGCAGTGTGGATATGATGCACTGGAAGCTTCATGTAGGGCAGCTATGACAGGGGCAGTCATTCGTAGACATGCTTGGTTAAAAGATCAACCTCTACCAGATCATGTAAAAGCAAAACTTCTGGATGCACCCTTGGAAAAGAACAAGCTTTTTGGTACAAATGCTAAGGATGTGTTAAAGACCATCGAAGAAAAAGCAAAATCAGTTCAGACTGTGAAGGATTTCCTCCAGGTTCAACCCCCCAGATTCAGTAGGAATTGGCCTTCAAAAAACTGGTCCTTTCCTAATCCAGAAAAGTTTCAAAGGGGTAAGAACAGATGTGGCCGAGGAAGAGGCCAATACAGAGGCCCTTACAGAGGACGACAATGGCAGCCAGGAAACCAAAGAAGTGACGCAGCGGTTTCACCTGCCCCACAATCACAATCTCAATGACTTTCCTCTACTACCGCCTACCAGGGAACAACTAGAAGCTCCCTTGGGCGGAAAATTATCTCTGTTTGCAGAAAACTGGCAAAGACTGACAAAGGACAAATGGATTTTGGACATTATAGACCGAGGGTACAGGTTTCATTTTCATACCTTGCCAAGAAAACAAGGCATGCCAAACCTGCCACAAAATCAGAGGGCAGAGGCTGTCAAGCAAATCACTCTGCTGACTCGGACGAAAACAATAGAAAGAGTTCCACAACAAGAACAAGGCCAGGGGTTTTACTCAAAACTGTTCCTTGTTCCAACAAAAGAATCTCAATGGAGACCAATACTGGACTTGTCCGCATTAAACACCTTTCTCATAGTACCAAAGTTCAAAATGCTGACTCTACAGCAACTCCTTCCCATGCTGGGCAAGGGGTCGTGGCTGATTACTCTGGACCTCAAGGAGGCATACCTGCATGTCCCTATCAGACACAGCTGCAGAAGATACCTCAGATTTCTTGCAGGGCCAGAGCATTATCAATTCTCAGCATTGCCATTTGGCTTATCTACTGCGCCCAGAGTATTTACAAAATGCCTGGCTTCAGTAATTGCTCATTGCAGGCTCCAGGGAATACAAATTTACCCGTACCTGGACGACTGTTTCATACAAGCAGACAACAAATTGATGTTGACAAAAAACCTGGATTATGTCATACGATTACTTCAAGCTCTGGGATACACAGTCAACTTCCAAAAGTCAAGACTGCAGCCATCCCAGCAAATAATCTTCTTAGGAGCCAAACTAGACACAGCCTCTCAGATGGCTTACCTGACAGAAGACGAGCAAGAGAAGTTAATTCATTACTTCAAAGGTTTAGCAAAACTCACCCAGATGACTGCAAGGAGATTCCTACAGGCCCTGGGTTACATGGCATCCTGCATTCTCCTGGTTCCATTAACAAGACTACACATGAGAAAGCTTCAATGGTACCTAAAAAGCATTTGGTCTCAACACAGCAACAACTTGGAGACAATTATACCACTCATTCCATGCCTACAAAAGGAATTCCTATGGTGGGCCTCGGTGAGCCAGGCAAACACAGGTATGTCATTCAAAAAACCACAGATAACACAGACCATGACTACAGACGCCTCAGACCTTGGATGGGGGGCGCTCATGGAAGGCAGGTGTATACAAGGACAATGGTCTCCGAAGGAAACACATCTGCATATAAACCAAAAGGAAATGCTGGCAGTAATGCATGCCATTGGGGCCTTTCAACACCAACTCCAGCAAGGCCATTTAATGATACGGACAGACAACACCACTGTGATGTGGTACATAAACAAGCAAGGGGGCACCCACTCTTACCCCCTTTGCAGACTGACAATGCAGCTTTGGGAGAAATCACTGAGCCTAAACATCCAGTTACAATCCCAGTTTGTTCCAGGAAAAGACAATGTGTTGGCGGACAGCCTAAGCAGGAATTTCACAGATCCACACGAGTGGAGGTTACATCCGAAGGCCTTCAGACAACTCACTTCGACATGGGGCAAGCCAGTAGTGGACCTATTTGCCTCTCACCTCAACCATCTTCTACCAAAATTCTGCACAAGGACATACCATCCAAAAGCTTGGAAAATAGATGCCCTCTCATTCAACTGGAACTCCCTAGCAATCTATGCATTCCCACCTCTGCCACTGATGACCTCAGTATTACTAAAGATCAAAGCAGAGAATCCCAATGGAATCATAATAGCTCCGGACTGGCCAAGACAACACTTTTACCCACTACTACGGAGCATATGTCGCACCAGGAGGTGGGCCCTTCCCCAGTGGCCTGTACTTTTGACTCAACACAATTTCGAAACACTGCATCCAAATCTTCAGACACTGCAGCTAACAGCCTGGGAGATCCCATAAATAACTTCAGTTTATCTCTCTCCAAGGAAGTTCAGCGGATACTAACAGAGGCTCGAAGACCATCCACCAGAAAGGTTTACTTAGCAAAGTGGAAAAGATTCAGCATTTGGAATACCAGCAAGGGACATGATGCATCATTGTTGAACATCCCACTCAAACTGACCCTACCTCCATTTGAGCCAGCAGCGTCAGTTGACTTGCAATTTCTCTCATGGAAGATAGCTTTCCTGTTGGCAATTACCTCAGCAAGAAGGGTTTCGGAGCTACAGGCCCTAATGGCAATACCACCCTTTATTATTTTTCACAGAGACAGGGTCTCATTAAGGACCAACCCTACTTTTATGCCAAAGGTGGTATCTAGGGTTTCTTTAAATCAAGCCATTCATCTACCTGCTTTCTTCCCCAATCCTGAGAACAAGGGGGAAAGACTGTTGCATACCTTGGACATTCACAGACAACTTCGATACTACCTGGACAGAACCAAGGCCAGTAGGAAGTCTGAACAACTTTTTGTAGCTTACGCCCCTGCAGTCCAAGGAAAAGCAATTTCAAAACAGACTGTTTCTAAATGGATTGGACATTGCATCAGATTCTGCTATTCCTTTCATGGAAAGACTGTTCCAGCCAATGTCAGACCACATTCTACCAGAGCTACAGCCACCTCTACAACATTCTTAAGGGGGTGCCTACCAAGGACATTCTAGAAGCTGCTACATGGAGCTCCGTGCATACATTCTCCAAACACTACAATCTCCCTTTATATTCCAGATCCAGAGCAGGCTTTGCTTCGGCAGTCCTGCAGGGTTTGATTGCCACACCATCCTTTTCCTAGAGCATTCCTCCTCCCCCAGCTAAGCTATGGTATTCTACCCACATGTTATGACTGCAGTTGCATTCTTGAAGGACATAGTACAGTTTTGTACCTACCATAAATGTAGATGTCTGATAGACATGCAACTGCAGTCGGATTTTCCCTCCCTCCATACCCCTCTATGCCTAGGGCCCACTCCTATCCCTCTTACTTCTTAGCTGGGGATATCTGTTATGGTGTATTTGTTTTATTGCTCATTTATTTGTTTGGAATCCTGTTTTTGTCTTCCAATTTGATTACAGCCTTCCTTGGAGGGCACCTGGCATCTGGGGCAAGAAACACTGAAGAAAATTGCGTCGGCTGATGCTTATGTACTCCAGCCGCTCTGACGTCGGAGAGAAATGCGACATCAGCCGACATCGGACCCAGACTTTGGAATCCGTCCGACCGAGGGCTGCCTGAGGCAGGACAACCCACATGTTATGACTGCAGTTGCATGTCTATCGGACATCTACATTTATGGTAGGTACAAAACTGTACTTTGTGTACCTACCATAAATGTAGATGTTCGAGTGTATTCACTGTTGCAGTCCAGGTTACCCTCCCACCATCCCCCTTTCATTTACTGGGTCTTATCTGTACTTCTCAATTCTGTACAACCTATGTGGTGTATTTGCTTGTAGATGAAGGAAATGTTTATTTTATTACATGCATGCTTTTTGGCATACTTTTTTACAGCCTTTCTATTTGGGGGCACCTGACATCTGAGGCAAGAAAAACTGAAGAAAATGGCATCTGTTGCATCTTTTATACCCCTGGCGCACTGACGTCAGGGAAGAGGCGAGAGCAACTGACACCAGACCTAGACTTTGGAACTCTGGCCGACTGTGGGTAGCCTGCCAGCAGGATAACCCAAGTGTAATGACTGCAACAGTGAATACACTCGAACATCTACATTTATGGTAAATACGCAACTGTACTTTTTATAGGCGTTTTGTAGATGATGTTTTTCCTTTGGAGGGGCATGAAAGATGAGAGTTAATGGTCTAACGCAATATCTGAAATTTACCCATGAGGTTTCTGAGAATTGGATTTTCTTTTTGGATGTTTACGTTCAGAGATTGGAAAGTGGCCTATTGAACACAGGAGTGTACAGAAAGGAGTGTCAATGTAATACCTATCTCCATAGACGCAGTATGCATCCAGGTTACATCTTTGGTAATATTTTGAGGGGTCAGGTATATAGGACGTCACGGTATAATCCCAGTCAGGATGGTTTTGAGGCAGATGTTAGGGATTTATGAGAGAGGTTTAAGAGCAGGGAATATCTGACATCTGATATGGAGAGAGGATTGGCAGACCTCATTAATTTGAGGGAACAGGCTGCTGCACCCTTTTTCTCTGAGACTGGAGTGGACCATGATGGCCCCTCCCAGGGTGTTCTGGCAGGGAGTAGAAATCATGGTTTCAGAGTGCCCTTATGTTATACTAAGTATGTAGGTAGGTTGAAGGATGTGATTAGATCACACTGGGGTGTGTTAACACTGGAGCCGAATGTGAGGGGAAATTGTGGGTGCTGCCCCAGGATGTCCTTCAAGAATGCAACTGCAGTCATAACATGTGGGTTGTCCTGCCTCAGGCAGCCCTCGGTCGGCCGGATTCCAAAGTCTGGGTCCGACGTCGGCTGATGTCGCATTTCTCTCCGACGTCACAGCGGCTGGAGTACATAAGCATCAGCCGACGCCATTTTCTTCAGTCTTTCTTGCCGCGCGGTGCCCAAAGCAGAAGCGGTTCGCAAGTGCCGGTCGGTCAGCTCCTGTATTCTACAATACCGAAGTCATCAAAAAAGTTAAGTACCCCATTGGGGACCTTTTCTTGCCTCAGCCGATGTCAGAAATTACTGAAAAAGTTAACAATTGTCTTTTTTGTGGTAAACAAATACCTCATAAGGATTTCCACTCTTACTGCCTCCCTTGCCTGGGCCCAGACCACGACATCTCGGCCTGTGTAGCCTGTGCTCGCTTCAACAAGTGCACTCTCAGGCGCCGGGCGGAGTTCGCTGAAGATTTTTTCGGCGATAAATTTGCTTACACCATGCCGTCGGATCTTCCGACATCGCAAACTCCCAAAAAGCGAAAAGACCGGGACCGACATCCTCAGCCCGCGTCTACCACCGACTCCACGCCAAAACCTAGCACGAGTGCTCCGGTTCCCTCTGAGACGGTCTCTCCACCGCTCCGAACCGAAGACACCGCATTACCGACGACTCCGATTCCAGACATTACTCCGACGCCAGTTATAGACTTTCCTCCGGATACCGAAACCGAGGAAATGCCCAAGACCATTCTTGTAGACAAGGTCACTCCTGCACGTAGAGCTGCCAGGCCTCCTATGGCCATGTCTATTAAGGCCTACACTAGGGCTAAGGCAGCCAGCAAAACAAAGCATATTGCTTCCAAATCCTTACCTCAGCCGACTCTGGAGACACAAATTATGTCCATGGCTGCTGATTTAATTTCCATGATCAGAGGTTCACAGGCCCATCCTGAGAGAGCATCCCAGCCTCCTCCTGATAAAAGGCCCCGGGTTGAACCCTCTGACCCTTCTCCTTCAGATGAAGACTCTGAGGGCTTTGTCCACTCTGATAGCCAGGAAGAGCTCTTCCAGACCTATGAGGACTCGGATGCAGAAGATTCCATACCTTCGGCCTCCCCTCCTGAGGATATTTCTTTTGGGGAAGTTCTGCACACCATGAGGGAACATTTCAAGTGGCAGGGTCAGGAATATTCTGATTCTAGGAAACGCCTTAGGACTTTCCTTAAGAAGCCTCAGCACAGGCCCTTAGCTATTCCTCCTGTACTTGATGTTCTGGATGATTTGTATTCTGATTCTAGTGCTACCCCTGATTCTCTTCCTCCTGCTCCAGCCAAGCCAGACAGGTATTACAGGGTCCCAGAAACTCACTCCCATTTATTCAGGGCCCATTCTGCTGATTTGGAAACTATTTCACAGGGGCCTAAAGGAGTTTCAGCCTCCACTTCAAAAAATCCTTTGCCCTCCAACAGGGAAGCAAGGTCATTAGAGAGATGGGGTAAAAAGGTTTACACATCCACTACCTTATCTATGAGAGCTTTAAATTGTCTTTTTCGTATGTTCCAATATCAGGATTATCTCTTAGAAGATTTACAAAAAACATTAGCTTCTCCTGATCCTTTAGACAGGAAGACTTTGCAGGAAGCTGTACATAACACTCAGCAAGTAAGCAATCACTTCCTGCAGTGTGGATATGATGCACTGGAAGCTTCATGTAGGGCAGCTATGACAGGGGCAGTGATGCGTAGATATGCTTGGTTAAAAGATCAACCTCTACCAGATCATGTAAAAGCAAAACTTCTGGATGCACTTTTGGAAAAGAACAAGCTTTTTGGTGCAAATGCTAAGGATGTGTTACAGACCATCGAAGAAAAAGCAAAATCAGTTCAGACTGTGAAAGATTTCCTCCAGGTTCAACCCCCCAGATTCAGTAGGAATTGGCCTTCAAAAAACTGGTCCTTTCCTAATCCAGAAAAGTTTCAAAGGGGTAAGATCAGACGTGGCCGAGGAAGAGGCCAATACAGAGGCCCTTACAGGGGACGACAATGGCAGCCAGGAAACCAAAGAAGTGATGCAGGGGTTTCACCTGCCCAACAACCACAAACTCAACGACTTTCCTCTACTACCGCCTACCAGGGAACAACTAGAAGCTCCCTTGGGCGGAAAATTATCTCTGTTTGCAGAAAACTGGCACAGACTGACAAAGGACAAATGGATTTTGGACATTATAGACCGAGGGTACAGGTTTCATTTTCATACCTTACCAAGAAAACAAGGCATGCCAAATCTACCACAACATCAAAGGGCAGAGGCTATCAAGCAAATCAGTCTGCTGACTCGAATGAAAGCAATAGAAAGAGTTCCACAACAAGAACAAGAACAGGGGTTTTACTCAAGACTGTTCCTTGTTCCAAGAAAAGAATCTCAATGGAGACCCAATACTGGACTTGTCCGCATTAAACACCTTTCTCATAGTACCAAAGTTCAAAGTGCTGACTCTACAGCAACTCCTTCCCATGCTGGGCAAGGAGTCGTGGCTGATTACTCTGGACCTCAAGGAGGCATACCTGCATGTCCCTATCAGACACAGCTGCAGAAGATACCTCAGATTTCTTGCAGGGCCAGAGCATTATCAATTCTCAGCATTGCCATTTGGCTTATCTACTGCGCCCAGAGTATTTACAAAATGCCTGGCTTCAGTAGTTGCTCATTGCAGGCTCCAGGGTATACAAATTTACCCGTACCTGGACGACTGCCTCATACAAGCGGACGACAAATTGATGTTGACAAAAAACCTGGATTATGTCATACGATTACTTCAAGCTCTGGGATACACAGTCAACTTCCAAAAGACAAGACTGCAGCCATCCCAGCAAATAATCTTCTTAGGAGCCAAACTAGACACAGCCTCTCAGATGGCTTACCTGACAGAAGACAAGCAAGAGAAGTTAACTCAATACTTCAAAGGGTTAGCAAAGCTCACCCAGATGACTGCAAGGAGATTCCTACAGGCCCTGGGTTACATGGCATCCTGCATTCTACTGGTTCCTTTAGCAAAACTACACATGAGAAAGCTTCAATGGTACCTAAAGAGCATTTGGTCTCAACACAGCAACAACTTGGAGACAATCCTACCACTCATTCCATGCCTACAAAAGGAAATTCCTATGGTGGGCCTCGGTGAGCCAGGAAAACACAGGTATGTCATTCAAAAAACCACAGATAACACAGACCATGACTACAGACGCCTCAGACCTTGGATGGGGGGCGCACATGGAAGGCAGGTGTATACAAGGACAATGGTCTACAAAGGAAACACATCTGCATATAAACCAAAAGGAAATGCTGGCAGCAATGCATGCTATCGAGGCTTTTCAACACCAACTCCAGCAAGGCCATTTAATGATACGGACAGACAACACCACTGTGATGTGGTACATAAACAAGCAGGGGGGCACCCACTCTTACCCCCTTTGCAGACTGACAATGCAGCTTTGGGAGAAATCACTGAGTCTAAACATCCAGTTACAATCCCAGTTTGTTCCAGGAAAAGACAATGTGTTGGCAGACAGCCTAAGCAGGAATTTCACAGATCCACACGA
The DNA here is from genome assembly GCF_019279795.1 of Protopterus annectens. Classification (NCBI taxonomy): domain Eukaryota; kingdom Metazoa; phylum Chordata; order Ceratodontiformes; family Protopteridae; genus Protopterus; species Protopterus annectens. The sequence goes on along the minus strand of NC_056747.1, from coordinate 165,106,100 downwards.
GTGGAGGTTACATCTGAAGGCTTTCAGACAACTCACTTCGACATGGGGCAAGCCAGAAGTGGACCTATTTGCCTCTCACCTCAATCATCTTCTACCAAAATTTTGCACAAGGACATACCATCCAAAGGCTTGGAAAATAGATGCCCTTTCATTCAACTGGAACTCCCTGGCAATCTATGCATTCCCACCTCTGCCACTGATGACCTCAGTATTACTAAAGATCAAAGCAGAGAAGCCCAAGGGAATCATAATGGCTCCGGATTGGCCAAGACAACACTGGTACCCACTACTACGGAGCATATGTCACACCAGGAGGTGGGCCCTCCCTCAGTGGCCTCTACTTTTGACTCAACACAATTTCGAAACACTGCATCCAAACCTTCAGACACTGCAGCTAACAGCCTGGGAGATCCCATAAATAACTTCCGCTTATCTCTCTCCAAGGAAGTTCAGCGGATACTAACAGAGGCTCGAAGACCATCTATCAGAAAGGTTTACTTAGCAAAGTGGAAAAGATTCAGCAATTGGAATACCAGCAAGGGACATGATGCATCATTACTGAACATCCCACTCATCTTGGAATATTTGGCAGATATGTTACAGAGCGGCCTCTCATATTCTTCAATAAAGATACATGCATCTGCTATTTCAGCTAGATACAACACTGATCCTCCTGTTTTCTCTCACCCCTTGCTAAGACAATTCCTCCGGGGAATCAAGAACATTAAGCCACCAAGAAAGGCCCCAGTGCCAGCCTGGGACCTCAATTTTGTCTTAGAAAAACTGACTCTACCTCCTTTTGAGCCAGCAGCTTCAGTTGGCTTGCAATTTCTCTCATGGAAAACAGCTTTCCTGCTGGCAATTACCTCAGCAAGAAGGGTTTCGGAGCTACAGGCCCTAATGGCATTACCACCCTTTATTATTTTCCACAGAGACAGGGTTTCATTAAGGACCAACCCTACTTTTATGCCAAAGGTGGTATCTAGGGTTTCTCTAAATCAAGCCATTCATCTGCCTGCTTTCTTCCCCAATCCTGAGAATAAGGGGGAAAGACTTTTGCATACCTTGGACATTCATAGACAACTTCAATACTACCTGGACAGAACCAAGGCCAGTATGAAGTCTGAACAGCTTTTTGTAGCTTACGCCCCTGCAGTCCAAGGAAAAGCAATTTCAAAACAGACTATTTCTAAATGGATTGGACATTGCATCAGATTCTGTTATTCCTTTCATGGGAAGACTGTGCCAGCCTATGTCAGACCACATTCCACCAGAGCTACAGCCACCTCTACAGCATTTTTAAGAGGGGTGCCTACAAAGGACATTCTAGAAGCTGCTACATGGAGCTCCATGCATACATTCTCCAAACATTACAATCTCCCTCTATATTCCATATCCAGAGCAGGCTTTGCTTCGGCAGTCCTGCAGGGTTTGATTGCCACACCATCTCTTTCCTAGAGCATACCTCCTCCCCCAGCTAAGCTTATGGTATTCCACCCACATGTTATGACTGCAGTTGCATTCTTGAAGGACATAGTGCAGTTTTGTACCTACCATAAATGTAGATGTCCGATAGACATGCAACTGCAGTCGGGTTTTCCCTCCCTCCATACCCCTCTATGCCTAGGGTCCACTCCTATCCCCCTTACTCTTAGCTGGGGATATCTGTTATGGTGTATTTGTTTTATTGCTCATGTATTTGTTTGGAATCCTGTTTTTGTCTTCCAATTTGATTACAGCCTTCCTTGGAGGGCACCTGGCATCTGTGGCAAGAAACACTGAAGAAAATGGCGTCGGCTGATGCTTATGTACTCCAGCCGCTCTGACGTCGGAGAGAAATGTGACATCAGCCGATGTCGGACCCAGACTTTGGAATCCGGCCGACCGAGGGCTGCCTGAGGCAGGACAACCCACATGTTATGACTGCAGTTGCATGTCTATCGGACATCTACATTTATGGTAGGTACAAAACTGTACTTTTTGTCTATAGGAGTAGATTGAATTTAAAGAAATTGCTGTGTTATCCTGTTATGGATGGTGGAGGTGATAGGGTTGCTGATGTACTGTACCCTGTGGTAGTTGCAACTGTTGTTGTTCCATAGACACTGATGTCCATTTCTATCACCCTGTCTATGGCACTAACCATGAAGTTAGTGTTCATGCAAACTGTGAAATCTACACATGTTTTTTATTTTGCCTCCTGTGGAGCCTGTGCTGCATTTTATGTAGGCAAGATGACAGGAGGCTGTGGGACTGGATAAGGGAACATCTCTACCAGATCAGGATTCATTCGACTGTCAGTGCTCTGTCCAAACATGTCTTGTCTAATGATTCCACACATCTTTTTCATTTTAAAGTACTAGATCTTATACACACTAGTTTTTTTTTGGGGGGGGGGTGTGAAGGGTAGAACTGAGAGTAATGGACTTAGAGCAGATGTTTTTCCAGGACTGAATGAGAAAGTACCATTGAGACCTTTCCTGGAGTCCAGGAGATTGAAGTGATATGTATGACTGTGCTTTTTACATATATGTTGAGAGCATTTTTATGAGGATTTATTGTTAGTATTGTGCAATTAGTATGAATTTATGCAGTTTTGTTTTTTATGCATTTCTATTCATGTTTTATGAGTGGTATAGGCTTTTTTATTTTACTATGGTTAATGTATTTTAGAGTAAGCACTTTATGTTGTGTACTATGATAGTTGCACTGTGCCTTTAATGGTTTATCTGTTATTGCACCTTTTTTGCCATATAAGGGTGTACAAGAGGGGGGTTCTTTTGGTCTGAAGAAGCCTATCCAGGTGAAAGCACTTACCATGTTTCCTGTTTGTATTGCAATAAATCTGAATTTTAAAGTTCATGAAGCAGCGGTTCTTTCAGCTTTGTTTCCTGCATTTTTGGTTAGTGCTGTGTATACTGCCTGCATCGCTACTGTGCCTTTTATGTTAGTTTATAGCATATAATTGCTTCCCGTTGTTGGGGGCACCTGACATCTGGGGCAAGAAAAACTGATTTAATGTCATCAGCTGCATGTTTTATACCCCTGACGACTTGACGTCATGGAAGAATTGACAGCATCTGGCACTGGAATCCAAGACTCTGGTATTCAGGCTTGTGAGGGCTAACTGCAGGTAGGTAACCCAAATGTGATGACTGCAACAGTGAATACACTCGAACGTCTACATTTATGGTAAGTGTTCACAACTGTACTGTTCAAGCAGCTCCCTTGCATCTCTTTCTCTCTGATTCTAGACTACCTAGCGGAGCTAGTGCAAAAAGGATGATGATCATCGTGTTTCACTGTTTCAGTCCTTACAAAAAGGTTATCTGGCTCCCGGTAGCCCACAGTCGGCCAGAATACCAAAGTCCTTGATGTATGATGTCGGCTGCCTTCGGTTTAGGCCTGACGTCAGGTATAAAAGAAGGCAGCCAACGCCATTTCCTCAGTCTTTCTTGCCGCAGAGCCGGAAGAAGAAGCATTTTGCACGAGTGCTGGTCAGCCGAGTACCTTCATTTTGTATTCCGACTGTTTAGTTGAAGACATCTTCCGATAAATACCCCGTTGGGGACCCACTTTTCTTGCTTTAACAAATGTCAGAGAAAGTTAATAACTGTCTTGCCTGTGGAAAACAGATTCCACGTTGTGATTTTCACTCCCATTTATTACTTGTTTGGGCCTTGAGCATGATTTCCCTAATTGTGTTCTCTGTGCTTCTTCCAACCCACGTACCATACGCCGTAGAGCTAGGATCTTGTTCAAGCATTTCGGAGTTTGGCTTAAGTTTGTCGGGATGGCATCTTCTGGTCTCATGACTTCAGATGTTCCTCAGGAGCGCAAGGATAAGGACCGTGACAGGCTTGGGGTCAAATTAGCTGACAACGTCCCTGTTCAGTTGGTTGTTGGCCTAGCGGAATTAGTGAGGTGCTTTCTTTGCCTCTGCAGTCTGCAGATGTTCAGCAGCAGGCGACTGTGGAAACCTTTTCTGAGTCCTCCATACAGCAGGCTTCCACTTCGTCTTCTGACCCTTTGCCAGTTGCCGCCTCTGATGATCCACTAAGTAGGCGCCGGCTTCTGAGGCCTCTTTTTTCTGCCCAGAGACCAGATCCAGACCGACTACCTTAATTCAGACTTCTGCAGTAGCTAGGCCTCCTGAGTCCCTCCGGCTTTCTTGCAGGCCATCCAGCTGAAAATATACTCCTAATCAGGCATCCGCCTCCCCTCAAATGCCTCGGGCTCAGATGGTTAAAATGGCTAGTGATCTCTTGACCCTTATCAAAGGCTCTCAGCCACCTCCTTCTAAAAGGATTAGGGAATTGTCCCCGGAAGCTTTCTCTGCCTCAGACTCTGAGGTTTCCAGCAACTCTGCTGATGAAGAGAGAAACTCTCCACTTTTTTCTGGTTTGAGGCTTCTGATGCAGAAGACCTTCTGATCCATCGCTTCTGCCTCCCTCCAGAAGATTTTTCTTTTGGAGATACTCTGAATTCTCTTAGGGAGCATTTCAAATAGGAAAGTCAGGACTACCCTCAGTCTAAGAAACGGATTAGGGAATTCTTGGATTTGCCACAGCATAAGCCTTTGGCTATCCCTCCAGTTTTGGAAGTTGTTTTCATGAACAACTCTGACTCCTAATTCTGTTCCTCCTGCTCCCAGAAAGCCTGACCAGTATTATAGAGTTCCTGATTCTCATCAGTTCCTTTTCAAGAATCCTACTGCTGATCCAGAGATCATTTCTCAGGGCCTTAAGGGTGTTAAAGCCATGGTTGCTAAAAATCCTGTTCCTTCTGACAGGGAATCTAGGGCCTTGGATAGATGGGGTAAAAAGGTTTATACTTCTTCCACCCTGTCTATTCGGTCTGTTCATTTTCTTTTTCATATGCTTAAGTGTCAGCAGCATACTTTGGAGGCCATTAAGGCTAAATTTGCTGGTGTTCCTTCCCTGATGGAGAGTAAGGGCTTGCACTATTTATTGAATTCTGTCTCTCTTGTCACTAAACGTTCTCTACATAGTGGCTTCGACACTTTGGAGGCTTCTTGCAGGGCATCAGCCACTGGTTCTGTCATTAGGAGACATGCTTGGCTCAGGGAACAGCCCCTTTCTGAACCTGTCAAATCTAAATTACTGGATGTACCTTTGCACAAGTACAATCTTTTTGGTAGCAAAGCAGAAGAGGTGTTGAAAATGCTGGAGGATAAGGCCAAATCTATGCAAACTGTTAATGACTTTCTGCAAGTTCAGCCTCCTCGTTTTAGTAAACATTACCCTTCTAAGAATTGTATTTTCCTGACCCTAGTAAACAGTCGCACTAGGTCTAGGGGTTACAGGTCTTCTAGGGGACAGACTTCCACCCTTCAAAAGGCTAAGCACTGGCAGGTTTCCTCTTCAGAATTGGGAAGTTCTAAGCAAACTTCTCAAAGCAAGCATTCCCAATGACTCCGGCCTTCCCCTGCCTGCCTCTGCAGGCCCAGGGTTTCCTTGGGGGGGGGGGGGGGGGGGTTAGCCATGTCGGCAAATGTCTGGTTCACCGTCACAGATGACAAATGGGTGCTCAAAATGGTATCCCAAGGCTACAAGTTTTCCTTTCACACCTTCCCTGTCCACCAAGGATACTCATGTATCCCCCCAAATCAAAGGGCAGAAGCAGAAAAACAAGTTTCTTCTTTACAAAACCTGGGAGCAATAGAGCCAGTTCCTGCACTACAGATAGGCTAGGGTTTCTACTCAAGACTTTTCCTGGTTCCCAAAAAAGGGTCACCTGGCACCCTATTCTGGGTTTGTCCATTCTAAACACTTTTTTGGTAATTCCCAAATTCAGAATGCTCACTCTTCAGCAGTTGCTGCTAATGCTGACCAAGGATTCCTGGCTGGTGACTGGATCTCAAAGAAGCTTATCTGCACATCCCAGTAAGGGAAAGCTTCAGGCAGGTCCTTCGCTTCAGGGCGGGGAACAGGCACTTCTAATTCTCTGCACTGCCCTTTGGCTTATCTACTGCTCCCAGAGTTTTTACTAAATGCCTGACTCTTGCATTGCTTTTTGCAGGCATTCAAACTTACCCTTACTTGGACGATTGTCTTATTCAGGCAAACTCTCCAGAGCAACTTCTAAAAGATTTGGAGTTTGTAAAGAACCTTCTCACCTCTTTGGGCTACACCATCAATGAAAAGAAGTCAAAATTTGTACCCAGCAGGGAGATTGTATTCCTGGGAGTGAGCCTGAACACAGCCTCCCAGATGGTATTCCTCCCGCAAGAGAAACAAATTAATCTTACGAATTACTTCAAAAATTTGGCAAGCATGACCCAGCTCTTCTGCAAGGCAATTCCTGCAAGCCCTGTGTTTCATGGCTTCATGTATTCTGATTATTCCATATGCCAGACTGCATAAGAGGAAAATACAATGGTACCCCAAAAGCCTTTGGTGTCAACACACTCAGGATTTATACTTGATACTTCCTCTAATTCTCTGCCTGCAGACAGAGTTCCTTTGGTGGGCGACGGCCTGTACACAAAACAAAGGCCTGCCTTTCTGTCCACCTCCTGCCAGCCAGACTCTCACCACAGATGCCTCAGACTACACTTGGGGAGCACATCTAGAGGGCCAGATGCATTCAGGGGACTTAGAACTCTCAACAGGTTCATTTGCACATACATCTGAAGGAATTGATGGCAGTCCAGCAGGCCTTAATTGCTTTCAAACATCTTCTCTCTCCTGGTCAGGACAGACAACACCACAGTCATGTGGTACATCAACAAGCAGGGAGGGATGCACTCTTACCCCCTGTGCAGACAAAGCAAGATACTATGGTCCATAGCAGCTTCCATGGGCATTCATCTGATAGCTCAGTTTCTTCCAGGAAGGTTCAACGCCTTGGCAGACCGGTTGAGCAGGCAGGTCCTGGATCCTCATGAGTGGCAACTAAACTAGTCCATCTTCTATCGTATCATTCAGCGTTGGGGCACTCCCCAGGTAGGTCTCTTCTCATATCCAACCGACCACCACCTTCCAACCTTTTGCACCAGGGTCATCACAACAAAGCTTGGAAAGTGGAAGCTCTGTCCTCCTGCTGAACACAGCTATTGATCTATGCATTCCCTCCTCTGCCTTCTCCTCCCAGAATGCTGTTAAAGATAAGGGATGAAAAACCAAGGGCCATCATCATAGCTCCAGACTGGCCCAGAAAACATTGGTATCCACTACTTCGCAGTCTCTCCCAGTCTCGGCCTTGGCATCTTCCCCTAATATCAGATCTCTTGATTCAAGAGGGAGGATGAATTCTGCATCCTCATCTTCAGACTCTGCATTTGGCAGCTTCGCTCATAATTTAAACCTTTCCCAACAAGTGGTTGAGGTCCTTCGTGAGGCCAGGAGGCCTAGCACTAGGAAATCGTACGCAGATAAGTGGTAAAGATTCTCCATTTGGATACAGACTAGAGGAGAAGACCCTTTTCAACCTTCTTTTCCTCTCATTCTTGACTATCTGGCAGGCTTGCTTAATGGTGGACTTGCCTTTTTTTTTTATCAAAATCCATGCTTAAGCTATTTCAGCTCACTGTTCCTTTGAGCATCCCATTTTCTCCCATCCCTTGATGAAACAGTTCCTCAGGGGAGCTAGCAATTTAAAGCCGCCCAGAAGGGCACCTACTCCTGCTTGGGATCTCAATTTTGTACTTGAGAAACTTACTCTGCCTCCTTTTGAACCAGCTGCCTCAGCAGACCTGAAGTTTCTCTCATGGAAAACTGCCTTTCTTTTGGCTATTACTTCAGCTAGAAGAGTTTCTGAGCTGCAGGCCTTAATGGCAGTAGAGCCTTTTATCATCTTCCATGTGGATCGGGTTTCTCTTCGAACTAATCCCTCCTTTGTGCCTAAGGTGGTTTCTACCCTGTCTCTTAACCAGTCTAGCCACCTGCCTACCTTCTTTCCTAATTCTCAGAATAAAGGGGAAAGGTTTCTGCATCCTCTGGATGTGCATATACAGCTTAGATTTTACCTGGACAGGACTAAATCTTTTCAAAAGTCTGATCAGTTGTTGGTCAGTTTTGCTCCTGGAGCTTAGGGTGAAGCTATTTCTAAACAGACCATTTCTAACTGGATTGCTCATTCTATTCACTTTTGTTACTTGCAGCATGGCAAGGTTCCTCCTTTGAGTATTAGGACCCATTCTACTAGGGCAGCCTCTACCTCAGCAGCTTTCTTAAGAGGTGTACCAACTAGGGACATACTGGAAGCAGCTGCATGGACTTCTGTCCACACTTTCACTAAACATTACAATTTAACCTTGATGTTCATCGTGCATACAGCTGCAGTCATTACAGATGGGTTATCCTGCCATCAGGCGGGTGCCCGGTCGGCCGAATTCCAAAGTCTAGGTCCGTCGTCGGTTGTCGTCACTTCTTCCCTGACGTCAGTGCGGCAGGAGTATAAAAGAGGCTGCCGACGCCATTTTCTTCAGTCTTTCTTGCCGCGCGGTGCCTGAAGCAGAAGCAGCTCGCAAGTGCCGGTCGGCCAGCTCCTGAGATTTATGAAAGTATTTCAGCCGAAGTCGTCTTCAAAGCTAAGTACCCCGTTGGAGAAACTTTTCTTGCCCCAGACCGATGTCAGACAAAGTTAATAATTGCATTTCATGTGGGAAGCAAATACCGCATAAGGATTTCCACTCTTTGTGTATACCTTGCTTAGGCCCAGACCACGACGTCTCGGCCTGCCGCTTTTGTGCTAGATTCAACAAGCGCACTATTAAGCATCTGGCGGAGTTCGCCCTTCACTTTTTTGGCAAAAAATTTAATTATATTATGTCATCAGATACTCCGACTCCAGTTTTGAGCAAAAGACGTAAAGATAAGGACCGACATACGAGGTCCGCACCATCTACTGAGACCACGCTAAGGCCGACTACTGGTTCTCCGGTACTCAGCGAGGCGCCTACGCAGCCCCTGAGTACCGATGGCACTACATTACCGGTGTCTTCAGTACCCGTGGTCGCAGGCTCCTGGGCCCCCATTCCTACTACAGATACCGACGCCACTCCTGGCGGGGAAACTCAGAATTTAGACAGGCCTGCCATTTCTCAAGGGGTCTTCAGGCCTTCCTCCTTCTCTATTAAAGCCTTCACTAAATGTAAAGCAGCCATGAAAACCAAAAAACATGTTCCTCAGCTCAAGGCACCATGCCTAAAAAGCAGATGCTTAAAATGGCTGAGGATTTGATTACTCTTATCAGGGGTTCTCAACCGCCCTCTGACAAAAGGCCCAGATTAGAGGAAGACTACCCTTCCTCAGATCAAGCTTCTATTACCTCAGAACTATCTGAGGACCAAGATTATGCCTATTCTCCATTCGAAGACTCTGATGCAGAGGAGTCTATTCCCTCTCTCTCCCCCTGAGGACTACTCTTTTGGGGAAACCCTGCATGCATTGAGGGAACACTTTCACTGGGAAGGCCAAGATTACTCAGATTCCAAGAAAAGGCTCAGGGAATTTCTTCTGCTCCCCCAGCATAGGCCCCTGGCTATCCCTCCTGTTTTAGATATATTGGATGATGTGTACACAGAAGCCAGCCTTAATCCAGATTCTTTGCCTCCAACCCCTGTTAAACCAGACAGGTATTACCGGGTTCCTGATTCTCACCAGTTCCTATATAAAAGCCATACTGCTGACCTAGAAACTATTTCACAGGGTCCCAAGGGAATTAAGGCCTCTACTGCTAAAAACCCATTACCTTCAGAGAGAGATTCCAGAACTTTAGAAAGGTGGGAGAAAAAGGTTTACACCTCGGCCACTTTAACCACGAGGGCATTAAACTGTCAGTTCCATATGTTAAAGTATCAACAGCTTTTGATATCTCAGCTGAAAAGCAAGATGACGCAACCAGAACAACCAGATTTAAGAGTTGCAGGATTTGTTGCATGGTGCAGAGCAAGTGGGTAAACATACCTTGCAGTGTGGTTTTGATGCTTTAGAGGCCTCATGTAGAGCAGCTGTTACAGGGTCTGTTATACGTAGGCATGCTTGGCTCAGAGCAAACCTTACCAGATCATGTCAAAGCTAAATTATTAGATGCACATCTGCAAAAAGATGTATTGTTTGGTGTTAAAGCTGAGGAGGTGCTAAAGAAAATGGAGAAAAAAGCAAAATCAATGCAAACAGTGAAAGATTTCCTGCAGGTACAACCTCCACGTTTCAGCAGAAACTGGCCTTCAAAAAATTGGTCCTTTCCAGCCACGGACAGACCTCAAAGGGGCAGATACAGACGCCCAAGGGGTAGAGGGCAACCTCACGGATCTTTCAGAGCCAGACAGTGGCAAGCACCAACCCCAAGAGGTGGAGAAGATAGATCACAGTCTTTTAGAAAACAGACACAATGACTTCCCCCTAGACCTGCCAAGCAAAGCTTTAATGGCAGCACCTTTGGGCGGAAAACTGACATTATTCTCAAACAATTGGCATATTGTTACAAAAGACAAATGGATTCTGGACATTATAGACAGAGGCTACAGGTTCCACTTTCACACCCTTCCAAAAATGAGAGGCATGCCAGACCTGCCACAAAATCAAAGGACAGAGGCACAAAAACAAATTTCAGCTCTCATGGACATGAAAGCAATTCAAGAGGTACCTGCAAAAGAACAAGGTCAAGGGTTTTATTCCAGACTATTCCTGGTACCAAGGAAAGACAAAGATTGGAGACCTATCTTAGACTTATCCATCCTAAACACATATCTACAGGTGCCAAAATTCAAGATGCTCACATTACAGCAGCTTCTTCCCATGCTGGGCAAGGAGTCTTGGCTGGTAACATTGGACCTCAAGGAGGCATACCTGCATGTCCCTATCAGACAAGATTGCAGAAGATACCTCAGATTTCTTGCAGGTTCAACCCATTACCAATTCTCTGCATTGCCCTTTGGCTTATCTACTACACCCAGAGTGTTTACGAAATGCCTGGCATCAGTAATCGCCTTCTGCAGACTACAATGGATACAAATCTACCCATATCTGGATGACTGCCTGATCCAAGAGGACAGCAAGGACATACTACTGCAGCACCTGGCATTTGTAATAAAACTGTTGAACTTCCTGGGATACACAGTCAACAAAAAGAAATCAAAACTGATACCCTCTCAACAAATAATTTTCCTGGGTGCCAGCTTGAATACAACCACCCAGATGGCCTACCTCACGCCAGACAAACAAGGGCAACTGTCTCAATACTTCAGAAAAATGGCAACTTTCACCAGGCTAACTGCAAGGAAAGTCCTGCAGGGAATGGGATTCTTGGCTTCTTGCATCCTACTAATCCCATGTGCAAAGCTGCATATGAGGAAACTTCAATGGTACCTAAAAAACTTATGGTCTCAACACAGCCACAGCTTGGAAGCAATTATACCACTCATTCCATGCCTTCAAAAGGAATTTTTGTGGTGGGCTCAAGCTTGCCAAAGAAACACAGGTCTTCCTTTCTGTGTACCTCAAGCAACTCAAATCATCAAAACAGACACCTCAGACTACGCCTGGGGAGCACACATGACAGATCAGTGCATTCAGGGAAAATGGACCCGAAAAGAGAAGCACCTTCACATCAACCAAAAGGAAATGTTAGCCATGCAAAATGCTATTATGACCTTCAAAGACCTACCGCATCCAGGCCAGCTATTGATAAGGACAGACAACACCACAGTGATGTGGTACATAAACAAACAGGGGGGAAACTCATTCATACCCCCTGTGCAGGCAAGCCATGAACCTATGGAACACAGCACTGGAATTGCAAATTCAATTACAGGCACAATTCCTGCCAGGGAAGGAAAACACACTGGCAGACAATCTAAGCAGAAATATGACAGATCCACACGAATGGAAGTTGCATCCTCAAGTTTTCACAAAGATAACTCAGGCATGGGGACAGCCAGACATAGATCTCTTAGCTACCCACAGAAATTGCCAGTTGAAAAAAATTTTGTTCAAGGACCTATCATCCACAGGCCTGGAAAGTGGACGCACTTTCCTTCAATTGGACAACATTGACAGTCTATGCCTTCCTGCCTCTTCCTCTGCTGCCTAAAGTACTATTAAAAGCCAGAGCAGAGAGGCCGAAAATGATTCTCATTGCTCCAGACTGGCCAAGACAACACTGGTATCCGCTCCTGAAGAGCCTGACACATTCCCCACCATGGATCCTACCTCTAGTCCCTCTTCTGTTGTCCCAACACAACTACAAAACCCTTCACAGCCAGCTCAAAACACTCAATCTAGCTGCATGGAGAATTCCTTGAGTTCCCAACAGATTCTCCTCTCCAAGGAGGTGCAGGTTGTCATCTTGGAGGCCAGAAGACCTTCTACTAGAAAAGCCTACTCCGCCAAATGAAAACGATTTTGTGCCTGGAATCAAGAAAAGGGACAGAATCCTTGGGTAATAAATATACCTCAAATTTTACAGTACCTAGCTGAGATGTTAAACAATGGACTTTCCTTCTCCTCCATCAAGATCCACGCTTCAGCCATTTCTGCACAATACAACACATATCCTCCTTTATTCTCTCATCCTCTCTTAAGGCAGTTCCTCAGAGGGGCAAAGAATATTAAACCCCCAAGGAAACCATCAGTCCCTGCTTGGGACCTCAACTTTGTATTGGAAAAGCTGACCCTTCCTCTCTTCGAGCCAGCTTCTTCAACAGAGCTACAATACTTGTCATGGAAAACAGCCTTTCTTCTGGCTATCACCTCAGCACGCAGGGTTTCGGAGCTACAGGCCCTCATGGCTGTGCAACCATTCATCATTTTCCATCAGGACAGAGTTTCCTTACGGACCAACCCTACCTTTATGCCAAAGGTAGTATCCAGTGTAGCTTTGAATCAGACTATCCACTTACCTACCTTTTATCCTAATCCACAAAACAAAGGGGAAAGACTACTACATTCCTTGGACATTCACAGACAACTTTGTTACTATTTGGACAGGACACAGCCATTCAGGAAATCTGAGCAACTCTGTGTGTCCTATGCTGCAGGTGCTCAAGGAAATGCTATTTCCAAACAGACAATTTCAAAATGGATAGCCCACTGCATATGCTTTTGTTACTCATTTCATGGAAAAACTGTGCCTGCATGCATCAGATCCCACTCCACCAGAGCCACAGCTATCTCTGCAGCCTTCCTCAGGGGGGTCCCTACCAAGGACATTTTGGAAGCAGCCACCTGGAGTTCAGTGCACACCTTCTCCAAGCACTATCACCTCCCACTATTCTCTAAATCTAGAGCTGGTTTTGCCACAGCAGTCTTGCAGGGCATCCTCGCTTCTCCTAGTTCCACTTAGTGCCTACCACCCCTACTTAGCTTTGGGATTCTTCCCATCTGTAATGACTGCAGCTGTATGTACGATGAACATAGTACAGTTTTGTACCTACCATAAATGTAGATGTTCGAGTGCTCATACAGCTGCAGTCCAGGTTACCCTCCCTCTGTCCCCTCTTAGGACAAGCCTTATGACAAACACCTTATAATACAACCTATTTGGGGTATTCTCTTATGGTGCATTTGCTTGCAACTACTGTTTTTTGATTATTCTGTATTGCATGTTTGCATAACTTTGTTTTGCCTTCCTTCTGGGGGCACCTGACATCTGGGGCAAGAAAAACTGAAGAAAATGGCGTTGGCTGCCTCTTTTATACCCCTGCCGCACTGACGTCAGGGAAGAAGCGATGACAACCGACGCCGGACCTAGACTTTGGAATTCGGCCGACCAAGGACCCGCCTGATGGCAGGAATAACCCATTTGTAATGACTGCAGCTGTATGAGCACTCGAACATCTACATTTATGGTAGGTACAAAACTGTACTTTTTCTAAGTCCAGAGCTGGTATTGCCACTGCAGTGTTGCAGGGCATCCTTACCAACTCTTGAACAGTGGGTGTTCCTCCTCCCTTTTTTTTTTCCTGGGCTTTGGGAATCAACCCATTTTGTAAGGACTGCAACAATGAAACAAGATGAACATAGTACAGTTGTGTACACTTACCATAAATCTACATGTTTGAGTGTATTCACTGTTGCAGTCCTGGTTTCCCCCCCTTCCATACCCCTTTTATTCCTAGGGCACAGACTGGATTTTCTTTTCCTGGTCTAACCTTTTTGTGGGGGCTCCTGACAGTTAAGGCAAGAAAAACTGAGGAAATGGCGTCTGCTGCCTTCTTTTGTACCTCACGTCAGGCCTAAACCGAAGGCAGCCAACGTCATATACCAAGGTCTTCAGTATTTTGGCTGACTGTGGGCTACCAGGAGCTGGATAACCAGTTTTGTACGGACTGCAACAGTGAATACACTCGAATATCTACATTTATGGTAAGTGTACACAACTGTACTGTCTTACACTTTCATCAAAATTAATGCCTCGGGTATCTCTGCCCATTCCCATGCAGAGCAGCCTTTGTTCTCCCACCCCCTGCTAAAACAATTCCTTAGAGGTGTATCTCACATCAGGAAGCCACCCACATCTACCTGAGACCTGAATTATGTCTTGGAAAAATTGACTTACCTCCCCTTGAACCAGCTGCCTCAGCAGAACTAAAACACCTCTCTTGGAAGACCGCCTCCCTGCTGGCCATAACCTCAGCTAGGAGGGTTTCCAATTAGCAGGTGCTCATGGCCACTGAGCCCTTCATTATCTTTGAGGCAGACAGGGTGTCTCTTAGAACTAACCCCTCTTTTATGCCTAAGGTGGTGTCTGACGTAACATTGAATCAGGCTTATACATCTTCCCTCCTCCTTTCCTAACCTTCCAAACGAGGGGAAAGAATCTTTCATTCACTGGATATGCGCAGACAACTTGGATACTATCTGGATAGAACCAAGTCTCTCTGAAAGACTGACCAGCTCCTGATCAGCTTCACCCCAGGGTGAGAGGGGAAACCTATTTTCAAGCAGACCATTTCTAAATGGATATCCAACTGTATCCAATTCTGCTACCACTTCATGGAAAAATTCCTCCCAAGCCTGTCCGAAGCCATTCCACTAGGACAGCATCTACTTCCACTGCTTTCCTCAGGAGGGTTCCCTACCAAGGACATCCTAGAAGCTGCCACTTGGACTTCCATCCACACCTTCACCAAACACTACCAGTTGCCTCTCATCGAAAACTAGTGCAGGCTTTTCCTCTGCAGTCTTGCAGGGCATGCTAAGCCCTACTTAGAGCAGTGCAAGCCTGTTCTTATCTTTCTTCCCTTCTACCATCCACCTTACCTTCAGCTTTGGGAATCTTCACACAAGTGATGACCGCAACAGTGAAACACAAAGAACAAAGTACATTTGTGTACACTTACCATAAATCCAGATGTTCGAGTGTATTTACTGTTGCAGTCTTGTTTTCCCTCCTTCCCCCTCTATTTCTCTCTCAGTTCCTTCACACCCAATCTATGCCTATGTGCATCCCCCAAGTTGGCCTTCCTCAAGCCTTCTGGACAGAGCTCCTATAGGTGGGGACAAGAGAAACTGATGTAATGGCATTGGCTGCCCTGCTTTATTCCACTGATGACCTGATGTCAGCCCTGGTGACTTACAGCCAGTGCAGGAGGGATAATCTTTACTCTGGTATGCAGGCCGGCTGAAGGCTACCCAGCAGGGATAACCAACAAGTGATGACTGCAACAGTGAATACACTCGAACATGTACATTTATGTTAAGTGTACACAACTGTACTTTACTTCCAATAATTTCAGACTTTATTTTTTACTGAGCTGCTTGTCCTTGTACCTTTAATTTTACTTTTCTCTCAGTAAACAATGTCCAGACATCTGTTTGTCTTCAGCTTTAGTTTGTTTGCATGGAAACATAAGAACAGGGTGTATTTCTCAACTAACATTAAACATGTATTTTTTTTAAAGAAAAACTGTTCATTACACTGTGGTCTTTCAGTTGAAGAAATTCTTTAGATTAAGCCAAGGGCATTAATCCATTCACCTATGCAAAAGTAAAAAAAATATTTTGACTGTCTATGAGCTTTATCATCAGAAGAATTTAAAGCAGAGTCCCCTTCTAGTCAATGGGCACTTTTCATTTAACAAACTTTCGTATTTCCTCCTTAGCCTTTTCTATATCAAAAATGACTGATCCTCCAGGAAAAATATTCTGAAGACAGCTGGATGCAGCAGATTAAATCTTGCACCTCCCTCTCGAAATTCCCTGATTGCTTGGATAAATTTGGTTGTCTGCCTGGTGTACAGGCAATAATCAGTTTCCAGAAATGGTCTACTGTCTCCAGTTTTTAATATTTTGCCCTTCTGCCACAGTTTTGTCAGGATCAGCTCTTTCTGCTGGTAGGATTTCATCTTTACTAATACAGGCCTTGGCTGGTTTCTCATGGCCTGGTTTGGAGCATCCACGCAGTGTGCATTTTCAATTAACAAATGTTGCCATGAAACACCAGTCCAGCTACATATTTGTTCGTTCATAAAATGAATGCATTCTGCTTCTTCCAATTTCTCTGTTACAGCAGAAAATCATTTTTTTTCTGCATGCTCTATCTTCTAACTCTAACATTATTTGCACAGCTCTTTATGAGCAGTCTCATATTTAGCCAGACTTTTCTTCTTTTTGACCTGTGATTTTTGCAATTTTATCATTTCATCTGAATATCTGTTTAAAGATGTGTAAATACCGCCAGATGTTCTTAACTTGACACTTGCTACCTATAGCTAGCGGATTAAACAAAATCACCTGCAGAATTGATAGCATGGAATTCAAGAATCTCCCATGCAGATGAACTCTAAGTACAGCTTAGAAAAGAGAAGGCAGCAGCGACCAACACTGCTGATCCTGTTCAGCCTTTGCAAATATTTTAGAACTTCTATGCAACCCTGCAGCAGCAAGTGTGCATCAAGTTCATTTAGAGCAACCTATAGAAATAGTCTGTGCATGATATAATCAGCTCCACTAAATCATTTCATAATTTACTGTCATCTTTTTTAATACCAAGATATAGGGTTTATTGATTTTGACAGTGGCTTTACTTGAAGATACTGGCAGTAAAAAAATAGGCATATTCAAATAAATAAGTCCGTAGAAAATGTACATATTCTGTGTTCTTTTCATGCTGTCAGCAGTAAAACTAATGAAAGTAAATCATTTGAAGTCCTATTATGATCACAGTTCTGCAATTCTTTGTTCATGTTTCTTGAAAAAAGTATCTATTAACATGTGCTTGTTAAGAACTGTGTATTTCTTGTTTCAGCTTTCCATTTCCTGATTTAATTGGTTTGAGAGTTTGTTTTTTTAATACAGGAACATGCAGTTCCTGATTTAATTGGTTCGAGAGTTTGTTTTTTTAATACAGGAACATGCATTCTTGACTCTGCTAAATTGTCACGCTTGTATTGCCCCACATGAGATACAGGCTGTTGTGTGTAGTGTATACTTTGATTAGGGCAGCAGGCATACATCTCATTCTCTTAGAGCAAGAAATCTGGACAAATTAATAAATAATGAGGAGACAAAGGCCCAAAGATAGGGACATTTTTTTTTTAAATATTGCCCTTACATACTTAGAAAATAGAACAACAGGTTTGGCAATTAGCATGAATTTTTCCAAAGGATGTGATGTCTGAAACTCAAATGTCTGTCATTTTCTGACTTCAGTCTTCAGTGATTTGCTAGAAAACCACAACTTTACAAAAAATGGACCAAAATATATGAAGCAAAAATCTAGACATTCTGTGAAAATCTGTACAGTTGAGAGGTATGGCAACAGGGATGTCTGTGTGCAATTTAACCAGTTAAATGTTTTCATCCTTGCTGATATTTTTTTTTAAGTTAAAGTATGTTTAGTAACCTGTAAATTGGTTGAAGTTTTTAAAGAAATGGGTTTTGTTTTTAATGAAGAAGTGTTAAATGCATCTGTTAAGAACCTGGTTACTTTGCTCCAGTTCCCAAGTAATTTAACCTGTTGGATAATCTTTTTAACCTTACTGATTATCATCACTGGATGTTTTTTTTTAAAAAAAACGTTAGTTAAATTATAAAATGGTTGAAGTTTTTAAAATAATGTATCCTTTTTTTTATTCAAGAAGTGTTTAAAATTCCAAAACATTAACAATGTTTGTTGCTGCAGGCTTATCACAAAATGTCTGAAATGTGATGAAGTTAAAATGCAGTCACCACATAGTCTTGTGTGTTTTAGTAAACCTTCTATACCAACACACACATGCCTGTATTGTTTCTGACACATTGTGCTGTTGATAGTAATATATTTCGCTAGAGTAGTAGAACTTGCCTGGCATTGTATTTAGTAAAAATTTCATTTAATTCTGTCCCATCTTTTATGGATCCACTGCCTGGGTTTATTTCATCAGACCACAGTCAGCATAGTTTTCTGTAGATGTTCAGATATTTGGATGAAACTGTGCATCCATGGTGATGCATGCTGCTGTGTTGTCATGCGTGAGTTACATAAGTGCATTTATCCCATGTATTTACCATTTTTCTTTTGCTGCTCACAAATTACTGATCTTAATCTTTGCTACTGCCATTAAAAAAAAATTCCACCATTTGATATTGCAAGAATATATTTTTGATGTAGAAAGGTTCCAGATTCTGAACACGAATAATAATGAAAGGATGCTTCTTACAGGCTTGCTGTGAAGGTTCTGTTATACACTTGAAAAGTGGGTCAGATTTTCAGCATTCAAGACTTCGATGGGAAGATTTAGTGGGGGGGTCTAGTCAGCCTAGGAATAGCTAAATATTCACAGCTTCCTTGGCTCCCCAAGGACAGGGGCCAGCATTGATTAACTAGGGATTGATCCAGTTTCAGTTCTAATTCCTTCTCTGCAGGGAGTATGCTTTTCTTCTCCTCTGCCCAATTGGCTTCATTCACAACACATCCATCCTGACTGCTAATTGTGTCTATTTTGAGAGGTGCATTTATTGACCTAGTCTGCTTCTCCTAGAGCTTCCCCCTCAGTCTCTAGACTGATCTGCCCCACTGGAGGAGGAGCCACAGGTGAGCTCCCTTCAAGGTCTATGGCCCCAGACCAAGAGATTGAATAGCTGCTTCTCTGTTAATGGCAGCTAGAGTCATGGATATGAGACTGTGCCCTTACAGACTTTGTTTCTGTGCATACTCTGAATTTGGGGTAAAACTTTCCCTCTCAAGAGTTATGGTTGGTTTGATACCTAGAGCTAGCATGAACCTCTCATTGCATTACTAAGGCTGGAGCATTTGGATGATGTGGGGCACCTTTCTCAGCTATTTCCTTTCGTCTGAGTGGTGAGACCTTTTTACTGACAAATGAAGCTTTGCATCCCAGTCCTCCTACTACTTACATATGTAATGATGAATCCTTCAGGGAACCCTTGAGAGGCTTTGTCTAGCATTTATCATATGCCATACCTTTGTCCCATTGCCAGGCCCTAGAGTCCTTCTTCACTGTAGCAGTTTTTTTTATCTTTTAGGCCTACTGGCACCTTTGCCCTATTTCCCAGATTCCTAGCAAAACCGATTGGAGTTGTGCTGCAGTATCCCAAGGATAACTTTCCATATGGTTTTGATGAGCCTTCAGCTTAACCAGAAGTCATGTTCTATTCCCTCCAATCTGGGGAAGAGTATAACCAGAGATGTTAGTACAGAGTTGTCAAATGGTATATTACTGTGGCATATTGTGTTTCCCAGCTATGCTTCTATTCTCTGCAGGCTGCATTCCCTCCTGTTGGAATCACTAAAGACTACTGCTGCATTCTGACTCAGAAGGTTTCATCATGTCTGTGCCAGTGCCACAATTATGATGTCCTGTAATACAGTCTTATGTCTGTAGTGGATAATTTGATCTGGCCAGCAGGCATGGCTGTGTCTGTGTAGGGCGAGACTGAATTTACCCTGGTGGGTGATTTTCTGTTATATGTACCTTTTAGACAGAGATTGTAGTCTTTGCCCTTAGCCTTCCTTGATGGTGGACTGACCCACACCCAGACATGTTAGTACATGGTAGAAGACCCCTGTCAGCCTCAGCTTCTGCATCATTATAATTCTCATAAGAGTCCTGGGCTCCTCTTCCTTCTAAAACTCTGTGGCTCTGGATTGTATAGGAGAGAGGCCACCCTTAACAGTATGGTAGAGGAAGAACTGCACTGTTGGTTCCCTACCCTTCTCTAGGGTTATCACTCTTCCTACTGTGTGTGGTTTTCTCCATAGCTGGGTTATGAGGAAGAGCACACATTTTATTTCAAGTGGCAATGAAGTTTGCTGTTCTTCTTTGGATGGGAGGACTCCCTCTTTTCACTGTGGTCAGGAGAGTCCGTTTTCTGGTCTTTTGCTTGTTCTGTCTGTCCTCACCAATTTTGCATCATTAAGGAGAAAGGCCTGTATCTCCTGTCCTTTTCTATTTAAAAGGTCATAGAGGCACTCCTTGAATGTTAATGTCCCCCTCACATACCCCTAGGTGGTATATTCTGTGATCTGTCTCTGATTATTTAGGAAAGTCAACTCAGATTTTGCTCAAGGTGACCTTGAGGTCTGCAAAGTCATTTGGTGCTGGCTACTGGCACCAGCGCTGGTTGAAAGTAGATTTTCTTTTCATCCTCCTCTTGAGCTGCTGGTTTTGGGTTGCTCTGGCCTGGGATTCCAGGGTTAGGATTTCTTCAAGTAAATCTCCCTGGTTCCTTAGTGAGCATCCTTCTGAATGGTTTTCTGGGGCTGCTGAGTCCCTTTATTTCTTCACTTGAGCTGTTCCTTCTATGCATAACTCTAGAGCTTTCACTGCCTGGACCTGATGTCCTGTCCCCTACAAAGGGCCTGTAATTTTTGGGCTTGCTAACTTCAGCGTTTAAGAAGTCTGGACTGCAAATGAACTGGGTTACTTGCCATCTTGTAGTTTTCCTCTGTTAAGGGGCCTAGGCATCATGCTGGAAGGTTGATTTTTGGTCCTTGGGGAGAATCTAGTATTTGCCCTTCCCGTAAATAAATTTATTTTGAGTAATATACAGAACCGAAGGTCAGTTCCCCTTGAAGTTGATGCCGGGGGGGGGGGGTGGAGCTGATTTTGGGGCTCCATGTAGTTCCCTTGGTTTATGGGCTAGTCCTGGGCACTCTCCCCTTGGCTGTTGAGTTTTACTGACCATTGCCTCTACTTGCAGGGCTTCTCATGTAGTATGTTAACATCTGTGGGTGTGTTGGTTCCTCCTTCCCCCTCTCTTTAAGCCCACTTTTCACTGACAAGATGACTTTGGGTTTAGGATTGTGTTAGAGTTGCATTCTCATGTCAGTGGAATGGTGGTCTGGGATAGACCTCTTTAGGCACCCATTCCGATGCTCAGGGGCTGACTCAGGATTGGGCTGCTGGACGTAGGGCTCCATGTAGGGTAATCTGGTTTGCTGCCATGTAGGGTAATCTGGTTTGGTGCTTGGGGGAAATTCAGAATCTCCTTCCTGTTACAATAGTGGCTTTGGGGAAGGTGGTTGTTTTTTCTGACCCTCTTAGTGCCTGAAGCTCCTACCTGACCCAGCACCCATTTCTAATACTCTGTGACATAGACTCCTCCTTATGGCCTCTTTGGTGTAGAGTGACCGCAACTGCTGTGTCCCTTAGGGAGGTTGTGGATAATCCCTGGGCTTAGGCTTTCTGTACCTCTTTTGTTCCCAGCCAAACTTTTGTTCTGGAGTTCTCTAATTTCTTGCTGAATCCTGTAGAAGGATGAATTTAATTCCAGGCAAGTACAGTTCTGCATGTGGATGAAGTGGTACCTTGTACAACCATGAAAAAGTCCTGCAGGCTTCCAGGTAGCCCTTCTACATTGAGCAGTTTGTAAAGAAAAGGATTGTCTAGATTTGAGATGTCATTGCCATCCTATACTCAGCACTCATTAGACAAATCGTTGAGTATGATGCCCACTTTGGAATACCTTACTAAAAGGATACATGGTCTAAATGGTGTGTCCTACATACACTGACTCAAAGCTCTGTCACTATACTGTGTATTCTACAGACTGCCAAGAGGTGACCTGTGTCTGGTGTACAAGGCATCCCCTTACGCAGTACTGATTACTGCACATCAGCAAGTCAGATGGTATAAGAAAAACTTGGTCTAGGGATCTAAACCTCTTTTGCAGCATCAACAGAATGATTTATAGGGACTGGTGTATCTCGCAGAGGGTACTAGTACTCTGGAACAGGCTCTTCATCTGCATAAAACAAAGTTCATCCCTGTCCATATTAAACTTGGATCTATGGATGGGAAATGGAAAATTTATCCTAGGACTGCCCCCTCTACAACTAGTGGACAGACGCAGTTCTAAATGCTTTATCCGATGCATGTGTCCCCACAATTTATGTATGATATGATACCATTTATTCTCAGTAGGAGTAATATTCAGTTATCAACCATGGGGAGAATGGAGCTGGTTTAATACCAAGCAGGCTAGGTTAATTCTTCTTGATGTGTGGCTTCTTGCACCTCAGTGGTTTTACTACAATGAGCCGAGCCCAACAGTAAGACCCACCGTGGAGGCTCCGTAATGTAAAGTATGACGGATGCCTTGTTTGAAAAGGGCTGTTCTTCATATACCAGTGATACTGTCCCTCCATCTATCTACCTTTGGTAATGCAGTCACTTGACTAAGTCTTCTGCTGGATTTCCTTGTTACTCAAGCAGACAAGTATCTGTTTATCACTTGACAGTGTTAGCCCGCCAAATCTTTGTTCTTTACTTATGTAAATGGATCACCACTGATTAGTGCACTTAGCCGATTCACTACTTTATGGCATGTCTCATATGAGGTACATAGTTGTGTTTGAGCATGGGATGTTCCAGTAAAAAAAAAAAAAAAAAAAAAAAAACGTAATTATCAGTCGAGAAGATAAAAACCCAACCATAGGACCTATAAAGGAAAGTGAGCTTCCTAGTAAAAATGGCATTGTAAGAACATTTGTTACTTTTGCTGAAATTGGAATGTTTTCTTCTAGCAGGAAAAAAAATAATTTTTTTTTTACTTTTTTGCCTAGCTTGTAATATGATCTGCCATAAGAAGTGTGCTCAGAAAGTCGCCTACTGTCCAAAGGCCCCCTGTAAGAAGGTAGGCTGTATCATTTTTTATTGTTTATTTTGTACAGAGTGCACATTAAATCAAAATTAATCATTTGAGTACCTTTTTGTAATAAAAACATAGCACATGTCACACTTTAATATTTCAATATTTTGCACTCCCTTCCCCCAATAAATTATATACATGTGGAGGTATTGATGTATACGAGTTGAATATGTGTTTGTACGTGTGTAAATATAGTCAAAGTATGTGTATGTAGAGATGTTGCATTTCTCATCAATTTACAGATCAATGAACAAGTCTCTACAGATCTCATCCCAGTACCCAGTGAAACTCCAAAACATGAATTGCAGTGGGTCCTATGCAAGGGGGGAGGACAAGTTCTGCTTTTCTTATATATTGTGTTTGATGAGGGTGTGATTTGAAATGTTTTTACTTTGCTAGGATCTAGTAAAGAGCACTGCGACAAACTACTTGGTGTGCAGACACACACACAGTAGGGATTAAAGCCATTTGTTTATTTCTGAGGTGAATGAAAAAAATCTGTACCTTTATTTAACGTATCTTCTTGTCCCTCAGCTTTCTTGAAGTTGATATGGTTTATGTGGGGTCAGACAAGTCATAATTTTCCTCAGTATCCTGACAAAGTGGAGGAGGCCATGGCCTGTTTTCGTACAAATACAGGTGTAAGTTTTCTATGTCTGCTACCTCATCCTCTATAAGGGGCATCTCATAAAAATAAATCCGGTGTTGTCTTTATTTGTCCATCTCAGCCTATGAGTTATTGGATCCAACTAGGATCAGATGCTGGCACCTTTAGGACAGAATCTTCAGTCCTGGAGCTTTGCCTACTCTATCCATAACTCCTGCTCTGTTGACTCTCCTCAGATCTTGTTTGTTGACAGATTGTAGTTTGAAGAGCTCAGGTGGATAAGTGCATTTTCTTGTTTTATCTGTATTTGATATTACCTTATCTAGTTTTTTTCAGTATGGTAATTAATCTACTGAATTACAATTAGAGCTTTAGTGCGTTAGGGTATTGGTCTTTTAGTGTTTAAGTCTTTTAAGTTAGGTGTTTATGCTTAGTTGTTTCTATTTAAAAAAAAAAAGTTTTTACCTTTTTCTGTTGGTGTATGTTCACTACTGCTAGTTGAATTAGTAGTAATAAGTGTATTGCCTGTTGGTATTTAGTGTTTGAGTGTTTTAAGTTTTCAGGGTTTTTTTGCTACATAATGGAAAAAGCTTCATGGTTCAAAAAATGCATCACATGCTGGCGCAAGCTGCCTCCACAGGACACCCATGATAAGTTTGTCGATTGCTTGGGTGCTGTCCACATAGACGTTGAATGTCAGGCCTGTGCCATGTTTGGTGCCAGAGCTCTGGCAGATAGGAGGACAAAGCTAGTTATGAAAGACCTCCAGCCTTCGGCCACTGCTGATTCACCCTTTCCCTGTAAAAAGCAAGCAAGAAAGGAGAGAAAAAGTTGCATCTAAGGAAAAATATTCCGCCAGGCCCAAAGCCAATGATAGAGAAGAGAGCAAATGCTCTTCTTTCACTGAGGGACAGTTGGACCCAGAAGGTTCATGGATGTTTGGCTTCAACTTCTGCTACATTGGGGCCTTCGCTGCCACCTTGGCCAGAAACTTCCATCATTGCAGTCCTGGATTCGGAGTTCTCTGATTCTCCCACCCTTGGTGTTACTAGCCCCTTCCTCTCCAAGAATCCTGCTGCTGCTGCTTCAGGCAGGCGGCACTCCAACTTTTGCCCTGTTATCCTGATTGAATTTTCCCCAGTATTCTTCTCCCGCCCAGGTCTGAGCTTCACCCTTCCAGACCCAAACCTCTGATCCAGTGGCCAGGAAAGTCTCAAAGCCATCTTCTGTGGATTCTCCTAAGTCTCTAGGTTAGTCGGGGGCTTTAAGTCCTCTGATTTGGAGTAGCTGAATGCGTTCCTTTCTTCAGGCCTAGATGGACCTTGAGGTAATCCCTCTGTAGCTTTTCTTTTTCCAAGTGTAGTTGTTCCTCTTCTGATTCCCTTGGCTCCAGGGATCTTGGGTCAGACTGTCATCTTTGAGCAGAGGGATTGGGGATGGAGCTCCAGGGTCAGTGTCTATGACCAAGGTTTCATAGTTGTCAATAACCCTCAGTGCTTCGGCCACAGATAGTCTGGCCCACACTAGAGCAGGGGTGTGTGATACACCCCAGCATTAATCAACTTCAATTGAATACCTGGATGATAGGGCCTTAATTACTTTTAGGCATCTGTTTACTGAGGAAGTGCAGCAAGTACTAAATGAGGCAAGAAAGTCTGCTGCTAGAAAATCATATATTAGCAAATGGAAAAGGATTTCCAGTTTGTGCCAACAGGATGACCAGCACCCATTCAGGGCTACTTGTCTGGTTCTACAATATTTGTGAGAGTTACTGTCTTTTGGCCTTTCTTACTCCTCTGTCAAGATTCATTTATTTCTATTTCAACATGTCTTCCCATAGATCCTCCTCTTTCAATGCAGTCTCATGTCAAATTGTTCTTGAAAGGGTTTGCATAGGAGGCGTCCAGAAAAACAGGTAGCCCCTCTTTAGGATCTTAATTTTGTGTTGGTGAAGCTAACACTTGTTCCATTTGAACCAGCTAATCTGGCAGACTTGAGGTTATTAACATGGAAAACAGTTTCACTGATTGCTCTGACGTCTGCAAGAAGTGTACCTGAATTGCAAGCTGTTATGAAGAGCCAACCCTTTCTCATTTTCCATAGGGACAAGGTTTCTTTGATACCAAATTCTTCTTTCATGCCTAAAAGTGGTATCTGTAAGCCAAACTATCCATCTTTCCTGTTTTCCTTCCTGAATCTAAAAATGAGGGAGAAAGGGTACTCCTTTCCTTGGATATACAGGGACAACTCTGTTACCATCTTGACAGAACTAAACTTTTCAGATAAATTGTTTGTTTCTTGTGAATACAAGAAGGAACAACCTTTGTTAAAACAAACCTTTTCCAAATGGCTGTCCTAAGGTTTTTCATACTCACCATAACAAAATTATTCCAGGCAGAGTCCAGGCCCGCCCACTCTACCAGGGCATTGGCTTCATCTATGACCTTTTGTAAAGAGTTGGATTCTAGAAGTATTCTAGAACCTGGAATTTGGTCATCTACATACTTCTACAAAGCACTGTAAGCTTGATTCCTTCTGTCTAGCTCTAGATCAGGCTTTGCGAGGACCATTCTGAAGGGCTGGTTCTCCTTCCACCTATCTACTATAGGTAGCCAAGGTAATTTACCCTTGTAGTTAGGGCTACTGCAGCAGAAATTAATGCAATTGTGCTAGTAAAACTTACCATAATAGTAGATGTTCGAATGATCACTGCTGCAGTAGCTGCTCCCTTCCTCTATCCCCTCGTTTTTGGTGTGTTTTTTATGCCAGGGTGTGGATAAATATTTTTTATTTTTCCTAGCATTGTCCTTTTTAGGGCTCAGCCTTCCTCTCTCTCTGTGTCTCTCTCTCTCTCTCCTGCTAGGGAAATCTCTGAAGACCTTCAGCTACCCGACAGTTTGGACTTGTGGAAGGTGCTCTGAAACTTTAGAAGCTGGCTGGCTGCAATATCCTTGACAGAATATAGTCTGTATAGCTAAGGCTACTGCAGCAGTTATTCGAACATCTACTGTTAGGGTAAGTTTTACTTGCACAACTGCACTTTATCTGCTTCGTGATATTGAGGACTCAGCTGCAGCTGGTTTAGTTTTTGATTGCCATTTTTCTAGAATTTTAAACTTAGTCTTAGTGTATCTAGGCAATTCAAAACCTGTATCCCATCTCAAAAGAATAATTTCCTTAGTTGAATTCATTTGCTTCCCTAGCATTTCAGGCAAAATACTCTAGAATTTTTTTTTAAGTTGCCAGCTTCTTACATTCCCAAACTGTTTCCCTGCTCTCTGTCTCTCTTTAGCATCTCATCTCTACCCTTTGCTATTTACTTGAGCAATAATTTTCTGAAGTCTGATTGAGGTGTATGCAAGTGCAAGCACTTTGCAAAAATCCTAAACCTTATGGATAATGTTACATACTTAGGACCGTAAAGGTAATTTTCTGAAATGTCAGGATCTCTGAGTTGGTATATTTTTTAAGTTTGGTGGAGTGTGTGTGTGGGGGGGGGGGGGGGGGGTTGGCTTAACCTTTGCATAAAAATGTTTAAAGATGTGAGATTCTCAGTGTTCCCTCTTCTCCCTTTTTTCGTTATTTTTTCTGTGTTTCAGTACTCTGCAATCAAGAGTCCCACCATTTCAAAAGGAAGCCAATATACAAATGTCCTTTCCTCTGTTATGTAAATTGTGTTAATAGACTCTTCCTAATTTTTTCTAACCTATTCTGGTAGAGTGTTATAGTTATGCAGTATTTTATGCACCCTACTGATTATTCCTTTTTAAAACGCCAGCTTGTGTTCTAGATTAAAAACCCAATCAGAGCTGGGCTTTCACTTTGCACTTCTTATCCTTTTCTCTTTTCCTGTACTGTATCATTCCCTGATGAGAAAAGTGGTTCCTAACTTTCACTCCAAACTTCCACTTGGATTTATCTACTCTTCTTACCTTTCACTCCATAGTTAATTGCTTCCAGTACCTTTGTTCCTGTTTTTGGGACTGTCATTGTATTTCTAAAGGAGATTTTCTATAAATGGGTATGTGAACTTTGTTTTTAAAAAAAAAAAAAATCTATCTTTTCGGCCGGTGTCATAGACTTGGTTTTTTGATGCAGGATATTGTGCTTGTGGGGAACATTCAGTGGTGTAAATATCTCAGTACTACTTGTTCTGTACTGTTACTGTACCAATTTGCACAGGATTTGCTATTTGCTTTTGAGATTTCATTCTTAGTTTAATCTGCGGAGCAACTACCAGTCTCTGCAGTTTTACCTTCCCTATCTGCAAGAAAAAAGCTCTCGGGGAGTCTTTGGGTATTAGGCCTGCTGATGTTTTGCCTCAGCTGCTTGTGGGTGATTCTGCTGTGGCTGATTTTTGTTTCTCAGACCACTCATCCTTTTCTCCCTAGTCCCTCTAGTGTACTACCTACACCCAACATAGACTCAGGAATAGTCATGGCCTTCGTGGCTGTAGGGATGTCCTTAGCAGGCACAGGAGAATGGCTTGTGTTGGTCTCAAGGTAAGAGATGGGTGAAAGTCCTTCATTCAGCTGGGATAGGCATCCCAAATCTCTGAATGAGTATGACTACGAAGAATATTTTTCCAGGGAGATTCACAGGAAAAGTGAACATGGTAAGAAAATTTCATCTTCTCTTTCTGTTTCTAAAGACAGGATTTGCTGGGATTCCCCTTAAAAACTCATTTCTGCCCTTTTTTTTTTTTTTTTTTTCTGCCACCTTCTTAAGGCAAGAAGAGGGAGTTCCCTCTCTGTATCTTTGACTTGGATTTTCCGTCAGAAGAGCAGACATTGCAGGGGGATGGTTGCACTGGAATTTCTTCTCAATCCACACTTTGATTCCTAAAAAAAAAATAGTGAGTTTTGCAAAGGTGAACATTTTTTTTTTTTTTTGTAGTGGGAGCATAATGAAATTGCTGTTGCATAGAAAATTTATTATGATTTGTTACAGAAGGACATACTTTACTCTTCAGCTGTTGCTCATATTTTGTCCGCTTTAGGCAATATTTTTCTCGCTCCTTATAGGTTTTGTTACCATCAGTCTCCTGTCCACAGGAAATCTTACAAGGTACCTCAGATTAATAAGTATTTGTTTTGTAACCCTAAAGCAGAACTGTCAGTGATTTTCCTGTCCTCAAGTATGGAAACTAAACAGATGGCTGCTGCTTAACTCCATGCTCTTTGACAAGGATGGGAAATATTTTGACAAGTTGGGAAGAAAATGTATTCTGCTACTTTAATTTTGTAGACTGCTTTTATCTGTTCAAAACAAGTAAAAGTTAAAGTTTTAATCTTGCTTCCTTCAAGAGAAAATAAAGCTTGAATGGCTCTGTAATACCTGCTTCCCATGTTACCAAGCATGTTTTAGTGTGCTTGTGATGCTGAATGCCTCTAATACCTACTTCTCATGTTACCAGGCATGATGTTCTTTGTATTTCATTGTTGCAGTCATTGCATTTGGGTAATCTGCTGGCAGCTTGTCCTCAGTCAGCTTGAATTCCAAAGTCTTGGGTCCTGAGTCAGTTGCTGTCTTCTCTTCCATGACGTCAGGTCGTCAGGGGTAAAAAAAATGCAGCCGACGCCATTTTCTTTAGTCTTTCTTTCCGCGCGGTGCCCAAAGCAGAAGCATTTCGCAAGTGCTGGTCGGCAGACTACTGAAATATACGAGTTTGAGTTTCAGAACCGAAGTCTTCACTAAAGCTAAGTACCCCGTTAGGGAAACTTTTTTCTTGCTTTTTACCGATGTCAGAAAATGTTAATAATTGTATTACTTGTGGGAAGCAAATACCTCATAAGGATTTTCATTTATACTGTATTCCTTGCCTGGGCCCTGATCACAACGTGCCTGGCTGTCGGTTTTGTGCTAGATTTACACCAATACCACACGAACACAATGCAATGCAAACAAATTGAGGCACCAGCTGTTAGAAATGAAGCAAAAACGATTTATTCAATCCAAAGACTAGTGCTAGATTTAACCAACACACTAAGCATCTGTATATTTTTGCATCAAAGTATTTTGGAAACAGATTTAATTACCCAGAAATGTCGTCTGATAGCAATCTGACTACCGGAGTACATAAAAACGCAAAGAAAAGGACAGAGAAAAGCAGTCGAGATCCAAAACTGACGACGAAGCTTCTCCTAAGCCAGTCGCTGGTTCGCCGGTACTCAGTGAGGCTCTTTTGCAGCCCCTGATACTCGCTGCCTTCGAGTCGCAGGCCTCTGCTGACACCCATGTGGAGTCGGGCATGCCGCAAGATACTCAAGGTATTGGACCGACGGATGTATCTCCCTCGGATGGGTCCGGAGCTACTGAGCAGGCACCGGCTTCTGAAGGTGTATTCAGACCTCAAAATTTATATATCAAACCAACAACAGCTGCAAACCAAAGACAAAGGCAACTTCTAAAACTAAAGAACCAATGCATGAGCCATGTGCACAGGCCTCTATGCCTAAAAAACAGATGATCAAAATGGCTGAAGACCTTATTACCTTGATCAGGGGTACCCATCCCCCTCCAGATAGGAGGCCTAGGCAAGACACTGATTATGAATCTTCAGATCCGGTTTCTATTTCTTCTGATCAGGAATTATCTATACCTCCCTATGAGGATTCTGATGCTGAGGAGTCTATTCCATCTGCATCTCCTCCAGAGGATTATTCATTTGTAGAAACCTTGCATACTTTGACAGAGCATTTTCACTGGGAGAGTCAAGACTTCTCCGAATTAAAAAAGAGGCTCAGGGATTTCCTTCTTCTCCCTCAGCACAAGCCTTTAGCCATTCCCCCTTTTTTAGACATTCTGGATGATGTGTTTTCGGAGTCAAGCTTCACCCCTGACTCCTTACCTCCGGCTCCCAGTAAGCCTGACATATTACAGGGTCCCTGACTCACATACATTTTTATTTAGAAACCCTGCTGCTGATCCAGAGACTATTTCACAGGGTCCAAAAGGAGTTAAGGCCTCAACAGCAAAAAATCCTACCCCCTCTGACAGAGATTCAAGGGCACTTGACAGATGGGGAAAAAAGGTTTATACATCTGCAACCTTGGCAGTTGGAGCCTTAAACTGTCAATTTCATATGCTTAAGTACCAACAACATGTTATGGGATTGCTGAAACGGAAAATTATGTTGATTTCAGAATGTGCAGAAAATAAGGAATTGCATGAATTATTGCATGCAGCTGAACAAGTTGGAAAGCATACATTTGCATTGTGGTTTTAATTCCTTAGAGTCCTCCTGCAGGGCCGCAGTTACTGGATCTGTGATTAGGAGGCATGCCTGGTTAAAGGAACAAAATTTGCCTGATCATGTTAAAGCTAAATTGCTAGATGCACCCTTTACTTCATGTTTCTATGTTTGGTATTAAGGCAGAAGAGGTTTTAAAGAAAATGGAAGACAAAGCTAAGTCTATGCAAACTGTTAAAGACTTCTTACAAGTGCAGTCACCAAAATTCAGTAGACACTGGCCTACAACAAATTGGTCCTTTCTTGTGTCAGTGCTCAAAGGGGCAAATCCAGACACCCAAAGGGTTCCAGATACCAGGCACAAGATTCATGCAGGTCACAGCAATGGGGCACATCTACCTCCAAATCAGGGGGGAGATAAAGCGCAAACATACAGAAAACAGTCCCAATGACTTCCCACTGCCTACACCAAGCACTTATCTTTTGACAGCACCCTTAGGGGGAAAATTAACACTTTTTGCTCAAAATTGGCAGTTAATAACCCAGGACAAGTGGGTACTAAACATAGTATCACAGGGATACAGATTCCATTTCCACACTCTGCCAATGGCAAACCGTTGGCCAGATCTGCCCAAACATCAATGGGCAGAGGCACAGAAACAGGTTATGTCCATCATGGATATGGGGGCCATTCAGACTGTTCTTGGTACCCAGAAAGGACGAGGTCTGGCGGCCAATACTGGATTTATCAATTTTGAACACATACCTGGACATTCCAAAATTCAAAATGCTGACTTTGCAGCAGCGTCTGCCCATGCTGGGCAAGAATGCTTGGCTGGTGACATTAAACCTAAAAGAGGCAGACCTGCATGTCCCAATAAGACAGTCGTGCAGAGAGGATACCTCAGATTCAAGGCTGGCTTAATGCATTACCAATTCTCTGCACTGCCCTTTGGCTTATCTACTGCGCCCAGGGTCTTTACAAAGTGCTTGGCACCAGTAATTGCATTTTGCAGACAAAGTAGTATACAAATATATCCTTACTTGGATGACTGTCTCATTCAAGCAGAGAACAAGGACACTCTTCTTCCACACCTGGCATTTGTGAAAAGGCTTCTAACATGCCTAGGGTACACAATAAACGAAAAGAAATCACAACTGGTACCCTGTCAAAAGATAACATTCCTGGGTGCAAGCTTGAATACAACTGCCCAGATGGGCTTACCTTATGCCAGATAAATAAAGGCAACTGACTACTTACTTCAAACTTGCAACAAAAACCCTGTGTTCTGCAAGACAAATTCTGCAGGCTCTGGGCTTCATGGCATCCTGCATCCTACTAATTCCATATGCAAGACTGCATATGAGGAAACTTCATTGGTACCTAAAAAGTTTATGGAGTCAACATTCACACAGTCTGGAAACAATGATTCCTCTCATTCCCTGCCTGCAACAGGAGTTTCTGTGGTGGGCAAAGGCCTGCCACCAAAACATGGGACGGCCCTTCATTCTACCCCCTGCCAGCCAAACCTTAACAAGAGACACTTCAGATCATGCCTGGAGGGCCCATATGGCAGGAAGATGCATTCAGGGCATATGGGAACCAAAACAAATGCATCTACATGTCATCCAGAAAGAGATGCTAGCTGTTCAAAATGCCCTAACAGCCTTCAAGGAATTACTTCATCCAGGACAATTACTGATAGATGGACAACACCACAGTCATGTGGTATATTAACAAGCAAGGGGGCACACACTCATATACCCCCTTTGCAGATTAGCCATGGCACTGTGGGACACAGCTTTGACCTACCAAATACATCTTCAAGCACAATTCCTGCCAGAAAAAAAACAAAGCATTCTGGCAGACGATTTAAGCAGAACCTTGTGGATCCCCACGAGTGGAAACTAAATCCACAAGTCTTCAGCATGATAACAGAGAAAAGGGGGAGCCCAGACATCTATTTGCCTCTCCCCAAAATTATCAATTGAAAAGATTCTGCACAAGGACTTATCACAGACAAGCATGGAAAATGGATGCCCTATCCTTCAGTTGGAAAATCCTTTCCTCCTCTGCCTCTTCTACCCAAGGGCCTCCTAAAAGTCAGACAAGAGAAGCCAAAGATGACATTAATTGCCCCGGACTGGCCCCACCAATACTAGTACCCAATCCTAAGGAACTTGTCTCAATACCTAGCATGGACCTTGCCTCAAAGACCACAACTACTGTCCCAGCAAAACAATCAGATCCTGCACAGTCAACTACAGACTCTAAACCTGGCAGCATGGCTAATCATGTAGTCATACAAACAACACCTCTCAGTAAAGCTGTGATGGATGTTATTTTGGAAGCCAGAAGGCCTAGTACTAGAAAACCTTATGCTGACAAGTGGAAGAGATTCTGTGCTTGGAATCAAGCACAAGGAACTGATACAGCAGAACCAAATATTCCTTAGATATTACAATACTTAACTGAGATGCTTGACAAAGGCCTATCTTTCTCATCAATCAAAATCCATGCCTCTCCCATTTCGGCTCATTACAACACAGGGCCACCAATCTTTTCTCATCCTTTACTAAAGCAGTATCTTAGAGGAGCCAAAAATCTAAGGCCCCCTAGAAGATCACCATTACCTGCATGGGACCTCAATTATGTGTTGGAAAAGCTCACCCTGCCTCCATTTGAACCAGCTACTACCGCTGATGTAAAGTTCTTATCATGGAAGACAGCTCTGCTACTAACAATTACTTCAGCAAGACGTTTCAGAGCTACAGGCCCTCATGGCTGTAGAGCCTTTTATCATATTTTACCTGGACAGGGTGTCTCTGAGGACAAATCCTACTTTTATGCCTAAGGTGGTTTGCCAGTGTGGCTGTTAACCAAACAATTCATCTGCCAACTTTTGATCCAAATCCGCAGAACAAAGAGGAGAGAATTCTGCATTCCTTGGACGTACACAGACAGCTAAGATTCTACTTGAGCAGGACTAAAGCTCTAAGAAAAACTGAGCAATTACTAGTGTCATATGCTGCAGGATCAGAAGGAAAGGCTATTTCAAAGCAGACAGTTTCAAAGTGGATAAGCCACTGCATCCCTTTCTGCTACTTACACCATGGTAAACCTGTGCCCAAGGGCATTAGGTCTCATTCCACCAGAGCTGTAGCTACTTCAGCAGCCTTTCTCAGAGGAGTACCAACCAAAGACATTCTAGAAGCTGCTACTTGGAGTTCTGTTCACATCTTTACAAAGCATTACCATTTGCCTCTCTAAGTCCAGGGCAGGCTTTGCCACTGCAGTGCTGCAGGGCATTATAACCGCACCTAATGCTGTTTAGCTCCAGCCTCCCAACCATAGCTTTGGGATTCTACCCGAATGTAATGACTGCAACAGTGAAACACGAAGAACATAGTACAGTTGTGTACACTTACCATAAATGTAGATGTTCAAGTTTGTATTCACTGTTGCAGTCTAGGTTACCCTCCCGCCATCCCCCTGTCATTCTGAAGTTTCTTTCCTTCACTATCTTCTACAACCTATGTGATGTATTTGCTTGTAGATGAAGGTAAAGTTTATATTGATGCATGTATGTATATATATATATATATATATATATATATATCTATATATATATATATGTGTAATATTGCTACCTTTTTGAGGGCACCTGGCATCGGGGGCAAGAAAAACTAAAGAAAATGGCGTCGGCTGCATGTTTTATATCCCTGACGACCTGACGTCATGGAAGAGAAGACAGCAACCGACGCAGGACCCAAGAGTTTGGAATTCAGGCCGACTGAGGCCAACCTGCCAGAAGATTACCCAAATGTAGTGAATACTGCAGTGGTGGTGCTGCGGTAGCGTTGTCGCCTCACAGTAAGATGATGTCCTGTTCGATTCTCAGCTAGAGCGTCTTCTGTCTGGAGACATGCATGAATGGGCGTACCTTTGTTGAAGGTTGTGTGTCAGGGCTGGCAGCTCGGCACGTAAAATCTACTGCCAATCATTAGCGGACCGGAGTTCTGCTGTGGCAATCCCTAACTGGGAAAAGCCGAAAGACACAACAATGACTGCAACAGTGAATACCCTCGAACATCTACATTTATGATAAGTGTACACAACTGTACTTTTTGGTGTGCTTGAGATGGTGATACTTCTCTAGCTTACTGCTTTTGGGTCTGGGTCAGTCATGAGAAGATTTGCTTGGCTTAGTTCTCAAGCTTATCTGAAGATGTTAAAGCTGGAATTTTGCATTCTCTTTGTTAGGGACTTGTTTTTGCCCCTCTGCTTCAGAGGTGCTCAAGTGTGATGAAAAAGGAAAGTTGATTCCTTTAGTTGCTTAAAATGTTTAGCCACCTTTTTTCATTAATCAGTTCAAGCAGTGAAGTGCTTTCAAACAGGATTTTAAAAAGCAATGACAGGGAGACACCAAAAAGAAAGGGAAGGCCTCAAAGAATAAAGGGCAGTCCTTTCTAGTCAGCATGACTAAATTGCCTTCTCAGGCTGCTCTCCCTCTCTCTGAATCTTCCCCTTCCACTGTGGCACTAGATTGACTCAGACAAATGGGTCAGGAGCAGAATAATTGGCAGTGGGACTCCCTCCATTCTTTAAAGAGGATTCCACTTTTCTCAGTAAACAAAGTCTTCATTTTCTATCCAGTTCTGTATTAGATGTTTTTTTCTGCAAGTAACATAATTAATGACTACCTGTCAGATTGGCAAAGGTTTTTATGCAAGCATTTTTCTTGTACCAAAGATGGAAGGAACTTAGCAGCCTGTTCTAGATAGTTGTTTCCTTTGTAAATCTTTTTAAGATTGCAAACTTCAGAATGCTTCAGTCACTTTGGCAGAGCAGCTGTAGTGTTCCTTAAGATCTTCATTATCTGATTCACATTCAGGTGTCTGTCTTACCCTTTGGACTTCCCACTGCACTAAAGATATTTACTAAGTGCCTGGCTCCAGTAATTTCTTATTTTAGACTTCAAGGCATTCACATGCCTTCATATTTTTGGATGAGTGCCTTGTCTTATCTTTGCAGAGGCTTTTTGCCAGTTATCAAGAGTCTTTAGCAATTGTTCAAAATCTTCTCGGTCTGTGTTTTCAATCAATTTAGAGAAATCCTTTCATAGAAATGGTTTCCTAGGATGCCTGTTGGATTCTGCACTGGGGAGTGCATTTCTTCTTCCAGACTGAGTACAGATGTCCCAGCTGTTCTTCCTGAGTTTCTTCAATCAGACACATATCTTCAAGGAAATTTCACAGGGTTTTGGGGTACATGGCGTCTTTGTTTTTCAAGCTTCCCCTGGTCAGGCTTAATAAAAATCCAATGGAAGCTTAGGTCAGTCTGGACTCAGCATCTTTACCCTTTCTTTTCAGATCCCTGTTTTGGGAGTTGTAAAGACAGAGGTTCTGTGGGACTAGACCAGACCTTGGTACTTTTCCGTTAAACCCCTACCATGCATCTCACCATATTCCTCGAACACAAGGAAGACTTAAAGGTCTGTGACAGACCAAGATGGGTAGACTTTCAAAAGGTCCTCCAAAAGATGGAGTTACTTCTACAAATAACCACAAACAGTACCAATGGATAGAAATGTATATCGCACTGATTATCATT
This sequence comes from Protopterus annectens, assembly GCF_019279795.1. Classification (NCBI taxonomy): domain Eukaryota; kingdom Metazoa; phylum Chordata; order Ceratodontiformes; family Protopteridae; genus Protopterus; species Protopterus annectens. The sequence continues at coordinate 165,069,624 of NC_056747.1, read as the reverse complement.
TGTTGTAGTGTGTTATCTCACCACTGTCATACAGTACAAAGATCACTGCTACATGAATTTTACATGTGAACAGGACCTTGCAAATGAATGTAATTTATAGATTTTGTATGGCTTTCTTGTCTGTAGCACTCCCCAAAGTGTATCAATGCCTATTTCAGCCATCCAGTGCACAGAAGTGAAGAATGTGGCTGGATGACAGGTTGGTAGGCTCGCAAATACATGAACAGCTACATTCCTACAGAATGGTGGTTGATTAATGGAGAGTGATGAACCTTATGCAAGTACAGCTCCAAAATAGGGAGTGTTGAGGTTATTAATACCTGATGCTCTCTGAAGCTGTCTGTCATGACTGCATGCCGCGTCCCACACAAATACACAGATGTACTGCAATCGCTGGGATGGCATTCATTTCCTGAAGTAATCATTGACTCCAACATTAATTTCAAGAGCAAAACTGTAACAACCCGATCAAGTAAAAGGTAAAAAAGCTGCTAGAAGAGGGACAGGTCAGTTGAAACAACAAAATAACTGTGCTTGTTAGGAATACGGCGAGACGTGTGGTAGGGGTTTAACGGAAAAGTACCCAGCTCTCTCTCAGTCCGGGTCTCTAATTCTCCTTTCTGATTCTGTCCGTCTGTCACTACAGGTTCATCAGATCTAGTATGAGGAGTGGTATCTAGAGGTGTGAAAGTGCAAGGTTGTGGCACCCCCAAGACATAAGTGCTCATATGTAAGCTAGATTATGTCAGTGATCATTACTTTGCATGGCTTAAATCATCTGTCGTCCACAGGGCCTCTGATTTGACCACACCACAGTCAGGTGGTACATATTGAAACAAGGGAGCATCAGATATTACCCTCTTTACAGACCTAATATTATAGCCTAGAAAATAGTAATTTAGCTCCATTTAACTCTTTAGTCTTCATGAATGGAAACTTCATCATGGGGTCTCAAGAACTGATTTAGCTCTGGGGTTCACCTCGAGTAGATCTGTTTACGTACTCTTGAAACAAATAACTGAAGAAATTCTGCCCCAGGATGACTTGCAAGTCGACCTGAAAGACAGATGCCTTCTCATTTTCGTAGGTGGCAATGTTTCTGTAAGCATTTCCACCTATTAGACTGTTATCCAGCTCTCTCTCTTTTTTTTTTAAGCATCATTATTAAATATCCCTTAAGACCTAGGCAAACGTACAGCAACAGGAAAGGGAAAAAAAAAGACATTTTTTCCATTTACATAAATTACACAACATGTTTTCTTTCCTTGCAGCAATCACCAGTCCAACATTACTTTAATTGCTGAATTCCTACACTTCCTTCAACCTCATGCCTCCTGAATATTATTCTGCATGTATTGTTCCCACAACTATCATTTATTTCTGTGTAATTTGCTCAGTTCCTTTTATAAAGATTGTTTTTTTCAGTTCTATTATTTGTTATAATATAGAATACTTCAAATACAATTGGTTTAGATTTTGATTTCCATTTTTACAAACTACTTTTTTGGCAGCCAGCAGAATTAAACTTAATAAGGCCTTACTATGTCTAGACAATTCAGATCCTGTGTCCCAGCTCAAAAGAATCATTTCATTACTTAAAGCCATTTGCTCACCCAGTATTTTTGTCGTAATAGCCAGCAGGGAATTTTTAAAGTCTGCCATGTAATTATACTCACAAAACATATGTTCCCATTTGCCTCTTTATTCCCTAGTGCACATTTGCTATCTACCTGAGGAAAAATTCTTTGAAGTCTGCTTGGGGTATAAAATATCTATGCACACTCTTCCAAGCAAAGATCCTAAACCTTCAGGAAATTGCATACTGTGGGAGCTATACATACATCCTCCCTTTGTTCTCTTGTTATTAGCTGTTCCAGACATTCTTCCCCTTTTTCTAACCTCCTCTAATTGATTTTTTATAGTTGTAATATTTTATATGCTGAACTAATTATCCATTTTATAACAGCAGTTTCTATTCTAGATTCAGCTAAAAGTTCAACCAGAGCAGGTTTTTCCCTCAATAGGTTAATAGGTGTTTAGTAGGCTAACGACCACAAGGGTGTTTTTAAGCCTAGCCATACATCCCAAATCTCTTAAAAGTTCTGATACCCTTGATAAGTGTAAGCATGGGTCTGGAAGATGAACCATTTACAGGTTACCTGTTTGCATCAGAGACATAGGTGCCAAACCAGGGATGAATTTCCAGTTCCCCATCCAATTGTCCAAGTTGCACTTGAATTGGATTAGGCCGGAACTCTGCTTCACATGGGTGGGGAGCCTGTTCCTTAGATGGGGTAGTCTCTGGGATATATACCTATTTCTCCAGCAAGGTCCTATTTATATCACAGGCAAGGTTTAAGTCTTTAGGACAGGTAATTCTGGTACTGTATGTTTTGTGGATATGCAGGAGGTCCATCAGAGTGGGGTCTGACAATGCCCTGTATGCCAGGCATAGACCTCCCCTCAAAAGCCTGTAGAAATCAGAATACATGGATAGGTCCTTGAGGCGGTCTGCATAGGACATGTTACTTAGCCCCGCACTCACTCCAGTTGTTGGAGATGCCTGGTTAGGGACATACCAAAAGGGGCATTGTACTCAGTGATAGGTCTGATGAATACTGAATCCAGTGGAACAATGACATCCTTGGACATGGATGCCATACCTTTCTTTATAAGTTGCACAACATAGAATGATTTCTTCACCACTGTGGACACGTGGTGATCAAAGGCTAGATTACTTTTTGTGTGTGTCCGTAAGTCCCTGACTACTGGGTAAACTCTAAGGGTTGTGTTGTCAGTATGATAGTTACCAGGGATGGATGACTTCCCAAAGGATACTATTAGCATTTAGTTTTAGTCCACGACTGACACCAGATGTTGGTCTGTGTCGGCCCCTCCTGGAGAACATTTGTGTCAGTGTGAGATTCAGTGACTGCTCCTAATTTGCAATCATCTGGAAATTTAATCAGCCAGAGACCACTGACATTGGCCTTGAGTTTGAAGAAGTAAATAAAAAGGAGTGGTCCAAGGACTGATCTCTGAGGGACTCTACTTGTGACTGGCCTTTTGTAGAGGTAGACTCCCCAGTTCTAATTTCCTGGGTCTTGTGAGCCACTTGGCTATCCACCGGGTGAAGTACAGGTTTGTACCTAACCTCCTGCGTTTGTCAACAATGCCTAAGTGGGGTATTGTGTCATATGCCCTGGCCAGGTCAAGGTAGGCAGTGTGAACGATTTTGCCCTTATCCATTGCTTTGGTGACCTTCTCAAAGAAGTCCACCAGGTTGAGTAAGCATGGTCTGCCCTTGACAAAACCAAACGTGAGTTGGGTCCATTGTCTGGAGGTTTACTATATCTTTATTGATTATCTCTATGGTAATTCTTTCCATAGCTTTACATATAAGATTAATGAGACTTATGAGCCTGTAGTTTCCAAGGTCTGTAGATGGCCCACCTTTGTTCAGAGGGATAACTGTTGCCTTTCTCCATTCATGAGGCATGAAGCCTGTTTGGAGGCTGCAGTTATGTTAATTCCAGAATCCCAGATAGGTCATGTTTCATGCTATTTAGAAGGCATTATGGGATGTTGTCTGGGCCCATTGATGCAGTATTTTTGGTCTTAGAGCACTAAGACCTGTTCCCTAGTGATAGTAGGGGGAGTTGTATTTGATGATATTTCCTGAGGGAAGGTTAAGTGGGGGGGGGGGGGGGTAGTAAAGTTGGAGCTGAATTTATCAGCCAGGAGGTTTGCTACATATTCTGACTCCATATAGGTGGCTCCATTTACAGTGAGCTTGCACAACATTGTCTTTGAGGTTGTAGAAATAGCTAAAGAATGCTTTGTGGTTGTCCCTGGCCTGGGAGGCCAAACTTACCTCAAATTTGGCTTTGGTAGATGTTATTTGTCCTCTGAGTTGTTTGTATAGTTTAATGAGAGTGCTTTTGTCCTGCTGGGTGCTGCACCTCTTAATTTTTGCCATGATTTTCTTCCTCCAGTTATACATCTGATTGATTTTGTGATTCAACCAGGGTGGCTTGTTTTCTGAGTTAGTTCTGTACTACTTCCTGGTGGTTACAGCTGCCTCTATGCAGCTATTAACATGCTTGTGTAGGGTTTCTGTGAGCAGTTCTGCATAGGCAGAAGTGTTCTCAGGGTTTATAGAGGCATAAATGTTTGTCAGGTTCTCACTTAATAGCAGGAGGTTAACCTTAGAATAGTTCCTGAATATTCCCAGTTTAGATCCCCCTATCCCTTTTTCTTTGCCTGTACTCTATCAATCCCTATTAATGAAGGCAGTCTCTAGCCTCCACTCCAGATGTCTTCTTAGCTTCCTCAAACTATTATTAAATTTCCCTTAGTTATTTGCTCCTAGTACCTTGGTTCCTTTGCCAGTTTTCTCCGGTAAAATCAGCCCCCTCTTGCCTATTTTCTGTACCCCTAATTGCAGTCATCCCTATTAGCAGAATTTCCTTTCTCCATTCTCATGTTGGCTTAGTTCTTAGAATAATTTCTGCTACTTAATGAGTGAAGTAGTCTGTATGGTTGCTACTATTCTACTCGAGTATCTGCATGTAAAATCCCATTCTCTCACACTTTTTTGAACTCCTCCCACCCCTGCTTCATCATCTCTTTCCATGATGAGTTATAGCCTTCTGCTTGAGATATGTATATGAGCGTTAACTATGTAGCACTAAAATATCCCTTAAAATCAGTTAATCCTAAACCATCTTGTTCTTTTAGAAGGGTCAACTTAATCCACTTAACTTTTACCCTCTTCCGTTCCCACATAATTTCCTTTTTGTTAATTGTTGTCAACAGTTTCTCCTCTGGTTGGTAAAAATATGCCTAACTCATGTATAAAATTAAAGTAGCTAAAACATTTTCACTACTTGCATCTTGCATCCATATCCATAAACGAGAGTTTCCCCGTTTCTCAGTTTTGTTTAGTCTCTTCCCACATATCCTTAGGTGCCATAGCAGAAGCCTTTTTAATCCATACTCTTAAATACTTCATTGTATAAAAGACTAAACTGTGTATTCCAAAACACTGTGATGTCCTTTTCTGGATTTATCCGGTCAAAATAATATCTGCAAAAAAAAAAAAAAAAAAAAACTTGATTACTTAATCCAGTTATGTCCTTGAATTTCTGAGTCCCTTATTTAGTTTGAAAAATGTATCCACTCACAACTACTGAACTACCTCCTCCAGCATAACCTCCTTACTCCCACTCAGCGTAGCTTCTGTCCCAACCACAGCACAACTACTGCCCTCTTATCCTTTACACATACCATTGCCGAGGCCCTAAACAATAAATTCATATCCTGTCTCTTCCTTGCCCTTTCCAAAGCCTTTGATACAGTCTGCCATCCCCTACTGCTATCTAAACTTGGAGATCACCGTCTATCTTTTTCCTCCCTTGCCTGGTTCTCCAGTTACTTAACCTGCAGGCAGCAGTCTTTTAAATGGCTCTCTTCCACTTCTTCATTCATACCTGTCCCAACCAGGTATCACAAGGTTCCATCCTGGGTCCCCTCCTATTTAATGTCTTTACCAGTGATCTTTATACTACTTGTAAACAGTCCTCCCTCATCCAGTATGCAGACGATTCGACTCTCCTCTCCATCTCAGACAATAGCTCCACACTCTACACTCTTACTCAACAGGCCTTCCTATCCACTGAACAGTGATTTCCAGGAATCTACTCATTCTCAACCCTAAAAAGACCAAACTCTTATTATTTTTCCCCCGATCTCTCGCTCACCTCAAATCCACCTTTACTATTACTTCCTCTAATAACACTGTTCTCCAACCTGAAGCTCACACTAAAATCATTGGGGTCATCATAGATGATGAACTTAAATTCAACTTGCACATCCTCAAAAGCATAAAAAAGACTCACCAGAAACTTGGTGTACTGTATCGCAACAAAAAATTTCTAACTACAAATGCCAGACTCTCCCTTGCGCAAGCTCTTCTCCCCCCCCCCTTTCTTTATGCTGCCCCAGTACCCACCAACATCCAAATTAATTCTTTAAACAAGCTCCAACAAACTTTTAACACAAGATAGCTAGATTTAGCACAAACTCTCCATACAATACACATCACTGCCTTGCCCTAAATACTCTCCACTGGTTAGAATTCCCCCATCTTCTACTGCTGTCACAACTTCAGATGTTACACTTCATTCATTACAAACCTTCATCCTGCCCTGCTCTCTCTTCCTTCATTTCTATCTACACTCCTCTGCGGACTCTCCGTACCTCTAATCAGCAACTACTGCAAATCTACCAACCCAAAAAAATAGCTGGCAATCTCCTCTATAAACACTCCGTCGCCCAAGCCTGGAACAAACTCTCAAGAGACATTTGTTCCATCATTCACCCATCCCACTTTAAAGAAAAACTCGAACTTCAGCTACTCAACTCCAAAGTATGTCCTTGTCAAGCCGCTACTTAAGCTCCCCACAACCCTGCTTATAAACCTTTTCAGTCCCTCCACATATAGTTAAGTACTCCACTATTGTGGATACTTATTAAACTGTACAATCAATACTATTGGACAGAACTCTTTTTGTAAATATGTAAATACATTTTTTAGTCTGTAAAAATATTATGTATATATCATGTGTTTGCATTTCTGCTTTGTCTCTCTGACTTTCTTGTATAACTGATTTTGACCACATTTTTGACTCAAAAGTTTTATTCTCTGTAAACTGTTTGTGTTTATGTTTGGAGCTTTTCTGCTCGGGTCTCCACTGAAAATGGGCCACAAGCCCAGCTGGACCAACCCAGTTAACAAATGTCAGTAAATAAATAAATTTTAATTGCCAGTATTTCTATAGCAAATAAAGGGGATAGAAGAGACCCCTGCCTGGTACTTATATTTTTCAGTCTGATCTTTTATACCATTGTTTGTTTTCATTTGAACTCGTCACACATTTTCAAGACTACATGCCAGCGTAAACCTCTTCTCTTGCCAGTAGCTCCTTAATGTTTGCCTCCAACCATTGTTATAGCCTCCTAACTAATCTTATTATTGTATCCAGGAGTGCAAATGCTTCAATTGCCATGCTAATAAAATCTGGCTTGTCCTTTCATATGCTATTTTTGCATCAAGATCCACTAACAGTATTTTATTGTGTTCTGCTTCCCTTTGGATCATCGATTTTCTTTTAATGTCAGATGTTTGTTTCCCCTTCACAAAACCACACTGATCATTGTCTGTCAACTTTGGCAACACCTTTGCTATTCTTTTAGCTAGTGTAGACGTAAGCACTGGAGTGCCTTCTGTGTGGAGTCTGCACGGTCCTCCCCGCAGTCGAGTGGCCTCCGAAAGACATGCGTGAATGGGCGTGCCTTTGCTGAAGGTTGGGCGTTGGGCTGGCAACTCGGCACCATAAAAATCTACTGCCAATCATTAGTTGACTGGAGGTCCGTTGTGGCGACCCCTAACCGGGAAAAGCCGAAAAGACAGACCTAAGCACTTAATAATCATGGTTTCAAATTGAAATGGGTCAATATGAAGCTAGTCTGATGAGTCTTTACCTTCTTTAGGCAATACAGCCAGCCACCACAGCTTTCTTCCAAGATGTTGGTGTTTCCCCTCCTTTTAAAATAATGTTAAATAAAATTTTGTAGTGCTTTTATTTTTTTCCCTCCTAGCTTCCAAACTTGCACAGGAGTACCATCTGTTCCCTGAGACTTTTCTGCAGATTGATTATATATTACCATTTTTATCTTGTCTTCTCCTAATATAACTGTTAGTTGTTGTGACTCATCTACCTTTAACCTTGGCATAATTAAGTCTGCCATAAATATTTCCATTTTGCTCCTCGTTTCCACATTTTTCCTATTCTTCTTCTTTTAGCTTTTCCCGGTTAGGGGTCGCCACAGCGGATCACCTGTTTCCATTTCTTCCTGTCCTCTGCATCTTGCTCTGTCACACCAACAACCTGCATGTCTTCTTTAACCACATCCACAAACCTTATCTTAGGCCTTCCTCTTTTCCTCTTACCTGGCAGCGTCATCCTTAGCATCCTTTTCCCAATATACCCAGCATCCCTCCTCACCACATGTCCAAACCAATGCAATCTCGCCTCTCTAGCTTTGTCTCCAAACTGTCCAGCCTGGGCTTGACCCTCTAATATACTTATTACTAATCCTGTCTACCCTCATCACACCCAGTGCAAATCTTAACATCTTTAACTCTGCCACATCCAGCTCTGACTCCTGCCTTTTTGTCAGTGCCACTGTCTCCAACCCATGTAACATAGCTGGTCTCACTACCCTTTTGTAGACCACCTCTTTCACTCTTACTGGTACTCATCTGTCACAAATCACTCCTGACACACTTCCCCTCACACTCCACCATGCCTGTACTCTCTTCTTCACCTCTCTTCCACACTCGCCATTACTCTGAATTGTTGATCCCAAGTATTTAAACTCATCCACCTTTGCCAACTCTACTTCCTGCATCCTCACCATTCCTCTACCCTCCCTTTCATTCACACACACACACACATTCCATCTTAGTCTGGCTGACCTTCATTCCTCTCCTCTCTAGAACATATCTCCACTACTCCAGGGTCACCTCAACCTGTTCCCTACTCTCACTACATATCACAATGTCATCTGCAAACATCATAGTCCATGGGGATGCCTATCTGATCTCGTCGGTCAACCTGTCCATCACCAGTGCAAATAAGAAAGGGCTCACAGCTGATCCTTGATGTAATCCCACCTCCACTTTAAATGCATCTGTCACTCCCACTGTCGATCAAACCGCTGTCACACTACCCTTGTACATATCCTGTGCCACTCTTACATACTTCTCTGCCACTCCCGACTTCCTCATACAATACCACAACTCCTCTCTAGGCACCCTGTCGTATGCTTTCTCTAAGTTTCTCTGCTTTATAGAAATTTTCATAACATTTCTAAGATGTGTCGAATACCTCTTCAGGATATCTGTTTTTTAATAGGCTCCCTAGTTATGGTGACAACCCTTTCTACTTTCTCTAGTCCAAATTGGTGTGCTAAAAGATTTTGTACTCCAGAGTTATTAAAAAATGGTTGCTTAACTCCAGTCTTTCTAATCTTATGCATATTGTCCAGATACTCCTTTATTTTTCTCTTTAGCACTCTGCATTTGAGCCACATATTGTTCTTTGTGATTCTCCTTATTCTGCAATAAATTCTTTGTCAACCCTTGTAAGTAACTCCTATTTCCTCTTAACCATATCTGTTTGCGTGTTATTTCTGCCCCATTTTTAAACTCTATTTTCGTTTTATACTACTTGGTAGCTCTAAGTTCTGAAGATGTTTCTATATTCTCTAATAGCTGTTGAATAATTTCCACTACCCATTCCTTAAATTTCTCTCCTTTCAACAGGTAGATCGGAAAGCACCAGTGTCTCATGTTTACTTCATTACTCTGCATTCTTATCTTTGTTTTTAATAGTGCATGATCTGAAATAGTTCTTGGATGTGTTTCATAGCTTTCAGTCAAATGCACATGTTCCTGTGAAATAATTTGTCTAGTCTAGCCCAGTTATTGTCCCTTTGGGATTAATATGTAAATTGTGTGCATTCTTACTACTGAAGTCTTTTCTTCCATATCAAATATTTTCATGAATTTCTTTAGATTAACTTATTTTGTTATAGTTTCCCGTATATGCCCCGATACATCCCCACTATTGCAAATCTTGTTCCATTCCACAGCTACAAATAATATTCCCTACTTAAGAAATTTTGGGGAGAAATAATCAACTTTAAGCTCCATAGTAGCAGTTTTTGCTGGAGTATAAATGTATGCCAGCATAATCCTCTTCATTGCCAGTACCCCCTTACTACAGCAAATCTGCTGTTGTTTTTTTTTTTCCTCTTAGTTTTGGAGCCCCTCTAGCAGTAAGTATAGTTTCCCCTTTTCCGTTGTCCCTGATATTCCACTGAATATTTATCCTGAAATTCTTTTTGTCAAATTCACATGCTTATTTCTTTCCAAATGTTTGCTGCAGCTTTGCTATTTGCACTTTGCATTTCTTAATGTAAATATAATCCAATACTAGTTCCTTTTTGTCTATACTCGTAAGACTGTTTGCATGCAAAGTTCAGATGGATAGGCATAGCCATTATGATAAAAAGCAAAAGCTGCTTTTCCCACCCATTATACATGTCATTTTAATGTGTATTTCCAACTTCTGTGTTATATGCACACAACTGTTTTTCAGTCTTATCTTTTATACAGTTGTTTCTTTTTTCCAGTTTAATCTGTTACACATTTTCAAGAGTAAGTACAGTTTTTAAACACATTTATTCCCTATAATCTTAGTATAACACACAAAGCTATGTACAGTTTTAAAAGTGAAATTGTCCCAAATCAACAGTTGCACCCACAGGTATTATCTAACCAACAATTAAAGTTTCCCATGCTGAAGAGTTTGCTACAGCCTGTATCCCCACTTCCACTGATTGCTGTTTGTTCTTATCTCTATTCCCCTCACAGATGTGAAAAACCTGTGTGTATGCTTTCAGAAAACATTAGCTTTTAGCCATAAGAAAAGGTACACTGGCTATCTTTAAATTAAACTAAATTGTACACCGTTCTATTAAATTCATTAAAGTGTTAAGGCTGCTCCTTCTTAATCACTTCCCAAAATTTCAAACTTTATTTTTCACTGAACTGCTTGCCAATAGTACCTTTACATTGTATTTCCCTCAGGAAAGATTGCTTAGAAGTCATAGGATTAATTACTTCAACCTGAAAGACAGCATGTCATCATATGAAATTAGCCAGCAATGAATCTTGGCACATTTCACTCGGAACAGTAAGTTTAGCTGCCTTAGCTGCAGACTTCTTGACTCCCACTGAGGATTCAATAATGGAAAAAAAAGCTGATATCTTGGGAGATGTAAGAAGCTTGGTATTTTTCTTGGCTGCTGTCATTTTTGTCTTATTTTTCAAGCCTATTTGCTTACAAAGTTACTTGTTTCTAGCTTAAACCAAGGGATTTAATCCAGGCACTCGGCATTGTAAAAGTAAGCGAAAATGTCTTTATTGTACATATAATTAGTACAGTTCTGTATCCCACTTGTATAGTAACATTAAATTTCCTTTTGTCCTACCTTTCTTCTGTTGTTGTTGTAAAGCATATGTTTCTTAAAAACTTAAAATACTTCATTACTTAAGTATCTTTCACACATATAACAGTCACCGAAGAGACTCTAACCACATTTAAAATATCTTGCTACACATAACAAAAAACGTATTCACTGTATATAACGTACAGTTTATATCATGAAATGTTTTATAAAATTACTAAGAACAAAAATTGTGTGTAGACTCATTTCTTTACTTAGTTTTTTCCCCTTTTAGTGTCCTCAACAGCAGTGACATAAAGTGGGGTATATGCTTTACAGTCCACCCCCAAGTTTAACAAAGTAAACAAAAGTCCAGTCTTTCTCAGACACTTTTTCTTGAAAACCATATTTCACAAATGTGATTAATGCTTTATAGTCTCCCATTTATTTATTAATTTCAGTATTGCTGTTCTTATTCCCATTTATTTTCATCTCCATTTCCCAACATCAGACTCTGGTTCAAGTCCAAGGTTCTCGTGATACTTGTTAACTCCTGTGCTTTACTTTATCTCTAAAACATTTTCCTTTGGAACATTAGAAAAGCGTTCACTGGCAAAGTCTTTTTATTGTCAAAGAATGAGAAGCATAGTCCTCTGTTTGCTGGCTCATGTTTTGTTGGTTAAACATTATTTTTTCTCCTTAGCCTGTTCTGCATCAAAGAATCTTTAATCCTCCAGGGAAAAAAACAATCTGCAGACAGCTGGATACAGCAGCTTGAATCTCATATCTTGTATAACCACAGTATATCAAACGAAGCAAATATCCTTCACCACAAAAATGTTCCAATTCCTTAGAGTGCAAAGGATTTATTATAAAACACTGCTGCTCGCATAAAATACAGAATATAATCTCTAGCGCCTCGGCAAACTTGCCTTTAACAGATTAAGATTTTTTTACCATTCAAACTCACACTTTTATACTAAAAACGCACCCACTCAATTACATAATTAATTAAATAAAGAAACAGTATTATATACAAGAAACACTAAACACTATAAACACAGTATTTAACAAATAGCTTTTACGATGAACCTTTCCACATGCATTCATGATTTAGCCCTATAGGACTCAATGTATTAAATTTTAAAATCAAACAGGTTTCTTTTTTCCTTAATATATATTTTTATATGTTGTTCATTCAAATATTCTCTCTCTTTTACACTAACACTGTCACTTTCAATCCCTCTGGATTACCATTATGGTATTTATTTAAATGCAACGCTATGGGACTAGTTTATTATTTTTTTATATCTCTAATATGCACTTTTATTCTGCAGGCAAATGTTCTCTTAGTTTCTCCCACATAAAATTTATTATACAAACATTTCAAACCATATACAACTCTCTCCGTTTTACAATTAAAGGTTCCATTTATATGAAATGGGACCCCATTAATTTTGCCAAATTCCTTTACTATATATTTACAAATACTATATTTTCCACAGGCTACAGTTCCCAATTTCTCCACCTGTTTCACCATTTGCACTTTTGGCATGTTAAATTTACTGTGGACTATAAAATATTTTATACTTCTCCCTCTTCTGTAAGAGAAACGCATTCTCTTATCATATAAAAAGTCTGCCTCACTTTTTACCACATTCCAACTATGTTTTACTTGTTCCACAATTTTTTCTGATAATACGGAATAAGTGGAAATAAAATAAATACATTCACTTTCCTGTACACTTTAACTTTCCCATGTCTCACATTTTTCTTAACCTTTTTCAGGCTAGCTCTCGAATCCACTTCCTTATACCCCCTTGAACTGAATTTATCATAACTTTGACTTAATTCCCATTCTACTTGTACTGGATCATTACACAATCTTTTAATTCTATTAAATTCCGTATATGGTATAGACTTTATAGTATGTGGAGTGTGAAAACTTTCTCCATGCAAGATGGATTCTATACCTTTAAATTTTTCTGTATATACAAGAATTAATATATTCACCCACTTGTCCTCGTAACACTACATCTAAATAATTAACTTCTCATCCTGTTTGTAAACCATCAAATCTGACTCCCATATTATTATCTTGTATTTGATCTAAAAACATTTTAACTTGTTCTTGCCCACCTTTACAAATAAATATCAAATCGTCAAAACAAAAGTATTTACACACATATTTCTTAAAGAATTGATTAGTATATATACACACATTTTCAAAATAACCCATGAAGATGTTCGCATAACTAGGGGCAAACGCTGCCCGCATTGCTGTACCTTGACGCTGTCTATACAAGTTGCCATTAAATTCAAACATATTATTCTTTAAGGACATTCCAATCAAATCCACTATAAATTCTACTACTGGGCTCTCTCCCATGTAATATTTTATTGCATGTATTCCATCTTGATGTTTTATGTTAGTATATAAACTAACTACATCAATAACCAAAAAATACATATGTTCCCAATATATATGTTTTATTTTCTCTAATAAATCAAACACATCTCTAATGTAAGATGGCAGTTTAAATACTGTTGGTAACATATATTCATGTAAAAAACATGATATCTTCTGCATAAAACTGCTGCTTGCTGACACTATGGGACACCCTGGTGGATTATTCATACTTTTATGTATTTTAGGTATACAATAAAAACATGACATTCTAGGATTTTTGATATTAAATTTTTCCTTTACATCTTTATATGAAAAATAGTGTAACCTATATCCTTTATCTATCAATTCCTTATATTCCTTTTGTGCTTCCTCATATTCTGTCATACTAATTTTTTTCATAAAAATCCTCCAAGTTTAAATGTGTGTAACACATTGTTAAATATTGTAAATAATCTAAAATAACCAATTCCCACCTTTATCAGATGGTTTAAATAGTAATTCAGCCTTTGGCTCAAATTCATCAAACATTTCCATTCTTCCTTTGTGAGATTATATTTAACTTCCTTGTTACTTTTAATAAACTTTTGAAATTCCTTGTCCACATTGTGGGTAAGTGATTTATTAAAATATTTTATACTCTCATTCCTTTGTGGAGGCATAACATCAATTTTTACCACTAGTGTCCAACTCACAATATGCATTTACACATTCATCAGAATAACATGAATAAAAACTATCATTCATATATATATATATATATATCATCCATACCAATCGATTCTTCACTTTCATCCTGCAAAATACTTATTTCATTATTTTTAAAAAGATCCATCAAGTTTAATTTATGACTAAAGCAAAAAAAAAATCACCTTTCAGTTCATAAAGTCTGGGTAAAACTGTAGGTATATACTTTAACCCTTTATTCAACACATTTAACTCACAGTCCGATAGTTCATAGCCAGATAAATTGACTACATACAGTCTGTTTGTTCCCTATTTGCATTAGATAAGTTAGTCCCATTTACCCCTTTTAAATGTTCGCTGGTTAGTATAACCCTCTCTGTATTGTCCTTGTCCATTCCAACTCCGTTTACGATTTGTCTGTGCCTCCCGAAAAGTATTCATTCCACCACCATTCTGTGGTTTAGGGAGCATGGGACACTCTTCTACATCCGTTTCTCCTTCCGTCTGCGACATACCACTCTCTCCTGAGGTGAAACCTTGTCCTTCTCTTCTGGCGTTGTTTCTCTTTCGTTCATACTGAACCTGCTGACGTTTGGCCTTCGGATTGGTCATCACTAAGAATGCTCGTTTGTTCTCATAATCACGTAAATCTTGATACAATTTATTCTTTTTACGCTCTATAACCACTTGTTCAAACACTATTAACTGTTCATTGGTTTTAATGAGAAATTGCTGCAGTTCATCATGTGTTACCTTATTTACAATGTTTTTACAGACTCCTTTAATTTCTTCTTTTAATTTTTGTTTTTAACCATATCTCTTTCCACTAATATACGCACCCATTCCAAGCTGCATCTATGGGCTGCTGCTACCCATCTGTCATGAAACTGCTCGTCTTCCACTAAAGATAAATCAAAAGGAGTGTAAGGATTTTTAACAGCTCGTAACCCCCGAGGTGTAATCTCCAGCTCTTCATATCTTTGTAAACTCTGTAAATTCAGAAACACTGACGTTTCTTTAAACAGCAATTTTTCAATATTAACATACATGTCTCTAATTTCTGGTGTTACAGAAAGTTCCGTTTTTTTACCCACTTTAGAAAACTGATTCTGTTGCCATAATTTTCTTTCTTGTTGCCACTTATTGTACACTGTTGAAACACCCTCCACAGAACTGGGCGTTTCTTCTCTGCCTTGTGTAACTGATGGAATAGACGAGCCATTCGCTCCATTAGAATTTATCAAGAAGCTATCCATAGACTTCTGCGTACCTTCCATAGCTGTTTCCCAAAATATCCTTGGCAACACCAACAAGGAATCACTGGCCTTTAATTGTATAACCACAGTATATCAAACGAAGCAAATATTCTTTACCACAAAAATGTTCCAATTCCTTAGAGTGCAAAGGATTTATTATAAAACACTGCTGCTCACATAAAATACAGAATATAATCTCTAGCGCCTCGGCAAACTTGCCTTTAACAGAGTAAGATTTTTTTACCATTCAAACTCGCACTTTTATACTAAAAACACACCCACTCAATTACATAATTAATTTTTGAATTGCATATCTGCCTGTGATTGCTAGGATAAATTTGCTTCTCTTCTGCCTGTTGTGCATTGAATAATCATTTCCACAAACACACTGTCACCAATTTTTATTACTTTTCCCTTCTGCCTCCGCTTTCTCAGGATCAACTTCCTTTCTGCTGGTATGATTGCATTTTACTAATATAGGTCTTGGCTACTTTATAATGGCCAGCTTTGGAACATACAGTCGATTGCCCATTCAGTTAATAAATCTTTCTGCAGAGCACCAGTACAGTTGCTGATTTTTGCTCTAATAAAGTGAATATAGTCTGTTCTTTCTAGTTTCTGTGATACAGCAGAAAATCTTAGGTTTTGTGTCTGATCTGTTTTCTAACTCTGCCATTTTTCTGAAACAGCTCTTCTTGGGAAGTTTTACCAGCCAGCCTTTTCTTCAGTTTTATCATTTATAGGTTCATAGGTTGGTACTGGGCTATCTGCCCGAAGGCATATATTAGCCCAGCCACATTGTGCGGTATTCACCGCCCCTTTAGTAGTTCCCTAGACCCTTGTACTAGCAGCTTAGTACCCTTGGCCCCTATCTAGTAGTGCTGTTGGTGTGAACTCCGGTGTGAACTTTCTGTTACCCATCCACTCATCCAGGTTCCTCTTGAAGAGTGATAGTGAGGGGCTCTGACTTATGTAGATTGGGACCCTGTTCCATAGTAAGGGAAGTCACTGCGAAGGGAATCTATCTCTTCAGCATGTTCTATTCATTGTTGTGTTGAGGTTTATATCCCTAGAGCGTGTAGCTCGAGTAGATTTGGTTTTAATAAGATGGAGCATGTTCAACAATTCTGGGTTGGACATGGCTCTGTACGTTAGACAGAGATCGCCTCTGAGAAAGCAGTATGCAACAGAGAACAGTCTTAGCTTTTTCAATCGTGCTGCATAGGGCAACTGTTTGAGGCCAGTAATCCTCTTGGTTAGGTAGGTACCTTTGTGGTCTCTCCAGCTGCTGGAGATGTCTAGCCAGGTACATTCCAATTGGTGCATTGTACTCAATAAATGGGTCTGATGAGGGAAGAGTAGAGGGGCACCATTACATCCTTAGATCTTGATGTGAACCCTTTCGTGATCAGATGGGTCACATCGAAGGATTTTCTAACCACTTTGGCAACATGGTTATCAAAGGAAAGCTGACTATCTACTTGGGTCCCTAGATCCCTTTTTTTCTTCAGATTTCAGGGGATTACCTCCTATGTTGTAATTTGCGGGTACTCTGTTTTTTCCAAAGGGGATTACTACGCATTTTTTTGCATTTAGCTTGAGACCATGGCTTTGACACCATGCATCAGTCTCATTTAGGCCCTTCTGGAAGATCTCCATGTCGGCCGGAGACTCTATTATTTCATCTGAATAAAGTCGTCTTCTATTTTTTCCAGTCATGTGGTGTTTGAGTAGATATGCTGTTTCAATATTTCATTTATTTTGATCAGTTCTGAGCACATTTGATTTATTTTTTCCTCTAAATTGTTGGAAGTTATTTCATGTAGCAAAGCTGAAGCTTGAATTGCTTTTTGCTGAAAAACTGCAGGACACTTCTCAGATAGCATTTTCTCTTAACCTTTTCTGGTTGATTTTCATTCACGTTCTCCAAATTATTTTTTTTTGCGGACATCCATGTGATCAGTTTGCAGCCATAGTGGAAGTCTCCTGTGTGTCTTTTCATTTCACTCTGGCCCAGGACAGTCCCACATACTTCCTTTCAAACTGGATTTGCTCATACAAGACGGGAGTTGTTTGGTACACCCATCATGAAGAGTCTTCATTTAACTGTCAGGGTGATATAATTTTGATAACATTTAGGCACCTTTTTTCTGAGGGCATGTAACAGGTACTAAAGGAGGGTAACAACTGTTAATGGAACAACATATATGTGCAAGTGAAAAGATTTTGAAGTTGGTGCCAATGCAAGAACCAGGAATCTGTTTATCCATCTGCTTCTGATTCCTGGTTTGTGAGCTGCTGACCCCTAGTCTTTCTTTTTTCTCTATCAAAGTTCATTTTGTTAGCCATTTCTGCATGTCTTCCCTTAGATTTCCCCCTTTCTAACCATTCTCAAGTAAAATGGTTTTTGCATCTCTTTCCATCTAAAGACATGGTTTACTGTTCCTTGGCATCTTAAATGTATGCTTTAAAAGCGTACTCATTTTACATTTGAAATAGCTGATTTTGCTGAACTGTGTTTAACACGGAGGACTATTTTACTCCTTGCTCTGATAGAAGAGTAGCTGCGTTGCAAACTGTTATGATGAGTCACCCCTACATCATTTTTCACTACGACAGGGTTTCTGTGAGAAGTAACCTTTCTTCTATGCCTAAAGTAGTCTCAAGAGTTTCTCTTGAGCCAGATTAGTAATCTTCTTGTCTTTTTCCATGAACCACAGTCAAGGGAGAAATGAGTCTTCACACTGCGGATGTTCACAGGCAGCTGTGATATTACCTACACATAACTCAAACCTTCCGGGAAGCTTAGCCACCTGTTTTGTCTCCTATGAAGGGAAGGTGTCAAAGCAGATTGTTTCCAGAAGGTTGTCTCATGCTATTGCCTTTTATCATACTCACCATAATAAACTACTCCCAGACAAGGTTAGAGGCCATTCCACAAGGACTGTAGTGCCTTTGGCAGCTTTTTGGAAAGGGGCGGACTTGAAATTTTCTAGATGCAGCAGCTTGGTCCTCTCTGTATACTATTATAGAGCACTACAAGCTGGATTCCTTTTCCAGGTCCAGAACAAGCTTTGATAAGACCATTTTTCAGAGCTCTTGAATTCCTAGTTTATTTTTCCTTCTTCCGTCCTTAGTTTTATAAACTATAGATGTCCTTCAAGGATGCATCTGCAGTCATAACAAATGGGTTGTCCTGTCGTCAGGCAGCCCTTCGGTCGGCCGGATTCCAAAGTCTGGGTCCGGCTTCGGCTGATGTCGCACTTCACCCGACGTCATCTCTGCTGGTCTTCAGGTATAAAGGCATCAGCCAACGCCATTTTCCTCCGTCTTTCTTGCCGCGTGGCGCCCGAAGCAGAAGCTGTTCGCAAGTGCCGGTCGGTCAGATCCAGAGATTACTACTACCGAATACTACTTCCAAGACTTCTAAAAAGCTAAGTACCCCGTTGGGGACTCTTTCTTGCCTCAGCCAATGTCAGAAAAAGTCAATAACTGTTTAACTTGTGGGAAACAAATACCTCATAAAGATTTCCACTCTTACTGCTTGCCTTGCTTAGGCCCAGACCACGACGTAGCAGCCTGTTCGGCCTGTGCTTCCTTCAACCGACGAACGCTTAGGCGTCGGTCGGAGTTTGCTGAACAGTTTTTCGGCTCAGATTTTGCCTACATTATGCCGTCGGATCCTCCGACTACCCAAATTGTTAAAAAACGCAAAGAAAAAGACCGACACTCGCGGTCCGCGGTTTCGGCCGAAACCACGGTTAAGCAAGCCACGAGTGTCTCTGTTTCGGCCGAAACCGAGAAAACCGGTCAATCTTCAGCCGAATCCATGACTACTACTGAGGCTCCTGCTACTTTAGTTGAATCGGCCTCAGAAGTTTTGCCTACTATTGTGGTTCCTAGTGATTTATCAGACACCATCCCTTTGGATGTCTCTACCCCAGCACGTGGTGCTGCTAGGCCTCCTGCAGCCATGTCTATTAAGGCCTTTGCCAGGGCTAAAGCAGCCAAATCTGTTAAATCAGTGCCTGTTAAGCCCCCCTCACACAGGCCCACTTCTAGTTCACAAATGCTTACTCTGGCAGAGGATTTAATATCCTTAATTAGGGGATCCCAATCTCACCCAGACAGGGCCTCTCAGCCCCAGAAAAGAGACCTAGAGCAGAGCCCCGAGCCAGTGTCCTCTGATGATTCTGCGGATGACTCAGACATTACAGACCAGCCAGAGGCTCCTTTTTCTACTTATGAAGATTCCGATGCTGAAGAATCCATTCCATCTGCCTCTCCACCAGAGAAATTTTCCTTTGGGGAAACCTTACATGCCATGAGAG
This sequence comes from Protopterus annectens, assembly GCF_019279795.1. NCBI lineage: Eukaryota > Metazoa > Chordata > Ceratodontiformes > Protopteridae > Protopterus > Protopterus annectens. The sequence continues at coordinate 165,049,864 of NC_056747.1, read as the reverse complement.
AACAATTCCAATGGCAGGGACAAGATTTCTCAGATTCAAGAAAAAGGCTTAGGACATTTCTGCACTTACCACAACATAGGCCCTTAGCTATACCTCCTGTACTGCCTGTTGTGGATGATGCATTTAATGATGTTTGCACTGCTCCTGATACTTTACCTCCAGCCCCTGCCAAACCAGATAGATTTTACAGGGTGCCAGACTCTCATCACCACCTATACAAGGCCCCTCTTGCAGATCCTGAGACTATATCCCAGGGGCCTAAGGCAGTAGCCTCGACCTCAGCAAAAAACCCTATTCCTTCTGAAAGGGAATCCAGGTCCTTAGAGAGATGGGGGAAAAAGTTTACACCTCTGCTACTCTCTCAGCTAGAGCTTTAAACTGTCAGTTTCATATGATCCAATACCAAGAGTTTATGCTTGATCAGTTAACTAAGAAGCTGTCCTCTGATGACTCCTTAGATAAGAAATATGTATTAGAAATGGTGAATAACATCCAACAGGTTAGTAACCATTCTTTAAAATGTGGCTATGATGCACTGGAGGCTTCATTTAGATCAGCCATGACTGGCACAGTGATAAGAAGGCATGCATGGTTGAAAGAACAGGTCTTGCCGGATCATGTTAAAGCAAAGCTGTTAGATGCTCCTATGGATAAGGCCAGTCTATTTGGTACACCTGCTCAGCAAGTAATGAAGAAAATGGAAGAGAAGGCAAAATCTGTACAAACAGTTAAGGATTTCTTACAGGTTCAGCCCCCAAGATTTAGCAGGAACTGGCCTGCCAAAAATTGGTCCTTTCCAGACTCCTCAAAATCCCAAAGAGGCAGGAATAGACGCTCTAGAAGCAGAAATCAATCCAGAGGAGGTGCCTACAGAGGACGACAGTGGCAAGGCAATAACCGAGGCACAGACACAACCACTGCCACTGCAACAGGACAATCACAGTGACTTGGCTCTGACACCGCCTGCCAGGGAGCAAATAGCAGCACCTTTAGGCGGAAAGTTAGCCTTATTTTCGAAAAATTGGCACTATATCACAAAAGACAAGTGGATTTTGCAAACCATAGACCAAGGCTACAGGTTCCACTTCCACACCTTACCAGTAAAAAGAGGAATGCCAAACCTACCTCCAAATAAAAAAACAGAAGCTCTAAAGCAGATAGCGGAATTAGCAAAGATGAGAGCTGTGGAAAGAGTACCAATAACAGAACAGGGCAAAGGATTCTACTCCAGACTCTTCCTAGTACCAAGAAAAGAGAAAAGTTGGAGACCTATTCTCGACATGTCCGTCTTAAACACATACATCATTGTCCCAAAATTCAAAATGCTGACCCCACAGCAACTTCTTCCCATGCTGGGCAAGGAGTGTTGGCTGGTAACTCTAGATCTCAAGGAGGCATACCTGCACGTCCCCATACGACCAAATTGCAGAAGATACCTCAGATTTCTTGCAGGATCAGAGCATTATCAATTCTCAGCATTGCCCTTTGGCTTATCTACTGCGCCCAGAGTATTCACAAAATGCCTGGCATCAGTAATCGCTCACTGCAGACTACAGGGAATCCAAATTTATCCATACCTGGATGACTGCCTGTTACAAGCGGACAACAAAAGCAAGCTGACAACAGATTTACAAAGAGTCATTTGCTTACTACAAGCCCTGGGATACACAGTCAATTTACAAAAGTCAAGACTGATACCATCCCAAACAAGAACGTTCTTGGGTGCGGAATTGGACAAAGTAAAACAAATGGCATTCCTAACTGCAGAAAAACAAAAACAACTCCCTCTTTACTTCTTGGCATTAACAAAGCAGAACAAACTAACAGCAAGAAAAGTACTGCAGGCCTTGGGCTTCATGGCATCATGCATAATCTTGGTCCCACATGCCAGACTGCATATGAGAAAGCTACAGTGGTACCTAAAGAATTTATGGTCTCAACACAGGCACAGCTTAGAAACCGAAATCCCACTAATCCCATGCCTGAAACAGGAGTTCCTATGGTGGGCTCAAGCATGCCAGTCAAACCCAGGCTTACCCTTCCACAACTTTCAAGCAAGCCAAACCATCACAACGGACGCCTCAGACCTAGGCTGGGGGGCGCACATGTTGGACAAATGCATACAAGGATTGTGGACTCAAGACCAGCTGCACCTGCACATAAACCAAAAAGAAATGCTGGCAGTAAAACTAGCAATCCAGAAATTCAGACCATTCCTCAAAGAAGGCCATTTAATGATAGGGACAGACAACACCACAGTCATGTGGTACATCAACAAACAGGGAGGCACTCATTCATACCCCCTATGCAGAATGACTCTGGACCTTTGGAATCTGGCTCTGAGCTACAACATCCAGTTACAGGCAATATTTGTGCCGGGAAAAGAAAACACCCTAGCAGACATGTTAAGCAGAACCACCTCGGATGCTCACGAATGGATGCTACACCCGGACATCTTCAAGGCCATCACAAAGAAATGGGGAATGCCACAAATAGACCTATTCGCATCCCCACTCAATCACCAGCTCAAAAAATTCTGCACAAGGACATACCACCCACTTGCATGGAAGGTGGACTCTCTATCCTTCATTTGGAAAGGCCTGACAGCATATGCATTTCCACCTCTTCCTTTGATGCACAAGGTACTACTGAAAATCAAAGAGGAACGCCCAAGGATAATCCTGATAGCTCCAAATTGGCCAAGACAACACTGGTACCCATTGCTGAGGAGCATGTCTCGGGGGAGAATGTGGTCAATACCCCTGATGCCTTTGATGTTAACTCAGAACAACTACAACATCATGCACCCAAACCTAAAACCTTGCAACTGACTGCCTGGAACATCACATAGCAGCAACTAACCCAGACCTATCCCAAAGGGTTAAAGACATTATCCTTGAAGCCCGCAGACCTTCAACAAGAAGGAACTATGCAGGAAAATGGAAAAGGTTGGTCATTTGGAGTACTGAAAGAGGAAAAGATGTGTCGAACATAGATATTGCTAACATCCTGGAGTACTTGGCAGAGCTTCTACATACAGGCCTGTCCTATTCCTCCATCAAGATACATGCATCAGCTATTTCAGCAGAATACAGCTTCGATCCACCTGTCTTTTCGCATCCTCTACTCAGGCAGTTCCTCAGAGGGATCAAGAATGTAAAACCTCCTAGGAAACCACCATTACCAGCATGGGACTTGAACTTTGTGCTAGAAAAATTGACACTCCCTCCGTTTGAACCAGCAGCAACAGCAGATCTTCAACACCTATCATGGAAAACTGCTTTCCTACTGGCAATTACTTCAGCAAGGAGGGTTTGAACTACAGGCCTTAATGGCAGTGCAACCCTTCCTAATCTTCCATCAAGATAGGGTGTCCATGAGAACTAATCCTACATTTATGCCTAAGGTGGTATCCAGAGTGTCTTTAAACCAGGCAATCCACCTACCTACCTTCTTTCCCAATCCACAGAACAGGGGGGAAAGACTGCTGCATACCTTGGATGTACATAGACAGTTACGCTACTACCTGGACAGAACCAAAGGTAACAGAAAAACTGACCAGCTTTTAGTAGCCTGTGCAACAGGAAGGGAAGGAAAAGCAATTTCCAAACAGACAATCTCTAAATGGATAGGAAATTGCATAAGATTCTGTTACTCCTACCATGGAAAACCAATTCCGCAGAACATAAGACCTCATTCTACAAGGGCTACAGCCTCTACCACAGCTTTCTTACGAGGAGTGGCAACCAAGGACATTATTGAGGCGGCTACTTGGACCTCCGTGCATACATTTGCCAAGCATTATAATTTACCTCTATACTCTAGATCCCGAGCAGGGTTTGCCACTGCTGTACTGCAAGGGATCCTAACTACACCATAATTTTTCTTCCTCCACCCCTAGTTTGGCTATGGTATTCTACCCATTTGTTATGACTGCAGATGCATCCTTGAAGGACATAGTACAGTTTTGTACCTACCATAAATGTAGATGTCCGAACAGGATAGCATCTGCAGTCAGGATTACCCACCCTCCTTCCCCTCTGTGGTACTCCTAGGGTATTTACCCTCCTAATAGCTAGCTGGGGGGGAGTCTCTTATGGTGTATTTGTATATATGTACATACATGCTTATTTTTTGTGTTTGCCTTCTACTTTTTTGGAAACATTGGCATTTATCCAAAATTTAGCTTTCCAAGAGGGCAACTGGCATCTGGGGCAAGAAACACTGAGGAAAATGGCGTCGGCTGATGCCTTTATACCCGAAGACCAGCAGAGATGACGTCGGGTGAAGTGCGACATCAGCCGAAGCTGGACCCAGACTTTGGAATCCGGCCGACCGAAGGGCTGCCTGACGACAGGACAACCCATTCGTTATGACTACAGATGCTATCCTGTTCGGACATCTACATTTATGGTAGGTACAAAACTGTACTTTTTATAAACTATCGTAATCAACTCAGATAGCCTGGGCTACTGCAAAAGTGGTCTAAATGTTGGAAATACTACAGTTATGTCAAACTTAACAGTAGATGCTCTTGTAGATCACTGTCACAGTACCCGTCCATCCCTCCCTCCAGCCACCACTTTGTTTTAGTTGTTTCTTTTTGTATTTCCCAGGTGTGGATATATAGACCCTTGTATGTGTAATTTACTGCTGGATTTGTTTCATAGAATTATCCTTTCTGAGCTCTTGCCTCCCCTTTTCTAGGCAAAAGAAATCTCCAACTAATTTGGGGTTCTGTCTTTTATACTGGAGCTCCTTTCTAGCTCCTGACAGAGTTCATGAAAGCCATCCTTCAGTTTTTAAAGCTAGCTAGTCACTGGGAGTAGGGCGCACACAGCTTAGGTTACTGCAACAATGAGATTAGAGCATCTACTGTTATCTTAAGCTTACTTACAGAACTATACTTTTTACTCTGCTCTTTATCTGTACCTGCATTGCCATTTACACTTGTCAGTAAACTTGATTAGGCATTGTAATAAAAGGTAATTACTTTTATATATTCTGCATGACAGTTCTTTTGATTGTTTCCGGTATGCTATATGCACATGTAATGCATTGCAGACTGATCTTTGATGCAGTTGCTGCCTGTCACCTCTGTTTGAACCCATGTAACTTTTCAGTTCAATACAAATGCTTGAGAAGTAAAACACGTAATACATTTTCAATCCCCCAACCTCTTTTAACTCTCAGCAGAAACACAAAAAATTATATACACTTTCCAGAAAGAGAAGTTAACTCCCACAGAGGGACAGTTGGCCTAAATAGACAGCTAGACCCACAGACTTTACTTGTTCTAAAGTTAGGTTTAATCTTCTTGGAAGAGCATGTTTTTGTCTGTTTTCCCTGTGTTGTACAGATACTGTCTCTCATGCTGTGTAATGTCAGTCCAGTTGTTTGTTTGTACTTTCATTAGTTTAACTAATATAGTCTGTTCCTTCCACCTTTGCTGGTACAGCCGAACATTTCAGGTTTTCTCTGCACTTTCTTTTAACCCTGTTATATTTTTGAAACTTGTTTTTTGAAAAACTTTATCTTTCCCATATTTCCTTCATTTCAGACTGATTCCCATACTTCCATCATGATAGTTTGCCTTATGATGTGAACTTGGACCATTTTATTACAAAAAGCTTTTATTAAATTAACAGATAACAGTAGTAGTATTGTCAGTTGTAAAATTTGTATGGCAGAGTATAAGCCGTGCAACAGGACTAATTTTTAGCTGAACTAACATTTTCTTATTGCCATGTACAGGATAATCAGAATGCGGATTTCCACCATTTTGGAGTTGATTTGTGTAGCTTGATAAGTGATAAGAACCCAGTGCCAGTAGTGATGGAGAAACTTCTGGAATATGTTGAAATGCATGGGCTATACACTGAAGGGATTTATCGAAAATCTGGGGCAGCAAACAGGATGAAAGATCTGCGACAGCGTCTAGAACAAGGTAGTTACTTTTCTGTGTCATCCAGCTCTTTACTTGCTCCTTTTGACCAAGTGTCAATTTAATAATGTTTAGTGACCGTTCTTTTTGTACTGCCTTTTTCTTGGTTATTTGGTCACTGTTTTACATCATGTGCAGGTTATATTTATGGAAAGGATAAGGTTCATAATGTGAGTTACTAGTGTCTTTAGCGAGTCTTACTTCTCTTTCTTGGACTTAGTATGCATTTTTATCTTGCATTAATTTGAGCAGGCTTGTTTTGCTTCTTTGTCAACTTGGCTTTGACAAGTGTTCAGCCTCTTATGTTTCATTATAAGTCCATAGGTAAGTACTAGCTACTACCCTTGCAGGCCATTATAAGCCTAGCCAGTTTCCTTTTTGGAGCTTGAATTAACCTGTCCCATTTGGTGTTAGACTGACCTTACCCATCCCACGCTCAGTAATTTTATATTACCTGTAGTGGGAATAACTGAAATTGCACCTTAGATAATTTTAGGGGACCCGTCCATGGTATAAAGCATTTAGGGGCTGCCTGTGTCCATTATTGGTATAGGGGGCAGTCCTGGGATAAATTTTCTGTCACCCATTCATAGATCCAAGTTGCGCTTGAATGTAGATATTGTTGAGCTTTGTTTTATGTGGCTGGGGAGTCTGTTCCAGAGCAGTGGTATCCTCTGCAAGATGTACCTGTCCCTCCAAACCATTCTGTTCTTGCAGAAGAGTTTTAGATCCTTAGACGTGAATTTCTGATGCAGTCTGACATTGATATGCAGTAGGTCCATCAGTTTGCCCTTGTATGTAGGATATTGAATGCATTGACACAATATAATATTTGGCATCTTTTGGTAGTTTGTACATAATGGTAGGGCTTCTTCATTTATCTAAAGTACAGGGTTTGATTCCTTCCACCTCTACTTTCTGAGCAAGTCTCTTTACAAGACAGTACTCAGTGGCACCCCCCAAAGGGCCACTTGTGTCCAGTGTGCTTGTTCAGTTAACAAAAAAAAAAAAAACTGTTGCCACCACTCTACATCTGTAATCTGTGACTTGTTTATATTTTTATGACCATGTCAGCACCGCTGGACAGAGCAAATTTATAAAAAGGACCTGGTGAAGGAGCTACCCTGTAGAATAAACTCATGAAACAGCATTTTACAACTGTGAGTGTAGCTTTGTAGGCAAATATCAGTATCTTCATTTTCGTGTTTACAAATTTTTCCTTTAGCGAGGGAAGTATTAATTCAGGTTTGCAAATATGCCATATTTTTGTGTGACTTGCAAAATATTAGATCTTTGTGCTAATGCCTTTCATTCCATGTGCATGACACAGTGCATGCTTTCAGTAAGTATGCGGAATCCTGAAACAGTTTCCAATGTAGAGCATTCTGTGAAAGAGACAATAGCAGTGTTAATGCAAAATATGCGAAGTGCCATAAACATTTGCTGTAGATAAGTCAGTATGTTTATTTTCCTGTGTCTCATAACCTGTGCTCCTTTCTTTCACCAATCCTTTTATCTGACCCAGCTTGACAAGCTTACATGTATTTCTCTCATTTTAGCACTGAATACATACTTGCCAGTACATTGACAGCAAGGACAAGCATATGGTAGATTTGTCCTGCAGTGCATGCCATACTCTGGTACAGATTACCCAGCACTCCGCTGACACTGGAAGAATGACATGTGCCATGGAGGCTCTGTATACAACTGGGTGTATTATGACCTCCTTGTGCCAGTCTTCTCATACGAGTATGCATACTGGTATGTCAACTTTGACTACATTCGGTAGTTATCATAACAATGTCCAATGTGGGTTCTCCACTGGGAACATCAAGGTCTCATTGTAAGCTAGGTATGTCATATACCAGTCACAGAACCAAGGGGTCATTTGTAGGAGCTGCTAAAAAACAAAATCTAAAGTAATGGTATGTTAAATACAATTCCCTGCAATATTTTCATTTATTAAATGCAATATATTTCAGCTTGTTAGAGCATGTAAACATTTTCTATATAAACATAATTTGCAGTACTAGTGTAAATGATACTAACACTTTACAGTAAATGTATAAAAACATATATTCACAGGGAACAGATGCAGTACAGTGTAACTGGAATAAAAGTTGTATGTGGTAAGCTTTACAAAGAATATCAGTGAGTCTACCATATGACCTGTAAATATTTTGGTATAAAACTGAATGAGAAAAATTAAACAACTCCGTTATCTGACTGTTATTCTTGTATAATAATAACATGGCGAAGGAGACAAATAAGAGTATACATTAAAATAAATATGTGCAGGAGCTGAGGTAACAGTGGTTTGCATTACTGTCAGGAGCTGAGGTCACACTGGTTTGCAGTACTGTCAGGAGCTGAGGTCACAATAGTTTTGCATTGTCGGTATTTTATCAGTCTGGCACTGCTTACTCAGTGCGTGACATCTGCTGATGTGAACAGCTCCCCTAACATAAGGAGCACAACTAATTAATTCCTTACTAAACTGATTACCAGTGCTTAAGTGTGCTTAAACATGTATGTACCCCAGCCTAGCCTTGTGGCATAGATGGATAAAGTTCTAACTCATCACGGTGGCCTATTTTCAGCAAGCAGCGTAGGCAGTAAAGGGGACAAGGAGGAGGATGGAAGGCTGGCAGTGAGCTGCCAGTGCCTGCTTCACCTATCCTGTAGGGAGGGTGGCAGGTCAGCTTTGCTGTATTGGTGACACTTGCATAAGTGCAGGGGTATCACCTGCAGCAGTGAGCCCATGTTGCAGAGATGTGCTGCTTATCAGGGGTTTGGCATGTAAGGCAGCATTCTTGTATGCACCCTCAGTGTGCAGCTATGGTAGAGCTTGGGAGATGTGGCAGAGAAAGAGGGGGGAGGCTTGATCCCTAATGTGCAAATGACATCATCTGCTCCCATTTAGCTCTGCTATCCCCTCTAGGAGGAATAAATAGGCTCTAGATTCTCTTTTCTTGGGAACAAATGGGTCAATCATATGGCTTGGAGGGTACAACAGGATTGATGGTCACTGTCTTAAAAAAAACAAAAAAAAAAAAAAAAAAAGTGTAACCCCCAACACACACATACCTGCCTCTATTAAAATGAATGAAGAGTTATCACAGAGTCTTTGACTAGCTGCTCATCCTTGGGAGAATGCTGTATTTATTCTTGAAAATCCTTTGGAGTATTGTCCTTACTTCAAGATTAACTGAGGCTGAGCAAAGGATTTTTATGATTGAGCATTGGTGAATCATCCAAAGCCACCAGAGAATGTGTCTCATTTGCAAATGAGCTTTTTGCCTTAGTGATTAAAGTTGATTATTTTGTATCAGTTGGTGTAATACTTTAGTGCAGCCACATTACTTCCTTGGTAGAACACACTAACATCTAACAGACAGTGGACATTCATCAAGTGAAAAGTATGAGATTTTTTTAAGAAATCAAAATGGTAGTGAAACGGCAGCCGATTGAGTTAATGTTTATGTAGGGGCAATTCATGCACTGATGCACTTGTTTTAAGGGGAGTATGTGGATGTTACAGATGACTAGATATTTAGGCAAGTAGCAATACCAGCGATTTTAAAATCAATTTTTTTCTTTAATTGCAGCAGTGGATTTCTAATGCATTTGTAAGTAGCTTGCAAAGCAGTGAACTATTTAATTGCTTATTAAGCTGCTCTGCTACAAGTAATGTTAGTGAAAGTTAAAGTATGCATTCCATCAGAAGTCACTTATGACCTGCTTTCAAGTCGACTGACAAGTACAGTGTTGCTTGGGATATCCCAGATGAGCACTTTAGAAGCTACTTGGGTTAAAATTTAGAACCGTTGAATATTTATCAATTTAGTTGTTTCCCTTTCCTTGACAGTGACTGCTTTGCTTCCATGCCCTTATATTTCCAGCCATGTAGTATATTGTCTTGGATAAAATCACAGACTTGATAATCTGCTTAATTGTCTGGTTAAATAAGAGATACCACATCATTATAAATGTTATTTAAAGTACATAAGGGTTATATATTATTATGACAGCTACTAAGTAAAGTATATATACATATATATATATATATATATATATATATATATATATATATATATTTAGAAAGCTTGTGAGGAAATTATTACTCTTTGTTTTACTTGGATCGCTTGTCTGTGTACTTAATAAAGGATTTTCGACTGGAAACAGACTGTCTGCCTTGCTTGGATTACTTTCGAATACTTAGTAATGCTGTACAATTATATATTTTCTATTATTATTTTTTGTTTTGTTTTGACTTAAGATGAGTTTAAGTTTGCTACTTCTTCTACTGTTGTCTGATCTGATTAATATACAGTGATTAACTAGAAATGTATGGACTGAAAATATTCCACACAGAGAAGTTTCTTACACTGTTTTAAATTGTATTCATTGTTACCTCTGAACACAACTGGAACTTGTATCAGAGCATGTGCAGCTTGTCTTAGGGGAAATCTTAATGCATTATTTGCTGATAACCCAGACCCATAAATGAATCGTAAAAGCTCTCCAAGTTATCAACTTCAGTTGTGCTTGATGCACTTTATAAAGCGTTTCTGGGCTTTCAGTGAAGTACTGTAGTGAGTATCTTTAATACCGTGACCTTTACGTTTAACATTGCAGTTGAATGACCTTCATAAAAATTCACACTACTACAAGGTACTGTACAAATCTGCACAGTACCTTTGACTATTCCCAAGGGGTAGATTAGATCTAAGTTGGTGTCTTCAGAATCAACAGATTTGTTACTCAATCTCTTCCACTGCTGTCTGTTATATCTGTCAAATAATGTACTATGAATCCTTTTAATCATACCAAATGTTTCACAGGTACTGTAGCCCAAGGTATTAAGCTGCTTTCAGTACTTCTCCAAAGACTCTATTTGACGCAGTAATCTGTACTTTTTTCTTGTATTCCCATTCACTGCAGATCTTTCTTATAGACTCTGATTTATATTCAGAGCATGTAAAAACAGTTAATGGTGAGTTGCACACATTATTATGTAGAGCAAGTACTTACTTAGACAATATACTCAGGTGATGTAGTGCATTCTACACCAGTAGAAAGCTTAGTGAAACACTTGTGTCTTTAGTTATCAGGATGCCTAGAATTTCATAAATGTAATCTCGTGGAAGACATTTTCCCAATCTTGGCTCCTTGAACTGAGCACTCCTTGAATGGTTTTACATGTACTTCCCACCCCAAATTGCCAGGTCACAGTAATGCTTTTTTCCCTGTATCTTGCCAGGAGGCTTGAATTCCTGTAGAAAATATTTTCATGGTGTTGCCTGTGGTTTTGGTGGATGTGTTCTTTAGTGAATATAACTGACCGTTTCTGGTCAGTGGGTTACTCTGCACCGTTTAATCATCAGATTTTTTTGGCAGGTCGTACTGTTACTGTTTGAGCAACTTTCATGTTATTCATCTCATCATCCATCACACCCGTTTCTATTTTTTTCTTTTTCTTTGCTTCTGGTACATGTACGTTTTAATATGACACTTTATTTCTCTTTTTGAAGTGATTGTAAGGTCTTTACTTTGACTTTATTCACAGTGCTTTTACTGATTGTAGTCACTGCCTGCTTGCTTGTTGCCAGCTGGTGTCAAGGTTAACGTGCCGAATCTACAGTTTTAGATTTCTTTTGTTCTCATTGTCATTCACAGTCTTTATCTTACAGACGTTCAAATCCTCATTCATAGCTTTAAAGTTGTCCACTCGAAAGCTCATTCCCTCTGCATGCATCAAGCATTTTACTGTGTCAAATTTGACTCTCTTAACAGTCTGCGTCTTACCTGATGAATTCTGATTGCACACAGTTTTATCTTATTAGCGAATCATAGTGATTATCAAATTCACAGTCATATACTCTGTTTTTGTGTCAGTCATGTGAACATGTACTAGCTCTTGAACCCATAGATTTACAATGAAAAACACATGCCCGAGTCTGAGAATTCTTTTTTTTTTTTTTTTTAAGCTCACAGTTAAGTTTGAAATTTGTCTTCTAAGACAGAAGTGCTGCCTTTTTTCTTCCTGTTAAGGCTAAAGATTAGGTTTATTTTTGTGTGTCTTTGTCCATGCATTTTCCCTGTACTTGGGAAAAGCTTATTGAAGATAACATCTATGCAGCCATTACAGTTTTTTTTCCCCCATTTTTTTTTTCCCTTTCCTACCCCCAGTGGCTGACTGAGAGAGATGAAGTCCTGCATTCCTTTTCCCTTTGAACATAAGCATTCCCACACATGCTGCATGACTACTGCTTTGTTGTGGCTTGGAAAAGGCATGTTCATGTTGAAGTATTGTGCTATGCATGCCATATCTCTCTCTCTCTCTGCAGTAGGGGCTTTCATTGTAGTAATGGAACTGCTTTCCTTTCTCCCAGGTTGACTGAGCTGGCATTGGCTGCTCTCTCATACCCACCATTAACAGCTTCTTCAGCATACTGGTTGCTTGCTACTCAGTTGTGGGTCATCTGGGTGAAAGTTGAGGTTTCTGTCTGCCACTGAGGCAATTTATGGTTAAAAATGTGATTAGTTCCTTATGCACCTGTAGGAACTGTCAGGGAAAGATGGGAATGGGCATTCATTGCCAGCTCACCTGCAGGGGGATGACTGCTCAGACTCACCATGTGAGTGACTCATAGTAGCATTGGGTGTTACACCCATATCTAGTGTGGGTCCAGGGGATTCTGCAAGGGGGGGGTGCTCCATTTGGCTACCATGTGACTTGAGGTGCAAGTTGGCCCACTCGCTATCCACCAGATTCTAGCCTCTGAGGGAACAGATGGGCATATGGACTTTCCAGGTAAGCCTGGGAATGCTTGGCTGCTGTCCCTGTAGAATGAATGAGACACCAGGGTGCAAGTAGATGAGCCATCAAGTGGGGTCCTATAGAGAAAACATTAGCCAAGAAAAGAGGTGCAGGGACAAAAGGTGCCCTCATTGGTGCAGGGACAGGTTGTACATCCTTCAGAAGTCTTTCTTGAAATGCCAAGTGGTTAATGTCCATAGTACACTGTTCCCATTAGCTTTAACATTCTTTTAAAGGTATAGAAACAAAAAGATTTCACATATGCGCACATATATATTGTATTAGTAGTAAATCCTATTAAATTGCTCCCAATTAAGTAACAGAGACTTGTACTTCACTTTTAATCAGAAAGAATATAACATAGTCAGTTATTCAATTAAGATCTAAAGTATTTCCTGTATTCAGTAGAGGTTGTAAAGATAATATTTTAAAAAACTATCTATAAATCACTTTGTTAGCTTTATTCACTTATTTAGTTCTTATACTGTACAGTGTAGTCCTGCCAGTCAGCTAATCTGAATGCAACTTCCTTCTTCATGCCTTTTCTCATGTGAGGGTAGACAAGCTGGTATTTGTCAAGCTGTGGCTGGAAATAGTTCTCATGTATCCATGCAGTCCTTGAGCATCCATAAAGCTTGTTATCACTAGGCTGAAAATCATATCTTGTGCAAGGAGTAAGCTCCCACTTGGAGTTTTGCATCTGTGAATTGGTCATTTGTTTCATGTCAGTAGTGCACAATGGATGTTCCCACTAAAGGAAACATCCCTTGAAGAATGTTTCATCTGCCCAACAGAGACAAAACTCTTGCTTTCTCTTCCTGTCAGCACTCCGGTGAACCTGCCACTCTTTAGTCGTAGATCTCAAGCAGCACAGTGGATTTTTGACACTTTCACTGCATTAGCAAAGGAACTTCGTGTTTACACATCTATCAAAATTTTTAGAAAACTGTTAGCGTGTTGTAGAGAGGACTGCCTGCCCACACATTGTCAAAAGCCTGTCATATATGTAACCAGTCTTAGTGATGAAGTAATTTTAACTGTAAAACATTTTGGTATTAAAATAAAATTGAATTGGATATGTAATTAGTTGGGAAGCAGATATTTTTAAGAGAATTGATGGCAGGGTGCTAAATGGAAAGTAAAAACTCTAGGCGTCTCTACGATGCATGTAGTGGGACCTCGTTTATGTAATTACTGCATTCCCTTAGTACAGAATGCAAATGGAAACTGAACACTTCTGTGTAATGTTACTATAAAATGACTGGGGGGGGGGGGTTTGATGAGCATGTGTGATTTTGAATGAGCCAGAATACAAGGGAGAGGGGTGACAATGGAAATGAGGTGGGATAGGTGTGTTTCAAGGTCTGTTAGTATGTTTTTAAGGGGAAAAAAAGTAGTAGATTAAAGTTTTTTGTTTGTTTTTTTAAGTGTGAAAGATTAATTTACACAGGTAATGTGTTTGTTGAAGATACAAAGAATGTAGCAGAAAGCATGTGGATGGTGGGCAGATATTAAAATATGGGAAATGTAGCTTTCTGAAAAAAAAATTTGAAGTATAAGGTTTGACACTGAGAAGAAAAGACATCAGGAAAAATAAATAAAGACCTGTAATTAAACATGAAAAAATAGTGGTTTCAACAACCTGAGAGAAAAAGCATTATCAAGAAAGTGCAATTGAATCCAGTTTTTGTTGATGGGTACATCTGGTGAAAGTACCATTGTCACCAGAGCATTATGAGGTTAAACTAACAAGCATTTTTGTGATGTGGAAGAAATGACTAAACACCTGCGAAGAAGTAATTTTTAGCAATATTAAGCATGAGGGACTTTTTCAAACTTAATGAGTTTTTCCAATAAAATAAAAATGAAGTAATATTAAGAAAGGTTTTAAAAATAAATGACTTGTTACAAGTGTGTGAGTTTTAAAAGATGCATGGAAAATGCAAATTATCCGAAAATATTGAGCTGAAGGTTGTAAGTATTAGAAAAGCCTGAGAGAGAGTGATGTTGCAGAATGATTTTATGAACGTTCTGTTTTGAATCTGGTTGGGAAGTTTAGTTGAAGGAATGCAAAATTAGCAAGCAAACAGGATTCCTGACCAATGTGTGTATATGAAGGTCTTTGTGTAGAGATTTTCTTTTTTGTTTTTTTTTTTCTTTTGTTTTATGTGTTTTTTAAACAGTAAATAACCCAATCAATTGTAAAATAAAACTATTTACATAGATCCACAGCTGATCAATACATGAAAATTATACATGATTATTTTTCAAGCAAGTCTTCAAGTTTAAGTCAGGATTTATACGAATGTGTAATATTAAAAGTTCTCATCTTTACAGTATGCAATTCTCTACTGCAAACAATTTTTGCCATACCAGCAAATTCAATACTAGATGCAGTAACTTCTCCAGTTTTTAGTAATTACTTTTCTGGCTGTAGCAAGAATAGACCAAAGAGAAGGCGCTTGGGTTTTGGAATTATTTCAGGAATCAGAACATTGAATAAAACTACATCTATCTGACCATAGAGCTTGAATGAAGTTCATTTCTTTCCAAAAATGGGGTAATGACTTCACTTTCATCATATGCCATATGCATCCAATCAGCTATTATGTCAGAATTGTATCAAAAGCATTTAATTCTATTTTATTTATATATAATTGTAATTCTGTTAGGAACGACAGAAGGTTTGTGTAAGAATTTCCAAGTGAAAAGTTTTCAGTATAATGAAGATGTAGTTTTATGTGTAAATTTTAATATTATTTTCTTGTATTCCCCAGAGAAGTCTTCATTATTAATTTTTGAGTAGTTCCAATAGTAATTGTCTAAATATGTGAAATCTAACTTGAGTTTTATAAATTTGTGACAAATGATTTATTTTTCATTGCATTGTTATTGATATTTATTAAGAATTCCAATAATTTGGGGAACTTATTATCTAGATTAAATATCTTATTAATCTCTGTGTTCACAAAGTCTCTCTATATTTGTAAAATTAACCAATTCTCATAATCTTGATTGCATTTGGACCTTAAATTTTCAACAGTATATATATATATGGATCTACCTGACTACATCGAAACACCAAAAGAGCGAAAACGACTTCACCGACACCACATAATCGACAGTTCACAAACACGACACCTCATACACTCAACACATCATAACAACAAACCAAACAAATCCCCTATCCAAAACCCACACACACAACACAAGCACACCAAAATCCTTACAAGCCAACACTAACCCATACATACACAACTATCTACAACCCTAACCCAAACCCTTACCCTAAGGTCCATCACTATCGCACACTCACCTAACCCGCGCCCTAACCCTAACTCACTTAACACGCCCCTAACCCAAAAACTATCACTACTGCACCCTTACCTAACCCGCGCCCTAACCCTAACTCACTTATCCCACCCCTATCCCTACACACCGTCAACATTGCACACTTACCTTACTCGCACCCTAACGTCCGTCACTACCACATACTTACACATCCTTTCCCCATCTCAGTGTTCTCAGCGTCGGTGTCTTCCTCCGTCGGTCTTCTGCCTTGTCGATCTTCTGGCGTCGGTGAAGTCGTTTTTGCTCATCTTCAGTTTTGACGTAGTCAGGTAGATCCATATATATATATATATATATATATATATATATATATATCCGTACCATTTAAGAATTGATGCCAATAAATTAAGTTACTTTGTTGTTTCAAAACTAGCATTTTGTTGAAGTTGAGTTTCTAAGCAGTCATTTGTATATGCATTTGGAAAGCTAGAAAATATTAAGTCTTTAATACACTGGTTAGAATATGTGAACTTTTGGAAAGAGGAAAAGATGCTGTTTAAATATGGGATTTGAGGACAGGGTGTAATTCCATTTACACAAAATATTTTAATAACCAGATAAAACTGTTGGGGGCTATCTGTTTGACTGGTTGCAGTTTATTCATTATTTACTACTAATAATTATTGATGTATTTGTTTCCATATTGAATCATAAGATGAATTTATCCCCAATGGTATAACGTTTACAGTTAAAGTAGAATGCAGTTTAAGTAGAATATCTTCATCGATGTTTTTGTTGGAGATGGTACTAAAGGTTGCAAGACGAACCATATTTCAAGAACCTGTTGAAAGTTTGTATCATTTCTTTCTTGTTAGACATACTGGTTATACCAAGGTATTTCATTTGATTGCTATTCCAATTGAAGTTAAAATAGTTTTTTGTATTTTTTTAATTAATTAATGTACTTGTGATGATTAAATCTTAAGTTCAAGATTTATTAAAACTGACTTGTA
Source organism: Protopterus annectens (assembly GCF_019279795.1). NCBI lineage: Eukaryota > Metazoa > Chordata > Ceratodontiformes > Protopteridae > Protopterus > Protopterus annectens. The sequence goes on along the minus strand of NC_056747.1, from coordinate 165,032,793 downwards.
AAAATAATTATATATTCTAATGAATTCTGTATATTTCTTATTGTTGGCAAAATATTATCAGCAAAGAGTTGAATCTTTAGTTTGAAATCTTTCTATCGTGATACCGTTAATGTTTTTATTGGATCTCCATTAGCAAAGGTTGCTGTAGCTAACGCAAAAAGTTAACGTGATAATGGACACCTTTGTTTTGTGCCCTTTTGTAGTTTAAAGGAATTAGAAAAGAAAATAACTTATTTTAACATAAGACAAAAGCAAAGAAAACAAAAAAACTAAAAATCTACAAATAATAAACTGAAGAGAAGGCACTGGGAATCGGACCAGACCAGAAAAGCTTTATACCAAACCAGAAGGACTTTATTAGCACTTTCGTCCACAGAACAAATAAGTGAACTTCAGATAAAACAACCATAAAAAGATTCCTTTTATGTGTGACAACAACCAATCAAAATGCAGCATAGAAGTTCCAAATTAATTAACTCACCCCCCCTAAAGCATACTATTTGGACCTGTTTAAAAAAGCTTTTAAAATGACATTCTAAAAGCTTGCTTGTATATGATACAAACCATACAAAATGTAATGCATAAAAACACATCTATGCCTAAATATTATAAATATTGTGATGCAGAAAACCTTAATATTTTTTAAAAACCTTCATGATTATACAAAAGCTCATCTAGTAAGGGCTTTTAATTTTAATGGACAGGAAATCGAGCAGTAGTCATTCAAACCTGGCCATTTAAAGGCATTCAAACTAAGGTGCCAAATACGTTTTTTTTTCTCCAGAAGGAGATCAATAGGATATCATCTTGGCCCTATTCATACTTTATCAATGGCCATATATCTAAAAGAATGCCCTGGCAACTGCTTAACATATCTTGTTCTTTTTCTAATTGCATATTCATGCTCATATTTCCTGTCTTTAAGTCTCAGATCAGTTTTACCCATGTAGAAACATGAACAATGTTGGCAACAGGCCAGATATATTACCCCCTTTAGAATTGCAGTCAAACCTCTGGGAAATCCTATACTCCTCCTCCCCAACCTGAAACTTACTGCCAGGATTAATTTTAGAACACCAAGAACATCTGCCACACCTAATCATTTGGGATTTAATATCCCATGGATGATTGATCAAATTTTCTAACACGGATTTGAAATTAACACCCCTTCTAAAAATTATCATTGGGAGGCATCCAAATTTATCCCTGAGCTGATTTTCTTCAGTCAAAATAGGCCAATTTTTACATCTCTCTGCGATAATCATTAAATTGAGAAATAAAGTGAACCGAGCTTAAAGAAAAAACAACAGGTACCTGTGTAATTAAACCCCACTCCCATCAGTTGTTCTGTGGGATAAATCCCTGGATCAACAGGAGACGCTAAAATAGGATGGAAATGTCCTAATGTTCTTTTGAAGGAGATCTCATTTTTAATTCGTTAGGTAATTGAATGGGATACTCCCTCTTCCCAAACCTAGTTGTTAAATGATCGCATTCCTGATGGAAATGATCATCCAAAAGTGATTATTCCAGTGGCCCTTACTAACCGTCCCTTCACTACCGATCAGCCCTCCAGGAAAACTATGCGCAAGTGCGCAATCCAAGAACGATGGTATTGGAGCATAAGGAAGAAATATAATTGCTTAATGATGAATCTATGGTTCAGCAAGCACAAACAGACACTCGTCTCACCATTGTTTGCAACACTGAAGGTTAGGATTTATATCTTTTCTGAGACTACTTTTGATACTGCTATGGAGGACTTATGTTCCAAAGGGTATGACTTTTGTTCCGAGCAGTAGGGCTAATATATCCAAGTATGTTGATAGATTTTTAAAATGTTTTTGAGAAAGTTAAATTTAAGTCTACTGTTAGATGGAAATGATTTACAGGAGGGTGTGTGTAGAATTCCAAGTACTTTCAACCCTCCTTTACATCCAGCTTTGGTTATATTTGAGAGGATTTTAGAAATATATTTGAAAAGGGGAACTGTGTTAATACAGGCAATTTAACTAGACAAGGACATTTGTTACTGGATTTTCTTAGAGAGACAGAAGTTACGAATTATAAAGCTGGGTAAAGGAGGATGTTTGCTTGTCATGGATTTCTTTGATTACAGAAATAGAATGGGAAAGTTACTGAATAATGATGCTTATGTTAAAGTCTCCAGAAATGAAATTAATGGCTCTTATAGGAGAGTTTATGGTTAGATTAATGACATGTTTATAGACCATCGTATTTCACTGGATATGTTTGATTTTTAATACTTCTATAATGCCCATCACTTTTGGAGTGTCGAAAATACACAGACATATTTAACCCCCCTATGCTCCCTGTTGTGGATGGGAAGAATTTTTTAACATCGGCATGTGCAAAATTTTGGGATGTGAAGCTTAAGGAATAGGTTAACTTGGAGGAACATATTTGTAAGGACTCCTGGAGTTTTTTAGTGGTTATTAATAAACTTGATTCTGAATATAATTTAGCCACTATCAACGTTAAAGGGTTTTGCATCCAGGAAGAAAGAGGTCATTTTCTCCCTCTACTCTTCCCTCATTAGGCCAGTCATCGAGTACATTGCCCCATTTGGCATGTACCTCACTAGACATCTGCAACAACTGGAGAGGCTGCAAAATTACCTCACAAAGAGGATCATAGGCCTTAAAAACTTGACCTATATGGACAGACTCAAAAAAACTCCCATCTATTCTCTCTCTCATATCATCTACTTAGAGCTGATCTCTGCTTGACTTGCAAAGCCATATCTGACCCAGCTCTGTTAGAAATGCTACATCTAAAGAAATCCTAATCCCTCCGCACCACATGATCCAGAGACCTCAACCTCATTACCACAATCAACAGAATGTGCTGGAGGGGCAGGTTCATAACCCAGAGATTGCCCATGCTATGGAATAGACTTCCCATACATTTCAAACAGAGCACTTCACTGGCCCTCTTCAAGATAAATTTTGATGAGTGGATGGGAAATAGAAAATCCACCCCGGGATCACTCCAGTGGCTCTACCCGACAGAGGCACTGGGAACTAAGGTTGGGTGGCACGATACCAGGGTAATCCTATGGGCTAGGCTTGTAAAGGCTCCAGGACCATTAGCCTAGAACACACCTATGACCCTATAATACCACAGGTTGAAGATACTCAATGGATTTCAGTTTTTTGAGGGGATAAGGGGTTCCACAGGATGACATTAACCTTTACGAGGAATTCTTTGAGATTGTACTCAGTAAAAGCTTTTTTTGTTATGAAGGCGAGTTTTGCTTACAAAAAAGTAGGGTAGCAATGGGCTCCCCATGTGGCGTGGTATTTGCCAATTTAGTAATGGCCTATTGGAAACAAATATATTTTTAATAGCATTTATTGGAGTAGTATCAAATTATATTTGCATTACCTTGATGAATTATTTATAGTCTGGAAAATTGATGAAACTGAGTTTAACATGTTTAGGAAGTATATTAATGGTACAACAAACTTTCTGAAATTTGGAATTCAGTACAGAAAAAATATCCTATTTGAATGTTAAGTTGGAAAAGGATAGTGCTAACAAGATGTACATCTCCAGGATTTTTAGAAAAAGCACCTATTCCAACAGCTTTTTACACTACTCCAGTTGTCATCCTGTCCATCAGAAAAGATTAGTAGTGAAAGAACAGTTAGTAAGGGCAGATCGAATGATCACTTTGGATGATCATTTCTATCAGGAATGCGATCATTTAGCAGCTATGTTGGAGAAGAGGGGGTATCCCATTCAATTACTTATTGAATTAAAAAATGAGGTCTCCTTGAAAAGAACATCTGGATATTTCCATCTTTATTTTAGGGTCTCCTGTTGATCCAGGGAATCACCCCACAGAACAAATAATGGGAGCGGGGGTTAATTACACGTGTACTGTTTTTTCTTTGAGCTCAGTTCACTTTATTATTCAGTTTAATGATTGTCACAAAGAGATCTGAAGGTTTCTTTGTAAAAAAACAAATTCCTATTTTGACTGAAGAAAATCAGCTTGGGGATAAATTTGGACCCCTCCCAAGGATAATATTTAAAAGAGATGTTCATTTTACGTCCGTGTTAGAAAATTTGAGCAGTCATATATGGGATATTAAATCACAAATAGTCAGGTGTGGTAGATGTTCTTGGTGTTCTAAAATTAATTCTGGTAATAGGTTTCAGGTAGGGGAGGAGGAGTATAGGATTTCTCAGAGATTTGATTGCATTATAAGGGGGGGGGTAGTATATCTGGCCTGTTGCCAACATTGTTTGTTTCTACATGGGCAAAACTGATTGGAGACTTAAGGACAAGAATTATGAACATGAATACACAATTACAAAAGAACATGAGGCTAATACCCTGGAAAGGCATTTTAAGCAGTTTCCAGGGCATTCTTTTAGATATATGGCCATTGACACGGTATGAATAGGGCCAAGAGGAGGTCCTATTAATCTCCTTTTGGAGAAAAAAGAACGTATTTGGCAACTTGGGCTGAATGCCTTTAAATGTCCAGGTTTGAATGACTACTGCTCTATTTCCTGTCTGTTAAAAAATAAAAGCCCTTACTAGATGAGATTTTGTATAATTATGAACGTTTTTAAAAAATCTTAGGGTTTTCTGTATCACAATATTTATAATATTTAGGTATAGGTGTGTTTTTATGCATTATATTTTGTATGGTTTGTATTATGTATAATTCATTATACAAGCAAGCTTTTTAGAATAATTCCATTTTAAAAGTTTATTTAAGTGGGCCCAAAGAGTATGCTTTATGGATGGGTGAGTTAATTAATGTGGAACTTCTATGCTGTAGTTTGATTGCTGTCACACATAAAAGGAATAATTTTCATGGTGGTTTTAACTGAAGAAGTTCACTTAATTGTTCTGTGGACGAAAGTGCCAATAAAGACCTTCTGGTTTGATACAAAGCTTTTCTGGTCTCGTCTCCCGGTGCCTTCTCTTCAGTTTTTGTTTTGTGGATTTTGCAAAATCTATGCCAACAGTAAAAGATTTCTTTCAGGTTCAACCTCCTAGGTTCAGCAGGAATTTTCCCTCTACACACTGGTCGTTTCCTGCACCTAGCAGACAAGGGCAAGGTAAGCCCTGCAGGGGCAGACCACCCAGGTCCCTATCCTAGGAACAGCAGAGAACCAAACAGTGGACCACTTCTGTCCCAAAGGCGGGGAGTTCTTAAGCCATCCTTCTATGGCAAAAACTCTGACTCCCTCTCCCTCTGCCCTCCTTTCACTCACCAGAAACTAGGAAGAAGGCTCTCTCTCTCTGCAAAGAAAATTGGCTTTTTGTAACAAATGACCAGTGGGTCTTCAGTATCATTTTTCAGGGATACAGATTCTCTTTCAACAAACTCGTAATTCCAAGATGATACCCAGACTTACCTCCAAGTCAGTAGGCAGAGGCATTGAAACAAGTTCAAACTCTCATATCCCAGGGGGGAAGTAGAACCTGTTCCCGCAAATCAAACAGCAAAGGCTTTTATTCAAGAGTATTCCTTGTTCCCAGAAAAGAGGGCACTTGGCACACTATCCTGGATCTATCCGTTCTGATTACCACTCTGGTGTCCCCAAATTCAAAATGCTAACTTTGCAGCAGCTGCTGCCTATGCTGACAAAAAATGCCTGGTTAGTGACCCTAGACCTAAAATATGTCTACCTCCATAAGGGAATCCTGCAGGAAATTCCTGCGCTTTAGAACATGCTCACAACACTTTCAGTTCTCTGCGCTACCTTTGGCTTATCTACTGCTCCCAGGGTATTCACCAAATGCTTAGCCCTGGCCATATCATTTTGCAGACAGAGAAATATACAGATTTACCCTTATGTGGATGACTGCTTCATTCAGGCAGAGTGCAAAGAAAAGCTGCTCGAGGATGACCTCTTTGTCAAAACCCTCCTAACTTCCTTAAGATTTCAACATCAGTGAGAAGAAATCAAAGCAAACTCCCTCCAGGAGGATCATTTTCTCGGGAGCACTGCTGGACACAGCATCCCAAATGGCCTTCCTATCCCCGGAAAAGCAGAGCTTCCTGCCTGTCTGCTTTACCCAGCTGGCTTCCAGAAGTTATCTCATGGCGAGGAAGTTACTGCAAGCCTTGGGGTACATGACATCTTGCAGCCTTCTAAGTCCTCTGGCCAGGCTTCAGATGAGAAAACTTCATTGGTATCTAAAGAACCTTTGGTGTCAGCGCACTCTGCCTCTAGAGACCTCTCTCCCTTTGATCCCTTGTATAATGACCGAGTTTCTGTGGTGATCAGGGGCCTATGCCAAGAACAAGTATCTTCCTTTTATCCTCCGTCCTACCGGTCACACCATCATCACCACCGATGCCTCAGACATTGCTTGGGGCACTCACCTAGCTGGCAGGTGCACCCAAGGTCTTTGGGATGCCCAGCACCTTCCCTTACACATCAACCAGAAGGAAGTGATGGCTGTACGAAAGGCTCTTGCATTCTTCAGACCCCATCTCAGGCCAGGGGTTCTCCTTATCAAAACAGGCAACCCTACAGTAATGTGGTACATCAACAAACAGGGAGGGACCCAATCTTATCCTCTTTGCAGGTTAGCCATGAACCTCTGGCTGACAGCCACAACACCCTGGCAGACCACTTAAGCAGAAACTAACTGGACCCTCACAAATGGCAGCTCCACAGAAAAATCTTTTTGCAAGTCACTCAGGAGTAGAGAACTCCAGAGGTGGATCTCTCTGCTTCACACCTCAACCACCAGCTAAAAAATTCTGTGCCAGGGAGTATCATCACCTAATGTGGAAGGTGGATGCCTTTACCTTCCCCTGGAGCTCCCTCTGTGTGTACGCATTTCCTCCTCTGCCTCTTACTCCCAAGGGTACTGATCAAGATAAGGGAGGAGAGACCAAAGGCCATCCTTATTGGTCCATATTAGCCCAGACAGCATTGGTACCACTTACTGCGCAGCCTGACATCACAGCCTTCCAGGCAGCTTCCCCGGATCTCAGACCTCTTGACTCAAGTGGGAGGGGGTGCTGCACCCAGACTTGCAGACTCTCAAACTGTCAGCATGGCTAATTCTCTAAAAGCAAACAAGGGGCCCTTGTTAAGCAAGCAGGTCCTAGACATTATCACAGAGGCCAGAAGGCCCAGCACCAGAAAATCTTACGCAGGGAAATGTAAAGTCCAGAGTGGGCAGTTCCTCATAACTTCCATCCCTCTCATCCTGGACTATCTGGCGGAGTTACTCAATAGTGGCCTCTCCTTCTCTTCTATTAAAATCCACACCTCAGCCATTTCAGCTTATTTCGATACAGACCAGCCTCTGTTCTCACACCCTTCGATTAAACAATTCGTCAGAGGGACTTATAATATCAGACCTCCCAGAAGGCCACCCACACCAGCCTGGGACCTGATATATGTTTTGACAAAACTAACTTTACCACCCTTTGACCCTCCTGCTTCAGCAGAACTGAAATACCTCTCCTGGAAGACTGCTTTCCTACTAGCTATCACCTCAGCTAGAAGGGTCTCAGAATTTCAGGCACTGATGGCCATTGAGCCCTTCATCATTTGCCATGCAGACAGGGTCTCCCTGAGGACTAACCCCCCTCCTTTATGCCCAAGGTGGTCTCTCATGTGACTCTCAACCAGGCCATACATCTACCCACCTTCTTCCCTAACCCTCAAAACAAGGGGAAAAGAATTCTGCACTCACTAGATGTGCACAGACAGCTCGGATACTACCTGGATCATACTAAACTCTTCAGGAAAACAGACAAACTTCTTGTCAGCTTTGCCCCAGGGGCAGAGGGGGAAGCCCATTTCCAAGCAAACCATTTCTAATTGGATATCACACTGTATCCATTTCTGCTACTGATTATATGGGGAACCATCCCCTAAGTCTATTCGTACCCATTCCACTATGGCAGCCTCCACTTCCACATCATTCCTCAGAGGCTTTCCCACCAGGGACATCTTAGAAGCTGCCACCTGGACCTCTGTCCATACCTTTACAAAGCATTACCACCTACCTCTTTTCTCTAAGGCTAGGGCAAGGTTTGCCTCTGCAGTTCTGCAGGGTATGCTTACCCATGCCTAGGTCTCTAATCCTTCCACCCCCTCTCCTCAGCTTTGGGAATCCTCCCACAGGTGATGACTACAACAGTGAAATATGAAGAACATAGTACAGTTATGTACACTTACATAAATGTAGAGGTTCGAGTGTATTCACTATTGCAGTCCTGGTTTTCCTCCCTCCTTCCCCCTTATATCCTCTTTCCTTAGGGAGACATAAGCTTCTTATGGTGGCTTTTAGCCACCAGGACCACTTTCCCATATTTCCTTGGGCTTTTGACTGGTTAGGACAAGAAAACCGATGTAATGGTGTCTGCTAACTTGCTTTATAGCACTGATGACCTGACATCAGTCAACAAGCGACAACAGCCAACGTAGAAAAACATCGACTTTGGTATTTGGGCCGGCCGAGGGCTACCACAGCATGGAAAACCCCACAGGTGATGACTGCAACAGAGTGAATACACTCGAACATCTACATTTATGGTAAGTGTACACAACTGTACTTTCTCTTTCTTGCTCTTGTAATGAAAAGCTCCTGAATAGAAGAGAGGTTTGTGCCCAAGATTTTCTCAGCCACCCTCACCACCCTTTGTAGTTTCTTCTCAGCAACTGTGCAGTTGCTGAACCATGCTAAGAAGTTGCTAGTGAGGATGCTCTTGTTAGCTCCCCTATAAAAAGTGATGAGCAGACAGTGGGAGCCTGGCCTTTCTCAAGAGGTGAAACCTCTGTTGAGCCTCCTTCACTGTATGGTTAGTGTTGGCAGCCCAGCAGAGGTCATCAGAGATGTGAAGGCCCAGGAACTTGTCTGTTTTGATTTTCTCTACTACCTTCACATTGATAGTGAGTGGCTGGTGAACTGTTGCTTTTTTCCTTAAGTCCATAATCATTTGTTTGGTCTTATTAACATTCAGGTCCAGATTGTTCCTGTCACACCAGGCAATCAAAGTGTTCACCTCATCCCTGTAGTCATGTTCATTTCCATCACTAATGAGACCCACAACTGTGGTATCATCTGCGAATTTTATAATATGTTTTGACTTTTGTTTTTTACAGTACAGTCATGGGTGAGGATGGTGAAAAACAAGGGGCTGAGCACACAACCTTGGGGAACACCAGTATTCAGGACTATGTGTTGAGAGATCATGTTTCCAGCTCATATCCAGTGGGGTCTACCAATCAGAAAGTCAAGAGTCCAGTTACATAGGTGCTTATTTATCCCGAGTTTCACAAGCTTATTCAACAGTTGCATCAATATCACAGTGCTGAATGCAGAACTGAAGTCGATGTACAGCATCCTTACATAGTCGTTCCTCCTTTCTAGGTGTTTTAATGCACGGTATAGTATGACTTGATATAGCATCCGCAGTCGATCTGTTTGCCTGGTATGCAAACTGGAGTGGATTGAAGGACTTGGGCAGACTTGCAGATAGATGTTTCTTTACAATCCTCTCAAAGCACTTTGACTGAAGTTAAGGCGACCTGTCTGAAGTCATTGAGGCAAGTAGGTTTGGGTTTCTTTGTAAGTGGGACAATACTTGTTTCCTTGAAACATGAAGGAACTTTCTCCATAGCAAGGGATGAGTTGAAGATGTGTCTCAGTACCAGACATAACTGATCAGCACACCCCTTCAACACCTTGCCAAGTATGTTGTCTGGTCAAGCTGAATCTTTATCTTCATAAGCTGTTACATTTTAAAGCTGTGTAAATGCAGTAAAACATTTTAGGTACATTGTTGTATTGATCATAATAGTTTTACTCATGTTCTCTTTCTCTCATAAGCATAACAGAGTGTAAAGCCCATTAAACATAACTGCTTTTTATGAGGGGGATGTGGTAATGGTGAGAATCATATTGTCCTCTAGATGGAGAATGTGGTCAGGATGTACTTTTTTCTTTTTGACTCATTGCTGTTCACTCTGCCTTGGACCAGTTTATTCCTTAAGTTGACTGTCAGTTGATTTTGTATAACCACTTTGCATTTGAGTCCCCCCTCACTCAAATGTGGGAGATAAACCTTTGGATGTGTGTAGTGGTACTTTTGCCCATCTTGTTTGTATTGTGGGGTGAAATCCCTGTACTTTTTCTTGGTAGATCTAATCATAATCATCTTAGTTTTACTTTGCCCTTTCCTGGACCTCTGAGTATAGAGAGACAAACCCTTGAGTTTATTGCTTACTTATAATTCATCCACAAGTGATTTTAGGGTTGCTGTGGCATTGATAAGTGGCTCTCCCACCCACTGAAAAATCAAGTTTGCTTTTGTCCAGGTCCCCCTCCTGGTCCTAAGCATCCTGGCTGCTAAATGATACTTGGCAGACAGTTGGTCACCACCACACCTACATTTCCAGTAGGATATGCGTTTCAGTTTGTGAAAGAAAAATGTATGGCATGTCATCTTTGAGGGACAACTTTACTTCTGTATTTTGATTCGGGTGGGATTGTTTCTCTTAATTTTTTTTTTTTTTTTACTTTATATGTTACATTTTTTTTATTACTTTGTGTATTACATTTGTTAGTGTAATACTAACACACAAATCATCATAACAATGATATTTTTTTCACTGTGCAGATCCGGATAATGTGGTGCTAGAGAATTACCCCATACATGCCATTACTGGTGTCCTGAAACAGTGGTTACGAGAGTTAACAGAGCCTTTGATGACATTTGCACAGTACAAAGAATTCATTGCTTCTGTTGGTAAGTTGTAAGACAAATGTATTTCAGCACAAACTAGCAATCCCAGGCATTGTTTTGGTTAACCATGTTTTCTCTTACTTCCCAGTTAATAATCATTCAGCAGAAGAAAGTATTTTGTTTCCCTTGCTGCAGTGCCAAAGTGTGTCAAGAAAGTCAAAGGCAAAAATTGGAGGTGTCAGTGCAGGGAGTCCTGTAGTATCCACTTCATTGCTTTTCTTCATTTATTTTGGTTCTGTTTTGATATGGAAATGGCAGTTAAGTAAAACCCCATGGAATACGTAGATAAACAGTATTGTTACTACTGCAAAGAAACATCAACTGCATGTTTATTTCTCAAGCTCCACACACACACATCAGCTGCATGTTTATTTCTCTCACTCCCCACAACACTTTTTGTGTCAAAATGTTAGGAGAGACTTGCTCATAGTCTGAGCCTGTTTACCCATCATTTTATTTCATCCCAGGCAAAGTGCAGTAATTTTTTTGATTTAAAGGAACATAGTGGATCTGTTTTTAAGCCAGTATTTATTTGCCTTGCTTGCCACAGAAAAATGCATTTTAAAAGTACTGTTATCTCCAAGTTTAACCGTACCCTAAGCCACATTAGTGAAGTGTGTTAACAAATTAGTCATGTTGAGCTATGTCATAGGGCGGAAGCTAAAGCCAGCAGATGCTGGGATGTTGTCCTAAGCATAGTAAAACCAAAAAACAGACAAGTATTGACACACTGCACTGTGTGTGATACTAGTGACCCTTCATGGTAGCAAGGAGCCAGCAGAGGGCAGTAAAGGGATGGTAAGATGCCGGAGGAAGCAGAATAAAAGTCTGGGCTGAAAAGGCTTTTAGCTGTAGTCATCAGAAAGGTAGAAAAGGTACATGAAATGCAGCTTAGAGACACTGTGTTCACTCTAGTATACGAGAAGTTAGAGTTGCCACCTTTAATTGTAGCTAAACAGGAATAAGGCCACACCTCTTGCATCACCAGTAACCCCTGCCCATCCCCACCCCTCCACACCTGTGTTCAGCCCATTTTGTGACATCACGGTGGCGTCAACAGATAGGAACACCCTCTGTTTCCATTCCTGATCCCTGCTTTCAGCCAATTTGCTAAGCTTTTCTGTAGAAAAGCATAGTAAATCAGCCGATTTAACAAACTCCTGTAGTCTGCTTCCTTTTTTGAAACAGGATACTGGAGTTTGTACAGTGGTTTTCAGACTATCGGAGAATCAATTTATTTTCTGGATAGTCCGGAAAAAAAACTGATAGGTAGCTACGAGAAGTAGCTTTTTGTGACAAATATTGTGCTCTAATGGGTTGAACTACTTGAATCAATAGTTAAGACTAAAACATTAGAAAAGTTGTAAGCAGACCTAAAAATTGGGAGGAGAGAGGAGTTTGTGGGACATTTGCTAAAAGGTGTCTGCAACAGCTGGACAGTAGATAAGAGTTGTAGTCTCCATATGGCATGTATTTGTTCATATATGTATACATTACAGTAGAGAGCCTGTACAAAGTGTGGTAAATACTGTTTGCAGGTAAATTGAAAATTATATTTCTGTTTTACACCCCAATAAGAATAAAATAGTTGGGATGCTACAATGTCATTTATTATGCTCAGGTGGATGACTGTTCATCTGGCATGGTTTTGAGAGCCTTTAGATGACCCTAGAGTGGAGCATGCCTTCTCTCCATACTCTGTGGAAAACAGGGATCAGATAACTTTTTTTTAATATATGAAGAGGCAAGCTCACCGGTACATCTTCCCATCCACCCTGACAAGGCAGAATAGCTTGAGGTGCAGTTGTAGGAATATAAAAGGACCACTGTACCACAAAGTCACACATTCAGAGAGATTTATTTTAAGAAATTTACTTTGAAGGTTGGTGAGAGAGAGAGCCTGTATTGCAGAAGTGGTCCCTGTATGTAATAGTCCCCAAATCCTTTTTTCTGTAGTGCCACACAGTCTCAGTTATGTCGGTCTGTTCCTGTTTTTTTCTTGTCTCACCGGACTGCACTGCTTTGTGCATTGATTTTCATTCATGTTCCAGCTGTTCTCTTTTGGCTTGACTTACAAACTGCATTGAAGTTTGCTGGAGGTTGACCTGTCTGATCATGTCATGCATTGTGGTGTCACTAGCAAGCCCGTTGATGTTCTGTGTGCCTATCATGTTTGACATGAATGTTGTAAGCAGAAGTAGCCTAGTAACTGAGCATTACTGCACTCCAATAATCACTCATTTTTTTTTTTTTTTTTTTTTTTTTGTGGAAACAGTAGAAACATTAATGAGTCCTGGCATTTTATGGACTGGTATTCAAAACCAGAGTAAAGAAAAAAATATATAATTTTCACCTTGTAACAAAGGACTACACAATCCAAGCTTGTTAGTAGCACAACTAATTACCAATTTTCTTTTTTCCCTAACACTGAATGCCCTCATGGGGCATACATTCTTGCTTTGCTGGAAAGGTACTTCTTGCCTGTAATGCACTGTGAGTTGCAGGCAGTATGCTTAATTTGCCTTGGACTCTCCTGTGAGTTCACATTTCCATCCACTTTAAGTGTAATTAGTGAAATACAGAAATACTGTACGTTTGTGAATCCTCCGTAAATGATTCCTTGACTGTTTCGTTCTTACATGTGTGTAATATAGTCTGTAAAGAAGTTCTGGCTGATTTGTAAGGAAATAAGATAACAAAAAAACTAATTTTGTTGAGTTTTAAGCCTGGTCTTATGTACTCAGTAGTTATCGTTTTTTTTTTCTTCTTTAGGCCACTAATTATGGTTGTGAATTCTCAAAGCTCTGGTAGGTTTGTGGACCCAAGTAAAAGAAAGAATGAATTGGAAATAAAAAAATGAGTCCTTATTAGCCTGAATAGTTTGAGACCAAACAGTTTGAAATAAGAGCTACAGGTAATTGTGTGTGTTTCCTTTGCATGTGATAGGCATGATGAAGTAAGAGCAAGGGATGTAATTTCCAACAGAAAGTGTCAAGAAATTGTAATCAAGACCTGACATGGTGTGGACTACTATTGCTGACTGGGACAGAAATGTCAGTGAGAGGAAAAATCTGCTATGTCCTTATTTTTCATTATGTGCAAATATGGGGACCATTCTTTAGGGAGGAGAATATTAAGGAAAGGAAATGTGATTAGTATATAGTTGTCCTTTAAGTCCTGCTCTGCACTTTGTTCTAAGTCTGCCATTAAGAGGACATGCCTGTATCTCTCCTCCTCCTTTCAATTTCAGCATTGACTTCCTAACCATGGATGATGGGAAATGTGGGAACAAAGGCCTACTCATCAGGGCAGTTTAACAACTGCTTGTGTAAAGATGTTGGCAGGAGGAGATTTGTGCTTATACTGTTGCCTTGGTCAAATAATTAAGTTAAAAAAATTCATTCCTATGTATCCCATCATTTATTTTCCAGTAACCTGATTTATCCTTTACAGGGTTGTGGGAAACCCAGACTGTATTCCATCAGCCTATGGTTGAAGGCCATCAAAATCAGTTTTTTACATGGTGCCAGACTCACAGAATGCACATTGTCACTCACTGACATGCTGGATGCACAGCTGTGGATAGTATGGTGAAGTCCATTTCATCCACTATGTGTTTTTGAGAAGTGGGAGAAGGTAAGCTGTCGGGGGTAAGGGGGGGATCCATATGGATATGGGTAGGAGAGTCAGACTCCACATGGAAGACACCTCAGCTGAGAACTGAATCAGAAAACATCTTGATGTTAGATGGCAGTGCTGCTCAGTGGCCTTTTTTATAGGTTCATAGGTAAATACTAGGCAAGAAGACCACTACAAGCTTAAATAAAAAAAGCAAAATTTTGAAGTTCATTCTTGCCTCAAAGGCAGCACGATAAAGTAGACCAGGGGAGAATTTAAGGCTGCCCATCCAGTAGTGTAGTTTGATCTTGAAAGTAGCAAAGATACTATTGTGTTTTACATGTATTAGAAGTTTGTTCCCGAGGTGAATGTTACATTAAGATAGGAATCTATCATGTCAATATGTCTTATTTGTCAGTTGAAAGCTTACTTCTTTTAACCAGGTATTTGATGTACCATTTTTTCTTTGAAGAAACTGAAGCTCAAAGAGGGTTGGACCTGTCATGGTATGAAAAGCTAGACAGATTTTCACAGCGGAGTCTTTAGGAGACTGAGTAGAGAGAGAGGGCTGACATTCTGTCCTTTTAATATTTTTGAGACCATTGATCTTTCTAGTTATGAATCTCTACGATATCTCACGTTGAGTGGTATACTTAGACAAACAAATGCCAAACGATGTTTTATATTCAGTAGTGGGTCTGATGAGATACAGACTTTGGATGTAGTGGAAATACCTTTGGAAATTAGATGAGCCAGATAGAAGTGATGCTCAAATGATGAGGAATTGTCAGAAGTGTATGTCAGCTGTATAGCATCTATATATGCATACTACGGGTCTATATTATAAACCCGAAAGCTCTAAACAGTGAACACTTGTACATCGACACGTAAAGAGCGATGTGCAATAACAGTGAAACACGTATTCAGTGAAAGTGAAAACATCAAACATATTTGTTTAGCCAGCAAGCGTGATCCTGGGGATAAGGAAATATATCTTTTTCCCCCACTGTAGTGCAATCTCGGAGTTGGCATATTTAAGTAGCGGGGGTGTGGGGGGTGCAGTCCCCCACACGGGGAGTGCAGGGGTCTTGCCCCCCGCCTGCAAAAGTGTGGTATTGTACTTTTATTTAGTTAATTTCAGTATACCTGCATGGCGCTATTGGTTAAACAAACCCGTTCTGTGTTTTGAATTTCATTGAATATGTGTTTTGCTGTTATTGTACATCACTGTTTGTGTCGATGTACATGTGTTGGCTGTTTAGAGCGTTTGGTTTTATAAAAGACGTGTACACTACTGATAACTTGTTTGCTTTCAGAAGTGACTTCTAACCACATGGGTTCTGTCAGACAACCAGTTAGCTATCCACTGCACAAATAATATTTAGATTTTTCACCAATTCCTGCAAGGAAAATAGTGTAATTATGGATGCATTTGTCTGTTAAGTGCTGTATTTTATATCTCTTTTGGGTCAGCAAAAGATTTAATACCACCACTTCAAGATATTCTGTGTTCTGAAATTCCTTTTTCCATCTCAGCCATGTGTTTAGTGCCTTTAATGCAGAGACTGAGAATAGACTCGTATGAAAAGTTGTGTGTTCTACCCCTACCTCTGAGTTGATTTCTCACTGCATTATCCTCTGTAGGTCTCAATGTATTTGCATTTTAAGTTCATGTTTTAAGTACTTTCTTCTAGAACATGCACTGCCCAGTCATGTCTAGCTTTGGGTAGTATAGAAGGCTTATTCCAGTTTAGTAAACAAATTGGTTATGTGTTGATGTAGTGGTCTGAATTTTGTCTCTGAAATTCTGGAGGCCCAGGTAAAAATACAGACTTTGGATGTTGGAATGGCAGCGTGTACAAGGGTGAGCAAATTGGCTTTTAATAGCTGTCCTTCCCTGAGGGTTGGGGTAGTAGGTGATACCTGTGAGTTGAAGCAGAGGGGTGAAGATAACAACTGGACATGTGCTTTTTTGCACAGCCCATTTTTGTAGTGTTGAAAAGGAATTTTTGGTAACCATTGCTTTATTGCTGATTTTGGAGTCTAATAGCATGTTGATTACCAGCCTTTAGCAGTGGTGTAAAAAGTGACATTAGATTGGTGGGAGGGTTGGCAGTAATCTTGATTACCTGACAGAGAAAGAGTATGAAAGAGCAGCATGTGATCTAGTCATAGTCAGCAAGAACAGACAACATCTTAACATGCAGCCCAAAAAAATTATCTCAGCAGACATGTTAAACTTTGCTTACACTTCTATAGAGACCGTATTAAACTGGTGTGCTCAAATAGTTTATCACACTGTCAGAGTTAAAATATATATATATATATATATATATATATATATATATATATATATATATATATATAAAATCAAAAGGCAAGTTCGAATGCCTGCATATTAAGTAGGTGAAAATGTTGAATCTGATTAACGAATTCAGCAGATTTTCGACATTTCTTTTGAATATCGAACGTGAAGTCTGTATAGGAGCAAAGGTAAGTGTAACTCTTACACTACAAATTCACGTTTTTGCAGGGGGGCTGCACCCCCCCCCTGCACCACCCTGTGGGGGGCTGTGCCCCCACACCCCCTGCAAACTATATATTCCAACTCCTTGATTGCACTACAGTGAGGAAAGGGATACATTTCCCAGTCCGCACTGTACTAAGATCTGTAGTCATAACATCGAGCACATATCAGCAAATGCACAGTTGCATTCGCTGATATACTCTTGCTCTCATAATGTTCGGCAACACGGAAATTGGCCAACTGCCATTCAGCATTTCCATGTTTGCTGAACCTACATTCTAAATTTTGATGGTAAACCTGCCCGAATAGTGTTGCCTTCTTTCTTATATTTTGATTCTGGGACCTGAGCATTCTTGACTGTTAAGGTTTTACCTTTATATCTTGCAGATCATCGTGGGAAGCAGGAGCAACTCCATGCAATTTACAAAGCTGTAGAACAGCTTCCCAGAGCCAGCTATAGCACCTTGGAAAGGCTCATCTTTCATTTAGTCAAGTAAGTGTCTTCTGTTTGTGTTTTTGCTGTGTACTCAAGTCAGTTTAACTTTGATTTTAATATGTATGATCCCACAATCTTTCTCATGTTTTGCTCTTGAGTTTTTCTGCTTTTCTTTGTGGTTATCTAATCTAATTAATTGATATAATTAGTTTATTTTATTTACATTATGTAGTTTCCACTTGACACACTCTGCTGTCCTTTGTTTCTGCTAATGATCCCTCTTGCACATTTTTTTGACTGTTTTATTATAGCTTTGTCATTGTATTAAACTACCGTCTGTCTGTCTGATGGGCGTTTATGGTCATCATAAGCACACCTCGTTAGTGGAATTCTTTATGTGAATGGATTGCACAGGGAGGTCTGCCCGGCTCCTAAAGGTATTTAATGTCTACGAGCAGAGTTGGTATTTGCTGGTATGTCCAACAACATGGTTATCAAAGACGAGGAGCATAGCAGAAGACGCCTTTTTTGCTGCCATGGCATTTACAGCCAGGCACCTTCCAGACAGCAATAAATAATTTGGGAAAACATATTCTTACTTGGGTATATTTGCTACTGTTAGTTTTGCTGTGATTATTGACTTTGTATTCTGACTATGTTTTGGAATTTTTCCTGAGAACTGTTATGTCTCCTGAAAAGATAACCAACACATATGTCAATAGAGACAAATTGCTCTGAAGACTGATATTTGTTTTGTTTTAGGAAGTAGTTATGTGTTCTTGTGTGCTTTGTAACTTTTGGGGGAAAAAACAGTGCTTAGTCGACCGTTAAAACCTCTGAGTACTTCTGGAGCATAAGAACCTTCTTGCACTGGGCTTTAGGATGCCTACTACTTCCCAGTCAGAGATGTACTCATGAATGAAGCAAAAAAAAAAAAAGCATTACGAATTCTGTGGGATTTTACAAAATTTGGCCATAGACACACTCCTGATCATGCATGTGCCTGAGGGTGTCAGTCATAGGGAGGTATAGCTGTGCCTCATATCCGACCCAATGCCTTGGATTTTGATATCCACATCTGTACTGGACCCTTCAGAGGGAAACAAGTGCCATTCTAGCATCTTAGCCCAAAGAGTCTAAAAGATGTGTGTTCCAGTATCACTGTTAAGTACTGGTCCCAAGGTGACTGCAGGACTTGTCAGTGCAGTGCTGGATTTTCAGTCTTTTCAAAAATGTATTCCTTGTCTTTAAGATGTTTTTATCATTTTGATTGAGCACTTTTAGGTACCAGGTGAGACCCCTTCTGTTCCAGCCTTTCATGGTGCTCCATTGGTGCAATAGTTCAGCTTCGCTGTGCTGATTCATCAGGTACTGACATGCAGGCAGTAAAGTTCAACTAATGCCTGCTCCGGTCCCACTTTTTGAGAATAGAAAGTTACCTTGGCAGGGAGTTAAGTGCCCACCCCCCACTCCCCAGAAAGCATCTGAACCTTCCACCTTTAGTGTTGCTCCCTCCTGTCACTAAGACACGATATCCTTCCCCATTGGAGTTTACATCAAAGATGAAAGGAACCCAGCTTTCCAAGATGACTGCACACTGGTAAGTATAGAGTAATTTCATCTCTCCTAGTGTGAAAAAAATAAACTGATAGAGAAGGGCCAGTAATTCTGCCTGTTTTAGTCAGTTTGGTTACTGGCTTAATAAGTGCACTGTCTGGATGCCAGCAAAGAAGAAGCTTGGAGAGCTAGAAGGAAAATCAGCTATAAAAGGTGAAGAGGAAGCAGTGACTGGGGAAGAATCCTGCAGCTGTTCAATGAAAAGGAAATAAAGCTATAACTTTGGTAAAAGAGATGGTTTTCAGTTTGTGATGACGTTTAGAGGAAAACAAGTCAAATGTGCTCAGAGCTGATTAAAATAAATCAAACATTGAAGGAGTACATCAACTCAAATAATAAAAGCAAAAAGTCGCACCATAAAAGGCAGATGTTAGTGCCAACCAAATAAGTAAAACCAACGAAAAAAAGTATGGCAGTACACAGACCATGCAGTTCACTTAAGAGTCCGACCATGTAGCACATTGTAAAACGTTTTAATAAAGGAGGTAAGCGCTTTCACATAAGAGCTTCTTCAGACCATGTCTAAAGAAGCTGTTATGTGAAAGTGCTTACCTCCTTTATTAAAAAAGTCAAAAAGTAAAAGGCTGTACAAGTGGAAGAAGCAGTAAACAGTTATTCAGAGGAACTGCTAAAACTGCAAAAATCAGAGGTCGAAATGAAGAAAAGGCTGGCTGAGCACATGACTGCTCAAGAAGAGCTGTTCCGAAAAAAATGGTAAAGTTAGAGGACAGAGCACACAGAGAAATAGTGAGATTTTGTGCTGTACCAGAAACTGAAAGGAACAAACTGTATTAATTTTATGAAAGCACAAATAATTAACTGGACTGGTATTCCACAGCAGGATTTGTTAATTAAAGGCACATTGTTTGCATGTCCCAAACCTAGAACTGTATTGGTAAAGATTCAATCATACTAGCAGAATGAGTTAATTCTGTCAAAACTGCAGAAGGGAAATTATTAAACATTGGAAATGGTAGTGTTTGTGGAAAATGGTACTCACTGTACACCAAGCCGAAGAGAAGCACATTTATTCCAGCTGTCAGAGAGGTGTGAGCTTCAAGCTGATGTATTATTTCAGATTATTTTTTTTCTGGAGGATCAAATTAGTTTTTCATGCAGAAAATGCTAAGGAGGAAATACAAAGGTTTGTCCCAGTAAAAAGTGAGCCATCAAACAGAAGAGGACTCCGCTTCTTATTCTTCTGATAATACAGCTCATAGAGAGACTTTGCCAGTGAAATCCTTTCCAGTGTTCCAAAGGAAAATGCTTGAGAGACAGAAAAAGCACAGCAGTTGACTAGAATAATTACGAGTACCTTGGATTTCAACCAGAGCCTGTGGATGGTGATGGAGATGAACAGAAAAAAGAAAACCAACATTGAACTTAGTGAATAAATGTGAGACTATAAAGCGTCAACCACATTTGTGAAGTATCGCTTTACAAGGAAAAGCAACGGGTTGAGAAAGATTGGATTTTTGTTGACTTAGTAAAATTTTTTGGGGGGGGGGGCTGACAGGCATGAATCCCACTCTGTCATTAAAGGACAACAGGATTCTGTTATTAAATG
Organism: Protopterus annectens; assembly: GCF_019279795.1. Classification (NCBI taxonomy): domain Eukaryota; kingdom Metazoa; phylum Chordata; order Ceratodontiformes; family Protopteridae; genus Protopterus; species Protopterus annectens. The sequence continues at coordinate 165,012,262 of NC_056747.1, read as the reverse complement.
CTCAATTTCTCTGTCCTTTTTCTCCCTATTTATAGTCCCTGCTATGAATAAACAATGATACAGCAGTTATAATATTTAAATTGACTATTTCTCTCCACTAGAACAGTACCTTACTGTACTGTGGTGGTTTCACTTTCAAAAATGTTTTATCCCACCCATGAAAAGCTTGCTAATTTTCCAATTCATTGATGTCATCAAGGCCAGTGAATACAGGTAGTTTTCTGGCCAATTCCAACCTGACCATCACCGTGACCATCCTAAAAATGGTCCTACCCCTAGCCATAGCCATACAGAAAGTAAAGGCTAGAACAAGGAAACAGTACAGGAGTCAAGTCTCCTGCTGTGAACTGTGAATCACAGCAGGTAACAGCTCAAATTACCCTTAGCACTTTAACAACTAGGGAAGTTAGGTGTGAAGGGGATGGGAGAGGAGTCAAAGTAGTACGATTCAGGTTTCACAAAAGACTGCAGTTTAGCCATTCTAAAAAGCAACATTAAAAGCAATTTTGAAAGTCTGTTCCATTTGCATTCTAAGAAGTCATTGAATTGCATGAAATGTTACTTAAAACTGACTGAAAGCAGTGTATGCATGTAAAAATCAATGCAGTGACAGGATCTTTGGGAAGAAAGAGGCCTGTGTGATATAATTTTTTTTACAGACAAGCACTCCATTTTGGGTTACCTAGAGGCAGACCAAACAATCAAGATCACTTCAAGATGCTAGACTCCATGTGTAAATAGTCCCAGAGTAGTGTTAAAATGTAGGAAACCCCAAACCATCACGGATAAACATGTTTTTGAGTCTGTGGGTGTGGTTCTCCTTTAATGTTTGAGTGGACAAAAAAAGAAAAGTAACTTAAGTAAAACTTTTTGTTCTTGATGTTGTTTGTATAAAACTTTTCATTATATAAAGTACATGTTATTACAGTAAAGCATTTTCAGTGATAGTTGTATGTGACAGACACTAACGTAAACAAGTGTATCTTTTGGTTTACTATCAAAATCTTGCAATTCACTTGTGCTTGTGTTCACTTACATGACCCGAAATGTCGTAAAATACATTTGCTGAACGGTCACATAACCAAAAGTGTGAATTAAGGAAAGTCGACAGCTCCATAATCTGTACTTTACTGAAACTACCTACACTTCCAGGTATGTGAAGCGAATGTTTTGCAAGGTGACAAGCCCCTTTGCACCTCCCATGTGGGGGACAAGCCCCCCACACCCCCTGCTACTTGTATATACAGACTATGAGAAGGAACTAAAGTGAAGGAAAGGGTAAATTTCCTAATCCCCATTATAGTGTGATCTCCATTCAAAATGAAGAATTCACAAGAGCAAATGCACACTAGCATTCATTCTTGTGGATTCAGACATTTAAAAATCGATGCTACAACACCTTGGAAGAGTGCCTTTCAACCTTCCAAGGTTGTGTAAGTGTTTTACGAAATTTTGATGATAAACCATATTTTTCCTTTTTTAGTTTCAAGAAATGTAATCATTACAATGTAAAAAGAGAAAAAAGACTGGATGAGAGTACGTTCCAAGTTAATAGGCTGTAATCTTGGGCTGTTGAGATGGGGGGGGGGTGTAAAAGTGCACTGTATACTATACATATGTGTGTGTGTGTGTGTGTATGTGTGTGTGTGTATATGTATATATATATATATATATATATATATATATATATACATACATACATACACACACACCATGAGAGAGCGCTGAAATGTGTTATTTTACTTTTGCATAGGTGAGTGTTCTGATTTTATCCCCTTAGCTTAATCTAATGACAGGTTTTGTTTAAGCAAGTGGGATTTTCTAAAAAGTAGACCACAATGTTATGAACTGTTTTCTTTTAGCAGATAAATGTTCAGTGTTAGTTGAGAAGTACATTGTGTTATGTTCCCATGGAAACAGTCTGACTAAATGTGAAGATATTGTATCGAGATATGGACATTGTTTACTGAGAGAAATATAACATTTAAAGGTAAAGGGACAAGCAGCTCAATAAAAGTAATTTGAAATTATTGGAGGTAAATAAGAGTAGCTTTTCTGGTAACTTCATGCTTTTTAGCACATTGACTGGAAGAATGTGAAGTTTAGTTTTATTTAAAGATGGCCAGTGCATTTTTTCTTAAAGCTAGAAATTAATGTTTTCTGAAGACATAAACTGTTCTCCACATCTGGGAGGGGAATGAAGTTTAGGAAAGAACAGGCAGTAATTAGTGTAAATAAGAGCATAGCCTGTAACATGAGCTTTAGGATGGATAACCTTAATTTTGTTAGTTATTTCCTGAGAGTGTAGCTGTCTATTTGGAGTTGTTCCATTGTCGGGGTTGGACTTCATTATTTGAAGCTGGACTTAGTTTTGTGTGTTTGTTTTAAGTTAGGTTATGAGAGTGATCTGATCTAGAGACCTGTTGCAGTGTATCAGGGACAAAGGAAAAGTGGAGTACTTAGATCAGTTGCTAGAGGAGCTGAAATAGTGATAGAAGAGGGGAAAACATAGCAATGATAGATTGTGGTAGTAAGGGGCTGCTGGCAAGAGAGGAGGATTACACTCATGTATTTATATTCCACCTAAAACTGCTGTTACGGAGCTTAAGAAAATTTGGGGAGAAATCAGCTTTCAGCAGGGAATATTACTTTTAGGTAGGGGCTGGATTTACAACAGTGGGGATTATCTGGGGGATCTAGAAGGGAAAATATAACAACAAGGTAGATTTATGAAAATATTTGGTATGGAAAATGTGAATTCAGTAGTAGGAACTCCTGAGAAATTACACATTATTCCCCAAGATACAATGTCTGGGCTAGACTAGGCTGAAATTATATTTCACAAAGACGTGCATTTAGCTGAGAGCTTTAACATACATCCAATAACTATTTCAGATCATGCTGCAGTAACATCTAAAATAAAAATCCATCCACGGTAACGAAGTAGAAATGAGACACAGGCGCTTCTCCACCTACCTGTTAAAAAGAGAGGAATTTAAGGTATGGGTAGTAGAAATTTTTCAAGAGTTATTAGGAAAGATGGGAATTTCTTCAGAAGATATAGGTAATAAGTGGGATAAAATGAAAGTGGAGTTTAAAAATAGTGTAGAAATAAAATGAAAGAATTATTCAGAGGGGCTGACAAAGGTTCAAGTATTGCAGAATAAGAGGGATCTGACAGAACAAGGTAAGGCACAATTGCAGTGTGCTAAAGAGAAAATAAGGGAGTATGCGCACGTTTAGAAAGTTTGCTGTTAAGCATTTGGTTTTTTTTGGTAATAACTGCAGAGCCCAAACACATTTAGCACAATGACTTAGACAACTAAGTAAAAAGAGTTGTTGCAAAACTTGGGAACCTATAACAAGAAAAATAACTGGAGATCCTGTAGATGTTTTGGAGATATTTCAGAAATTTTACAAAAATTTGTATAAAGCAAAAGGAATGTGGAAATCAAGAAAAGGCACAAATGGAAATATTTATCGAATGCTAGGGTGTGCCATGATTAGAGGTAGATGAGGCTCAAAAACTGACAAGTTAAGGTGTGAGGAAATGAGGTAAAAACAGTGACGTAATCAAACTGCAGGAAAGTATGAAGGGGCAAATGATATTTCTGTGGAAGTTTGGAAGCTAGGAGGGAAGAGAGTGATAAAGATCTGGAAGGTTTTGTTTAGCAGTATTTTAAAATGAGGGAAGCACCATCATACTGGAAGAAAGCTGTGTTGGCTGTAATACCTAAAGTTGATAAAGACCCATCAGACCCGGCTTCATATAGGCCCATTTCAATTTTCAGTCATGAGTAGTGTTTGACTATAATAGCTAAAAGAATAGCAAAGGTATAGCAAAAATTGATAGATATGGATCAGTATGGTTTTGTAAAGGGGAGGCAAACATTTGACAGCACTAATAGAACAATGATGATCCAGAGGGAAGCAGAATATAAGAGAATACTGCTGCTGTTGCCTGGTCTTGTCTTGTGCAGGGAAAGCATTCAGCAGAGTAAGTTGGGATTTTATGAGTAGGGAATGGAAGCATTTGCATTCCTTGATACAGTAATGAGGTTAATTAGGAGGATATATGAGGGATTGGACGCAAAAATTAAAGTGGGTGGGTTCCTCTCTCATAAGTTGTATCTGAACAGACAGGGATGTCCTCTTTCCCCTTTGTTATATTTAGAGATATTGTCAAAGAAAGTGGAGGCTTATTTACAGATATCTTGTACCTAATAAAACCAGAAAAGGACATCTCAGTGTTGTGGAACATTCTGAGACAGTTTCAAGTCTTTTTTGGGATATAATTAATGAAGACAAAACAAATGCTATAGCTGTAAACTATGTACCCACATGTGAAATGGTTCAGCAATAGATATGATAAAATGAAGTATTTAAGAATATGGGTTAAAAATTATTATATTATGGCAGCTAAGGATATGTGAGAAGAGACACTAAACAAAGATACTACAAAAAATGAGAAACCGTAAACTATTTTTCCTAGCTGTGGATAGCAAGGTACACACAGTGAAAATGTTTAGTCCCTTTATGACTTGCATACAGGTTAGGCATATTCTTATCAACCAGAGGGGAAGTTATGGACAGTAATTAATAAAGAGATGAAGGATTTTATCTGTGAGAGGGAAGAGGGCATGGGTCAGTGGGATAAGTTGATCCTTCCAATAGAATAAGGTGATTTAGGATTACTTGATTTGAAGGGATATTTTAGAGCTGCACAGTTAAGGCTCATATGCATAGCACTAGCAGAAAGCTATAATTTAAGGTGCAAAGGAAAGGGGGACAATGATTAAGTAGGTGGAAATTCAAGAAATAAAAGTGGGATTCTGGGTGTAGATCCTTAAGGAGAATAACAACCATGCAGAATATTGTATTCATAAAGTAGCAGAAGATATTCTAATAACCAAGCATGAGAATGGAGAAACGAGAATCTGATGATGGGGATGACTGCAGTTAGGGGTACAGAGAATAGGCAAGAGGGGGGCAGAATGTACTGGAGAAAGCTGGCAAAGGAACAAAGATATTGGGAGCAGGTAAGTAGGGAGGGAAAGGTACATGGGTGCCAGAACCATAGAGCCAGGGGGGGAGGGGTAGTCCCCCCCACTTTTACAAGCTGCAAGACCTGTCAGGAAAAATTAATGAAGTGGAGTTTTTACACTAACATGGATTCTCGTGCGGAAGGTAAGCTAACTAAACTAGCTGTTCTTATTTTCTTATTGCTCTGTGTTACAGAAGTTATGCTGCCACTGTTTTGTTGGTGCTGCCAGAGCCAGAGTCATGCCAGTAAGGAGAGTTTTGGTCTTTTATTTGCAGAAGTTATGCTGCTTCTGTGTGTGTGTGTGTGTGTGTGTGTGTGTGTGTGTGTGTGTGTGTGTGTGTGTGTGTGTGTGTGTGTGTGTGTAAAATGCCCCAGTTAGGTATACCTGGTGGGTTAGTGTTACTCAGGCTCAAACAAGAGCTTGAATTCTGCACCCATACCACCACATGTGCTTCAGGGAGTCGAGTCCATAGCTGTCAACTGTCCAGATTTTCACAGAATATTTGGCTCATACTTTTGGTTTGTTCCTCTTACAATTTGTGGTTTTCTGGCAAATCAGTCAGAACTGAATTCACTAAAGAATGATAGCACTTTAGGTTTCAGTGTTCCTATCTTTCAAGAAACACATGGTAACACATAACACTTTATTTTAGCAACTTGCTAAGATTATAAAAGCAATATTTAAAATGTGTCCCTGGTTTTTGGGCCTTTGCCCCCTCCCAAATAAATTTTGGCTTTTTTTTGGGCCTTTGCCCCCTCCCAAATAAATTTTGGCTTTTTCCAGATTTCTTGTGCTGCGAAGTTGAGAGATTTAGTTGACTGTCAAGTGGATTTTACAAGGAGCTGAGAGCTTCAGGGGAAGAGAATTTTAGTGCAACTTATGTCAAGTTATTTGCATTGTTAGTAGCACAACAGGTAGTATACTTACTTTTGATGCAGAAGGCTGTGGGTTCTACTCACACAGTATGCACATGGATCGCTGATACTGTACTGTGTTGTACTTTAAAGAGGGTGGATGCTGCAGTCCTATGAATGTCCTCCATTGGAGGAGTTGCCTACTAACTATGTTTCTGTTATCAGTTTGCCACCCATTCCCCATTGCAAAATGACTCTTTTTATGTAGCATAGGCAGTTTATTCTTCAAGGGCAACAGGCACTTTATTTGTAGTTTAAACAGTGAAATATAAAATTGTTTGCTAGCAGCAACCTCTTCATTAGTTACAGATCCCTTTAATGTGAAATTATTTAGATGACTTACTTCTGCACAGAGATTTTGCATATTTACTGATATTGGTGGATTGTCGCAGTGGTGCAGCGGTTAGCATTGTCACCTCACAGCAAGAGGTTCTCCCGTCTGATTCTCGACTGGAGCACCGTCCTCCTCGTGGTCGAGTGACGTTTAAAGACATGCAGGTAGGTGTGTGCATGAAAGGGTGTGCCTTCTTTAAAGGTTGGGCGTCGGCCTGGCAACCTGGCACCATAAAAATCCACTGCCAATCATTAGCAGACCAGAGTTCCACTGTGGTGACCTCTAACCTGGAAAAGCCGAAAGACTTTTTACTGATATTGGTGGATTGTAATGTCAGAAGTTTGGCCTTTTATCGTTGACATTTTCTGAAATGGGTAGTTTTGTCATTACTGGGTCATACATTTGTTTCATTGTTTACTAGAAGACTGTTCCAAACTACAAATTTAAAATGCATTCTAACAAGTGATACTGCTGCATTATACAAGGAATATAATTTAATACAGTCAGGTTAATACAGTCAGGAAGTGCCCCTCTCACACCCCCCCCCCCCCGGTCTTTTCAGGTTCTGACACCTTTGGAAAGGTAATAGCATAAGAAGAGGTCTAGAAGATGTTTGGACTGCAAGCTGCAGACTGCCTTCCCTATCAGGGATTGATATTAGACTATAAACAAAGATAAAGGGATAGGGGAATCCTAAGCAAATTAACTGCTCTGGTAGAACTTTTAGTTGAATCAAGAACAGAAGCCACTGTTTAAAAGTGATAATTAGTAGGACATGTAAAATATTGCACAATAATTATAGGAATCAGTCCGAGGAGGTTAGAAAACATTAGGAAGAGAGAGAGAGACTGGATAAGCAGTTCACAGGGAAACAATGGGAGGACATATGCGTGGCTGCTTAATATACAACAAAGTTCATAGGTTCATACTAGGCTATCTGCCCTAGGGCATTTATAAGCCTAGCCAGAGTGTGTTTGGCTTTCGCCACCCATTTTAAATTAATTTTGCTATGCCCTTTTTCGAGGTTAGTATACTGTGCCTCTGTCTAACAGTGACACAGAAGTGATACCCTGGGTAAACCTACGATCTCCCATCCACTCATCAAGATTCCTCTTGAAGAGAGTCAGTGAGGGACTCTGCCTAACCTGGACTGGGATTTTATTCCAGAGTGAAGGGAGCCTCTGGGTTATGAATCTGTCCCTCCAGCATGTCCTATTTATTTCAGTGCTGAGGTTCAAGTCTCTCGAGCGCGTAGCTCGATGGGATTTGGATTTTCTGAGGTGCAGCATGTCCATTAATTCCAGGTTGGACATGGCTTTATACATCAGGCACAGATCGCCTCTGAGCAGGCGGTATGCAACTGAGTAGAGCTGGAGTTTCTTTAACCGGGCAGCATATGGCATCTGTTTGAGCCCTTTGATCCTCTTGGTGAGGTACTTTTGGGGTCTTTCCAGTTGCTGCAGGTGTCTGGTAAGGTACATCCCAAAAGGGGCATTGTACTCAATTATGGGCCTGATGAGGGATGAGTAAAGAGGCACGATGACCTCCCCTGATCTAGATTTGAATCCCTTCATGATTAGGTGGGCTATATAAAATGTTTTTCTAACCACTTTGGCCACGTGGTTGTCAAATGAGAGATTGCTATCAACTTTGGGTCCCCAGGTCCCTAATTACTTCTTCTGTACTTAATGGATTACCACCTATGTGGTAATTTGTGGGCACTTTGTTTTTGCCAAAGGAGAGGACTATACACTTTTTGGCGTTTAGCTTGAGGCCATGGCTCTGGCACCAGTTGTCTATTTCTGAGGCCCTTTTGGAGGATGCTTGTGTCGGCTGGAGAGTCGATTATGGCGCCCAGTTTGCAGTCATCTGCGAACTTGGTCAGCCACAGTCCTTCCGTGTTGGCCTGTACCTCCGAGAAATATAAACCGAACAAGAGAGGTCCCAGGACTGAGCCTTGTGGGACGCCACTTGTAAGTGGTTTGGAGTTTGACATGGCTTCAGCAATTCTAACCATGTGGGTTCTGTCCTTGAGCCAGTTTGCAACCCATCTAGTGACATAGGGGTTTATATTTAAGCTGGTGAGCTTATCTATAATGCCCGAGTGGGGTATTGTATCGAAGGCTTTTGCGAGGTCCAGGTAGGCTGTGTGGACCACCTTCCCCTTGTCAATGGCCTTGGTGACTGTTTCAAAGAAATCGACCAGGTTTAAGAGGCAGGATCTGCCCTTAACAAAGCCAAACTGGGTAGGTTCCAGTGTCTGTAGGTCCCCAATATCTTTATTTATGAGTTCCATGATGATCATTTCCATAGCTTTGCAGACCAAGCTAGTCAGGCTTATGGGGCGAAAGTTTCCAGGATCCGTTGAGGCACCACCTTTGTGGAGAGGGACCACTGTTGCTGTACGCCACTCTTTAGGTACATATCCTGTAGTAAGGCTGAGATTGAACAGTAGTTTTATGTTTGGGTTTAGCTCTTCTTGGAGTTCATGTAGGACGCAGCCCGAGACACCGTCTGGTCCCATTGATGCTGTGTTTTTTGCTTTGGAGAGGGCGGCTCTTACCTGAGCATCTGAGATATCAGGGGGGCAGCACTCTGCTGGGATAGATATTTGCCTTTTTGGTGGGGAGGGGGGGAGAAGTTTGGCTGAACCTGTCAGCTAGGATGTTGCCAATGTCTGTGGGCTCGATGTATTTTTTGTCATTTTGGACTAATTCTGAGCATATCTGGGAACTCCCACCCAGGTTCCTAACATAACTAAAGAAAGCCTTGTGATTATCCTTAGCGTCTCGAAGCTGGCCTTAGATGATTTTATGAGTGCCCATAATTTTTTGTTAATACTGATCAGAGATGCCTTCCCTTTTTCGGATTTTGCTCTATCATGTAGTAGCTTCCTCCTTCTATTGTATAGTTTGTTTATGGCTGGGGTCCACCAGACAGGACGTCTGCCTTTGGAGGATTGGGTCTTGGTTTTATTTGGGATTGCATGATCCATGCATTCCTGAAGGATTCTGCAGTCTGGGCCGTATTTTCCACAGGCCCGGGGGCTTTGAAAGATTCCACCTCAGTTTTGAGGAGTGTGAAATTTGCTTTAGAGAAGTTTTTCACTGTGGTTTTCGTGGCGGGGGTGTGGTTAGGATGTGAATATCCAGAGAGATTAGTTTATGGTCTGATCTTACCAGGGAGGGATACACTTCTGGCCTGGAGCATAGAGTCCCCATGGTGGTGATGATCAGGTCCAGTATGTTTTCCCCTCTTATGGGAGTGGTAACAAGTTGTTCCATAGCATTTGAGTTTATAAATTCTAGGAACCTTTGGGCTAGGGTGTTGGAGCTAGAGTAATGCTCCCAGTCTATGTTTGGGTAGTTGAAGTCGCCCAATATAATGGTGTTTGGAGAGACCTTCATATTTTCCAGTGTTCTCAGGAAGGCCGAGTGGGGTTCCTGGGTTTGGGAGGGTGGTCTGTAGCAGGCTATAAACTGGAAGGCACTTTTACCCACTGTTAGTTGCATATGGATAGTCTCTAATGCTTTGTGCTGTGCCACCAACCTGGAGGTGTGGGTATCTTTGACGAATATTGCTACTCCCCCTCCTTTTGTGGTTTGGTCCAAGTTTTGGGGCCGAAAAAGCATGGTATGAGGTATAACCTGGTAGTGCTGGGGTGCTCTCGGGAGCCTTGAACCAGGTTTCTGTTACTGCACAGATATCGATGTTCTCCATGCTAAGGAGATTTTCGAGTGCATGCATCTTGAGGTTTAGACTTCTGGCGTTGAGTAGCATTACTCTTAGTTTCTTATCCCTTGTGATACCTATGGAGGTGGGTTTGTCTTTTGAGCCTTGCCTAAAAAAGGCACCATGGGGGGTAGCAAGAGCCTTTGCCAATATCCGAATGCCCAGGGGTGACAGGTGCAAGCTATCCCTAGCGAAGCATCGTGGCTTGTCGAGCATGTCATCCCAGACTGACAGGCATTGGATCCCCTTTGATCTATTTAATGTACTCAGGATTTTTGCTTCGAAGTGTTTGCAAAGATAATATTGTGCCCAAGCAGACTTCACAAAGAAATTTTCCTCAGGTAAACGGCAAGTGTTGGAGGTGTGATGGGGAAGAAAGGGAGTGTAGCAAGAGGGCAGACTTTGAAAAATCCTTAGAGTACTCATTCTGAAATACTGGGTGAGCAAATGGAAATTTTTTTTTTTTTTTTTAATAGCTGGGATACAACATCTGACTTGCCTAGAAATAGTACGGCCTTGGTAAGTTTAATTCTGGTGGCTGCCAAAAAAACAATTACTAGAAAATGGAAACAGGTGCTCCCTCATCCCAGCAGCCACTAGTGAGTCAGTGTGTTGAGTGCAGTAGTTAAAGGTCATCTCAGGATTGCTGGTAGTTTTCCCAGACAATTCTCCAACCTTATTATGTAATGACAACTTGAAGAAGAGATAGCAGCTTTTATTAAAAATATAATGGCAGACGGGTTCCTAGCACCTCTGATAGACCTTCGAAGAGAACTAAACAAAAACAATAAAATAACAGTCTTTCAAGTCCACCAATAAAATGTCACTACAACAATTATTGTGTTAAATAGTGCTTTCCAGTTCATATCCACATTAAATCCCATGGATACCAGAGTTTGAAATTTTAACTATAAAAAAAGGCTTTTATATGCTGCAACATTTAATATTTTTCAAACCTTAACTACAGGCATTTTGGACTGTGCCTGAGAGTATACGCAGGGCAGCTTGAAGGTGCAAAGGAGATGGTTCAGGAGACTTGGGAGCAAGCACTTAAATGTGCAACAGTTGATGGCTTTGAACTGCACACTAAAGATAATTTGATATCATTGCATTACCCACGTGCACAACTGAACATTTGTGGAAGCCAAGTAGCAGATAAGGCATGGAAAATATTGCCTTCCTGGTCTTAATACTCCCCTTACTGTCACCTATGTTTAACAGAGTTTTTAAATACTCTGTTGAGTGTTTAATTCCTTAGTAATGAATGCTTTTAATGTGCAATATCGTGATGGAGTTTTATATGTGAAGCAGCTTTGTTTTAATGAAAGACATAATTCCTGGGCCTTATCTTTTTTCAGATGTCAAATATCTCTCTTCTGGCCACGAGTAGGACACTTGTGCTCTGACTGTTGAGGGAGCTCCACTGTTAATTGTGTCCACTGTGCATCTTGCACCATTCATTTTCATTGTTTGAAGAGAATGGTTAATCTGCCGTTTATCGCTAGTTGCTTCATCAGTCTCGTGCCTCAAGTCTGTTATTTAAAGCTTCAGTTTTTATCGTTGTAAGTGCCCCAAGAGGAAATTGTGTAGATAACCTATTCCTCTAGAAAATTTAATGCTGAATATTTTTTTTTTTTGAAAGAGAATGAAAAACTCTACAAATGTGAACATTCTTCTGAATTTAATAAGAAGACACCTGGAAGAGCTGTACATTTACAAGCTTTACCACAACTTAAAAACCCAATCACTTCAGTTCTTGCCTTCATCTGTGATTTCTCTCAGCTGTTTGTCATAAGTCAGCTTTAAAACTAAAACCTTTGGAGAAGGAAAGAAAATTAGAAGCAAAGAAGAAGCATGGGATCTTCAGTTCACAAAATAATGAATTAAAATGAATGGAACAGATGTTGGTGTGCCATAGGTACAGTTGTCAGTATCTAATACCAGACGTTTTGATCAAGGCATTTATTCCCTTAGTGCTGCTAGGATTTACTCAGCTAGTCTGCATCCTGGTATCCACTCTTGGTTTCTGCTTCCATTTTTCCTTACTACACCATCTGGAGTGTGGCTATTGGTAAGAATACAAATACAGGGTGCTAAAATAGATGTAAAATGATGGTCAGAGTAGTACATGATGTTGGAAATTTTCAGATTAAAAAAAAAAAGGTTCCCACCCTGTCAGGTCTCAAGGCATTCATCATGAAATCTTGCAATAGCAAATTTCCTTTTGTTGCACTAATGCCCCTTTTAAATCCTTTTGCTTTCAGTAATGACATGTTTTTAAAATTGAAAAAAGATTGTCATGTATATTTTTCTTGTCCTCCATCCATTTTTTTTGGATGTGGGACTACTGGGTTATGAAGACCAAATTGTCACTCTGATGTTAAAGGACCTCTCCTTTCTAACTCCCACCAGATCCGCCTTTTGGAGAAATCTTTAGTGTGTTAAGCATTTCAAGTGCATTTCTAAAGAACTGTTCTCTAAAAAGAGCTGCTTAGGCCTTAAACATTAAAACCTATGGATTTTCTGCATGAATTTCCTTTCTTTCAATATGTACATTTTTTTCTGCCTTAAGAGCTTGCTTCTTAAGCACTGGCTGCACAGAATCTTGACACGTTCTGCAGGTTTAGATACAGTTTTAGCACCTTTTATTAAAAAAGTCTGTTGGCTGATCCTGCTGCTACTGACTTAGCTGTTCTAAAATGGTCTTTACATGTCAGCTGCTCTGAGTACTGTTCAGTTTGAGTTGTGTATTGGTATGGTCAGTGGCTCTGTGCATGTGGTATCATGCATATGGACATCAATGCTGTAAACTACCAGACTGATAACAGTAACAGGAGAATTTCTTGAACTGATAGCTGGAGGCAAGACATTGCTAAGATTTCCAAACTGGTACAGATGTATCTTATACTGTTGGAAGGCATATTATGAAATATGGTCAGGGCTCCATAGATGCAGACTAGTGTTTTTGCTGATATGTCTTGAAAAGGCTCCAAATATAGCCTTTGTTTTAGATTTCAAGGTTCATATTTTGGATGCTTTTCCTAGTTGGAGTGTGCCTCTTTTCAGAATATTTGAAAAGTGTATTTGCATTGGGGGAGATGATGCACTATGTTGTTGCAGTTAGTGTTGCTATCTCAAAACGCATGGTTCTCCAGCTCATTAAACTGTTAGAATGCCTTTTATGTGGACTCTGCATGACTGCCCTATAGTTTGTTGATTATTTCCTGCATTTTCTCATTTCCTCCCGCTTCCAGTGGCATGCTGATTGGTAAATTGACATTCCTCTTTAATTGCCCATAATTCTGTTTTGTTCTGCATTGGAATGGCATCCCTCCAGGACTGGTTCACTGCTATATTCCCTTTAATTGGCAGGATAGGGTTTTTATCTATCTGTGGTGATGAATAGAATAGGATGAAGCAGGCATTAAAGAGTAAGCAGAAGTAGAGAAGTACACTAGAGGGAAGAAAGAGAGAGAGATGTGCCATCCTCCCATCACTAGATTCAGTTGAAGTTTAGAATTGTTTTTGTTTTTCAAGCAGTGTTATAAAGGCACATTAAAACAATAAAACTTACAATGCTTAAAAAAGCAAATAATTGAACTGTAGACTTAAGACTGAAAATGGCTTGAGTGAGAAGTAGTAGATGGTGTTGATCCCTAAGCTGTCAAAATTCATTTAGAATATTAGCCATTTCTTTGAAAACAGGCAAGACAAGAGTAAGACAGGCACAACATAAATAAATAAAATAAAATAGAGAATAACAGAAAAAGCAACATACTTGGAAATCCATGTCACAGCTATAGCAGCAAGGACCAACCAACAAAACTGGTTGGTAACAACTTGTCATGATCTTCCCTATTATCTGTTCCAGGCTGACCTCCTCTCCCCATCCTCCATCCCCTGTGTGGAAGATTTTCAAGCTGCATGACTCACTGGTTTCAGGTGACTGTAAAATGGGTCAGAGAAGTGTCAGTAGAAGGCACTGTAGAATTTATGCCTCTCCAGTTCCAGGACCCATCCCAGTTGCTGCAGGAGATCAGAAGCATCGGGCTTTGCCTTTGACAAAACAGGTAATGGACATTCAGAAACTGTAACAGAGTGTCATTGGAAAGGAATGACAGGCACCATAAGAAGAGAAATCTGTTAGGAGAAAACAATTATCAAGACACTTAGCTTTGCTACTTGGGGGGGGGGGGGGTAAAACACTAACTGCACTCCAGACAACTGTGCTCACAGAGATTCTGGAGGGACTTGATGGAAGAGGATGGGAGTGAGTGGCTAATGACAGCTTTGCCCATCGTGAATTGGTGATACATATAGCTATGCTGATGTGACACTGTAGCATGAAGAGTCTAGCATGCCCACACTGGAAGCAGTGTGCAGCTTGGTTAGGAGGTTTCACATGTATGGAAGGTGTGCATGCATTTCTCAAGGTAGCTGTAGCAGGGCTGTCAAGTCTGCTGTGTGGGTGAAAATAAGACAGCCCGTAGGATTTGGACTTAGATACTAGCCCACTGCCTGACACCTGATTCTTGCTTCTACCAGAAAATGAATGGGCTTCAGGGCTGTCATCCCAGGGGAAGAATAAATGGACTACCAGGGTACAGGAAAAGGAACCACACTGGACTTATCTGTGGACCATAAAAAAGTGTGTGTGAGGGGGGGGGGCAGACAAAACGGATCCTGCTAAGAAATAAGTGGACTATCCATGAGCATGTGTGCTTGTTTCTTATCAGAATCAGCAGTCATTTTCCTTGGTTTTGCACTAGTCATTTGACCAAGCACAGGTGACATGTTGGTTCAGTCAGAGATCAGACTGCTCTGTGCATTCCATTCGTCTTTTCTGATTTTAAGTGCGTTGCTTAAAGGTAAGAAGAGAAAATGCAAATGTCTCTTGGCTCCCTTTTGACCAAGACCGCTGTAGTCCATACTACTAAAATGATCTGCCCATCCAGAAACCTATTATGAAATGGGCTTCTACTTCAGCAAATACTTGAGTCATGCATCCAGACCTCTTATCTCTGACACTATGGGGGAAGCTCTCAGGTTGATATCTAGCGGCCACCTTTTCTCCCTCCAGAATTGTGTGTGAAAAAATCTGAAATGCCCAGCACCAGAAAGTAATGCCTTTCTAAAAGAGTCTAAAGTACCCTTTTTTGTCTAGATAAAAGGCATAGCTCAGTAAGTCTTAAGGTGTAGATCAGTAAGTGGTCAGTTTTTCTTCAGATCTTGCTTTGTTTTGCTACCATGTTGAGTTTTGGATTTGCTCACTTTTTTCGAAAGTTAATCTCTCTTCTATCTCTGTCCGTAACCTCCTGTTGCTTCTCACATTGTTTTGAAACAGCTGTTTTATGAAGAACAAGACCTCCTGCATTTCAAGTGGAACTTGACCCTTGTGGCAGAAAAACTAACTTTATGCATTCAGCCTCTCAGTTCAGCAAACTTAGTGCATGTGTTGGAAAACATTTTTGGAAGTAGTTTCTTCAGTCAGACAGTTACTTAATTGCAAGCCTGATGTATACAGAAGCCTGCACTGTTTTCTGTAAGGGCAAGCTGTCTTTGAGAAGCAGCACCTCATTAATACCTAAGGTGGTCTGCAAGGTCTCTCTGAATCGATCAATTCAGCCAGCAATTTTCATTCCAAAAAAACCCCCACCAATGATAAAAAAAAAAAAAAAAAAAAAAAAAAAAAAAATCCCTGTTTACTTTAGATGTGTCTAGACAGCTCAAATATTAGCCTGCAAAGATTCTACCACTGAGCAATTCATGCCCCCGTTTAAAGAAAGAAAGACTGATCATCCAGTCAAACATACCCTTTCATGTCATAAGCCTTGTTTTCTTTTACAAGAAAAACAGCTAGAGTAGAGTTTACAAGTAGAGTTTGTATTACTACTTACCACCTCTGAGGCCTTGACTCATAGTTTTCCACTGCTTGCCTCTCTGGTTTGGCTGGTTTCTTTGCATTGCACCTGGTTCACACCATTTTTGCTACCCCCCACCCCCAATACTAAGTCTGTATTAGATTCTTGTTGTTTATGGCGCCATCTTTAAATTACTAGTCTCCCATCAGGACACAAGGGGTTTAAGCCCTGCTCTGTTTGCCCATGCTATGCACGGGCCCACCCTGCCCCCTAATCTCACCCACCCCCACTACATCTAGATTTATTCAAGGCACTAACCCCTCCCAGTAACCAGCAACCAATCAGAACAGTACTAGTGACCTATCTCCTCTGCCACCCACAGTACTCTACCCACTTCCAATCCAACTGCTCATCTGACACAGTCACGCTACTACCTAATGTGCTTATACTCCTTACCTGCACTCTTCTCGCACACCTTGCATCCTACCAGAACTCCATAATAGACTTAACCCCACCACTATCACTGTACCCTTACTCTCAATTCTATTCATCACCCACCTACTAATTACACTTGTCATACCATCACAATCCCCAATACACCCACCATACTACCAGTCACCTGTTACATTCAAACAAAAAATATCCCTAAATATGACAGGTTAATTACCAGATTTATAAAACTTTTATGTTTACTACCCTATCTTAATTAGCCCTCATTGGTGATATCCAGCCTAACCCTGGTCCTACTATTACCAACTCCTCACCTAAAAGTCTGCCTAATAGCTGCTGCTTCTCACAACTAAAATCCAACAGAAAGCCATCTGACCTGTTCATGTGTCTGAATATCAGAAATATAACTAATAAAACCCATGACCTGAATACCAACATAGCCTTATACTCTCCTGATATTCCTATCCTGACTGAAATCTGGCTCAAACCTCACATCAAAAGTGAGAAAATACTTCAAACAAGTTATAACATTATTCAAGTAGATAGACAACTAAGAAAGGGGGTGGTATGGCTCTGTTTAAACACTACCTCAACATCCATATCCTCAACACATCTGCCCCCCCCCAAATTGGAAATGAAGTCCTGTATGCCAACCTCAAACTAAACCCAAATAAAACCATCAACATCGTAGGATTCTACTTCCCACTTCACCTGGCCAAAACTTACCACCCCTGGAAAACCACCTGAACTGGGCTAACCATTCCCTACCCCAGGAAACCGTAATCCTAGGCGATTTTAATATCAACTGGCTATCTTGTAGTAACAATCATCCAGCACCTAAACCTTCATGGTTTCTCTCAACTAATACCAGATATATATAGGTTCATAGGTTCATACTAGGCTATCTGCCCTAGGGCATTTATAAGCCTAGCCAGAGTATGTTTGGCTTTCGCTACCAATTTTAAATTTATTTTGCTATGCCCTTTTTCGAGGTTAGTATACTGTGCCTCTGTCTAACAGTGACACAGAAGTGATACCCGGGGTAAACCTACGATCTCCCATCCACTCATCAAGATTCCTCTTGAAGAGAGAGTCAATGAGGGACTATGCCTAACCTGGACTTGGATTTTATTCCATAGTGAAGGGAGCCTCTGGGTTATGAATCTGTCCGTCCAGCATGTCCTATTTATTTCAGTGCTGAGGTTCAAGTCTCTTGAGCGTGTAGCTCGATGGGATTTGGATTTTTTGAGGTGCAGCATGTCCCTTAATTCCGGCTTGGACATGGCCTTATACGTCAGGCACAGGTCACCTCTGAGCAGGCGGTATGCCACTGAGTAGAGCTGGAGTTTCTTTAACCGGGCAGCATATGGCATCTGTTTGAGCCCTTTGATCCTCTTGGTGAGGAACTTTTGGGGTCTTTCCAGTTGCTGCAGGTGTTTGGTAAGGTACATCCCAAAAGGGGCATTGTACTCGATTATGGGCCTGATGAGGGATGAGGAAAGAGGCACGATGACCTCCCCTAATCTAGATGTGAATCCCTTCATGATTAGGTGGGCTATATAAAATGTTTTTCTAACCACTTTGGCCACGTGGTTGTCAAATGAGAGATTGCTATCAACTTGGGTCCCCAGGTCCCTAATGACTTCTTCTGTACTTAATGGATTACCACCTATGTGGTAATTTGTGGGCACTTTGTTTTTGCCAAAGGGGATTGACTATACACTTTTTGGCGTTTAGCTTGAGGCCATGGCTCTGGCACCAGTTGTCTGTTTCTATGAGGCCCTTTTGGAGGATGCTTGTATCGGCTGGAGAGTCGATTATGGCGCCCAGTTTGCAGTCATCTGCGAACTTGGTCAGCCACAGTCCTTCCGTGTTGGCCTGTACCTCCGAGAAATATATACCAAACAAGAGAGGTCCCAGGACTGAGCCTTGTGGGACGCCACTTGTAACTGGTTTGGAGTCTGACATGGCTCCAGCAATTCTAACCATGTGGATTCTGTCCTTGAGCCAGTTTGCAACCCATCTAGTGACATAGGGGTTTATATTTAAGCTGGTGAGCTTATCTATAATGCCCGAGTGGGGTATTGTATCGAAGGCTTTTGCGAGGTCCAGATAGGCTGTGTGGACCACCTTCCCTTCGTCAATGGCCTTGGTGACTGTTTCAAAGAAGTCAACCAGGTTTAAGAGGCAGGATCTGCCCTTAACATAGCCGAACTGGGTAGGATGCAGTGTCTGTAGGTCCCCAGTATCTTTATTTATGAGGTCCATGATGATCCTTTCCATAGCTTTGCAGACCAAGCTAGTCAGGC
This sequence comes from Protopterus annectens, assembly GCF_019279795.1. Lineage (NCBI taxonomy): Eukaryota > Metazoa > Chordata > Ceratodontiformes > Protopteridae > Protopterus > Protopterus annectens. The sequence continues at coordinate 164,993,617 of NC_056747.1, read as the reverse complement.
TTATGGGGCGATAGTTTCCAGGGTCCGTTGAGGCACCACCTTTGTGGAGAGGGACCACTGTTGCTGTACGCCACTCTTTGGGTACATATCCTGTAGTAAGGCTGAGATTGAACAGTAGTTTTATGTTTGGGTTTAGCTCTTCTTGGAGTTCATGTAGGACGCAGCCTGGGACACTGTCTGGTCCCATTGATGCTGTGTTTTTTGCTTTGGAGAGGGCGGCTCCCACCTGAGCATCTGAGATGTCAGGGGGGCAGCACTCTGCTGGGATAGATATTTGCCCTTTTGGTGGGGGGGGGGGGAGTTTGCGCTGAACCTGTCAGCTAGGATGTTGGCAATGTCTGTGGGATCAGTGTATTTTTTGTCATTTTGGACTAATTCTGAGCATATCTGGGAATTCCCACCCAGGTTCCTAACATAACTAAAGAAAGCCTTGTGATTATCCTTAGTGTCCTGTGCAATTTTTCTCTCGAAGCTGGCCTTTGACGATTTTATGAGTGCCCTTAGTTTTTTGCTAATACTGATCAGAGATGCCTTCCGTTTTTGGGATTTTGCTCTATCATGTAGTAGCTTCCTCCTTCTATTGTATAGTTTGTTTATGGCTGGGGTCCACCAGACAGGTGGTCATCTGCCTTTGGAGGATTGGGTCTTGGTTTTATTTGGGATTGCATGATCCATGCATTCCTGAAGGTGTTCATAGAATGCATTTATAAAGGATTCTGCAGTCTGGGCCGTATTTTCCACAGGCCCGGGGGCTTTGAAGGATTCCACCTCGGTTTTGAGGAGTGTGAAATTTGCTTTAGAGAAGCTTTTCACTGTGGTTTTCTGGGCAGGGGGTGGGGTCGGGATGTGAATATCCAGTGAGATCAGTTTATGGTCTGATCTTACCAGTGAAGGATACACTTCTGGTCTGGAGCATAGAGTCCCCATGTTGGTGATGATCAGGTCCAGTATGTTTTCCCCTCTTGTGGGAGTGGTAACAAAGTGTTCCATAGCATTTGAGTTTATGAATTCTAGGAACCTTTGGGCAAGGGTGTTGGAGCTAGAGTAATGCTCCCAATCTATGTTTGGGTAGTTGAAGTCGCCCAATATAATGGTGTTCGGAGAGACCTTCATATTTTCCAGAGGCTATAAACTGGAAGGCAGTTTTACCCACTGTTAGTTGCACATGGATAGTCTCTGATGCTTCGTGCTTTGCCACTAAACTGTGTATGAAGGAGTGTTGAAGGAATATTTAACTGAAGTTATTCTGCTCTTCAGTAACTTGAACTGAAGCTAGTGTTGGCTGAATTTTGTTATTTGCTAGTAATTATAGGTGTGGGGGTAGCCACATTCTTTGATTTCCTGTCCTTGCATATTTAACTGGTGCATGTGAAATAATTCCTGCTTTAAAACCTCAGCTTTGGCCAGCTAAGAACTTGGTTATATTCAACTGGATGTATAAGAGAATTTAAGTACCTTTATCTGCACTTTTTAAAAAAAAATACAGTATTTAATTTGATTTAAACTGTGTATGAAGGAGTGTTGAAGGAATATTTAACTGAAGTTATTCTGCTCTTCAGTAACTTGAACTGAAGCTAGTGTTGACTGAATTTTGTTATTTGCTAGTAATTACAGGTGTGCGGGTCGCCACATTCTTTGATTTCCTGTCCTTGCATATTTAACTGGTGCATGTGAAATAATTCCTGCTTTAAAACCTTAGCTTTGGCCAGCTAAGAACTTTGTTATATTCAACTGGACGTATAAGAGAATTTAAGTACCTTTATCTGCACTTTTTTTAAAAAAAATACAGTATTTAATTTGATTTAAACTGTGTATGAAGGAGTGTTGAAGGAATATTTAACTGAAGTTATTCTGCTCTTCAGTAACTTGAACTGAAGCTAGTGTTGGCTGAATTTTGTTATTTGCTAGTAATTACAGGTGTGGGGGTAGCCACATTCTTTGATTTCCTGTCCTTGCATATTTAACTGGTGCATGTGAAATAATTCCTGCTTTAAAAACTCAGATTTGGCCAGCTAAGAACTTGGTTATATTCAACTGGAAGTATAAGAGAATTTAAGTACCTTTATCTGCACTTTTAAAAAAAAAATACAGTATTTAATTTGATTTAAACTGTGTATGAAGGAGTGTTGAAGGAATATTTAACTGAAGTTATTCTGCTCTTCAGTAACTTGAACTGAAGCTAGTGTTGGCTGAATTTTGTTATTTGCTAGTAATTACAGGTGTGGGGGTAGCCACATTCTTTGATTTCCTGTCCTTGCATATTTAACTGGTGCATGTGAAATAATTCCTGCTTTAAAACCTCAGCTTTGGCCAGCTAAGAACTTGGTTATATTCAACTGGACGTATAAGAGAATTTAAGTACCTTTATCTGCACTTTTTAAAAAAAAAAAATACAGTATTTAATTTGATTTAAACTGTGTATGAAGGAGTGTTGAAGGAATATTTAACTGAAGTTATTCTGCTCTTCAGTTATTCCCACCCACCCGCACTGTTTTTGTTTTGGTGTTAATCTTAGTGGCATTGAAACTGCCCGCCCCTCAGCCTGCCTCTGGGCCCATCTCATTTGCTCACTCAACTGAGTGCAGTGAGATCATATTCTGATTTCAGGCACTCCTACTGTGTACAAAGAGAGCATCGGGGAAATAGAAAAAAAAATTAAGCTTATTTCCTGCCTTTCTTGTTAAGTGGTATAGACTATTTGTAGGCTTCTGAGCCCCCAAGCCCTTCTGTGTTTGAGGGAAGCCTTCTAGCTTGTTTTTTTTTCTTATAACTAGCCAGTTTTCTAGTTTCAGCACTTAAAATCTGTTTCTTTGATCTCAGCACTTGTTCAGAAAAAAAAAAAAAAAAATTCAGCTGCTTTTACTGTACTTGTGTTTCTACCTACTTCATTTTACTTTTGCATCATCTTAAAAATACTCTATTGTATTTATTACTGCTTGGTGTAACTCATTCTAAGCATTTTGGTTTAAACACTTGGGCTTCGGACCAGTTAGTTGTTTTGCACTGAGAGGGTTTGTGGTCTGCACTGTTGTGGCAGAACAGGTAGCTTACATCCTTCTAGGTTGAGAACTGCTGATTGAGGGCTCAGTGTCTGTTATTCTAAAAGTGTATTAATTCTGGTTTAAGCACTTGGGCTTTCAAGCCAGTTATTTTACATTAAGAGGGTTCGTGGTCTGCACTCTTGTGGGAGGAGAGGCTGGACTCTGCCCTTCTGAGCTGGGAATTTCTGGTTAAAGGCTTATAGTGCATGCATATCTGAACTGTTTCTTACTGAAGTTGGTGCGCCTTGTTTGCTGTGGCATAGACTGGATTCGGGCCTGCTGGATCTAGCTTTGTTTGTGTAACTTGAGCACTAATCCAGACATTCTCTAAAGTATTCAATGGTATTTATTACTGCTTGGTTGTAACTTGATTAAAGTGTAGCTATCATTCAAGTCTTTTGGATTAAGCACTTGGGCTTCAGACCAGTTGTTTTACATTAGGAAGGTTTGTGGCAAGCACTGTGGTGCAGGACAGGTAGCTTTCATCCTTCTAAGTTGGGAACTGCTGATTTAGAGCCCAGTGTCCAAGTGTGTTAGTTCTGGTTTAGGCACTTGGGCTTCAGGCCAGTTATTTTACATTAAGAAGGTTCGTGGTCTGCACTCTTGTGGGAGAAGAGGCTGGACTCTGCCCTTCTGAGCTGGGAATTTCTGGTTAAAGGTTTATAGTGCCTGAATATTTGAACTGTATCTTACTGAAATTGGTACACCTTGTTTGCTCTAGCATAGACTAGATCCAGGCCTGCTGAATCTAGCTTTGTTTATATGCTTGTTGTTTGTTTGCTTGTTATTTCCCTGGAAGCTAATTCCACCTAATACGCAACTTCTCAGCGCTTCTGTGGATCACTAGTGATATCTGCATTGCTTACTGTACTTATTTCCTTGTTTCACTTGAAAGAAAGTTACTGTTTGTCGTTTTGCATTTAGTTACTTGTAACACATTGCACTCAAGTTACCTGGCACTTGCTCACTAAAGCAATTATATAAGTCAGCACTAAAAATTAAAAGCACTACACCCTCACTCCCCACTGGCCCTTGTTTTCAATTAAGGATTTCCCAATATTATTCTAGCATGTCCAAAGGTCAGTTGTCAATCTCCTCTCGGTCCAGCTGGTGAATCTGGGAATCTTGAGGCAATGTTATAACTGCCTCATGTACACAGACAACCCTCTCCTCCTCCCACATAACACAAATACTTGCGAGAGATGCAGCTATTTAGCCAAACTGGAGGCTGAGCTCTCTCAACTCAGTACTGGCAAGACCAGACAGGAGGAGAAGGCAACTACACACACCACAAAACCAGCCTCACATAATGCTACCACTCCACTGAATCAAACACATAAACACACAAAGACATACTCGGAGGCTCTGAGTAAAAATTTACCTAAACAGCAGAGGCCTCCAAAGCAGACACCCAAACAACTGCTACCTCAAGACACCCCACAAGCAACACATAAACCACAAAAGCAGTGTGCAAAGCAGTCACGGCCCTTAAGGCCAAATACAACACCAAACACATAGGTGACTCCATAGTCAGACACACTGACGTCCCACTCACCAGGCTGAACAAGGAGAGGGTCACAGTAAGCTGCCTATCGGGCGCTAGAATCCGCCACATAACATAAGCACTCGGGTCACTCCATGGCAAGTACAAATATGACACAGTCATTGTCCATGCTGGTGTGAATGACCTGAGACGTACCTCCCTGGACTACATGAAAAGAGACATAGAGGAGCTCTCTGATTATGTAGCCCAGGCAGGTATGACCCTAACTCTGAGCAGTATCCTTCCTTCACCAAGAATGATGCCACAATATAGAGACAAGATGATCAGCTTTAACAATTGGCTTAATGTCTGGTGTTATTCAAAGGGGATCCAGTGTCTGTCTGCCTGGGATGACATGCTTGACAAGCCACGCTGCTTCGCAAGGGACGGCTTGCACCTGTCACCCCTGGGATTCCGGATATTGGCTAAGGCTCTTGCCACCCCCATAGTGCCTTTTTTAGGCAAGGCTCAAATTCTAAACCTACCACCCTAGAAAACAAAAATGGGAAGAAACTGAGGGTAATGCTGCTCAATGCCAGAAGTCTAAATCTCAAAATGCACGCACTCGAGGCCCTTCTCAGTATGGAGAACATCGATGTCTGTGCTGTAACTGAAACTTGGTTCAAGGCTCCTGAGAGCACCCCGGCACTATTAGGTTTTACCTCATATCATGCGTTCCGGCCCAAAACCCGGACCACACCACAAAAGGAGGGGGTGTATCCATATTCATAAAGGATACCCACACCTTCAGGTTGGTGGCAACGAACGAAGCTTCGGAAACCATCCAGGTGCAACTAACCATAGGCAAAACTGCTCTACAAATTGTAGCATGCTACAGGCCACCCTCAAACTCAGGAACCCCACACAGCCTTCCTGAAGACACTGGAGGGTATAAATGTATCTCCAAACACCATCATATTGGGTGACTTCAACTACCCGAATATAGACTGGGAACATTACTCAAGCCCTAACTTTCTAGCCCAACGTTTCCTGGAGTTCATAAATTCAAATGCCATGGAACAGCTAGTCACTGTTCCCATGAGAGGAGAAAATATACTAGATCTCATTGTCACAAACATGGGGACAAAATGCTCCACACCGGAAGTATATCCCTCATTGGTGAGATCTGATCATAAACTAATCTCACTGGAAATCCACATCCCGCCCCCACCCCAAACAAAAAAGACCATAGTGAAGAACTTCTCTAAAGCAAACTTCACACTACTCAAGACTGGTGTGGTATCCTTCAAGGTCCCTGAGCCAGTGGAAACCACAACCCAGGCTGCAGAAGCCCTTACAAATGCCTTCTATGAACACCTCCAGGACTGCATGGATCAGGCAATCCCAAATAAAACCAAGACTCTTTCCACAAAGGGCAAACGTCCAGTCTGGTGGACCCCAGCCATTAACAAACTTTACAATAAGAGGAGAAAGCTATTACATGATAGAACAAAATCCATAAAAGGGAAGTCACCCCTGATCATTATTAGTAAAAAAATACGAGCACTCATAAAATCAACTAAGGCCAATTTTGAGAGAAAAATTGCCATGGATTCAAAGGACAATCATAAGGCCTTTTTCAGCTATGTTAGGAACCTGGGTGGAAACTCCCAGATATGCTCAGAATTAGTCCAAAATGATACAAAAATCACTGAACCCACAGACATTGCCAACATACTGGCAGACCAGTTCAGTGCAAACTTCACCCCCCTCCCCCCCTAAAGGAGAGATAACTATCCCAGCCGAGTGTAGCCTCCCGGACATCTCAAATGCGCAGGTGAAAGCTGCTCTCTCTAAAGCTGAAAACACAGCATCAATGGGGACCGGATGGTGTCCCCGGCTGTGTGCTACACAAGCTAAATGAGGAATTAAACCCGCACATAAGGCAGCTGTTTAATCTCAGCCTTACCACAGGATACGTGCCCAAGGAGTGGCGTACGGCAACTGTGGTCCCACTCCACAAAGGCGGCGCCTCTAAGGACCCTGGTAATTACCGCCCCATAAGCTTAACAAGTCTAGTCTGCAAAGCTATGGAGAGGATCATAATGGAGCTCATAAACAAAGATATAGGGGACTTGCAGACATTGGACCCGACCCAGTTTGGCTTTGCAAGGGAAGATCATGCCTTTTGAACTTGGTCGACTTCTTCGAAACAGTCACCAAGGCCATTGATGAGGGAAAGGCAGTCCATACAGCCTACCTTGACCTTGCAAAGGCTTTCGACACAATACCACACTCGGGTATTGTAGAAAAACTTACCAGCTTAAATGTAAACCCATATGTCACAAGATGGGTTGCAAACTGGCTTGAGGACAGAACCCACAGGGTTAGAGTTGCTGGCGCTATGTCAGACTCCAAGCCGGTCACAAGTAGTGTCCCACAGGGCTTGGTCCTTGGCCCCCTATTGTTTGGCATCTACTTCTCAGAAGTACAGGCCAACATGGGAGGACTTTGGCTGACAAAGTTTGCAGACGACTGCAAACTGGGCGCCATAGTGGAAAGTGCATCGGACACGGATATCCTTCAGAAGGGACTCACGGAAACAGATAGCTGGTGCCAGAGCCATGGCCTGAAGTTAAACACCAAAAATGTATAGTCATACCCTTCGGGAAAAACAAGGTAACCCCAAGCTACCATATAGGTGGCAATCCACTAAGCACAGAAGAGGTTATCAGGGACCTGGGGACCCAGGTTGACAGTGGCCTTTCTTTTGACACTCACATTGCTAAAGTGGTTAGAAAGACCTTCTACATTGCCCACCTGATCATGAAGGATTCACATCCAGATCTAGTGAGGTCATTGTTCCCTGTACTCTTCACTTATCAGACCAATGATCGAGTACAATGCCCCATTCGGGATGTATCTCACCCGACATCTGCAGCAATTGGAGAGACCCCAAAAGTTCCTCACCAAAAGGATAAAGGGACTCCAAAATCTGTCATATGCTGCCAGATTGAAGAAACTCCAGCTCTATTCAGTCGCATACCGTCTGCTCAGAGGTGACATGTGCCTGACATACAAGGCCATGTCCAACCCGGAATTAATGGACATGCTCCACCTCAAAAATCCAAATCCACCAAAACCACTAGAGCAAGCGACTTAAACCTTAGCACGGATATAAATAGGACGTGCTGGAGGGATAGATTTATCACTCAGAGACTCCCTATGCTGTGGAATAAAATCCCGGTCCATGTGAGGCAGAGCACCTCGCTGACTCTGTTCAAGAGAAATCTAGACCTGTGGATGGGAGATCGTAGGTTTACCCCGGGAATCATCTCTGTGTCACTGCTGGACAGAGGCACAACAAACTAATGGGCACAGTATTTTTTCATATAAGGGGTGGCGTAAGCCACAAAAATTTGGGCTAGGCTTATAAATGCCTTAGGGCAGATAGCCTAGTATAAACCTATATATGTATGAACTAGTATGAACCTAAGGTGTGAGTATCTTTGATGAATATCAATACTCCCCCTCCTTTTGTGGTTTGGTCCAAGTTTTGGGGCCGAAAAGCATGGTATGAGGTATAACCTGGTAGTGCTGGGGTGCTCTCGGGAGTCCTGAACCAGGTTTCTGTTACTGCACAGATATTGATGTTCTCCATGCTAAGGAGAGTTTCGAGTGCGTGCATCTTGAGGTTTAGACTTCTGGCGTTGAGTAGCATTACTCTTAGTTTCTTATCCCTTGTGATACCTATGGAGGTGGGTTTGTCTTTTGAGCCTTGCCTAAAAAAGGCACTATGGGGGTAGCAAGAGCCTTTGCCAATATCTGAAAACCCAGGGGTGACAGGTGCAAGCCGTCCCTAACAAAGCATCGTGGCTTGTCGTGCATATCATCCCAAGCTGACAGGCATTGGATCCCCTTTGAATGACACCAATACTTAAGCCAATTGTTGAAATTGATCAAATTGTCTTCATATTGTGGCATCATTCTTGGTGAGGGTAAGATGCTACTCAAGGTCAGGGTCATACCAGCCTGGGCTACATGCTCAGAGAGCTCCTCTATGTCTCTTTTCATGTAGTCTTGGGAGGTACGTCTCAGGTCATTCACACCAGCATAGACAATGACTGAGTCATATTTGTACTTGCCTTGGAGTGACCTGAGTGCTTGTGTTATGTGGTGGATCCTAGCGCCATACAGGCTGCTTACCGTGACCTTCTCCTTGTTCAGCCTGGTGAGCGGGACGTCAGTGTGCCTGACGATAGTCACATATTACAAGTGTATCAGGTGTGTTTTTTAGCCTTAAGGGCTGTGACTGTTCGGCACACTGGCTTTGTGAGATATGTGTTGCACGTGTTTTGTTTTGGGGTAGCGGTTGCTTGGGTGTCTGCTTTGGAGGTCTCTGCTGCTTAGGCAGATCTTTATTTAGAGCCTCCGAGTATGTTTTTGTGTGATTGTGTTTGGTTTGCTGTCGTGGTAGGTCTGTGAGAGACTGGAATTGTAGTGAATGTGGTTTCCTTCTCCTCCTGACTGGTTATGCCAGTACTGAGTTGAGAGAGCTTAGCCTCCAGTTTGGTTATATGGTTGCATCTCTCACATGTGTTGGAATTTGTTGGGAGGAGGAGAGGGTTGTCTGTGTACATGAGGCAGTTGTATCTACTCTATCTTCCTGCTATACTTGCTGTCAAACACCTCTATAACATAAAGTAAATCAAAGAAGTAACAGTTTCCTGGTTACACGCTAAAGCACGCTTGCTTGATAAATTGAAAATGCAGCAGATAAACTATTTAAACAAGCGGTGATCGAGAGAGAGAATTACAGTTCGTTCAAAGAATGCTCGTAGTAGTCCACATAACATATATCTGTGTTTGAGGGAAGCCTTCTAGCTTGTTTTTTTTTCTTATAACTAGCCAGTTTTCTAGTTTCAGCACTCAAATCTGTTTCTTTGATCTCAGCACTTGTTCAGGGAAAAAAAAAAAAAAAAAAATTTCATCTGCTTTTACTGTACTTGTGTTTTTACCTACTTCTTTTTACTTTTGCATCATCTTAAAATACTCAATTGTATTTATTACTGCTTGGTGTAACTCATTCTAAGCCTTTTGGTTTAAACACTTGGGCTTCGTACCAGTTAGTTGTTTTGCACTGAGAGGGTTTGTGGTCTGCACTGTTGTGGCAGAACAGGTAGCTTACATCCTTCTAGGTTGAGAACTGCTGATTGAGGGCTCAGTGTCTGTTATTCTAAAAGTGTATTAATTCTGGTTTAAGCACTTGGGCTTTCAAGCCAGTTATTTTACATTAAGAGGGTTCGTGGTCTGCACTCTTGTGGGAGGAGAGGCTGGACTCTGCCCTTCTGAGCTGGGAATTTCTGGTTAAAGGCTTATAGTGCATGCATATCTGAACTGTTTCTTACTGAAGTTGGTGCCTTGTTTGCTGTGGCATAGACTGGATTCGGGCCTGCTGGATCTAGCTTTGTTTGTGTAACTTGAGCACTAATCCAGACATTCTCTAAAGTATTCAATGGTATTTATTACTGCTTGGTTGTAACTTGATTAAAGTGTAGCTATCATTCAAGTCTTTTGGATTAAGCACTTGGGCTTCAGACCAATTGTTTTACATTAGGAAGGTTTGTGGCAAGCACTGTGGTGGCAGGACAGGTAGCTTTCATCCTTCTAAGTTGGGAACTGCTGATTGAGAGCCCAGTGTCCAAGTGTATTAGTTCTGGTTTAGGCACTTGGGCTTCAGGCCAGTTATTTTACATTAAGAAGGTTCGTGGTCTGCACTCTTGTGGGAGAAGAGGCTGGACTCTGCCCTTCTGAGCTGGGAATTTCTGGTTAAAGGTTTATAGTACCTGAATATTTGAACTGTATCTTACTGAAATTGGTTCACCTTGTTTGCTCTAGCATAGACTAGATCCAGGCCTGCTGAATCTAGCTTTGTTTATATGCTTGTTGTTTGTTTGCTTGTTATTTCCTGGAAGCTAATTCCACCTAATACGCAACTTCTCAGCTTCTGTGGATCACTAGTGATATCTGCATTGCTTACTGTACTTATTTCCTTGTTTCACTTGAAAGAAAGTTACTGTTTGTCGTTTTGCATTTAGTTACTTGTAACACATTGCACTCAAGTTACCTGGCACTTGCTCACTAAAGCAATTATATAAGTCAGCACTAAAAATTAAAAGCACTACACCCTCACTCCCCACTGGCCCTTGTTTTCAATTAAGGAATTCCCAATATTATTCTAGCATGTCCAAAGGTCAGTTGTCAATCCTCTCCGGTCCAGCTGGTGAATCTGGGAATCTTGAGGCAATGTTATAACTGCCTCATGTACACAGACAACCCTCTCCTCCTTCCACATAACACAAATACTTGCGAGAGATGCAGCTATTTAGCCAAACTGGAGGCTGAGCTCTCTCAACTCAGGACTGGCAAGACCAGACAGGAGGAGAAGGCAACTACACACACCACAAAACCAGCCTCACATAATGCTACCACTCCACTGAATCAAACACATAAACACACAAAGACATACTCGGAGGCTCTGAGTAAAAATTTACCTAAACAGCAGAGGCCTCCAAAGCAGACACCCAAACAACTGCTACCTCAAGACATCCCACAAGCAACACATAAACCACAAAAGCAGTGTACAAAGCAGTCACAGCCCTTAAGGCCAAATACAACACCAAACATACTTGTCATAGGTGACTCCATAGTCAGACACACTGACGTCCCACTCACCAGGCTGAACAAGGAGAGGGTCACAGTAAGCTGCCTATCGGGCGCTAGAATCCGCCACATAACACAAGCACTCGGGTCACTCCACGGCAAGTACAAATATGACACAGTCATTGTCCATGCTGGTGTGAACGACCTGAGACGTACCTCCCTGGACTACATGAAAAGAGACATAGAGGAGCTCTCTGATTATGTAGCCCAGGCAGGTATGACCCTAACCCTGAGCAGTATCCTTCCTTCACCAAGAATGATGCCACAATATAGAGACAAGATGATCAGCTTTAACAATTGGCTTAATGTCTGGTGTCATTCAAAGGGGATCCAGTGTCTGTCTGCCTGGGATGACATGCTTGACAAGCCACGCTGCTTCAAGGGACGGCTTGCACCTGTCACCCTGGGATTCCGGATATTGGCTAAGGCTCTTGCCACCCCATAGTGCCTTTTTAGGCAAGGCTCAAATTCTAAACCTACCACCCTAAAAAACAAAAATGGGAAAAACTGAGGGTAATGCTGCTCAATGCCAGAAGTCTAAATCTCAAAATGCACGCACTCGAGGCCCTTCTCAGTATGGAGAACATCGATGTCTGTGCTGTAACTGAAACCTGGTTCAAGGCTCCTGAGAGCACCCGGCACTATTAGGTTTTACCTCATATCATGCGTTCTGGCCCCAAAACCCGGACCACACCACAAAAGGAGGGTGTATCCATATTCATAAAGGATACCCACACCTCCAGGTTGGTGGCAACGCATAAGCTTCGGAAACCATCCAGGTGCAACTAACCATAGGCAAAACTGCTCTACAAATTGTAGCATACTACAGGCCACCCTCTCAAACTCAGGAACCCCACACAGCCTTCCTGAAGACACTGGAGGGTATAAATGTATCTCCAAACACCATCATATTGGGTGACTTCAACTACCCAAATATAGACTGGGAACATTACTCAAGCCCTAACTTTCTAGCCCAACATTTCCTGGAGTTCATAAATTCAAATGCCATGGAACAGCTAGTCACTGTTCCCACGAGAGGAGAAAATATACTAGATCTCATTGTCACAAACATGGGGACAAAATGCTCCACACCGGAAGTATATCCCTCATTGGTGAGATCTGATCATAAACTAATCTCACTGGAAATCCACATCCCGCCCCCACCCCAAACAAAAAGACCATAGTGAAGAACTTCTCTAAAGCAAACTTCACACTACTCAAGACTGGTGTGGTATCCTTCAAGGCCCGGAGCCAGTGGAAACCACAACCCAAGCTGCGGAAGCCCTTACAAATGCCTTCTATGAACACCTCCAGGACTGCATGGATCAGGCAATCCCAAATAAAACCAAGACTCTTTCCACAAAGGGCAAACGTCCAGTCTGGTGGACCCCAGCCATTAACAAACTTTACAATAAGAGGAGAAAGCTATTACATGATGGAACAAAATCCATAAAAGGGAAGTCACCCTGATCATTATTAGTAAAAAATACGAGCACTCATAAAATCAACTAAGGCCAATTTTGAGAGAAAAATTGCCATGGATTCAAAGGACAATCATAAGGCCTTTTTCAGCTATGTTAGGAACCTGGGTGGAAACTCCCAGATATGCTCAGAATTAGTCCAAAATGATACAAAAATCACTGAACCCACAGACATTGCCAACATACTGGCAGACAGGTTCAGTGCAAACTTCAACCCCTCCCCCCTAAAGGAGAGATAACTATCCCAGCCGAGTGTAGCCTCCCGGACATCTCAAATGCGCAGGTGAAAGCTGCTCTCTCTAAAGCTAAAAACACAGCATCAATGGGACCGGATGGTGTCCCCGGCTGTGTGCTACACGAGCTAAATGAGGAATTAAACCCGCACATAAGGCAGCTGTTTAATCTCAGCCTTACCACAGGATACGTGCCCAAGGAGTGGCGTACGGCAACTGTTGTCCCACTCCACAAAGGCGGTGCCTCTACGGACCCTGGTAATTACCGCCCCATAAGCTTAACAAGTCTAGTCTGCAAAGCTATGGAGAGGATCATAATGGAGCTCATAAACAAAGATATAGGGGACTTGCAGACATTGGACCCGACCCAGTTTGGCTTTGTCAAGGGAAGATCATGCCTTTTGAACTTGGTCGACTTCTTCGAAACAGTCACCAAGGCCATTGATGAGGGAAAGGCAGTCCATACAGCCTACCTTGACCTTGCAAAGGCTTTCGACACAATACCCCACTCGGGTATTGTAGAAAAACTTACCAGCTTAAATGTAAACCCATATGTCACAAGATGGGTTGCAAACTGGCTTAAGGACAGAACCCACAGGGTTAGAGTTGCTGGCGCTGTGTCAGACTCCAAGCCAGTCACAAGTGGTGTCCCACAGGGCTCGGTCCTTGGCCCCCTATTGTTTGGCATCTACTTCTCAGAAGTACAGGCCAACATAGGAGGACTTTGGCTGACAAAGTTTGCAGACGACTGCAAACTGGGCGCCATAGTGGAAAGTGCATCAGACACGGAGATCCTTCAGAAGGGACTCACGGAAACAGATAGCTGGTGCCAGAGCCATGGCCTGAAGTTAAACGCCAAAAAATGTATAGTCATACCCTTCGGGAAAAACAAGGTAACCCCAAGCTACCATATAGGTGGCAATCCACTAAGCACAGAAGAGGTTATCAGGGACCTGGGGACCCAGGTTGACAGTGGCCTTTCTTTTGACACTCACATTGCTAAAGTGGTTAGAAAGACCTTCTACATTGCCCACCTGATCATGAAGGGATTCACATCCAGATCTAGTGAGGTTATTGTTCTCCTGTACTCTTCACTTATCAGACCAATGATCGAGTACAGTGCCCCATTCGGGATGTATCTCACCTGACATCTGCAGCAATTGGAGAGACCCCAAAAGTTCCTCACCAAAAGGATAAAGGGACTCCAAAATCTGTCATATGCTGCCAGATTGAAGAAACTCCAGCTCTATTCAGTCGCATACCGTCTGCTCAGAGGTGACATGTGCCTGACATACAAGGCCATGTCCAACCCGGAATTAATGGACATGCTCCACCTCAAAAAATCCAAATCCACCAAAACCACTAGAGCAAGCGACTTAAACCTTAGCACGGATATAAATAGGACGTGCTGGAGGGATAGATTTATCACTCAGAGACTCCCTATGCTGTGGAATAAAATCCCGGTCCATGTGAGGCAGAGCACCTCGCTGACGCTGTTCAAGAGAAATCTAGCCCTGTGGATGGGAGACCCCGGGAATCATCTCTGTGTCACTGCTGGACAGAGGCACAACAAACTAATGGGCACAGTATTTTTTCATATAAGGGGTGGCGTAAGCCACAAAAATTTGGGCTAGGCTTATAAATGCCTTAGGGCAGATAGCCTAGTATAAACCTATGAACCTATGAACCTATAAGTTTATTAGTTGAAATAACAGACGATAAGCACTTTCACTAGCTTGTAGCTTCTTCAGATCTTTAACACAAACCATAAAATCCATGCGCCTTATATAGTGACGCCAATTAAAATCAGTTAATTAATTTTTACAGAAGTGCTACTCTAATGATTGGACATAAAATAAATAAGTAGATAAATAGACATAGGATAATCTATTGTGAACAGAAGTTATTAAATGGTAAGCATTGCATCTAATATAATAATATAGTGCATACAGAAAAGCAACAACAACGTCATATATTATAAAAAGTGTGGTCCACATTCATTAAAAAGGGCAGAGCTCAGGAATACCTTATAAAATTTAGATAAATAACAGCATCAAGTATAGTAGGATATTATGAACATAACATCTGAAATACTAAAATCACATATATAATATACTTGTTAAACTAGTTTGGATAGCTAATAGTATGTAAATATGTATGAATTATACATCTATAACAACTATATCTGCATGTGTAACATATGAAATCTTTATACTTGTCACTATTCTTATGATTGTGGTTGGAACATATAAAAACTGTATAATAAATATATAATAATAAAATATGTATGAATATATGAAAAAAAGCATATGCTATAAGTGTGAATATATCTATATAGATAAATAAATAAATAAATAGATAATTAAATACATAAACATATAAAATCATCTATCTGCATATGTTGAATTTAAAACGTATGTTAAAAAATATATGTTATGTGTTAAAAAATTGTATGTGTACATTATGGTCTATGTTTGTAAATGAGTGTGTATGTATGCATATTTATTATTTATTATACTGTAATGGCTTACTATATTATAATTATATATTAAAATTAAAATTTGATATGCCTTCGTTTCTTTAACTGAGGTCTAATGGATGCTCTCTCATTTAGTCCATGGCCTTTATCAGCCCTCAACATAATGATCCATCTACTCTCTCTGTCTTCTGTATGATTCATTATGTCTCCTCCTCTTACGTTCACATTAATTTTCTCTAGGACTCTAAACTTGAAAGTGTGTTGAGAGTTTGTTTGCATCACGTTTAGCTAAAGCATTCTGTACATTGCCTTTCTTTATATTATAACAATGTTCCCTTATCCTGTCACGTAAAACCCTATTGGTTTTACCAACATAAAAACATGAACATAAATCACATACTGCAAGATAAATAACATCTGAAGTCATACAATCAGCATTTATCTGAGTGTATACTTCTTTATATGTATCTGGGTGTATGAGTACTATGCTAGAGTCTATTAGTGGACAAAAATTGCAATGTCCACAAGCCTTTGTGTAATGATTAACATCTAGAGATATATTTTTCTTAGACGGATAACATAATAATCTCTTAAGGTTCTTCTTATTCTTATATGTAAAAGAGGGATGGTCACCCACAATCATTGATAATAAGGCATCTGCTTGTAAAATATTCCAATTTTTTGAAATAATATCTCTGACCTGTTTATTATCTGCTGTATATGAAGTCAGAAACTTGATAGTTGCTTTGGATTTATCTTTAACATTCACATCACTGGTCATCTCAGTTCGTGGCCCAAAGTAAGGGGTACCTGTTGTTGATCGTAGAGTTAATACATTATTAATTTGCTTAATAATCTCATCAGATTGATATCCTCTCTCAGCAAATTTTTCTTTCAGGTCATTCAGGTCTGTACAAAAACCTTTATCATTCGAATTGAGCCTAGACATTCTTAGTGCTTGCCCTTTCATTATATTATTAAACACATGTCTAGGGTGCATGCTAGTTCTAAATAACAATGTGTTCCTGTAGCATGATTTTCTAAAAATTCCAGTATTGAACATACCACAATCTAACTTCTCTACATATAGATCTAGGAATTCAATCTTTTTTACTGAATGGTTCATCGTGAACTTTAAACATGATGTTATATTATTCATAATCACAGCAAAACTATTCAGTTCATCTATTGAGCCATTCCAGAATATAAACACATCATCCACCAAACGTCTATAAAATTGCACATGTTTCTTGTACATAGGTTCTTCAAACAATAGATGCTCTTCCCAATACGCTAAAAACATATTGGCGTAGCTATTGGCACAAGGAGTGCCCATAGCTACGCCATCTAATTGTTGATAAATATTATCATCAAACATAAACGTATTATTTTCTAGTACTAATTCAAGAAAATGTACTAATAAGTCAATTAATGTGCTGTTGTAGGTGCTATGTTTCAAAAGATAATTATTAACATAGGCTAACCCAAGCTCATTCGGGATGACTGTAAATAGTGATTGTATATCAAAAGTAACTAAAATCAGATTCTCTATAGACTCTATTTGATTCGTGGTATAATATAAGTCTATTAAAAACTGCTTCGAGTCACGCAACACAAATTCATTGTCATTTAATATGCACCTTAAATGTTTTTCTATAAAAACCGAGAGGTGTTCAGTAACCCATCCCTGCCCAGAGACTATCGGTCTCATGGGTGGTTTACTTGTACTCTTATGTACTTTGGGCAGTCCATGTATGATTGGAATGGTGGGCATCTTAACAAATAGATACTCAAATTCATTTTTATTTATCAAATTACTCATAAATATCTACCAGAGTATTATGTACATATGTACACATATCATAGACCTTATTAAAATCAATTCTAATGTAAAAAATATCATTCAACATATTAATCATTTCAGTTTGATAATGTGTAGTGTCCATTGCCACTATTCCTGAGCCTTTATCTGCAGGTCTTATTATAATATTCAAATCATTCTTTAAATTATATAAACTCTGCCTTTCTTGGTATGATAAATTATTGTAACACATATGCTTAGAATTGCTTACATCATTTCTATGGTAGTAGCTATATATTTCATCTTCTGTAGTACGTAGGTATGCCTCAAGTAAAGGATGGTTAACTGGAGTAAATTCACTCAAATTTTTAAAAACAAAACTATTCATACTAGTAGTTACTCCATCATTAACCTTATTGTCACCAGTGTCATTATAGATATATTTGAGCATGACATTTCTACAAAACATTCTTACATCTATAATGGTATCTGCCAATGTACTAGTACTATACGGGATAAAACTCAGACCCTTAACTAATAAATTAATATCATTTTGTGACAGTGGAACACTTGATAAGTTATATATTAAGTCTTGTTGTGGTTTGTCCACATTTTCTTTAATGTCGTAGTGTGTGGTAATTCTCCTGACAGTTTCCTTTTCTGTCTCCCTCGGCTGACTGACCGTGTTCTGTTTAAATTCTTCTCTTGGCGTATTGCTAAAGGGAAAGTTAAATTTATAGCTCCGCCCTTGTTGTTCCCATTTACCTTTGGTCTAACAACCTGTTCCTGAACATTAACCTCTTTATTTGTATTTTTAAGAACATTAACAGTAGGGTATAGATTTACTCCCTGATTCATGCTGTCATGAGTTATATGTATGACATCTAAAGAATCATTACATACAGTTATTTCATCATTAATGACTGCTGAACCAGTGGAAGAACTGGAATCAACAGTTAGAGCATTAGGTCCATTATATTCAATGTCAGCAATAGAGGCCTCTCCTGGAGTATTAGTCGAATTAGGGCCATTAACAGAATGTAAAAGCACTTTATCAGTTCTCAAAGTATTCAGTTGCTGTTTGAAAGTTAAACTGTTCTGACTAGTATATGTATTGGGCGTGTGCACCGGAATGCGTCTTTCCCAAACAAACACTTGCCCTGTTTTAAAGTCTTGTATATCTCTTGAGACTTTACTTTGCTTCTGCTGAAACAATTTGCGTTCATATGCAGAAACGCAATCAAGTATATTGTCAAAAAGGCTATGTATATCTGCTTCTGTAAATTCCTCGAACAGCTGTTGCTGTAGTTCATTTATTTTAACAATTAGTCTCTTCCTCCGGTTTAAAGAAATTAATTAGAAGTTGTAAGTACTTACGGCTTGTGTCAATGTTTATCTGCTGCCACAGTGTGAGTAGTTCGGGATATTCATTTCCTTGACTCTGCATGGAAAATACTCTCAGCCCATGCGGTATGATGGCATTATCCAGACAAAACTGAAAATGCTGCCGCTGCATCTGAAGACGCTTCAATTTATAAAAATGTTTCTCGATGTCATTAAGTATCAGGTTAGCTTTTTGTAAATCCACATCTCGTTCCCTTGCATCCGTTGGCGTTTGTTCACCTGCTAGTGACCACAATGTGGTAAGGGTACCATCCAAATGTTGTCTAAATCTTTCTTCAATTGCTGCCTTGCACCGGTGTTCACTTCTGGGCTTATATGGAAGTTCTATTTCCGTCATACCGTCACAATATAGTTGGCGTCTGCTCACTCGCTCTCGTTCACGTAACCAGTCAGCTTAAACAAGAAGTAAATCAAAGAAGTAACAGTTTCCTGGTTACACGCTAAAGCATATGCTATAAGTATAAGTGTGAATATATATATATATATATATATATAGATAAATAAATAAATAAATAGATAATTAAATACATAAACATATAAAATCATCTTTATATGTTTATGTATTTAATTATCTATTTATTTATCTATCTATATATATATATATATATATATATATATATATATATATATATATATTCACACTTATACTTATAGCATATGCTTTTTTTTCATATATTCATACATATTTTATTATTATATATTTATTATACGGTTTTTATATGTTCCAACCACAATCATAAGAATAGTGACAAGTATAAAGATTTCATATGTACACATGCAGATATAGTTGTTATAGATGTATAATTCATACATATTTACATACTATTAGCTATCCAACCTAGTTTAACAAGTATATTATATATGTGATTTTAGTATTACAGATGTTATGTACACAATATCTTACTATACTTGATGCTGTTATTTATCTAAATTTTATAAGGTATTCCTGAGCTCTGCTTTTTAATGAATGTGGACCACACTTTTTATAATATATGACGTTGTTGTTGCTTTTCTGTATGTATTATATTATTATATTAGATGCAATGCTTACCATTTAATCACTTCTGTTTACAATAGATTATCCT
This sequence comes from Protopterus annectens, assembly GCF_019279795.1. Taxonomy (NCBI): domain Eukaryota; kingdom Metazoa; phylum Chordata; order Ceratodontiformes; family Protopteridae; genus Protopterus; species Protopterus annectens. The sequence continues at coordinate 164,973,887 of NC_056747.1, read as the reverse complement.
ATGTCTATTTATCTACTTATTTATTTTATGTCCAATCATTAGAGTAGCACTTCTGTAAAAATTAATTAACTGATTTTAATTGGCGTCACTATATAAGGCGCATGGATTTTATGGTTTGTGTTAATGATCTGAAGAAGCTACAAGCTAGTGAAAACGCTTATCGTCTGTTATTTCAACTAATAAACCTCTATAACATGTATATATTAATGTAGCCTGTGAATGTTGGTTAACTCACTATCTTATATGTACCACACATCTATATGACGTATAAAGATTGCGTACTCTATATTTTGTGTAATTGAACCTTTTGGTTAACGTCTTTTTCTTGTTAATGATTTTACTGCTCTGGAGCTTTTCTTCCCGGGCCTCCACTGAAAATGGCCATATATCTAGTTGGACTCTCCCGGTTAACAAATATAAAATAAATAAAATAAAAACTCTAACAAACATATACTCTTGACTGAATATTAGTCAATAAAGTCCCTCACTCACACTTAGCTGGCTGTTTACCAGACAGCCTCAGTGACCACACTCCAACATTCCTTCTGAGACGACACTTAAATTGTGCTTAACCCATTATCTATAGGCAAATCCGAAATAGGGTAAACTTTAACCCTCTCTCCTTTATCTCATCCCTTCAAAAATGTGATTGGACACCACTGAAGTACCTCAATCTGGATGAAGCCATCCACTTCTTCAATAGCACCTTCCTAAACATCGTAAACAGATATGCCCCCATAAGAAATGCCAGAATCAAAACACAGTACTCCCCTTTCCTACAAAAAAGCAACAAGGCACTAATGAAAATCAGAGATGAGGCCTGGGAGCACTGGTGCGTAACAAAAAAACCCTTCTCTAGACAGTCATTCCTAGAGTTGTGCAACAAGGCTAAAAAGCAAATAAAAGAAGATAAAACCCAATATTATCAGTCTGCCCTAAACTCCTCCCATCACTACCCTAAGCAGTTCTGGTCCACAATAAATTCCATTCTCCATCCAAGTAAAGTAGGCACCCGCCCACCTACCACTACCCCTTCCTCCAGCAGTATTACCGACTCATTCAGTAAACACTTTACTGAAACCATAATGTCTTTGACTAAACAACACAACCCTCTACCACCCTGCCTGCATCAAAACCAAGTACTCTGCCCACAGTCTTTTCTTTTTCATCAGTGCCTACCTCCTATAAAAAAAATTTGTATTGAAACTAAAGCCTACAAAACTTGCAGCTGACAATCTCCCCTCTGAATACCTAAAAATAGCAGCAGAAGCCCTAGGTTATCCAGTCGCTTTCTTAATCGGTCCTTAGCAGAAAGCTATGTCCCCACACTGTGGAAAATATCCTACATCATTCCCCGCCATAAAGGTCTCCTCCACTGAACTTTCCAGTTACTGCCCAATAGCTATCCTTTCCCCACTTTCCAAGATGTTTGAGCAATGCATCCATTCTCAAATCTGAGACTACCTCTTAGCTAATAACCTCCTCTCCAGCACCCAGCATGGCTTCAGGCCATACCACAGCACTACTACCACCGCCATGCTCTCTTTCACTAATGCTGTCCATGATAAAAAAATAATGCCTGTTCTCCTCTGTTATATTTCTAGATCTATCCAAGACTTTTGACGTGGTCTTACTCAAACTGCTAATCTCTGTTCTCACTAACCTATCCTTTTCCCAATCAGCTAATGATTGATTTCACAACTTTCTAACTGGCTGCCAACAATCAGTTGTCTGGCATAATGACCTATCTCCTTGACTTCCTGTAACACTCTGTGTTCCCCAAGGCTCCATCCTTGGTCCCCTACTGTTCTCACTCTTCACCAGTGATCTATTCACAGCCACCAAGCATGCTTCTCTGACACAGTATGCAGATGACTTCACCCTCATCTGCTCAGCCCCGGCTATACCTGAATTTCACAAAATCACACAGGAAGCCTTTTCATCTGTAGAAAACTGGCTATCTAATGCCCAGTTATTACTCAACCAGAGCAAGACTAAACTTATCTTCTAACCCACTAAATCTAACCCAGTTATCCCCCACTTTAATATTATAGCCAAAGACAATACCGTTATCTCCACAACCGAACACACAAAACTACTTGGTGTTGAGATTGATAATCTCGGATTTGACACTTACATTTTCTCTTACCATAAAAAAGGTTCAGAAAAAAACTAGGTGCATTGTACAGAAACAAACAATTCCTCACCAAGACGGCCAGAATTTCTGCTGCTAATTCCCACCTAATCTCCACTTTATGCCTCTCCTATACTTGCATACCTTATACAAACAGACCTAAACAAGCTAAGGGCTTGCTACAGTAAAATTGCTAAGTTTGCCACTGGTGCATTTTATCGCAGCCACCACTGTATCTCACTTAGAGAACTTGACTGGCTTGAACTCTCTCACCTTCTTCACCTGAATCAGCTATCCCTTGCCCACAAGTTAATAAACCATCCTCATAAAGTCCCATCCCCTCAAAACCTTCTCCAGCCCTACTGCTTCACTAAACCTCTATGCTCCAGCAGCAAAAATCTATTTCTAGTGACCAAACCCAAGAACTCAGCGGGAGAAGCACTATTCTCCTGCGTCATATCCAGATTATGGAACAATCTTCCCCCCTCTGTAACCACACTATCTTCTTGCAATCACTTCAAGACTACACTAAAAACTCATTTAAAAAGTCTCTGGTTATGCCCATGCACCAATCCCGACTAGTAACCCTTCTTTTACCTCCCCTTCCTCTCCCCTCCCCCTAGCTACCGTGCATCACACAGTCTGATCATTGCATTCCTTCCCCTGCAGGCTCTGGCTCACTCTTTATCCTCCCCTTCCCTCCGTACTCATTCTCTCAGACCTGTTATAACATGCTTAACTACCTCACTTAATCTCAAATCCAAATACATATCCAACTGACTTGCACCTAGCTTCCTGTCGCTACCATGTATACTACTATCTCAGTCTCCTCTTACTCCACTATTTTCACCTTCCATCCCATTAGCCTTTCTAGCTTGTTCCACCTTTGTTTGGAGCATCTGCTTTATATCTGAGTTTAGTGCAATATTTGTGTATAAGATTTAGGTTTATGAGTTTAGAACAGTATCCGTTTGAGCTCAGTACTATCTGTATATACATCCTACCTTTTTTCCTAGCCTCTAGCTAGATATTTGTATATCTGTTCATTACAATGTTTCATATTGTATGTATATCTAATGTTTGCTGCAGTATGTATTATTTGCTATTGTATGTATATTCAGTTGTTCATGTACTCTGCTGCTTATTTATTGTTCTGTGGAGTTTTTCTCCCCAGGCCTCCACTGAAAAAGGACCTGTGTCCAGCTGGAATTTCCCGGTAAACAAATGTAAATAAATAAATAGAGGGGTTAGAATCAACATATTAAATCCAACAGCTAATATTGCAGCCTCCTGCAGAAATGTGTATCTGCCCAAACGGTTTATGAGGCTACTTCTCAAATGCTATCTTAATTTTCTCTAACCTTATAAACTGGGCTTCCAGTACTGTGGTAGAGCAGGACTGGTTTTTGCTGTTCTGGAGATCTTACTGTAACCAGTACACTTATTTCTGGGAACTGAAATGATACTTTCTGGTATTTTCCCATAGAACTGTATAATCATTTGGCAATGATCATTGTGATGTACATCGTACAGTTGTATGATTACACTCACCATGACTGTAGTTTTAAAAATGCAGTCATTGCTGCAGGACATGCTGCCTACTGTCTCTGTACCTTCCTCCTCTTTGGCTCCATGTTATAGTATAGGTGCGTCTTTAGTTAAGTATCAGTAAGATACTGCATTTGATTTATAGTGTGTTGTATTGTATTACTGAATTTACTGAGTGCGAATGTAGCTGGAGAACACTGCAGTTTGTCATGTCTTACTTGACACTTGATGTCAAATAAGTGCTTTCGACGTAAAGTGGGCATTTGAATCGGCGAATCATAATCTACTTGTAGCACTAGAAATTTTCCATGTCAGCAGTAGGGTTGTAAATTGGTTCTGTAGCTGATTACATAATAGAATTTCTATAGTCAAACATGGCAGTACTACATAAGGTAATGGACCTTTTACAGCTGGAATGCCTCAAGGTTCAGTCCTGTGACCTCTTATGTACTCTGTATTCATTAACAGCCTACCATTTGATGTAGCATATCTCGAGTGTACTTTATGCAGCACAGATGATGATGATATAGTACTCCAGTCTGACAATTCTATTCCAAACCCATAGAAAAAATGCGACATGACTTCATTGTGGAACTGGCTGCCTGAATAGACCCTAACAGCATGCCTTCACCTAAGTTACCCAACAGTGATAACTTGGCATTATTGACCAACAGCTAAAATGTGCTGCCCATGTAAGCAATATCACATAAAAGTTACCAATAAGTTGGTACATATAACATACAGGTACTCAAACCCAATCACCACTGAATCCAGAAAAGCCCTGATATTGCAAAAGATAATGCTCAGATTAGAATACAGTCTACCCTTGTTTAAATTAAACCCTGTGAATAAAAACCCATACCTTACAATTAACAGTGAGCAAAATGTGCAGATTCATATCTGTGAGTGGCACAAGAGGACACTGTTAATCACTGGAAAAAGCAAATTGGAAGCCAGTAACCACCAGAGCCAATTGCTCAACTGATGCTACCGGCCTCTCTCTAGCACACAGAGCATCACAGAAAATTAACTTGCTCACAAGGTCAGTCTTTGCCAAAACAATAGGAGAAAAAGCCTTCTCAAAGTTTGCTCCAGCAGTGTGGAGCTCTCTACCTCAAGCTGTCAGGGAGCTTGAAAATGTTAAGTACTTCTAAAACAAAGATGGCTGAATTCTTTGCTAATGAACAGAAGTGTTACTGTTTTGATAATGGCTAATGGTCTGAAACCAAGAGTGAGCTCATGTAAACTTTGTCTAATGAATGCAAGGTTACTCATTACCTCATCAGTATAGTTCTCTTGGTGTACAAAGTTATTGAACCCACATACATATTGTATTTCCGTTTTTGTTGCTCATGATGTACATGTGCTGTTAATATTGTTATACCAATAATATGTGTCATAGCATTTTGTTTCAGTCTGTTGTGATGTATTGTGTATCACTTGCTCAAAACTTCATGGCCTGGGTTGTGGCTGAAGATGGTTTGGGAGTCATTCCACCAACCTGGTTAACGCAATGCATAAATAATGCTTTGAGAAAGATTTGTATTGATGCTTTACTGTGTCTGTTGTTGAATTATTTGTGGGTGTATTTAATGTCATCTCCGAGTTTAGTCTGTGTAGATTAAAGGGAGAAGGTTTTTGTTTTGCTAATTTTCCTTTTTCTCTTAGTTTGTGTGACTTTGGAGGCAGTACATTTAGATATTGAGAATATAGAGACAGCACACCCTTTATTGGTAGAATGCAGGGGAGGGCAGAGCCTACTTTTTTATTTTACTTATTTGTGTTTTTTAAATGTTTTGGTGTTTGTGCTTTCTGTGAACTGTTTTGATTCCCAGTGTAATGAGGCTCAATGTAATATGATGCACTGTTTTTTTTTCTCTCTCTGATTTTAGTTTGATGTACACAAGGGCTGTTTAGTATATTTCACACCAATTCTTTCTTTATATGGGTCCCCTAAGAATAATTGTACAGTATTTCCTTGCTTTTTTTTTCTGAACTTCCAGAAATGTAAAGAGTAAGGTGCCTACTACATTAATTCCGGCAACAGTTTTATTCGGAAGTCTGCTTTTATGGGTATCCTCACTCATTCAGTACTGTCATTCATGTTACAACATTGTTTAGTGTTTGTATAAGATTTTGTTTGGAACAGATCCAGGTTTTGTTTTCAACCTTCCTGCAGATTACTTGCTTTGCTATAATTGTGATGGAATTTTGAAGTGTTTGTGATTTTTGGAAGTACGTTGAATTTTTAAAAAAAATATTTTTATGGGCAGATAGGACAGGTCTTTATACTTAACTTACTAATGTCTTTTTTCTCCCCAGAGTGGCCTTGTTAGAAGAAACCAACAGAATGTCCCCTAATGCCTTAGCCATTGTCTTTGCACCTTGTATTTTGCGTGCAGAATATGCTGATCCATTGACGAGTATGCAGGATGTCTCCAAAACAACGATGTAAGTCTCTGAACTTTATTCTCATTATAACACAAGTTTGATTCCATGTTGCACAGGGATAAAGCCGTTACAGTGACACCAAGAACATAGGTCTGAGTTGTGGACTCTTATTGATAATGTTGGCAGAGGGAGGTAGAGCTAAACAGGCAAAAGTCAACTTTGGTATTTCAGGGAGTGAGAAAAACATCAGTGACAGGCACTATCATTGGTACTTCGCATGGAGGATGAACTTGGTGAAGCATGGTTGCACTTGCTTGGTCTGACTGTGTGCAGTGCACAGCAGCAGAGATGTAAAAGCAAGGGAGCTGGCATTAGAAAGTCATCAGTAGCTTTGTATTATGATACCTTCATGCTCAGTTTCTGCTTCTTGGGTACTAATTGTATCACTAATAAGGCCGACTCTCCCCATCACCATCATCAGAAATGGGAGCTCCTCTGGGTATGTAGAATAAAATGTGATACGTTCAAGTTGGTGGGGTCCAAACAATAGCTAAAAAATGACCACAGTTTTAACTGTATACAAAATTGTGTTATGAAGCTGTTACCCATGTGTAACCCCTTTGGCATCTTTGCTGTATATAAAAAAAAAAAAACATTAACAAAGTTTTTTTGTTGAGTGAATGGTATGGACTACTTTGATGTACAGACCCATCAAGGCATGAAACCTGTAGCTGCAGTGTAGGTGTAAGAATGTGGGAGGCAGTTGTCCATGGAGGAGAGCACTGCATGACATTAGAATACAACTTGTTTCTCAGAGTGGCACAGATGCAGTGGCTTTCAGTACCGCAGCAGCATGTCACATCTAAAAATATAGGTAAAGCAGACCTCTGTAGTCTGTGTACTTGCATTTCATTCCCTGCTGTCTTTATTTCAGATGTTCTTCGTGTTTCATTGTTGCAGTCATTGCATTTGAGTTATTTGCTTGCAGGTAGCTCTCAGTCGGCCTGATTAACAAAGTCTTGGGTTCTGCGTTGGTTGCTGTCCCTTCTTCCATGATGTCAGGTCATCAGGGGTATAAAATATGCAGCCAACGCCATTACATCAGTCTTTCTTGCCGTGCGGTGCCCGAAGCAGAAGCAGTTTTTAAGTGCCGGTCGGCCGACTCCTGAAATTTTCATTTTCGAGTTTCAGAACTGAAGTCTTCAACTAAAGCCAAGTACCTAGTTGGGGAAACTTTTTTTCTTGCTCCTTACTGATGTCAGTAAAAGTTAATAATTGCATTACTTGTGGAAAGCAAATACCTCATAAAGATTTTCATTTGTACTGTATTACTTGCCTAGGCCCTGACCACGACGTACCTCGCTGTCAGTTTTGTGCTGTATTTAATAAGCAAACTATCCGTTGTTGGTATATTTTTGCCTCTAAATATTTCATTTCTCAGTTTAATTATCCAGAAATGTCATCAGTTAGCCACCTGACTACCGGGATTACGAAAAAACGCAAAGATAAAGACAGAGACAGGCCGCCAAGGTCCAAAACTGTCAATGATGCTTTTCCTAAGCCGGTCGCCAGTTCGCCGGTACTCAGTGAGGCGCTTTCGCAGCCCCTGATACCAGCTACTTCTGATTCGCAGGCCTCTACTGAGACCTATTTGGAGTCCGGTATGCCGCAAGATACTTCATCTATGGAACCCGCGGATGTCTCTCCCTTGGATGGGTCCGGAGCCACTGTGCAGGCACCGGCTTCTGAGGGTGTATTCAGGCCTACGGACTTGCATATTAAACCAATGCCTCCTTCTTCCCTTAGGCCTAAAAAAACGATGCCCAAGCCACATGCTCAGGACTCTATACCTAAAAAACAAATGATAAGAATGGCTGAAGATTTAACAATTCTAATCAGGGGTAGCCAACTCCCCCCCCCCCCCCTTTGCTAAGAGGCCTAGGACTGAAGTTGTTTATGAATCTTCTGAAAAGGATTCTGTTTTTTCTGATGATCTGAATTTGCCCTTATCTACTTATGAAGACTCTGATGCAGCGGACTCCATTCCCTCTGCTTCCCCTCCAGAGGATTTTTCTTTTGGGGAAACCTTGCATATTGTAAGGGAGCATTTCCACTGGGAAAGCCAGGATTTTTCTGATTTAGAAAAGAGGCTTAGGGATTTCTTACTCCTACCTCAGCATAGGCCTTTAGCTATTCCTCCTGTACTAGACATTGTTGATGCTTTTTCGGAATCTAGTTTGGCCCCTGATTCCTTGCCTCCTGCTCCCAGAAAACCTGACATACTGCAGGGTCCCTAAGTCACACAAGTTCCTTTTTAAAAATCCTATTGCAGATCCAGAGACTATTTCACAGGGGCCCAAGAGCATTAAGGCTTCTACTGCTAAAAATCCTACCCCTTCTGATAGAGACTTCAGGGCGCTGGATAGATGGGGTAAGAAGGTTTACACTTCTGCAGCCTTGGCCATTAGGGCTTTAAACTGCCAGTGTCATATGTTAAAGTGTCAGCAACATGTTATTGGATTGCTTAAACAGAAAATGATGTTGATTCCTGACTGTGTGGAAAATAAAGAATTACAGGATTTAATGCATTCTGCTGAACAAATTGGAAAACATACTTTGCAATGTGGTTTTGATTCATTAGAGGCCACATGCTAGGCTGCTGTTACTGGGTCTGTGCTCAGAAGACATGCTTGGCTAAAGGAGAAATCCTTGCCTGATCATGTTAAAGCTAAATTGTTGGATGCTCCCTTAAATCAGGACCACCTGTTTGGCAACAAGGCTGAGGAAGTTCTTAAAAAGATGGACGATAAAGCTAAATCTATGCAAACTGTTTGATTTCTTACAAGTTCAGCCTCCTAGATTTAGTAGGCACTGACCCTGTAAGAATTGGTCCTTTCAAGCCCCTTCCAGTTCTTCTCAAGCCAAACCCAGACACAACAAAGGCCCCAGGTTTCCGTCCCAGGGGACACACATGACTAAGCAGTGGGGGGCCTCCACTTCCAAATCAGGGAGTAATAAGACTCCCCCTATGGTAAACTGTCTCAATGACTTCCGTTTAAAATTTCCAAGCACTTATCAACTGACTGCGCCTTTGGGGGGAAAGATTGCTCTTCATGCAAAGAACTGGGAACTCATTACCCAGGACAAATGGGTTTTAAATATAGTGTCCCAGGGATACAGAGTTCACTTCCACACGTTGCCAACACCAAGCGGGTGGCTGGACCTAGCCCCAAATCAGTGGGCAGAGGCCCAAAAACAAGTACTTTCTCTCTTAAGCATGGGAGCTATTCAACTGGTACCGGAAGAGGAAAAGGGACAAAGTTTCTACTCTAGACGTTTCCTGGTACCCAGAAAAGACAATTCATGGAGTCCTGTCCTGGACTTGTCTACTCTAAAACACGTTTTTGGAAATTCCAAAATTCAAGATGCTGACTCTTCACCAATTACTTCCTATGCTAGGCAGATATGCCGGGTTGGCAACACTAGATTTAAAAGAAGCATACCTGCACATCCCAATCAGGGAATCTTGCAGAAGATACCTACGCTTCAAAGCATGCTACAAGCACCATCAGTTCTCTGCACTGCCCTTTGGCTTATCTACTTTGCCCAGGGTATTCACAAAGTGCCTAGCTCCAGTTATTGCATTTTGCAGGCAAAGAAATATTCAAATTTACCCATACCTGGACGATTGTCTAATTCCAGCAGAAAGCCAGGACATACTTTTAAATCATCTGGCCTTTGTACAAAGGGTTCTAACTTGTCTGGGGTACACCATAAATGAAAAGAAATCACACCTGGTACCCTGTCAACAAATTATATTCCTGGGAGCAAGCTTGAATGCATCTTCCCAGATGGCTTACCTTACTCCAGAGAAACAAATTCATTTGACAACCTACTTCAAACAAGTGGCCACAAAAACCCTGCTATCTGCAAGACAAATACTGCAAGCCTTGGGGTTCATGGCCTCCTGCATTCTTCTAATTCCATATGCAAGACTGCATATGAGGAAACTACAGTGGTATCTAAAAAGCCTGTATGGTGTCAACATTCTCAGGATCTAGAAGCAATGATTCCTATCATACCTTGCCTACACCTAGAATTCCTTTGGTGGGCAGAGGCCTGCCACCAAAACAAGGGACTACCTTTCACACCACCCCCTGCCGCCCAAACCCTAACAACAGACACATTAGACTATGCATGGAGGGCTCACCTGGCAGGGAAGTGCATTCAGGGCAAATGGAACCCAAGTCAAATGCACCTGCATATCAATCAAAAAGAAATTTTAGCTGTACAGAATGCTCTGACAGCCGTCAAAGACCACATTCTTCCAGGACAACTTATGATAAAGATGGACAACACCACTGTTATGTGGTACATAAACAAGCAGGGGGGTACACATTCTTACCCCCTCTGCAGACTAGCCATTGCATTGTGGAACACAGCCTTGAGCTACCAAGTGCACCTACAAGCTCAATTCCTGCCAGGAAAATTAAATACACTGGCAGACAGACTAAGCAGAAACCTCATGGACCCACACGAGTGGAAACTGGAGCCAAGGATTTTCAACATGTTGACAGGCAAATGGGGGAGCCCAGATATAGACCTGTTTGCCTCTCCCCAGAACTACCAATTGGACAAATTTTGCACAAGGAACTCCCCACAAGCAAGCCTGGAAAGTGGATGTTCTGCCCTTCAGCTGGAAAAAACCCATCAGTGTATGTCTTCCCCCCTCTGCTTTCCAAAGTACTACTAAAAATCAAACAGGACAAACCAAGGATGATTTTGATTGCTCCAGACTTACCACGCCAACACTGTTACCCCCTCCTGCGCAGTGCGTCACGGTTATCCCCATGGCACCTGCCTCAGACTCCTTCCCTGTTGGCTCAGCAGGAGAACCAGATTCTGCACCCTCAGCTTCTAACACTGAACCTTGTGGTCTGGCTAATTACATAATCTCTCCTCTACTATCCCTCAGTAAACCTGTGATGGATATTATTTTAGAGACAAGGAGGCCTAGTACTAGAAAATCTTATGCTGAAAAATTGAAAAGATTCTGTGCCTGGAACCATTCTTAAGGGATGAGCCCAGCAGTGCCCAATTTACCTCAGATTTTACAATACTTAATTGAGAATGCTTCACAAGGGCCTGTCTTTCCTCCATTAAAATCCATGCCTCCGCCATTTCAGCTCATTATAGCACAGAACCTCCCCTCTTCTCTCATCCACTGCTCAAGCAGTTCCTCAGAGGGCTCAAAAATTTGAGACCACCCAGGAGAGCTCCAACCCCAGCCTGGGACCTTAACTTTGTTTTGGAGAAACTCACTCTACCTCCTTTCGAGACAGCTGCTACTGCAGACTTAAAATTTCTTTCTTGGAAAAGAGCTTTCCTTTTAGCAATCGCTTCTGCAAGAAGGGTATCTGAATTACAGGTCCTTATGGCAGTGGAGCCTTTCATCATCTTTCATGCGGACAGGGTGTCCCTCGGAACCAATCCATCCTTCATGCCCAAGGTGGTATCCAGTGTGGCTCTTAATCAGTCTATTCATTTGCCAACCTTCTTTTCCAATCCACAGAACAAAGGGGAACGGATACTGCATTCCTTAGATGTGCTCATACAACTTCGATTCTACTTGGACAGGACTAAACCTCAAAGGAAATCTGAACAACTGCTGGTGGCATTTGCTGCAGGGGCAGAGGGGAAGGCTATTTCAAAGCAAACCATTTCTAAATGGATAGGCCATTGCATTAATTTCTGCTATAAGCACTATGGAAAACCTATCCCCCAGGGGATCAGACCTCACTTCACCAGGGCTGCATCTACCTCTACAGCCTTTCTCAGAGGTGTCCCTACCAGGGACATCCTAGAAGCTGCTACCTTCACCAAGCATTATTATTTATTTATTTATTTATTTTTATTTTTTATTTTACATTTGTTGACCGGGAAAGTCCGACTATGTTCCATAGATCCTGTTTTCAGTGGAGGCCCGGGGAGAAATGCTCCAGAAGCATGTCTTTAGAATGTGGGAGGAAACTGGAGTACCCGGAGGAAACCCACACAAACGCAGGGAGAACATGCAAACTCCACACAGAAGGCACCCCAGACGAGAATCGAACCGGAGAACCTCTTGCTGTGAGGCGACAGCATTAACCGCTGCACCACTGCGCCGCCCGTATTATTTGCCAATTTTCTTTAAATCCAGAGCTGGCTTTGCTAGTGCAGTCTTGCAGAGCCTTATAGCTGGTCCTAATGCTATCCAAATTCCTCCTCCCCAACCATAGCTTTGGGAATCTACCCAAATGTAATGACTGCAACAGTGAAACACAAAGAACATAGTACAGTTGTGTACACTTACCATAAATGTAGATGTTCGAGTGTATTCACTGTTGCAGTCCGGGTTACCCACCCACCATCCCCCATTCTATACGTTTTCTTTCCTTCACTATACTCAAAAGCCTTTGTGGTGTATTTGCTTTTAGTTGAAGGTAAAGTTTGTTTCCAAAAGTGCATTTATATATATACAGTTTATATATATATATATATATATATATATTTTTTTTTTTTTTTTTTTGCTCCCCATTTGGGGGACACATGACATCTGGGGCAGGAAAAACTGAATAAAATGGCGTCGGCTGCATGTTTTATACCCCTGATGACCTGACGTCATGGAAGAGGAGACAGCAACCGACACAGGACCCAAGACTTTGTTATTCAGGTTGACTGAGGGCAACCTGCCAACAGATTGCCCAACTGTAATGACTGCAACAGTGAATACACTCCAAACATCTACATTTATGGTAAGTGTACACAACTGTACTTTATGATGCAGTGGAAGCTTCTTCCAAAGCAGCTGCTTACTAGATCTGTCATTAGAAGGTACACATGACTTCCTGTTCAGTCCTTACTTGAGGACGTTAAAGCTATGCTCCTGGATTTACCCTTAACAGGGACTTATTAGTTGGCCCTGAAGCAGCCAACCTTTTTAAAGCCTTGCAAGGAACTTTAGTCTCCCATAGAATGGCAAGAAAATGCCTAGAAAGAGATTTCATGATAAACCAGACAAGTGTTCTAAGTATAGGAGGCCTGACAGTTCAGACAAATCAGCCTATTTTGTATATCCTCCTGCCCCCCATATCAATCCTTCCCCTTAACCTGGCAGGTCGTAATGTTAGACAAATGGGTCATTTTCATTATTCAACAGGGTTATAATGTGACAAGGAAGGGGATTCCACCTGTCAGAGTATTCCCTCCACCAACTTCAAAGCAGGTAAAGCTCTTACCTCCTGCCCTACAAGCCATACTTCAAGAAAGGTATAATAGAAGCTGTTCCACAGCAGTACAAAGGAAGAGCAGTTTTATTCCAGACTCTTTCTAGTACCCAGAAAAGGAGGAAAATGGAGACCTATAGTGGATTTGTCTCTTTTCAATACCTTTCTCAAGGCCCTGTCATTCCATTCAAAATATTGTTACTCCAGTCTTTTTTGCCTTTTATCCTCCCTCAGGCCTTCTTGATGTCTTTGGATCTGGATGATTCCTATCTCCACATACCCATTCACCCTTCCTTTGGGAAATTTCTAAGATGTTCAGCTTATTCATCAGACTTTCAGTTCTCTGCTGTACTCCTTAGATTGTCCAACACTCCAAATGCTTGACACCAACCATCATTACACTTGTAAAACTTGGGGAATTCAAATATTCCCATATCTAGACAAGCTGTTAATACAGGCACCATCTCAGTAGATCCCTTCTACAGCATCTTAACTTCACTGTTACCTTCCTACAGAGCCTGGGGGGTCACAAACAACCTAAAAAAGCCCACACTGAATCCCACCCAAGACCTGGTCTTTTTGGGCAGCAGACTGGGCATGCACCTCATGCAGGCCTTCCTACCACAAGACAAGGTCCAAGCCCTCTCCAGCTGCTTCCAGTCTTTCCTGCTCCTTCAAACCTGCAGTGGAAAGGAAATTCTTAGGACCCTGCAGTTAATGGCAACAACCATACCAGTGGTGCCCTTTGCCAGATTCCATATGAGAAAGATTCAGTGGTACCTGAAGTCTCACAGGTCCCCACATTCTCATCCTCTGGACACCTAGATTCCACTTTGTTTTCTAAATTAAGAATTTCAGTGGTGGGTGCCTTAGGTAAACCTGAACCCAGGCCTTCCATTCAAACTGCTGATACTTTTCCAGGATCTGCACACAAATGCCACAGACACAGACTGGGAGGCATTGATCAGCTACCTGAGAGCCAGGGGCAGTACCCACCAAATCAGAGGACAGAACACAGCCTGAAAGAGATATAGGTACTGATTCAGGCCCTGCAGATTTTCTCTCGCACTTGGCCTCCAGGTTCTCTCAGAATTTTCACAGACAGCACTTTGGTAATGTGGTACTTAAATGGGGGTGGGGTCAAAGTATTACCAGCTACACAGATTGGCCCTTCTGGCATGAGAACAGGCCATAAAAACAAATGTGACCCTCCAAGAAGTTTACATTTCCTCTCAGGACAACGTCCTGGCAGACGTTCTAAGCAGGTAAAAGACACTCATAAATGGATGCTGAACAGAAAAGCCTTCCTAGACATGGTTCCGAAATGGGGTATTCCTCAGATATAGGCATAGTTACCTCCATTCACAATAGACATCTACAGCTGTTTTGCTGCATGACACCTTGTCCATCAGGCATAGAGGATAGATGCCATGTCCTTTCCTTGGAAAGGTATACCTTCCCCCTCCTCTGCCTTTACTCTCCAAGCTCTTGTTAAAGATCCAGAGGGACAAACCAAAGGTCTTGCTGGTGACTCTCTTTTGGGCCAGGCAGCATTGGTTCCCCCTTCTCTACCACATAGCTAGGGGTTATCACCAGAAGTTACTCCATGGAGTGGACTTGCTCCCACAAGAGAAGGGCTCTCTACTTCATCCCAGTTTATCATCTCTCACTGTTAAATTACAGATGAGTGTATTCTGATCCCTTTCAGACACCAGTTTCCTGAGGATGTGCTACAAGTTCTTCAGGAAACCTACCACTAGAAAGTCTTGTGTATCCAAATGGAAAATATTTTCTACTTGGTATCATGCTAGAAACAGGCCCCAATACAATCTTGGGCTCCTGATATTTTTTCTTTCTTATATGAGCTACTTAAAGCCCGTCTTGCCTACTGTTTTATTAAGGCATCACTTATCTGCCATTTCTGCTGCTTGCCTTTACAATCCCCTCTTCTTTCCAGGCTGGAGGCTAAACGATTTCTTAAAGATGTATTTTATTTAAAACCTCTTAGGAGAATTATTGTGCCTTCTTAGGACCTTAACTTTGTCGGAGAAAAGCTCATTCTACCTCCCTTTGAATCTGTGGCTTCTGCCTCTCTCAGATTTTGTTCTAGGAAAAAGATCCTTCAAGAAGCCTTTACTTCAGCTAGAAGAGTTTCTAAATTCCAAACCCTAATGGCATTCCCTCCTTTCCTTATTTTCTGTAAGGACCGTGTCTGTCTGAGGGGGGCCCAACCCTTCATTTATTACTAAGGCAGTCAATGAGCAATCCCTCAGTCAAGCCATCAGTCTTCCTGCCTTTTCACTAACCTTCAGAACAAGGCAGGGTGAGTCATCCATTCACTGGATGTACACAGGCAGCTCATATTTACTTTGACAAAACCAAGTCCATTCGTAAGACTGACCAGTTTTTGTTTCCTTTCAAGAATCCAATTTTGGAAATATGGCCTTTAAATAAATTATTGCTAACTGGATTTCTAAGTCTGTTTCCTTTTGTTACCCCCACTGTGGGAAATCCTTGCCTCCTCCTATAAAACCACATTTCATTAGAGCAGTTACCTGCTCTGGGACCTTTTGCAAAGTTATTGACTCCAGATACATCCTGGAAACAGCAACTTAGTCTTCTCTACATACCTTTGCCAAACACTAGAGAGTAGATGCTTTCTTTAGATTTATAGCCTCCTTTGCCAGATCAGTTATCTTTGGATTAATTGACTGTTCTCCTCTGCCTGATCCATCCATCCTTACCACTCCCTAAGCTTTTGGAATCACCCAGCAGTTTGGAATACTGATCTAAGGAAGGAATTAATACAGTAGTGTAAAAACTTTTATTTTTTTGCTCTCCTTCCCGCACATCTTGATTACCAGCCTGGCCCTCATGCCCTTCTGCATGGGGTCTGCCAGCTACTCCTTGCCCCCCCCCCAGACTTAACTCTGGTAATTGCTGAGGCCAGTCATGCACTTGAAGGCAAAAGGACTCTGCACATCTGAACTTCTGTCCGGGGGGGGGGGTTTGTCTTATTGACCTAACCTTTGTCCCCCCCCCTATTTTTATGCATTTTGGTCTGGTCCAGGGAATGCGTGTGCAGTGTAGATAAGTGGCAAATTGCCCTGCCTCCAAAACAGCTTAGCCAAGCCTACGGCTATTCCATTGACCACTCCTCCTGGTGACGTCTCTAGTCTTCACTGGAGATCATCAACAAGAGGGGACTATGAGCCATCCTCCCCACACCTGCCAGGGATGGGCACACCCATCCATCCCTGCCACACTGCCAGTTCTATAAAAAATTATCATAAAAGTAGGTGTCCTACTGATAACTATTGCAGCATTCCTTCCCATCTGTCCATCTCTCCTCTTTGTCTTTAACTATGTTTTGTCCTACCCCTTATGGACTGAGAAGAAGCCATTCTCTTATTTAGCTGACCTTTGCATATCTTGTACTTTCAGATGTCTCCAGGTCTCCTGCCTTTGAGACAGCCTGAGGTGTTCATGCTCATACATCCATTTATTTACTCTTACACTTGCGACCTAGGTCATACATCAGACGTGTCTGTACAGAAGGTTTTAGCTTTGGTACCCTGCCCGCATATCCAGTTTATTTGACAAGATAACCCCAACACTTCAAAGTACTGCAGCAGCGATCAGTAGGACATGTACTGTTATGGTAAGTTCTTGCATAACTGTACTTTCTGTGTGTGTGTGTGTGTGTGTGTGTGTGTGTGTGTGTATATCTATGTGGGTCTAGGACTTGTGCACGAATGGCCGTTTCACCGAATCCTAAACGGCCGGGCATACTTCCGCAAAAGTGCTTTTCACCGAAGAAGCACTTTCGTGGGAAGCATGCCTGCAGGTAGAGGGAGTTGTGGGGGAGTGACTGTTGCAGAGATCGTACTGCGGTGCGGATAAGGGAATTTTTTCCTTTTCCCCACATTACTGTAATCTCGGAGTGAGAATATTAAAGTGGGGGGTGTGGGGGGCACAGGCCCCCACATAGGGGCTGCAGGGGGGCTTGCCCCCTGCATAAATGTTTTTTTCTTGTTTCTTACTTTTTTTTTTTTAACGTACTTTAGCGAAAGTGCTTTTTTGGTAAAAGCACTTTCGTTAAAATGTGTTCGAT
Source organism: Protopterus annectens (assembly GCF_019279795.1). NCBI lineage: Eukaryota > Metazoa > Chordata > Ceratodontiformes > Protopteridae > Protopterus > Protopterus annectens. The sequence goes on along the minus strand of NC_056747.1, from coordinate 164,956,435 downwards.
GAAGTTGGATTCGGACTGTTGAAGTTTCATTCAACAGTCCTAGATCCATATATATATGTATATGTGTATATATATATATATATATATATATATATATATATATATATATATATATATATATATATACACACACACACACACACACACACACACACACACACACACACACACACACACACATTTATATTTATACACAGACACTCACTCACACGTCTTGAGAGTATTTTGGTTAGCTGCCTAGCCTTTTTTCAGAGTCCTACTAGTTTACCTTCTATCACTAGCATGGACTTTTTCAAATCAAGAAAAAACAATGGAAATTTGGCACCACACCATTAAAGGAAAACTCCACCTTGGAGCTCAGAAAACATATTGTTTTCATTGTCTTTGTTTTTGAGCTATTTTAATGCCTCAAAATCACTCCAAGTGCTTCTTTTACAATTTTAATGTTTTTTTTTTTTTTCAAAATGGTGGATGATGGGGCCTGCCTTGGTAATGTGATCTTGTTTTCTTGCTTTCATTCCTTCTTCCTAGAATACATTTCAAGTCCCCTTTAGATGACTCATGCTAGACATAAGGAAGTGGTGCTGTTTTCTTTTACCATTAAGATTGAATGGTAGGACCGTGAAGCATTGTCATCTAAACACACCTTCTGTAACAGAGCTGCTTCTGTGTTTACCTAACTGAGCCTCATTCATGGGTCTGTCAAAACTTGTTCTATGCTATAAATAGCTGTTAGCTATTTGCAGCAAAAGAAAGTAGATAAATAGCAAGTTTTTGTAATATGAATCTTTTGTAGTCCTAAAAGATTTGATAAACCCTCCCCCACACACTCATGCTTAGGTGTGAAAACTCTCACTACTGCAGTAAATGATCCTTGCTGTACATTTACAAGTGACAAGTAGTAGGACTCTAAACTTTGTCTACTACTTCCTAATACCTTCAGTGGGAGGATTTTTCTTTGTCATGAATGATGCAGACTTAAAATGTGCTTTGCTAGTTCCTCAATCATTTCTGTCATGTTCACCTTCCTTTTTTCTATTTCATATTTATTTATTCTTTGGTAACCAGGAAAGTGAACTGGTCCCAGGACCCTTTTCAGCCACAACTTAGGCTATATTGGCAAAGATAATAACAATTATTAAATGCACTTAGCAATACAGAGAAAAAAATACTGACATAAAGACTTTGACCAAGACTGCATGTGTGATAGTGACCAAGTAAAACATTGAGTAACATTTACTAGAATATATACATTAATAATGCTTAAATATGTTTATTGTAAATAATTAATTGTATGCACACACATTGTGTGTATGTATTTCCGTATATGTTTATAAAGTACATGTGTAAAAAATCATGTGTATGTATGTATGTATGCATTTAAACATAGTTAAGTACTTCTGTTTTCCTTTTCTTAGTGTTTTTAATGCAAGGACACACAGTAAATGTATGTTAAAGTAAATTCAGCTGTATATTATGGTTGCACTCTTAACAGTCAGTGGGAGTCTCTTACAACTGATCTGCATGTACCAGATATGCATCCCCCTCTGGAAGGATGTCACAAAAAAGCATAAAAGACCTTTTTTATGAACAGTATCATTGCACTAGTTGATAGGGTTGCCACCTTGACTCGCTCTCTGCAGATGTTCATCGTGTTTCACTGTTGCAGTCATTACACTTGGGTTATCCTGCTGGCAGGCTACCCGCAGTCAGCCTGAATTCCAAAGTCCTGGTCCGGCGTCGGTTGCTGTTGCCTCTTCCCTGACGTCAGTGCGCCAGGGGGTATAAAAGATGCAGCCGTCGCCATTTTCTTCAGTCTTTCTTGCAGCGCGGTGCCCGAAGCAAAAGCAGTTCGCAAGTGTCGGTCGGCCGACTCCTGAGATTTTCAAAATCGAATTTCAGATCCGAAGTCTTCAATAAAGCTAAGTACCCCGTTGGGGAAACTTTTTTCTTGCTCCAGACAGATGTCAGAAAAATTTAACAATTGTATTTCTTGTGGGAAGCAAATACCTCATAAGGATTTCCACTCTTACTGTATTCCTTGCCTAGGCCCTGACCACAACGTTGCTAGTTGTCAGTTTTGTGCTAGATTTAACCAATGCACTATTAAGCATCGGTACGATTTTGCTTTTCGTTATTTTGGCAGAAGGTTTAACTACATAATGCCATCGGAACAACCAACGACCGGAATTCATAAAAAACGTAAGGATCAAGACAAGGACAAGCATCCGAGGTCCAAAACCGACAACGAAGCCTCTTATAGGCCAGTTGCCGGTACTCAGTGAGGCGCTTTCGCAGCCCCTGACTCGCGCTACCTCAGAGCCACAGGCCGCCTCCGACTCCCACGTGGAGTCAGCTAGACCTCTGGATACTCAAGGTATTGGCCTTTTAGAAATTAACCCCTCAGATGGGTCCGGAGCCGCTGAGCAGGCATCGGCTTCTGAGGGTGTCTTCAGACCTACACAACTTTATATAAAGCCTACTTCAGCATCCAACACAAAGTCTAAAACAGATTTAAAGACAAGGAAATCAGTACAGCATTCTCCAGAACAGGCTTCTATGCCTAAGAAACAGGTGCTCAAAATGGCCGAAGACCTAATTACTTTGATCAGAGGTTCCCATCCCCCTCCTGATAAGAGGCCTAGGCAAGACACTGAATATGATTTCTCTGATCAGGTTTCCATTTCCTCTGATTCCTCTTCTGATTAGGGATATTCTGTTCCTCCCTATGAGGATTCTGATGCTGAAGATTATATTCCTTCAGCTTCTCCTCCTGAGGACTATTCTTTTGGGGAAACCCTGCATACCATGAGGGAGCATTTCCATTGGGAGAGCCAGGATTATTCTGATTCTAAGAAAAGACTTAGAGACTTTTTTTTACTTCCTCAGCACAGACCTCTTGCAATTCCCCCTGTTCTAGACATAGTAGATGATGTTTTTTCAGAGTCCAGCATGTCTCCAGATTCTCTACCTCTTGCCCCTGTTAAGCCGGACAGGTACTACAGGGTCCCAGACTCCCATAAATTTCTTTACAAAAACCCTGCTGCTGACCCAGAAACTATCTTGCAGGGTCCCAAAGGGGTCAAGGCTACTTCTGCCAAAAACCCTGTCCCGTCAGACAGAGATTCTAGGGCTTTGGACAGATGGGGGGAAAAAGTTTACACTTCTGCTACCTTGGCTGTAAGGGCTTTAAATTGTCAGTTTTATATGCTCAAATATCAGCAATACTTGATGTCTTTGTTAAAACAAAAAATGTTGACAAATTCTGAATGTTCTGAGAACAAAGATTTGCAGGATTTATTGCATGCAGCTGAACAAGTGGGAAAACATACTTTGCAATGTGGCTATGATTCACTGGAGGCCTTGTGCAGGGCCGCTGTTACAGGTTCCGTTATTAGAAGGCATGCTTGGTTAAAGGAACAGAATCTGCCTGATCGTGGTAAAGCAAAATTATTGGATGCTCCATTACAGCATGATGCTTTCTTTGGTGTTAAGGCAGAGGAGGTGTTAAAGAAAATGGAGGATAAGGCAAAATCTATGCAGACAGTAAAGGATTTCTTACAGGTACAGCCACCCAGATTTAGCAGGAACTGGCCGTCTAAGAATTGGTCCTTTCCAGTGTCAGACCACAGAGAGGCAGATTCAGATGCCCTAGTGGCAGGCAACAGCCCCAGGGCTCATACAGGCCCAAACAATGGGGGTGCTTCTACCTCCAAAAGCAGAGAAGACAAATCACAGCCTTATAGAAAACCGTCCCAATGACTTCCCTCTACCAATGCCAAGCACTTATTTTTTGGCATCACCCTTAGGGGGAAAGCTAGCACTTTTTTCACAAAACTGGCACAAGATCACCCAGGACAAATGGGTCTTATAGTCTCTCTGGGCTACAGGTTCCACTTTCACACCCTTCCAAAGGCAAAAGGTATGCCAGACCTGCCACGCAATCAATGGCAAAAGGCACAAAAACAAGTTTCATCTCTCATGAACATGGGGGCTATTCAGCCGGTGCTACAACAAGAGCAGGGACAAGGATTTTACTCAAGACTTTTCTTAGTACCAAGAAATGACAAAGCCTGGAGACCAATTCTGGACCTGTCTATTCTAAATATTTTTCTGGACGTCCCAAAATTCAAAATGTTGACTCTACAGCAGCTTCTGCCCATGCTGGACAAGAAGGCTTGTTTTGTAACTTTGGACCTCAAAGAGGCATACCTGCATGTCCCAATCAGACAGTCTTGCAGAAGATACCTCAGATTCATAGCTGGCTCAATGCACTACCAATTCTCTGCACTGCCCTTTGGCTTATCTACTGCGCCCAGGGTCTTCACGAAATGCCTGGTACCAGTAATTGCATTTTGCAGACAAAGAGGAATTCAAATATACCCCTACTTGGACGACTGCCTTATTCAAGCAAAGGACAAAGATATTCTACTACAGCATCTGGCGTTTGTAAAAAGATTACTAATTTGCCTAGGGTACACAGTAAACTAAAAGAAATCAAAACTAGTACCCTCTCAAGAGATAATATTCCTGGGTGCAAGCTTAAGTACAACTGCCCAGATGGCTTATCTCACGCCAGGCAAAGGCATCTGACTTCTTACTTCAAAGACATGGCAACAAAGACCCAGTTATCTGCAAGAAAACTTCTGCAGGCTCTGTGCTACATGGCATCCTGCATTCTACTAATTCCGTATGCAAGACTGCATATGAGAAAACTACAATTGTATCTAAAAAGTGTTTGGTCTCAACATTGCCACAGCCTGGAAACAGTAATTACTCTCATTCCCTGCCTGCAACAGGAATTTCAGTGGTGGGCACAGGCCCGTCACCACAACAATGGACAGCCATTCACCTTACCCACTGCCAGGCAGACACTAACAACAGATGCATCAGATTATGCCTGGGGGGCGGACATGGCAGGAAAATGTTTTCAGGGCACATGGCCCACAAACCAAATGCATCTTCATATCAATCAAAAAGAGATGCTAGCTGTACAAAATGCCCTGACAGCCTTCAAGGACCTACTTCATCCAGGACAGCTACTGATAAAGATGGACAATACTACAGTCATGTGGTACATAAACAAGCAAGGGGGCACACATTCCTATCCCCTCTGCAGGCAAGCCATGACTTTGTGGAACACAGCATTGACTTATCAAGTACATCTGCAACCAGAATTCCTGGCAGGAAAGACAAACACTTTGGCAGACGAACTAAGCAGAAGCCTCATGGATCCTCACGAGTGGAAACTGGATCCACATATCTTCAACATGATAACAGGGAAATGGGAATGCCCAGTCATAGATCTATTCGCCTCCCCTCACAACTGCCAGCTACAGAGATTCTGCACTCGGACTTACCACAAGCAAGCATGGAAAGTGGATGCCCTTTCATTCAGCTGGAAATCCCTTACAGTATATGCCATCCCTCCTCTGCCTCTCCTCTCCAAGGTACTCCTAAAGTCAGACAAGAAGCCAAAAATGATGCTGATTGCCCCAGACTGGCCACGCCAGCACTAGTACCCAATCCTAAAGAGCTTGTCTCAAAGCCCAGCCTAGACATTGCCACTAAATACCTCATTTGCTGACCCAACAGAACAATCAGATCCTGCACAGCCAACTCAGAACCCTAAGTCTGGCTGCATGGCAGATAATGTAATCATTCAGAACACACCTCTCTCTAAAGCAGTTATGGATGTTATTTTGGAGGCCAGGAGGCCCAGCACCAGAAAATCTTATGCAGAAAAATAGAAGAGATTCTGTGCATGGAACCAAATGCAAGGAATTGACTCGCTTGAACCAAATATTCCTCAGATTTTGCAACACCTAACTGAGATGCTGGACAAAGGCCTATCCTTCTCATCAATTAAGATCCATGCCTCTGCCATTTCAGCTCATTACAATACAGACCCACCTATTTTTTTCATCCACTGTTAAGACAGTTTCTCAGAGGGGCCAAAAACATAAGACCTCCAAGGAGAGCTCCAATAGCTACATGGGGCCTCAATTTTGTCTTGGAAAAACTCACTCTGCCTCCTTTTGAGCCAGCCAATACAGTAGAGATAAAATACTTATGGAAAATTGCTCTTCTCCCAGCAATAACTTCAGCAAGAAGAGTCTCAGAGTTGCAGGCACTAATGGCTGTGGAACCTTTTCTTATTTTCCATCCGGACAGGGTTTCTCTAAGGAAAAACCTAACATTTATGCCTAAGGTTGTGTCCAGCGTGGCTCTTAACCAAACCATACATTTGCCTACCTTTTATCCAAACACACAGAATAAGGGGGAGAGACTTCTGCATACTTTGGACATACACAGACAGCTACGCTTTTACTTGGACAAGACTAAAGCCTTCAGAAAGACTGCGCAACTCTTAGTGGCATATGCTGCAGGTTCCCAAGGAAAAGCCATTTCAAAGCAGACTATTTCAAAATGGATAGGCCACTGCATTCATTTCTGCTATTCACAACATGGCAAATCAGTGCCCAAGGGCATTAGGCCACATTCTACCAGAGCAGCAGCCACTTCAGCAACCTTCCTCAGAGGAGTACCAACCAAGGATATTTTGGAGGCTGCAACATGGACTTCAGTGCACACTTTTACAAAGCACTACCATTTATCTCTCTACTCTAAATCCAGAGCAGGCTTTGCCACTGCAGTTCTGCATGGCCTCTTAGCCACACCAAACTCTATTTAGGCCCAGCCACCCAACCTCAGCTTTGGGATTCAACCCAATTGTAATGACTGCAACAGTGAAACACGATGAACATAGTACAGTTGTGTACCTACCATAAATGTAGATGTTCGAGTGTATTCATTGTTGCAGTCCAGGTTACCCTCCCACCATCCTCCCTTTTTCTTTGCTGGGACTTGTCTGTACCTATCTATTCTATACAACCTATGTGGTGTTTTTGCTTGTAGATGAAGGTTATGTGCATGCTTTTTTGTTATCATATTTTTTACAGCCTACTCTTTTGGGGGCACCTGACATCTGGGGCAAGAAAAACTGTAGAAAATGGCGTCTGCTGCATCTTTTATACCCCTGGCACACTGACGTCAGGGAAGAGGCGACAGCAACCGATGCCGGAACAGGACTTTGGAATTCAGGCCGACTGCGGGTAGCCTGCCAGCAGGATAACCCAAGTGTAATGACTGCAACAGTGAATACATGCAAGCATCTACATTTATGGTAGGTACACAACTGTACTTTCTGGCCTATGTAGGGAGGAGGGGGCTTGAAAATGGTAAATGCGTTGATACTTTGCAAGAAAAATATGTTCTGACTTTTTTCTAAATGTCACAGAAGTCTTTCATATTACATTTAAGCTATCTTTAACATAAAAACTTTCATAACCTTTAAAGCTTAGCTTTGTGTTGCTCCTTATGTAAACTTGTCAGAAGAGTTGACACTTGCCTTTAAACCCGACTGATCTAATTGCTTTGTTTTGCTATGAAGGGAGAGTGTTAAATTCTCCTCACCTCTGCAATAAAAACAGTGGAAAACAATTACACAGCTTTCTGTCTTTTTTTATATCAGCTACTGTGTTCCTGACATTAGCGGGATTAATTGCACGTCTAAGATTGACAGAAGTACCTGACAGGGTAAACTATAGATTTAACTACGTCTATGATAGGTCATGTAGGTGGAAACAAATTTCTCTGCAAAGTATGTGAGAAGTTGAGTTTAAAAAAAAAGTAGGTGGGCTTTTCCCTTCCTTTGACTGCAGTGCAAGGAAATACAAATTTTAAAAAGTACAAGGAGGTTTCTGGTACCTACACAATGGTGGAACCATAATGTAGGGAGAAAAGAAACCTAACGATTGAGTTAAACTGTGTGAGGGAATGGAGTTTTCCTTTAAAGAATAAACTTTTTTTCTTTTTAGTATATATTTTAAAGTTGCTGCTTGAGGGAGAAGCATTCATCACATATGCATGGCATTCCAGAGATTAAGTAAGACTTTGTAAAAGTAGTGGAAGTTCCTGAGCTGCATTCAAAAAAATAATGCTTTGTGAAGGTGCATACCTAGCCTGCAGAGCAGTCTGTGACCCTGCCTAATGGAAATCCTGCACATCCGCAAACAAAAAAATGGAACAAGAGTAACTCACTCCAGGGATCTTAACCTAGCATGTGACATCAGAAGAATATGCTGGAGAGAGAGAGATGTTTCCCAGAGATTACCAGTCCTCTGGAATAAACTCCAAATTCTTGTGAAGTAGAGCTCCTCAGTGACCGTATTTAAGCACAACCTAGGCAATTGGATGAGAAAGCATAAATTCACCCTGGGGTGGCACCTATGTCACTAATGGACAGGGGCAGTCAGTGTTGATCATAGATTCACCCTCCAAATTAAGACCCTCTAACCATGGTCAAATAGGGAACATGAGTATAACATAGCCATTAGCCTAATTACCTCCTGTGAATCAGAGGACCAAGCGTCTGCAGTACAGCCATTTTTGAACCAAACAGTGAAGGCAACCAGACACTTTTCTGCTGCTGTGAACATTGACTGCAGCATTGGTCCAGTGTGTGGTGAGCTGCCTGATGGCAAGAAGTTAAAACTGTTGATAAGCCACTTAGAAAGCCTCTGCTTGGCAAGTACGAGTCCTCCTCTGCTGGGAGAAAAGCATGAAAAGTTGATGCATTTTTTGTAAATTACTTTACCTTCCTTATGTGAACATCAACAGTTTAAGGAATGAAGGATTCTCATTTTTATTTGATACTACACAAAAAAAAAAAAAAAAAAGAAAAAAGTTGATTAGTTCATAGAAATTTCTGCCCTGTCTTTTTAAAGACCACATGTAGTTGCCCACACATGAGAGCCTGAAGGCCTGAGATGCAATGTACAGGTACAGTTGCCACAAGGAGGCAAGTCTTCCAAAAAACTAAACTTCAGTGCTGCTCATAGCCGGCGTTAGGCACCCACGGCCGCAGGGAGCCCTTGATCATCTGCCCGTGAAAGAGGGCCCCCATGCAGCAGCCGCTGGTTTCTCCTTCTCCATCATTCATTCCTCCTTCCTGTGTACTTTGTAGATGTCTGCATGGCTACATGATGTCATCTCACAATCACAAACTTTTTTCCATTTTTTTTTTTTTTTTAACTTGTCTGTAAGCTGCCCACAATCAGGTCTGCTTCAGTGATTTAAGAGACCAGATTGTCTGCAGCAGACAAGGAAGTAAGTTATCTTTTTTTTTTTTTTTTTTTTTTTTTTTTTAAACTGGAGCAATGCTGGGAATTTTCTGCCTAACATTAAACCACAGACACTTGCATCCCCCTGCCCCATGCTGAAACATTTGGTATGGAAGAAACTTTAAGCATTATCTCTCCAGACCTACAGTTACTTCCTCCTTTGAAGTATGTGCCACTTGACCATACATGCAATCGACAAAATTAATATTAGGAAACAAAATGCTGAAGTTTGGTAAATATGTAAACCACAGCATTCTACACCCGGACGATTGTTGCTGTTTGTGGTGGTTGATTTATTTGTATAGTGTCCAAAGTGATGCAGTTTATCCCCAAAAGTTCAGTGCTTGCACTGAAGGATTTCTGTCAAAGCTGTGCTCATACTGCATTTCCTGTACATAGGAGATTAATATTAATGTTGTGCTGACACACTGCATTTTAGGACTTGACAGTGACATTAAAAGCTCTTAATGCATTCTTCAAATATATGAATAGTTTGGATTCTAGTGGAAGAAAACACACACATGAGCTGCACTTTGGATGCAATATAATACATTTGGGGAAGGACATTAAAGATTTTTCATACTTAAATGCCATATAATTTATATTTGATTGACTCAAAATATTCTGTTATCTAAACAGTGTATGCACCTGTAGCAGAAAATTATGCTTTGCTGCTTAACTAAATAACTTTAAAGAGTAATTTCAAATAAGCAGCTATAAATGAAATTCATTCTACTTTTAATAAAAATAAAATATGGCTGAGGAAGAATCAGTTTATTGCTTTATAAATTAGAAACAAACCTGCTTATTGAAGCCAAAGGGCATTTCTGATCAGGCATTTTAGTTTGAAAGACAAACTCAAGTGGTTCAGGGCCTACTAGATAAAGCAGTCCAGCATGAATTGATGATGAGAATGGGTGACTTTAATGCACATAACAGGGATAGACAGAACAGGATATGAGAACTGCCTGTGTTCACATGGGTAGGGCAACAGGAGTAACAAAGGAGATGCCGTTCTAGACTTCTGTATGGAAAATGGCTTGATAGTAGCCAATGCATGGTTCAGAAAGAGGGACATTCACAAGGTCATATACAAGAGTGGCCAACATGCACCTCAGGTAGACATCTCCTAATAAGAAGGTGACACTGGGGTAGAATCAGTGATTGCAAAGTCATCCCCAGTGAAACGGTCAACTCACAGCATAAACCACTGGTTGCTACAATCAGCTGGAAGCAGTGATCAGAGGAGGCTCTAAGGTCAACAGAGACCAGGCTGAAGACCTGGAAGTTGACTGGAGAGAAAGTGCAACATTTCAAGGAATTATTCAGGGCTGTAGCACCCTACGAAGAAGGATGGTAGGATGCATACTGTGGGACAGATGAAGAAATGTGAACATAAGATCAGATGCCAAAGTAGCTCCTATTCCAGAAAATATCTAATAAGAACAAATTACTGTGGTACAGGCACATGTGCAGGAAAGCAGAAGACAGTGTGGTGAAAAAGGTTTGGGACATACAGGAAGTAGTTAAGAGGAAACGAGGGCATCCAGCAAACAGGTGGATGGAATGGATTGTGTGATTGAAGATCTGTGACAGCCTGGCGTGAGTGTTGAAGAGAGCAGAATCGAGAGAAATGGCAACAGTTAACATGACAACCCGGTCCCATGTAAAAAATGTGAAAAAGGGGGTTGATGCTGATGTTGATGAAATGAAACAAATTTATTGAACCACACTGACACTTCCCTACTCATGTAGCAGATTGAATTCCAGCAGTGGCGTTAGAGCATAATGACTGATAAGGTTGGTGCCATAGATGGAGTAGAACACTTAGGGGAAATCTGGGACAAGGGTAAGGAAGAAGTAAGGATTTTAACTATGGTAAAGAGAAAAGAAGTTGATCATGGGAATTAAGCAGGCATAAGCACTTAAAGGCCTTTAATGATCACCACTGTAGTGATCTTTAAATGGTGCTAAATGAGCTTGGCAGGGAAGGGGGTGTAACAGCAATGTGGTCACACTTTATGTTCTCCTGGGTAGGGCTCCCAACTTGAAACTTGCCAGAGGCCCCCAAAATGTTAGCACCGGCCCTGGTGCTGCTGAGCTAGAAGGTCAAACATTTGACAGTCCAGCCTGTCTGGCATGAGATTCAAAGGTGAAATTCTGCAGATGTGGGTGTGCAGAGGGATGGGAATGGGTTTCTCAAAAGGCACAGCGATGTAGCACTCAAAGAAGTACTCAGTCAGACCACAGTTTCTGTAAGGATCTCGAGTCTGCCCTTCACAAAGTCATGATGTGTGCAGTAGGAGCTGACAGACTACGCTGGTTGTGAAAAGAATGAAACCCAAAGCATACAGATGCCTGAGACTTTCTTGGCCATGTTCTGGAGGAATTTTTGTAAGGCAAGGACCCTTAAGAATTGAAACTGTGCCATTCTAATCCACCAGAGGGCAATGAGACTTAATTTTGGCATTTCTTCCTTGAACGTTACAATCAGTAGGGATGTCTGCATGGATATCTGGAAACAACACAAGAACTCCTGCTACAGGAAAGTGTGTCCATTTAGCTACAATTGGCTAAGTAGTTGGATAATGGAATAGACAAGGGGAAGACAGCACTATGTAAAATGGCAACTTTAGGGTGCTGATTTGGAGCTGGTTAGAGGGGACTAAACTGCCTGACTACCTGATAAGACTCTTCTGGTATCTAACTTAACAGTCAGTGAATACAGAAACAGTAGTGCATGTTGTAAAAGTGTTTTTGTATCCCTTGCAAAAGCGGTGATTATGCATGTGACTATACATTTACGGTATTAAGTTCAGTGTTGGAACTGTGTAGCAGCTGCCTTTTTTAGTGTCAAGATATGTGATGTTGCACAGTCCCTCTAAGAAGACAAAGATGATTTTGACTTGGTAGTGTCTCATGTTGGAGTAAATGACTTGGGGTCTTCAGCCCAGAAGGATATAGAGAGAGATATGTTGCTAAATATTTGTCAAATGCATGTAACTGTCTGACCCTAAGCAGAATTGTATCATCATCCCGAATGATAATGTCCAGATACAAAGCAAAGGCAGTTGGCTGTAACAGTTGACTAAGTAGCTGGACCCATTTTATTTCAGTTTGGGATGAGATGGTTAACATCCCAACTTGCTTCAGCAGGGATGGCCTGCACCTTATTCCATGGATTTTGCATACTGACCCTGCTCCCATAGTGGCGTGTTTTTAGGCAAGGTCTGCCTTTTGGATATTCAGTGTAACAAATAGGCTTGCAAGTATATTCCAGTCCAGACTACTTTGATTTCTGTGCTCAGTGCTAGAAGTTATAGCAGTGGATTGCCAGATCTTGAGGGTATTCTGCAACCTGAATAGACTTAGTTTCATTGTAAAGACAGCAGTCCCACTTCAGCAGGTTTCAGTTGCTGCCATGCATTCAGACCTGCTGGAAACTGTTAGGGCGAGTATCTGTATTTGTCAGAGTCTCACTTAACTTTAGATAGAGTTCCCATGACGGAGAAGCAGAATTAATGCACTTCAAATTACTCAAAACAAGTCCTGTTAACAGTTCATATCCTGCTGTAGGTCATCTTCTGTGTCCTGGAGGACCTTAAAAGATTTTTTAAATGTGCTACCTATAAATAAAATATCTTTTTGATGGGTGTTTTTTAATTATCCATCAGTTTAGCTAGAGCACGTATGCCACAAATTATTGGGTGCACCCAAAGATTACAGGGCTTAGTAAATGCAAATTAACTTGTACAAACGAGCCCACTAGAGGGTAAAAGTCTTCTTGTTCTCATCCTTACCAACAGGACAAGTACTTGTACTACCTCCTATAGCATCCTCATTGCTGGAGAAATGCAATCGTGAATCAGTAGTCTTCTTCTTTAGAGCATTTAAGCATAGTAAATAAACACAGCTGAATGCAAGTAATTTAATATGGCACACCTGTTAAAGCTATGTGATGAGTTCTCATAATTCAACTGCAAGATTTCTAGCCCTATGCAGTCTCAGCTGTCACGTGCTAATGAATTTTATTCCCATATAACAAATGGCATAAGCCAAATGTTCCCATTCAGAATCCAGTATCCTGACAGTCATGAAAATGAACCATCTTAGTGTGATGTCAGCATTTCATGAGCTCGGTAATAAAAAAAAAAAAATAATTAAGGCCTGTAGTAAAACAAATCTTACCTACATTAAAGACTATTAGAAAGCTCAGTAAAAGTCAAAAAGTTGTCATGAGGAAGATCAAATGGAGCACAAATTAAAATTAACACATGAAGCCAAGGATGTCAGAAATCCTTCTGTAACTATATCAAATGGTTAAGTAGGAACATTCAGCAGTGATCTGAAAGAATTCAGTATATACATGCAGATAAATTTAGTGCCAGTTTCACACCAGAAATAGTCATTGAGGTTCCACAAATTCTTGAGTTCTTTCCTTCTCCCAATATTATGGCACATATTCTAGCTGTACTCTTTAAAGCTAAAAATACCACCTCTATAAGACCGAACAGTATACCTTGTTGATTAATCAGCAGCACTGAATATGACCTCTCTGAACTATTCCAATAACTGTTCAACTTACACATGGTATGTTCTTGAGGTATGAAAAATGTCTGCCACTATGCTACTTCATAAAGGGGGTCAGATCCCAGGGAATCTAAACTCATCAACATAACAGGCCTAATTTGCAAATGGAACATCTTATGTCTGATTTCATAAGCTTGATAAACATTTGATTGCCAAAGACTTGCAAAAATATAGTTTTACCAAAGGGAGATTGTGTACTTAATTTAGTAAACTTCAAGAACGTCAGTGAAGCTGTAGATAGCAGTCGTGCAGTTCATGCAGCATATGTGGACTTGGCCTATTCCTTTGACGTTGTTCCCCTTTCTTGTGTTATAAATAGGCTTAAAGGCTTAAATGTTACACCCTTATGTTTTACGATGGATAGCAAACTGGTTGACAGAATCCATGTAATTAAAGTAGCAGGTGCCACCTCAGAAAGCAGAGAGAAAAAAAAAACACTAGTGGCATTCCTCAGGCTGCAGTGCAGGCATCCCTTCTGTCTGGCATCTGCTCTGCTAATCTGTAAACAGTTAACCCACGTATACTGCTAATTAAATTTGCTGTTGACTGCCAACTCGGTGTTGATCTTCACTCACCATTCTGTGCTGTCACTATAACAGTGACTAGACCAAAAATCAGTACTGTATTAGGAACAGGTTTAAATTAAATGCAAAGTATAGCACTGTCACTTTTGGTAAACGGATCTTGAGAGAAACTTTATTTATTTATATTTGTTGACCGGGAGTGACTTAGTTTGGACAGCACCACAATCCATACTGATAGATCATTAGAGATTTTGGTACCTTTGCAGACAACTCCCTATTCTTTGACTGCCAAGTAGCAGCAGTAGTCAGAAAAATCCTCCTTTTTAGTCCAGTTAACTTAAAAATATCTCATCCAGGTCAAAATAAGTTGTCATTCCTCTGTTTTTTTCCAGATGAAGCCAGTTGTGCAATAAAATGCCCTCTTAAGTAGCTATTTATCCAAAAATGTCATGCAACTGGAAAGACCCCAGAGGTTCCCAAGTAGAAAGATTGCAGGACTAAAGACTTCAGCCACCGTGATAGATCTGAAGCTCTTTCCCTTCACTCAGTCTCCTGTAAACTCCTGTGCAGTGGTGTTTGTCTACCATTCTCTGCTTTTAAGGACCCAACCCTTGGTGGTCTCCTGCACCTTTAAAAAAATGAACAAACGCTTAAACTCAAGACTCGAATCTCCATCAACAAACAAGTAAAACTACATAAAAATAAATTATATTTATGAAAACAATGTATGCAAAGTGTTCTGGAGGAGGAGTGAGGTTTAAGGGAAGTCAGGAAATGAGTGATTTATGTAATGCTGGAATGAATGAAAATTGTTAAACTGCTTGAAAATAACAAAGGAAATGTATTTTTTTTGTATTCTGTATACTCCTATGTCATTTAGTCATGTTTAATAAAGATATTAAGAAAAATGTGACATATGGGAGAGAGAGAGCTTTATTACTCTATGCTTTCTTTTTCTATAACAATTTTTCTGTTGGATACAAAACAGAGTGATATCTTCACTTTAGTGCACACCTTGATAATTTTATTTTTTATTTATTCTTTTGTTGACCGGATTAGTCCCACTAGGCTTGTGGCCTCTCCAACTGTGCCCCCAGGTGGTATTTATGCTATTTGGTAAAATTTAGCCAGATGATTGGAGAACTTTCCCTGCTCTTTCTTTTCGATAAGTGCCATTGGATCATTTATATCCACCTGAGCTACCACCAAATCAAGCAGATTGGATGATATGTTAAGTCAAGGTCCTAAGGAGGAGAGACACAGGAACATAGCAACTCCCCTTATGCTGCACTGCAGTATTAACAAAACATCTACCTGGTGTGGGAATAGAACCAACAGCCTTCTGCAGGTTGTGCTACCTGTTGGGCCACTGACATCTGTCTCAGTAGTTTGATGAGCTTTCATAAATTCCTCCCAGACATGTGTTTTGCCCTTCTTGAGACTGGAGGTGCCCTGTAAAGACTGGTTATTGGCAAGGTGGCTTTGGTCCATGAACTTTACAGAAACGATGTAACATCCAGTCCAGGGGAGGTAAGTTTGTTCTTAGTACCCCCAACCATCAACTCCTAGCCTTTATAAACTTGGCTTGTTGCCTGTCTGAAACTTCCTTGTATTTAGTAATTCTTTTATTTCACTACCACTTAAGTAAGGATGCGTCAGTCATTGATTGCCTTTCTTTGAAATAATTCCTTGTATCTTCCTTGAGTTTCCCAGCTTGCATCCTTAGTAGTCCTTGATGTCCTTCATGGATGCATCTGCAGTCATAACAAGTGGGTTGTCCTGTCGTCAGGCAGCCCTGCAGTCGGCCGGATTCCAAAGTCCGGGTCCGGCTTCGGCTGATGTCGCACTCCACCCGACGTCATCTCTGTTGGTCTTCGGGTATAAAAGCATCAGCCGACGCCATTTTCCTCAGTCTTTCTTGCCGTGGCGCCAAGCAGAAGCTGTTCGCAAGTGCCGGTCGGTCGGATCCAGAGATTACTTCTACCGAATACTACTTCGAAGACTTCTAAAGCTAAGTACCCCGTTGGGGACTCTTTCTTGCCTCAGCCGATGTCAGAAAAAGTTAACAATTGTTTAACCTGTGGGAAACAAATACCTCATAAAGATTTCCACTCTTACTGTCTGCCTTGTTTAGGCCCAGCCCACGACGTAGCAGCCTGTTCGGCCTGTGCCTCTTTCAACCGACGAACGCTTAGGCGTCGGTCGGAGTTTGCAGAACAGTTTTTCGGTTCTGATTTTGCGTACATTATGCCGTCGGAACCTCCGACTACCCCAAAAAACGCAAAGATAAAGACCGACAATCGCGGTCCGCGGTTTCGGCCGAAACCACGGTAAAGCAAACCGCGAGTGTCTCGGTTTCGGCCGAAACCGAGAAAACTGCTCAAAGTACAGCTGAACCTATTCTTACAACTGAGGCCCCTGCTACAACTCTTGAATCGACCTCAGAAATTTTACCCACTACGGTGGTTGACTTATCAGACACCATCCCCTTGGATGTCTCTACCCCAGCACGTGGTGCTGCTAGGCCTCCAGCTGCCATGTCCATTAAGGCCTTCGCCAGGGCTAAAGCAGCCAAGACTACTAAAACAGTGCCTGTTAAACTCCCCACATCCAGGCCCTCTTCTAGTTCTCAAATGCTTTCTTTGGCAGAAGATTTAATTTCTTTAATTAGAGGATCTCAATCTCACCCAGACAGGGCCTCTCAGCCCCCAGAGAAGAGACCTAGGCCAGAGCCCCCTGAGCCAGTGTCTACTGATGATTCTGCTGATGAATCAGACATAACTGACCAGCCTGAGGCTCCCTTCTCCAATTTTGAAGATTCTGATGCTGAAGAATCCATTCCAGCTGCTTCCCCACCAGAAGAATTCTCCTTTGGGGAAACCTTGCATGCCATGCGAGAACAGTTCCAATGGCAGCAACAGGATTTTTCAGACTCCAGAAAAAGACTTAGGACCTTTCTGCACCTCCCACAGCACAGGCCCTTAGCTATACCTCCTGTTCTCTCTGTGGTGGATGATGCTTTCTATGATGTTTACTCCACTCCAGATTCTTTACCCCCAGCCCCTGCCAAACCAGACAGATTTTACAGGGTGCCAGATACTCATCACCACCTTTACAAGGCCCCACTTGCAGACCCAGAAACTATATCCCAGGGTCCCAAGGCAGTAGCCGCGACCACAGCTAAAAACCCTATTCCTTCTGAAAGGGAAGCAAGGTCACTAGACAGATGGGGTAAAAAGGTCTACACTTCAGCTACTCTCTCAGCTAGAGCTTTAAACTGTCAGTTTCACATGATACAATACCAAGAGTTTATGCTTGATCAGTTAACTAAAAACTAACCACTGATGAATCTCTTGATAAGAAATATGTATTAGAGATGGTAAATAACATACAACAGGTTAGCAACCATTCCTTAAAATGTGGCTATGATGCACTGGAGGCTTCATTTAGATCAGCCATGACAGGCACAGTGATAAGAAGGCATGCATGGCTAAAGGAACAAGCTTTACCGGATCATGTTAAAGCTAAGTTGCTAGATGCTCCTATGGACAAGACAAGTTTGTTTGGTACACCTGCCCAGCAGGTTATGAAGAAAATGGAAGAAAAGGCAAAATCTGTTCAAACTGTTAAAGATTTCTTGCAGGTTCAACCCCAAGGTTTAGCAGGAACTGGCCTGCCAAAAATTGGTCCTTTCCTGACTCCACAAAATTTCAAAGGGGCAGGAATAGACGTTCCAGAGGCAGAAACCAATCCAGAGGAGGTGCCTACAGAGGACGACAGTGGCAAGGTAACAACAGAGGCACAGACACAGCCACTGCCACTACATCAGCACAACCACAGTGACTTAATCCTAAATCCGCCTACCAGGGAACAAATAGCAGCTCCTCTAGGTGGAAAGTTAACCTTATTTTCAAAGAACTGGCACTACATAACAAAAGACAAGTGGATTTTACAAACCATAGATCAAGGTTACCGGTTTCACTTCCACACTTTACCAGTCAAAGAGGAATGCCAAATCTACCTCCAAATCAAAAAACAGAGGCTCTCCGCCAGATAATGGAGTTAGCAAACATGAGAGCTATGGAAAGAGTGCCAACAGCAGAACAAGGAAAGGGGTTCTACTCCAGACTATTCCTAGTTCCAAGAAAGGAAAAAAGTTGGAGACCAATTCTCGACCTGTCCACCTTAAATACATACATCATTGTCCCAAAATTCAAAATGCTGACCCTACAGCAACTTCTTCCCATGCTGGGCAAGGAGTCTTGGCTGGTAACTCTAGATCTCAAGGAGGCATACCTGCACGTCCCCATTCGACCAATCTGCAGAAGATACCTCAGATTTCTTGCAGGATCAGAGCACTATCAATTCTCAGCATTGCCCTTTGGCTTATCTACTGCGCCCAGAGTATTCACAAAATGCCTGGCATCAGTAAGCGCCCATTGCAGACTACAGGGAATTCAAATTTACCCATACCTGGACGACTGCCTGCTACAAGGGGACAACAAAAGCAAGCTGACAACAGATTTACAAAGGGTCATTTACTTGCTACAAGGACTGGGATACACAGTCAATTTACAAAAGTCAAGGCTGATACCATCCCAAACAAGGACATTCTTGGGCGCGGAATTGGACGCAGTACAACAAATGGCATTCCTGACTACAGAAAAACAAAAAGAACTTCCTCTTTACTTCTTGGCACTAACAAAACTGAACAAGTTAACAGCAAGAAAAGTTCTACAGGCCTTGGGCTTCATGGCATCATGCATAATCTTGGTCCCATTTGCCAGACTACATATGAGGAAACTACAGTGGTACCTAAAGAATTTATGGTCCCAACACAGACACAGTCTAGAAACAGAAATCCCACTAATTCCATGCTTAAAACAGGAGTTCCTATGGTGGGCTCAGGCATGCCAGTCAAACCCAGGCCTACCCTTGCGCAGATGTCAACCAAGCCAGACCATCACAACAGACGCTTCAGACCTAGGATGGGGGGCCCACATGCTGGACAAATGCTTGCAAGGATTGTGGACACAGGATCAACTTCACCTGCACATCAATCTAAAAGAAATGCTGGCAGTAAAACTGGCAATCCAAAAGTTCAAACCATTTCTCAAAGAGGGCCAGTTGATGATAAGGACAGACAACACCACAGTCATGTGGTACATCAACAAACAGGGAGGCACTCATTCATACCCCCTATGCAGAATGACCTTGGAGCTGTGGACCCTGGCACTCAGCTACAACATTCAGTTACAGGCAATATTTGTACCGGGGAAAGACAATACTCTAGCAGACATATTAAGCAGAACCACTTCGGATGCCCACGAATGGAAGCTGCACCCGGACATCTTCAAGACCATCTCGAAGAAATGGGGAATGCCACAGATAGACCTATTCGCATCACCTCTCAATCACCAGCTCAAAAAATTCTGCACAAGGACATTCCACCCACTAACATGGAAAGTGGACTCACTCTCCTTCAACTGGAAAGGCCTAACAGCATATGCATTCCCACCTCTTCCTTTGATACACAAGGTACTACTAAAAATCAAGGAAGAACGTCCAAGGGTAATCCTGATAGCTCCAAACTGGCCAAGACAACACTGGTACCCACTACTGAAGAGCATGTCTCAGAACAATATGTGGCCAATACCCCTGATGCCTTTGATGTTAACTCAGAACAACTACAGCATCATACATCCAAACCTAAAACGCTGCAACTGACTGCATGGAACATCACATAGCAGCAGCTAATCCAGAACTTTCCCAAAGAGTTAAAGACATTATTCTTGAAGCACGCAGACCTTCAACAAGAAGGAACTATGCTGGAAAATGGAAAAGGTTTGTCATTTGGAGTACGGAAAGAGGAAAAGATGTGTCAAACATAGATATGCCTAACATTCTGGAGTATCTGGCCGAACTTCTTCATTCAGGCCTGTCCTACTCCTCCATCAAGATACATGCATCAGCTATTTCAGCAGAATACAGCTTGATCCACCTGTTTTTTCGCACCCTTTGCTCAGGCAGTTCCTCAGAGGAATCAAGAATGTAAAACCTCCAAGGAAACCACCATTACCAGCTTGGGATTTAAACTTTGTGCTAGAAAAGTTGACACTATCACCCTTTGAACCAGCAGCAAGAGCAGACCTACAACACCTGTCATGGAAAACTGCTTTCCTACTGGCAATTACTTCAGCAAGGAGGGTTTCAGAACTACAGGCCTTAATGGCAGTGCAACCCTTCCTAATCTTCCACCAAGATAGAGTGTCCATGAGGACTAATCCTACATTTATGCCCAAGGTGGTATCCAGAGTGTCTTTAAACCAGGCAATCCACCTACCTACCTTCTTTCCCAACCCACAAAACAGAGGGGAAAGAATACTGCATACCTTGGATGTACATAGACAGCTACGCTACTACTTGGACAGAACAAAAAATAGCAGAAAGACTGACCAACTTTTTGTAGCCTATGCAACAGGAAGGGAAGGAAAAGCTATTTCCAAACAGACAATCTCCAAATGGATAGGAAATTGCAAACGATACTGTTACTCCTTCCATGGAAAACCAATTCCACAGATCATAAGACCTCATTCTACAAGGGCAACAGCCACTACCACAGCCTTCTTACGAGGAGTGGCAACCAAAGACATTATTGAGGCGGCTACTTGGACCTCCGTGCATACATTTGCCAAGCATTATAATTTGCCTCTATATTCCAGATCCCGAGCAGGGTTTGCCACTGCTGTACTGCAAGGGATCCTAAACACACCATAATCTACTTTTATCCTCCTCCCCTAGTTGGCTATGGTATTCTACCCACTTGTTATGACTGCAGATGCATCCATGAAGGACATAGTACAGTTTTGTACCTACCATAAATGTAGATGTCCGAACTGGATAGCATCTGCAGTCAGGATTACCTCCCTCCTTGCCCTCTGTGGTACTCCTAGGGTGTTTACCCTCCTAATAGCTAGCTGTTGGGGGGGAGTCTTTTATGGTGTATTTGTTTGTATATATGTACATATATGCTTATTGTTGTGTTTACCTCTATCTATTTGGAAACATTGGCATCTATCCAAATTTTTAGCCTGCAAGAGGGCTACTGGCATCTGGGGCAAGAAACACTGAGGAAAATGGCGTCGGCTGATGCTTTTATACCCGAAGACCAACAGAGATGACGTCGGGTGGAGTGCGACATCAGCCGAAGCCGGACCCGGACTTTGGAATCCGGCCGACTGCAGGGCTGCCTGACGACAGGACAACCCACTTGTTATGACTGCAGATGCTATCCAGTTCGGACATCTACATTTATGGTAGGTACAAAACTGTACTTTTTCTCTACTTAGTATGTTTAATGCATGTGTTTAGAAATGCAGAATCCGTTTATGGTCTTTTAGCTCCCCTTAGATACTTAGAATTTTTTTTTCAAATCTCCAGTCTCCCACTTATTCTGTATTGTGTCCTGTCTGCATTACACAGATAACTGTATAATTGCACAATACTTGAATGGGCTTAAACCATGTTAATTGGCTTTATAGCGTTGTCATGCTTTGATGGATCTTGTGACATCCCAACATTCAGTTCTCTTTTCCTTAATGTTTGTATGCTACTTGCTTATGTTTCAGGGCATCTGAAGCCACTATCCCACATGATTTTCCTCTTCTGTTACTTTATTCTGTGAGCTTCGTTACTTCTTTTCTCTGTTTTGCGTCCCAGGTTCAATATTTTGCATTGAATTTAATTTGCCTTATTTTAGAAAAACTTACCTCTCTAGCAAAGCCTTTACGTTTTCTGCAAATTTTTGTATCTGCCTCATGGTAGCTTTGTGTCATTAGCAGAATTTTTTTTTTTTCCCTCTAGGCCTTCTGCAAGGCAACTTGTAAAGACATTCATTACAATAGGCCCTAATTTTGGCCTCTGTGACATACATTTTTGTAAAATAAGTAAGAGGAAGTTGTGCTTTTCTATTGCTTCAGTGCACAAGTGAATGAGCATGAGAGTAATTGCTATTTAAATTTGAATACCATTAATAAAAACCAAAATGCAAAACTAATCCTTTAAGCTTCATTTGATGGCATACAGAAATAAAGCTCCGACTGTAGCTCAGTTGGGAAGAATTAATTGAACTCTTTTGATGGCGTAGTCCGGGAAGATGGCCATGCCCATCTTGGGGGCAGGTATGGTGGTCCTAGTCAGCTTGTGTGTTTGCTGTGCTGTATTAGCCTTCACTGGAAGGTGGAGACAAATCAGGATGAGGGGGGTCTGTGCAGGGGTAACTTAGGCATGATCTTCCAAGACTGTGATAGTAGCCCTTGCTTCGTGTGGACAAAATGGCATTGGGAGTCCTTGTAGTTAAGCCATTTGCAGGTTTTAAAAGAAAGATAGAAATGTATGCTTGTGTGAACAAATGGGCATTCAGTAGGAGGAGGCATGATGGGTTAAAGGCAAAATGTACTCTGTTTAAAAAAAAAAAAAAAAAAAATAGTAACTCTGTGTAGCTTCATGATTGCTTAGGTAGAATTTGAAGTGCACTTGGTCATGTCCCTGTGATTATTCTCATTCAGTATCACTTTCTGATTTTTTATTTATTTTTTTATTTTTTTAAATAGTACTAGTTGTAGTATAGAAGTGAAGGGAGTAGGTTTTGTGGACAGATGAGAAATGTCACTATGCAGTTTTTTTATTTTCCATGGTGGGTTTCTCACTTAAAGCTACTGCACTTTTTGCTGCACAGTACATCATGCATTGCCTAAAAAAAATGTTATCTTCAATACTAGATGAATGAGAGTATCATGATGTCCTGTTTGTGATTTTGCTGTCTTTAAATTTATGTATTTAAAAAATGTAATTTGACTAGAAGGCTTAACCTGTTGTGCCATACTGTATAGCCATATGGGAATCTTGTATTTGAAAACTTAAATTCCATCACATAATATCGGGTTGAAGAATTAAGCCAGATATGATGTAATTTGCCATGAAAGTAAAATGAGGCTTGTAACATAGTTTGCCACATTTATGATCATGTGACATTAATCCGAGAAATCCTTGATGTGTAACTTTAGTACATATCACGTTACTGGTCCATTTCTTTGAGATGACTGCTGTCAGTAACATGGGAATACAACTGACTGTTGGAAGTTAAAGTTGTGACAACAGCACAGCTGATCTTGGTTGTACAAAACTTTGTTTAATTGCATACATTTATCAAGTATTTGCTCTGAATCAACAGGTGTGTTGAGATGTTAATCAATGAGCAGATGAGAAAGTACTTGTCCAAGATGGAGGAAATCGATCAGCTAGAAGCTGCTGAGAGTATTGCATTTCGCAGGCTTTCATTACTTCGACAAAATACAGTAAGAATTTTGTCTTCTTTTGGTTTTTCTTTTTTTTTTTACATGTGTATCTGATTCTTTGTCTTTCACCCCATGTACGTGAAGCCGTGTGTGTGTGTGTGTGTGTGTGTGTGTAGTTAGGCCTATGTTGCCAATGTTATTTGGCACACAGAAGAGCTCGTTCTCTGCTTTGCTGCTGTTTTTACCTGGCAAATGTTTCAGCAACAGGCATGATAATGCAGGAGGAAATGCAGACCTACAAGGGTACAGATGTTTGACAACCCTTAATGCATTTTGCAGCCATTTTCAGACATCGTAGCCCTGATGCCAGTCATGTTCTTAAAGAAAAAAAAAATAATTCCGTTAATTAACCAAAACACACCACCAGCTACTAGGATGAGCAGCTGTTAGTAAAACTAAATAAGAAAACTGCAAAAATACAAAAGTAAATACTAACGAGCTGACACATGGCCAGGTTAAAAGGTTTTAATTTATTTTGGCAAGCGTTTTTCGCAGATGTAACTCTTGCTTCATTAGACAACTCAAAAAGTATCGACAAGAACATTTAAAAACTTTCATACTGAAATGAACCATTTGCAACACTGTTAAGACACAATTACTTCCTCAAATACAATGCTTTCAGCCTGCATCTGGTCTTAGTCATAATTCAGCCAAAAACATTTTCAGTGTAAAAACTAATTAACATTCTAAAATCAAATGCGAACTAAAACTGTATCTCTCCGTAAAATAACATTCATTTATAAAAACTTCACTAGTAATAATTGTGTGTAGTATCAACGATGTGGTCATCCCTATCTAAAACACATATATTAATACATCTTTTTGAAAGTGGAATAAAGCATGTGCTGGTAAACTTTTCCAGTTGTAAATAAGCAAGTGTTTACTTAATGAGTGCTTATGATTCACCTGCCAGGTTTAACGACATGAAAACAAATAGCAGCAACATGAGTATACTAACTACAAAAAAAGATCTTCCGAGTCGAACTGTACCCTATGTCAGATGTATATTAATAAGCATTGCTTATTCTAAATAAATATATTTATATATTTAATAAATGCTTATGGTTCACCTACCATGCTAAAAAACATAAAATCAAATGATGATAGCAGCTCGGCTATACTTACTTCAAAAAGAACGATCCATTCAGATCAGACTGTGCCATATGTCAAACCATACCAATAACATTTATATAAAAAAACTAAACTTCCTATCTCTGTTAATTAATCAAGGACATGCACTGTATTGCCAACAGAAGCTTTTGATCAAACAGTTGTCTTGCCTTCAATGAAGGTTTCATGGGAACACTGCCAATTAGCTCTTTCTCCCCATCTGCATGTAACTGCATGTAAAGCTCTTACCAAAATAAATTAAAGCCTTTTAACCTGGACATGTGTCAGCTCATTAGTATTTACTTTTGTATAATTAACAAATCATTTTAGGGTTATCGGACCTTTTTAAAACGAGTATGAAGATAGCTAATATGGTGTTTGCTGCATTATTCAGCTATGAGAAATATGTAACAGCTTTTTACATTTTCAGTGGATTATGTTCTTGTTATTAATGCTGAAAGTGTTTCTATGTGCTGTGGTCATTAGGGTGGTTAAGCTGACGTCCTTGAGACAGAGAAGTAGTGTGCCAGTTCTGTATAGAGTATGAATATTTCCATACTGCTCTGTAAATGTGCTCCTTCCATCTCCGTATCCTCACTTGGGTTAGTTCTTCTGCGTTATGGCAGTCTTTTTGCATTCTAGGACTGACTTTATGGAGGTTCATTTTTGGAGCTAAATAGAAGATAGTATACAAAAAAAATTATCAAATCTATAGCTCAACAAATATAACTGGATTGTCTTTCCACTGCACAAGTAGGTCTGGATCAATTCACTCTGCTTGCAGAGGGCTATTAAGATGCCCTTTCCAATGTTCCAGGCAATTAGTAAAGGAGGATCAAATTTTTGCTCTTAAGGACAATGTTGGTCACAGCAATGATGTGAGATGCATGGGCTGCATAAGAAAACCTTTACAACAGTGCTTTTTCAAAGTTATGCTCTGAGATTTCTGAGTGATGTTTACTGGGAGTAAATTTCTCAAGAAGAAAGCAACTGCTGTTAAGATCCAATATCTTGTCACCAGATGATGTTACTCAGTACAGACTTTTGCACTTTCCATCCCACAGTAATGACATATCATATGTATTCTTCATGCGATGGTAATAGCACTTCCCACTGCAATCTCCATGCCAAAGTAATATCACATCCATTGTAGTCCCTCTGCCAGAGCAACTGCATCTCCCACATGTTGCCTCTATGCCACAGTAATTGCATCTTCCACCTGTAGCCTCCATGCCACAGTAACTGCAAGTTCTACCTGTAGTCTCCATGCCACTGTGATGGCATGTTGTCTGAAATCTTCATACCACAGTGATAACACATCCTCTGTATTGTTCATGCCCTGCTGATGCCACCTCCCCTTTGAAGTCTCCATACCACAGTGATAGCAATTCCTCTGCATTCTGTATGCAGTGGTGACAGCACTTACTTACGAGTCTCCAGGCTGTGATGATGATGGCACCACTCTTAATTTTTCATGCTGTGGTAACTGCATGTCTCCTTCAGTCGCCATGTCATGGTGACAGCGCATTCTGTGACTTTGTGCCACAGTAATGGCACATCTCCTGCAGTCACCACGTTTCAGTAAGTGCACATCCCCTGCATTCACAATGCCACAGTGACAGCACATAATCTGCAGTCTCCGTGCCACAGAGACAGCATATCCATTGTAGTCTGAATTCTGCAGAGACTGCATATCTCTTGCAGTCTCTGTGCTGCAGTGACAGCTTGTATGCTTTAGCTTCCGTGCCACAGAGATGGTGTATCTGTGCAGCCTCCATGCTGCTCTGATAGCGGAGTTTCTGCTGTAACATCCATGCTGCTGTGATGGCAGCATGTCTGCTGCAACCTCCATGCCACTGTGATGGTGACGCATCTGCCGTTGCTTCAGTGACACTGTGTCAGTGGTGTATCTGCTGCAGCCTTTGCTGCTCTGATGGCAGTGTATCTGGTGCAGCCTCCATGCTGCACACATGGCATGCCCCCCCTTACAGCCTGGTTTCCGCACTGCCAGCTTGCCCCCCCACACAGCCTCCATGCTGCACTGATGGCATGTCCCCCCCCCAGCCTCTGTGGTGCACTGATGGCACATCCCCCACAGCCTATGTGCTACATTGACGGCACTTCCCCACCCACAGCCTTTATGCTGCAGTGATCACACAATGCCAGTAGTCTGCTGTCACAATCCCATCAAATATTTTTCTGATCCTGGACAATGGTGAGGAAACCAGAAATTCTAGCTGGTCCTGGAGTAAGCTGAGCCTACCAGAAGGTATGGCTTGGTCTGGAGGAGCTTAAGCTACCAGAGGGTGTGTCTGGTCCTTGAGTGAACTCTGGCTACCAGAAAGTGTAGCTGGTCCCAGAGTTGAAGTAAAGCTGATAGAAGCCATAGCTAGTCCTGGAACTGAGTTAAAGTTGCCAGAAGGTGCAGCTGGTCCTGGAGTGACCTCAGACTGCCAGAAAGTGCAGCTGGTCCTGGAGTGACCTCAGACTGCCAGAAGGTGCAGCTGGTCCTGGAGTGACCTTAGGCTGCCAGAAGTTGCAGTTGGTCCTGGAGTGACCTCAGGCTGCCAGAAGTTGCACTTGGTCCTGGAGTGACCTCAAGCTGCCAGAAGTTGCACTTGGTCCTGGAGTTGACCTCAGGCTGCCAGAAGTTGCTGCCGGTCCTGGAGTGACCTCAGGCAATGGGAAGCTGTATAGACAGTGGAAGTGTTGACTCAAGTGAGCTAGCAGAAAGTGCAGTTGGCCCTAGAACAAGTATAGCCTAACAGAGTGTGCAGTTTGGTATAGTGAACTTAAGATGCCAGAAAATTCATCTGGCGAAGTCATAGAATATATTTTGAAAAGTGTCCTCCCTCTTTTGAGGCTGAAGCCCATGTCATAGGGAAGATTGGATGTTTTGTGCCAGCAGTTCATTGTCAGATAAAAGTGGTCAGAATGTCTACATGCTGCTGCATTTGCATACTTGACCACACCCACTTAACCACTTTAGGGATGCAGCTGTAACTTTATAGTCAAATACAAGAAGTGCAGTGACATTTGCTGATAAGTGAATGTCTGGTTGCAAAGGAATGGTTCCCCTCACTTAGAGATGGATATGGGTGAGTCAAGGTCATCGGGTTATAGGAGTCTTCATAATAGCAATATAATAATTTTCTAGTAAATTAAGTGTTGTGGGTAGGTGGTTGTGAATATGAAATAGTGAGGTGATATTTGGCATTCTGTCAAAGTACTGAAAATAATATAGTAGTTTTAGTAAGGTTGGTTTTCAACTTGCTAGCACCTTGTAGGTAGACAGGATACCTCAGAAATGTACAATAATTTCTTTGAGAACATTGTGGTGTGTACTTTCCTGGAAACCTGGTTTGATGTTACTGATAATAGATGCTGTGTTTACCACTCCGTAAGAGAACACAGGAAAGGAGTTGCAAACTTTTTGTGCATGTTAAAAATGTCTTACATTTAGGTGTTCTACCTCAGTGGTAAGTACCTCAGAAATTCAAAATGTTATAACAGTAGTAACAGATATACTTAAGTGCTGCCACTTAACTTTGCTTTCTAAATCTGAATATGAGAATTTTCTGGTAGGTATGTGTAATTGAAATATTGGACCAGATTCCTTTATTATGGGACATTTTAACTATCCATATAGAGTCTGGGAGATGTATTCCTCATACTGTATAGTCAGGCCAAATTGGAATTGAGTAACTGTTGGAAACCTATTTTTGAATCCCATCTAGGGTGTAATAGTAATAATCTTTGCTTAGTCTTAACCAGACTGTCTAATCAGTGTGGTTCACCTTTGCTTATTCTGCCCCCTGCTGACTGTAAATATTGCACTGTTAGTGTTATCATCAGAGTTAGTCATAGCAGTGCTAATGAAGTAGGGATTGTGCTACTGAATGAAAAAATGTAGAGTTATGTAAGCATTGAAGCATACCCAGATGCAGTTTGTTTTGTAGTATAGTAAATGCAGGTATTAAGAATCATGTCTCACTAAAAGCATGGTATGTACTTATCTAAAATTATAACTTAAATCAAAAGACCACAGCATTTCCTCACTAATAGAATCAAGGGCATTTTTCCACTGCTGAGTAAATAGGACCCACTGCTGAGATGGAGACCTCTCTCAAAGAATCCTTTTATGGGATTGATTTCCCTTAGATGTAAAGCAGAGTATGCTCCTTGATCCTCTCTAAGTGCAACTTGGAGGTTTGGATTGGATGCCGTAAATTTACCTTCATTGAAAGGGGACAAAGTTTGGATGTAATTGTTCATGTCACTGTGCACTGATGAAGTGGGATCTTCAGGCTAGGCTATGTGTGATCTACCTGTTCAACAGCCTAGTATGAACTTTTGAATAAAGATGTTATTAATGTACTTAAGTCTAGTTGATTGCCACTGGATAAAATTTAGGGGGAATCATATTTCAACAGAAATAATCAGGGGCACTTGAAATGCTGAGTAAGTGTGTGTGTGTGTGTGTGTGTGTGTGTGAATTGATGTACATTTTCTGAAGTAAAAAATCTCTGCACCTCTAATTGTCATTATTTACTAAAGTATTATTCACCAACTTTCTCCAGAGGTCACCAGTTTCACAAGGGTTTAAGAGGGATAGAGCTAAAATCTGAGTCAAAATCAGAGATGCGTTGGAAAATGAGTTACAGTTGAGAGGTAGGGGGAGAATTTGTATTTAATCTTACTAGTAGCCTAGTTGAGTTGTTGTTCAGTATATCCGTAGAAGATATCAGTTTGACTGACATCTGGAAGAGGGTAATTGTAGTCCCTAGTCAGAGAATTTATTTAATTTGCAACCAGCAACCTTCAGATGGAGTCATACAAAATGTGCATGGTAAGTTATGGAAGTGATTACCTCGCTAAGTGCGAAGTACAATTTTGTTAAATGCATATCCTGTTTCCTAACTTTTGAGCAAGAGTCATGCTTTACGGAGTGAGTGACACTTGCTCACACTTTGGATCTAGAAAAAGAGTTTAACACCCCTCCACATGATGAAAAATTAAAACAAAACAGCCAAGTAAAATATTTGCACAGTTGGCTGTTCAATAAAACATCCAACAAATGTAATGAGACTTGAGTACGTTAATAACACCTTCTTTATTCAAAGGTTCATACTAGGCCGTTGAACAGGTAGATCACACTTAGCCTGAAGATTGCTATGGGTAATACTGACAAACAAGGCTCAACTAGGTTACCCAAGGAGTCCTATATGACTAGATGTGTCACAAAGTTCCATCCTGGTGCTGGTACTATTTAACAGCTTTTAAGTGGCATTAAAGTTGTGGACACCAGTTGGATAGCTCAATGTTTCACTAACATCAGAACAAGGGATCCAAGTCCTCAAAAGCAGAAAAATAGAATGCAATGGAGATAGATATTCATTGCACTCTTATGTCCCCCAATTGTGGAATAAATGTCCACTACAGATTAAGCCGTAGGATGCACTGTCAGTCTTCAGACAGAAGGATAGATATCCACATATCTATCCCGGGACTGACTGGCCTAACACTCCCTGAGAAGGGGAGTACAGCCTGAGGGTGGGTATTGACAAAGCCTTAATGGCCATGAAACTAAATTGCCTTGTCACGCTTACGAATCCTAAAATGCTATGATAGTGTAAAGTGGTTTGCCAATGTTCATGTATGTGTCACTGTATTTGTGGAGTTAAATGCTGCAGTGCATTATCATGTTTTTCATTCTTTACTTTTTTGAGCATATTTTAATAAAAAACTTTATGAACTTTTTGTTAAAGCACAACCCAAATACATTGTGTACCCTTTGGTAATGTCGTCATAGAGTTAGTGTTAGATGCACCGACTGATGTCTCTGGACTTGCACAATTTATAGATGCACCTCACTGTTTCCCCTGCAGTGAAAGTCACTGAGGTCAAAGTTTGGTGTTTACAGCCAGTGGCATGAGTATAGGAAAAAATTACAACTTTTATAAGTTACTTAACCAGAGTGGAGGCCAAAAACATTCACTGATGGGGCAAAAATGCTAAATGTATGCAGTGCAAAGGTTAAACAAAATATAAGAAAAACAGTAACCATCTGTAAATCACTTCACGGTACCAGTGAATAAGTCATACTTAAAAGACTACCTCCCATAAAAACAGATTATGCTCTGGGAAAAGTCTGAATTTCATTTAGTTGTAGAATTGACATCATGCAAACAAAAAAGAATGTGGTCAAAACAGTAGATAAAAAATAAAGAATTTAAGTTTGATCACATATAGCCATAACAGTAAGATACAAAATTGATGCTCTACATTTGTTTCTCTAGCTTTGCCCATTAGGCCTGGCAACTGCTAAATTTTCTTTGCAATTTACTGTTGCCAAAAAAGCAAGAGCAGTGCAGCCTTTTGTACTTGACCCATCTTATCCATTTAGAAAAATTGCCAAGTTATCCCACCTCTGTAATAGCTGTAGTAAAGCAAATAAGCTGTAAAATTTGAATAAATTACTTACTTTTTTCTTTGCGTTCCCCATGTGCCTCTTAATAGTCAAACACCTTCCTGCTGGTCTTGAGGCCATTTGTTCTCTTCCCCTTACTGAAGGCAAGAGCCAGCTGGAAGGGGGTGTCATCCTGTCAACCCTGGAGGTCTTTATCCCCAAGAGCATTTATGTTTAAATCTTAACCCTACTTCCTGTTGTTAACTTTGATACCTGCATCACTGAGGGGGCCTGCTATGCCCTCCCAATGCATGTGAGGTCACCCACCCATTTCTTTGAAGACTTCCATTACCAGTTTGGTAAGCCAGTCCATATTCTGATTTAATGGTTGCAACTTCATTTCTCTGCAGGCCTTCGTTTACCTCCTCCCCAACAGTCAAGTCCCCTGCCCATCTCCCTCACTACCCGAGCTGCTTTTTAAACTCTCATAGTCTGGGTTGTCAGGAGAATTGTCCTATACCACAGACCTAGGCTTACAATTATTTACTTACTTTCTCTTGCATGTTTTTTTTCCTGGGGGTGGGGTGACTGTTTAATCTTCAGGTGTCTTCTCTGATACTGTTAAAAAATCACTGTTTCTAATCAGTAGTGGACATTAGCCAAACTGAGGGTCAGGTGATATGCTAAATGCAGGTTCATAGGTTCATACTAGGCTGTCTGCCCTAGGGCATTTATAAGCCTAGATAGTGTGTGTTTGGCTTTCGCCACCCATTTTAAATGAATTTTGCTATGCCCTTTTTCGAGGTTAGTATACTGTGCCTCTGTCTAACAGTGACACAGAAGTGATACCCGGGGTAAACCTACGATCTCCCATCCACTCATCAAGATTCCTCTTGAAGAGAGTCAATGAGGGGACTCTGCCTAACCTGGACTGGGATTTTATTCCAGAGTGAAGGGAGCCTCTGGGTTATTAATCTGTCCCTCCAGCATGTCCTATTTATTTTATTGCTGAGGTTCAAGTCTCTCGAGCGCGTAGCACAAGGGGATTTGGATTTTCTGAGGTGCAGCATGTCCATTAATTCTGGGTTGGACATGGCTTTATACGTCAGGCACAGATCGCCTCTGAGCAGGCGGTATGCCACTGAGTAGAGCTGGAGTTTCTTTAACCGGGCAGCATATGGCATCTGTTTGAGCCCTTTGATCCTCTTGGTGAGGTACTTTTGGGGTCTTTCCAGTTACTGCAGGTGTCTGGTAAGGTACATTCCCAAAGGGGCATTGTACTCAATTATGGGCCTGATGAGGGATGAGTAAAGAGGCACGATGACCTCCCCTGATCTAGATGTGAATCCCTTCATGATTAGGTGGGCTATATAAAATGTTTTTCTAACCACTTTGGCCACGTGGTTTTCAAATGGGCGGCACAGTATTGCAGCAGTTAACGTTGTCACCTCACAGCAAGAGGTTCACCGGTTCGATTCTCGGCTGGGGTGCCTTCTGTGTGGAGTTTGCATGTTCTCCCTGTGTTCGTGTGGGTTTCCTCCGGGTACTCCGGTTTCCTCCCACATTCCAAAGACATGCATCTGAAGCATTTCTCCCCAGGCCTCCACTGAAAACAGGCTCTGTGGAACCTAGTCGGACTTTCCCGGTCAACAAATGATAAATAAATAAAATAAATAAAAATGAGAGATTGCTATCAACTTGGGTCCCCAGGTCCCTAATTACTACTTCCGTACTTAATGGATTGCCACCTATGTGGTAATTTGTGGGCACTTTGTTTTTGCCAAAGGGGATGACTATACACTTTTTGGCATTTAGTTTGAGGCCATGGCTCTGGCACCAGTTGTCTGTTTCTATGAGGCCCTTTTGTAGTATACTTGTGTCGGCTGGAGAGTCGATTATGGCGTCTAGTTTTCAGTCATCTTCAAACCTGGTCAGCCACAGTCCTTTCGTGTTGGCCTGTACCGCTGAGAAATATATACCGAACAAGAGAGGTCCCAGGACTGAGCCTTGTGGGATGCCACTTGTAACTGGTTTGGAGTCTGACATGGCTCCAGCAATTCTAACCATGTGGGTTCTGTCCTTGAGCCAGTTTGCAACCCATCTAGTGACATAGGGGTTTATATTTAAGCTGGTGAGCTTATCTATAATGCCTGAGTGGGATATTGTATCGAAGGCTTTTGCGAGGTCCATGTAGGCTGTGTGGACCACCTTCCCCTCGTCAATGGCCTTGGTGACTGTTTCAAAGAAATTGACCAGGTTTAAGAGGCAGGACCTGCCCTTAACAAAGCTGAACTGGGGTGGGATCCAGTGTCTGTAGGTCCCCAATATCTTTATTTATGAGGTCCATGATGATCCTTTCCATAGCTTTGCAGACCAAGCTAGTCAGGCTTATGGGGCGATAGTTTCCAGGATCTGTTGAGGCACCACCTTTGTGGAGAGGGACCACTGTTGCTGTACGCCACTCTTTGGGTACATATCCTGTAGTAAGGCTGAGATTGAACAGTAGTTTTATGTTTGGGTTTAGCTCTTATTGGAGTTCATGTAGGACACAGCCTGGGGCACCGTCTGGTCCCATTGATGTGTTTTTTGCTTTGGAGAGGGCGGCTCTTACCTGAGCATCTGAGATGTCGGGGGCAGCACTCTGCTGGGATAGATATTTGCCCTTTTGGTGGGGAGGGAGAAGTTTGCGCTGAACCTGTCAGCTAGGATGTTGGCAATGTCTGTGGGTTCGGTGTATTTTTTGTCATTTTGGACTAATTCTGAGCATATCTGGGAATTCCCACCCAGGTTCCTAACATAACTAAAGAAAGCCTTGTGATTATCCTTAGTGTCCTGTGCAATTTTTCTCTCGAAGCTGGCCTTAGACGATTTTATGAGTGCCCGTAGTTTTTTGCTAATACTGATCAGAGATGCCTTCCCTTTTTGGGATTTTACTCTGTCATGTAGTGGCTTCCTCCTCCTATTGTATAGTTTGTTTATGGCTGGGGTCCACCATACAGGACGCCTGCCTTTGGAGGATTGGGTCTTGGTTTTATTTGGGATTGCATGATCCATGCATTCCTGAAGGTGTTCATAGAATGCGTTTATAAAGGATTCTGCGGTCTGGGCCGTATTTTCCACAGGCTTGGGGGCTTTGAAGGATTCCACATCGGTTTTGAGGAGTGTGAAATTTGCTTTAGAGAAGTTTTTCACTGTGGATGTTCTTCATACCACATTGCTGCAGTCCTAACACTTGGGTAGTCCGCTGTCCCAGTCGGCCCGAATACCAAAGTATATGGCTGACGTCGGTCAAGGCGCATTAGTCTGACGTCAGGACGTCAGGGTACAAATGCGCATGACCGACGTCATATCCTCAGTCTTTTTTGCCGCATGGTCCGATGCAGAAGCAGTTTTGCAAGTGCAGGTTGGCGTTCTGAGATTTTCCGAAGTCGGAGTTTCAGACCGAATCCAAGTTGGCTAAGTACCCCGTTGGGGAATATTTTGTTTTTTTCTTGCCTCAGTATTTTACCGGATGTCAGAAAAAGTGAATAACTGTAGTTCTTGTGGGAAACAGATACCTCATAGGGATTACCATACCTTGTGTATACCTTGCTTAGGGCCTGAGCACGACGTGGTTGGCTGCCGCTCTTGTGCTAGATTTAACAAACGCACTATAAAGAGAAGATTAGATTGTGCCAGGTTAGTTTTTGGGAAGCGGTGTAATTATAAAATGCCGTCGGATGCTCCGACGCCTGCTTCGTCAAAAAAGCGCAAGGACAAAACAGCAAAGCCTAGGCTGGAAGAACCGTCCGTACCGGACGTCGGTTCTTTAGAGGGCTCGGTGGAGCCAGGGGTTCAGCCAGAAATTTCTTTGGAATCCCAGGGAGAGACTTTATTACTGCAAGATGTGACTTCTCAGGAGGTAGGCCAGGCGGAAGGGGCTTCTCAGGTAGCTGTTCTTCCCTCCCTTCCTAAGGTGGTTAGGCCCTCCCCTGCTGTTTCCAAGGCTTCTCCCAGGGGCAGGCCAGGTTTTGTTTCAGGTGTTACCCCTACTTCTTCAGGGTCTGTACCTAAGAAGCATATGCTTAAGATGGCAGAAGATTTGATTACAATGATTAGAGGTTCTATGCCCCCTCCTGATAAGAGGCCTAGGGTGGAACCTGAGCTTGGGAGTTTTGAGCAGTGTTCGGATGCTTCTGAGTCTTCGGCTGAAGACTTGCAGGAGTATTCCCCTTACTCTGATTCTGATGTAGATGATTCTACTCCTTCTGCTTCTCCTCCTGAGGATTTTTCATTTTCAGAGACTCTTCATTCCATGAGGGAGCATTTTAAATGGGAAGGTCAGGATTTCTCTGATTCCAGGAAAAGGCTTAGGGAATTTTTGTTTCTACCCCAGCATAGGCCTTTAGCTATACCTCCTGTTCTAGATGTGGTGGAGGATGTTTTGCAGAGGCTTCTCTGAACCCTGACTCTTTGCCTCCTGCTCCAGTTAAACCGGATAGATATTATAGGGTGCCTGAAGCTCATAAGTATCTTTTAAGAGTCCTAGGGCAGACCCAGAAACTGTTTCACAGGGGCCTAAAGGTGTTAAGGCTTCTGTTGTTAAAAATCCTGTTCCTCCAGATAGAGGCAAGGGCTTTGGATAGATGGGGAAAGAAAGTGTATACTTCTTCCACTTTGGCCATGAGAGCTTTGAATTGCCAGTTTCACATGTTGAAATACCAAAATTATCTCCTTTCACAATTAAAGTCTAAGGTAGATGCTTTGGCGGAAGGTATTGAGTGTAAAGAGTTGCAGGATTTAGTTCATGTTTCTGAACAGGTGGGTAAGCATTCTTTGCAATGTGGTTTTGATGCTGTGCAGGCCTCTTGAGGGTGGCTGCCACTGGTTCGGTTCTTCGCAGGCACGCCTGGTTGAGGGATCAGAATTTAGCTGAGCATGTGAAAACAAGGATTTTAGATGCTCCTTTACAATCTGATGTGTTGTTTGGTTCGCCTGTGGAAGCAGTTCTAAAGAAAATGGAAGACAAGGCTAAGTCTATGCAGACTGTTAAAGATTTTTTGCAGGTTCAGCCTCCGAAGTTTAGTAGAAATTGGCCTACCAAGGGGTGGACATATCCTGCTTATGATTCCCAGTCTAGGGGTAGGTCTAGACGTGGTAGAGGCAGAGCTCAAGGTTCTTTTAGGCCTAGAACAGGGAGTTCACCTGCTCAGTCTTCTGGTGAGGGCAGGGGTCAGTCCTTTCGTAAACAGACCCAATGACCTGCCTTTTCAGCTTCCGGAATCTTCTCGTCTGGCAGCACCTTTGGGAGGAAGATTGGCACTTTTCAAAGAAAACTGGAGTTTAATTACCCAAGACAGATGGGTATTGGATATCATTCACCACGGTTACAGGTTTTATTTCCATACCTTGCCTCCTTTCAAAGGCATGCCAGACATTCCTCCTCAACAAAGGAAAGAGGCTCACAAGCAAATTTCTCTGTTGCTCCAAATAGGGGCCATTCAGCCGGTTCCTGTGCCAGAATGGGGCCTAGGATTTTATTCTCGCCTGTTCCTAGTACCAAAAAAGGGGAACACGTGGAGACCAATTTTGGATCTGTCTATCCTCAACACTTATCTGGACATTCCCAAGTTCAAAATGTTGACGTTACAACAGCTTTTACCTCTGCTGGGCAAAGATCACTGGATGGTAACTTTGGATCTCAAGGAAGCTTACCTTCATGTTCCTATCAGACTAATTTGCAGGAAGTATCTGCGTTGTCGAGCTGGGAATTCTCATTATCAGTTCTCTGCAGTGCCCTTTGGGTTATCTAGTGCCCAGAGTATTCACAAAGGTTCTGGCTCCAGTGATAGCTTTCTTCAGGCTAAAAGGAATACAAATCTATCCTTATTTGGACGATTGCCTGATTCTGGCTCAAGGAAGGGACGTGCTTCTTCAGCATTTGGAATATGTGATAGCAGTGCTAAGATGCCTAGGGTATTCTGTGAACGAAATAAAGTCCAGTCTAGTACCCTCTCAAGACATGTGCTTTCTGGGTGTGAGACTGAATACAGCAACCCAGATGGCCTTTTTAACCCCGGACAAACAAAAGAATCTTTCTCTTTACTTCCATCAACTATCTCATCAGTTCGGGCTGACTGCAAGGACAGTCCTTCAAGCCTTAGGGTTCATGGCATCTTGTATTCTGGTACTTCCCAATGCCAAACTGCATATGAGGAAGCTACAATGGTATCTCAAAATGTATGGACACAGCACTGCCAGGATTTGGACACTGTCATTCAAATAATACCTTGCATTCAAAAGGAATTTTTGTGGTGGGCTCAGGAATGTCACCTAAACAAGGGACTCTCTGTGACCCAGCCAGAGGCGAGTCAGATTCTTACGACAGATGCCTCAGACACAGCTTGGGGAGCTCATCTGAATGGAAAGTGGATACAAGACAAGTGGCCTGCCAGACTGCAGCATCTACATATCAACATGAAGGAGATGTTAGCAGTCCAGTTTGCATTACTGGCTTTCAAGGATTTACTTCTTCCAGGGCAGGTGTTGATTCTAACAGACAACACAACTGTCATGTGGTACATCAACAAACAAGGGGGAACACATTCTTATCCTCTATGCAGGCAAGCAATGATTTTGTGGGAGACTGCGTTAAGCTTGCAGCTGAATCTTCAAGCAAGGTTTCTGCCAGGAGCACAGAACTCCTTAGCAGATGTGTTAAGCAGGCAAATCATGGATCCCCACGAGTGGAAACTGGATGATCTTGTATTTCAGACATTGACAGTGTCATGGGGAACTCCAGACATAGATCTGTTCGCTTCTCCACTAAACCACCAGCTGCCAAAGTTTTGCACGAAAAGGTTTCATCACACAGCCTGGACAGTGGATGCTCTTTCTTTCAGTTGGAAAAATCTTCATGTGTATGCCTTTCCACCTCTGCCTCTCCTCCCAAAGGTACTCCTAAAGGTCAGACAAGACAAGCCAAGGATGATTTTAATAGCTCCAGATTGGCCTCGGCAGCACTGGTACCCATTGCTGAGGAGTCTGGTAAGGAAGCCTCCATGGCCCTTACCTTTGATTCCACACCTATTGTCTCAGAAGGACGGGCATCTACTCAATGTCAAGCTTCACTCTCTTCATCTAACAGCCTGGCATATTCTGTTTTGAACCATAGCAGGTCTCAGCTTCCTCAACAAGTTTTGAATGTGATTATGGAAGCCAGAAGACCTAGTACAAGGAAAGTGTACGCAGGAAAATGGAAGGGATTTTTATTTTGGTGTGCAGCAAAGGATTTGGATGTTTCTGAGCCAAATTTGAGTGTGGCTCTTCAATATCTTACTGAGTTATTGGACAAAGGTTTGTCTTTCTCTTCCATTAAGATTCATGCTGCAGCAATTTCAGCTCACTATGATTGTGACCCACCATTGTTTTCTCATCCTTTGTTCAAGCAATTTCTTAGAGGGCAAAGAATATAAGACCCCACGTAGAGCTCCTACTCCTGCTTGGGACCTCAATTTTGTGTTGGAGAAACTCACTCTACAACCTTTTGAGCCTGCAGCTACTGCTGAATTGAAATATTTGTCATGGAAGACTGCTTTTTGTTAGCCATTACCTCTGCAAGAAGGGTGTCTGAATTGCAGGCCCTTATGGCGGTTGAGCCTTTCCTGATTTTTCATAAGGATAGGGTATCTTTACGTACTAATCCTTCCTTTATGCCTAAAGTGGTTTCTAGTGTGGCTTTAAACCAAACTATTCATTTGCCTACTTTTTATGCAGATCCCCAAAATAACGGGCAAAAGATTTTGCACACTTTAGATGTACACAGGCAGTTGCGTTATTATTTAAGCAGGACTAAGGATTTTAGGCAGTCTCAGCAGTTGTTTGTTTCTTTTGCTTTGAGTTCACAGGGCAAGCCTGTGTCAAAACAAACTATTTCTAAGTGGATTGGGTTTTGCATTGCATTTTGTTATTCCCATCATGGCAAGGAGATTCCAGCTGGGATTAGGCCTCATTCCACTAGGGCTACTGCCACTTCAACAGCATTTCTAAGGGGTGGCAACTAAGGATATTTTGGAGGCAGCTACTTGGAGTTCAGTGCATACTTTCTCTAAGCATTACCACCTTCCTCTCTACTCTAAATCTAGGGCTGGTTTTGCCACGGCTATTTTGCAGGGCATGTTGTCAGCTCCTGCTTCCTTATGATTTGCCAGCCTCCCTTACCTCTGCTTTGGGATTCTACCCAAGTGTTAGGACTGCAGCAATGTGGTATGAAGAACATAGTACAGTTTTGTACCTACCATAAATGTAGATGTTCGAAGATCCACATTGCTGCAGTCCAATTTACCCTCCCTCCTTCCCCTCTGTGTTTAGGGGTGGTTGTGTGGATGGGGTTATACTCTTGTAAATTTGTATATATATTGCATATATATTTGGTGCAGGAGTGTGTGGTGTTTTTTGGTTTTAGCCTTATCTTTTTAGGGTCTTCTGACATCTGGGGCAAGAAAAGACTGAGGATATGACGTCGGTCATGCGCATTTGTACCCTGACGTCCTGACGTCAGACTAATGCGCCTTGACCGACGTCAGCCATATACTTTGGTATTCGGGCCGACTGGGACAGCGGACTACCCAAGTGTTAGGACTGCAGCAATGTGGATCTTCGAACATCTACATTTATGGTAGGTACAAAACTGTACTTTTTCTGGGCAGGGGGTGGGGTCAGGATGTGAATATCCAGTGAGATTAGTTTATGGTCTGATCTTACCAGTGAGGGATACACTTCTGGTCTGGAGCATAGAGTCCCCAATGTTGGTGATGATCAGGTTCAGTATGTTTTTCCCTCTTGTGGGAGTGGTAACAAGTTGTTCCATAACATTTGAGTTTATAAATTCTAGGAACCTTTGGGCTAGGGTGTTGGAGCTAGAGTAATGCTCCCAGTCTGTGTTTGGGTAGTTGAAGTTGCCCAATATAATGGTGTTTGGAGAGACCTTCATATTTTCCAGTGTTCTCAGGAAGGTCGAGTGGGGTTCCTTGGTTTGGGAGGGTGGTCTGTAGCAGGCTATAAACTGGAAGGCAGTTTTACCCACTGTTAGTTGCACATGGATAGTCTCTGATGCTTCGTGCTGTGCCACCAACCTGGAGGTGTGGGTATCTTTGACAAATATTGATACTCCACCTCCTTTTGTGGATCAGTCCAAGTTTTGGGGCCGAAAAGCATGGTATGAGGTATAACCTGGTAGTGCTGGGGTGCTCTCGGTAGCCTTGAACCAGGTTTCTGTTACTGCACATATATCTATGTTCTCCATGCTAAGGAGAGTTTTGAGTGCATGCATCTTGAGGTTTAGACTTCTGGCATTGAGTAGCATTACTCTTAGTTTATTATCCCTTGTGATACCTATGGAGGTGGGTTTGTCTTTTGAGCCTTGCCAAAAAAAGGCACTATGGGGTGGCAAGAGCCTTTGCCAATATCTGAAAGCCCAGGGGTGACAGGTGCAAGCCATCCCTAGCGAAGCATCGTGGCTTGTCGAGCATGTCATCTCAGGCTGACAGGCATTGGATCCCCTGTGAATGACACCAATACTTAAGCCAATTTTTGAAATTGATCATCTTTTCTTCATATTGTGGCATCATTCTTGGTGAGGGTAAGATGCTACTCAAGGTCAGGGTCATACTGGCCTGGGCTACATGCTGAGAGAGCTCCTCTGTCTCTTTTCATGTAGTCCGGGGAGGTACGTCTCAGGTCATTCACACCAGCATGGACAATGACTGAGTCATATTTGTACTTGCCTTGGCGTGATCTGAGTGCTTGTGTTGTGTGGCGGATCCTAGCGCCCGACAGGCAGCTCACCATGACCTTCTCCTTGTTCAGCCTGGTGAACGGGACGTCAGTGTACCTGACGATAGAGTCACCTATTACAAGTGTATCAGGTGTGTTGTTTAGCTTTAAGGTATTAATACTAAAAGGATACGTAAATCCCCAGTAAGCACCTACTGGTGGGCATATATTGGCTGGGTACAGCATTAGGGATGTCACTGTTGAGGTTACCTCTGCCTCGAAAACAGATGCCAGCTGTCTGGTTCCCAGTCTTCACCAAAGATTCATTGGTGGGATGTCTGCCATCAGGCTGAGGCAAGCATAAAAACCACGTCACTCCAGTCTCTCCTTGGCCTGCTATTGTGATCTATGGTCATGAGCACAAAAAGCAGACAATCCTACTCCTATTCCATGAGGATAACCACACAAATCGTGTTTTAGTAATATGCTCTTAAGCTGACATTTTTAAGCAGCCCTTTGAGAACCACTGTAGTAGTTGTGTAAAAAGGCACAGCAGCTGTATTGATGGAATTGTCAAGTGGTTTATGAGTAGAAGAACTTGGTAATCAAGTAGCTATGTGTAGATGAGAGTGTTGTAGTTGGACGACTCCATTCTCATACAGGGGCTCTCAGTTAATGACCACATGTTAATTTGACATTTGTGAATTGCTTAAATTAGCTTGTATCTCACTGAACCTTTTGCACATTTTGCGAGTGATAGGACTGTAACATTAGTGAATGTGAAGAGGGTAGTTTGTAATACTCTGTTTCACTCACAGTAGGATTCCATCAGTAATTTTGCTGGGGAAGATTGAAATGGATACTGTCTTTGGAACAACATTATGGAAAAATTAGTAGTAGAAAAAGTTTGCAGAAATGTGTCATTTGTTGTAGATACTAAGTGCATATGATTTTCGTCTTTCTATAGCCATGGCCCTTTGAACTTCAGCTGTCCTCTCCCTGTGAGGGGTTTCTGGTATGTATATGATGTGATTTCTACATTGCATGGATTGTCTATCCTGCCACCTGCATGCAAGAGCATGTGTAAATGTTCCCTTCATTTTTATGGGAATGTGCATGACCTGCTGCATGTCATTTGGCTTTGTAGAGGCTGCTACAGCTGGTCATTATCATTAGTGTTCCTTTCTTGGGCTTTGGTATATGAAGCCATCTTAATTATGCCATGTCATGAGTGATGCAAAATACAAGTTTCAAGAACCTAGTAAGCAAAAGACCATGCATTACAAAAATACTATTCCCATTACCAGCATGAAATAGTTTAAAATATATATCTGCTTTGCACTTCTATTTAAAATGCTGTTTGTAAAGTCAATTTGTAGTTTTAAAGTGGGGAAACTAGATTTATGACCACCAAGGAAGGAGAGACTGTGAACTTCATGAGTTACAAGCAACTTGGTCTGTGTACATAAGTATGTTTTTTAAATTTTTTTCCAATTTTTGCCTTTTTTTTGGGGGGGGGGGGGGGTGGCTACAGATGTCAGTAATACTGATTTTTCTAATGCTAATTCAGTTGTGTTTTTCCCCTTCTGGACTTGATTTGAAAATGCATTTAACCAGATCACAGTATATTGTACTGCATTTTGCATGATGTTCTTCGTATTTCACTGTTGCAGTCGTCACTTTTGGGTTGTCTGCTTGCAGTAGCCCTCAGTTGGCCTGATTAACAAAGTCTTGGGTCCTGTGTCGGTTGCTGTCCCTTCTTCCATGATGTCAGGGGTATAAAACATGCAGCCGACGCCATTACATCAGTCTTTCTTGCCATGCGGTGCCTGAAGCAGAAGCAGTTCGCAAGTGCCGGTCGGCCGACTCCTGAAATTTTCGTTTTCGAGTTTCAGAACTCAAGTCTTCAACTAAAGCTGAGTACCCCATTGGGGAAGCTTTCTTGCTCTTTACCGATGTCAGTGAAAGTTAATAATTGCATTACTTGTGGAAAGCAAATACCTCATAAAGATTTTCATTCGTACTGTATTCCTTGCCTAGGCCCTGACCACAACATACCGTGCTGTCGGTTTTGTGCTTTATTTAATCAGTGCACTATCAGTTGGTATATTTTTGCCTCTAAATATTTCGGTTATCGGTTTAATTATCCAGAAATGTCATCTGTTAGCCATCCGACTACCAGGATTCCGAAAAAACGCAAGGAAAAAGACAGGCTGTAGAGGTCCAAAACTGCCGACAACGCTTCTCCTAAGCCAGTTCGCCGGTACTCACTGAGGCACTTTCGCAGCCCCTGATATCCGCTACTTTTGATTTGCAGGCCTCTACTGAGACCCATTCGGAGTCCGGTATGCCGTGAGATGCTTCAACTATGGAACCTGCGGATGTCTCTATCTTTGATGGGTTCAGAGCCGCTGTGCAGGCACCGGCTTTTGAAGGTGTATTCAGGCCTAAGGACTTGCATATTAAACCGACGCCTCCTCCTTCTTTTAGGCCTAAATCTCGAATCATGCCTAAAAAAATGATGCCCAGGCCATATACTCAGGCATATTTGCCTAAAAAACAAATAAGAATGGCTGAAGATCTTATAACTTTAATCAGGGGAAGCCAGCCTTCCCCTTCTAAGAGATCTAGGACTGAAGCTGTTTATGAATCTTCTGACCAGGATTCTGATTTTTCTGATTCTTCTGATGATCTGGATTTGCCCCTATCTACTTATGAGGATTCTGATGCAGAGGACTCTCTTCCCTCTGCTTCCCCTCCAGAGGATTTTTCTTTTGGTGAAACATTACATACTTTAAGGGAGCAGTTCCATTGGGAATGCCAGGATTTTTCTGATTCAGAAAAGAGGCTTAAGGATTTCTTACTTCTGCCTCAGCATAGGTCTTTAGCTATTCCTTCTGTACTAGACATTGTTGATGATGCCTTTTCGGAATCTGGTTTGGCCCCTGATTCCTTGCCTCCTGCTCCCAGAAAACCTGACAGATATTACAGGGTTCCTGACTCACTCAAGTTCCTTTTTAAAAATCCTTTTGCAGATACAGAGACTATTTCACAGGGACCCAAGGGCATTAAGGCTTCTACTGCTAAAAATCCTACCCCTTCTCATAGAGACTCCAGGGTGCTGGATAGATGGGGTAAGAAGGTTTACACTTCTGCAACCTTGGCCATTAGGGCTTTAAACTGCCAGTTTCATATGTTAAAGTATCAACAACATGTTATTGGATTGCTTAAACCGAAAATGTTGTTGATTCCTGACTGTGCAGAAAATAATTACAGGATTTAATGCATTCTGCTGAACAGGTTGGAAAACATACTTTGCAATGTGGATTTGATTCTTTAGAGGCCCCTTGCAGGGCTGCTGTTACTGGTTTTGTACTC
The DNA here is from genome assembly GCF_019279795.1 of Protopterus annectens. NCBI lineage: Eukaryota > Metazoa > Chordata > Ceratodontiformes > Protopteridae > Protopterus > Protopterus annectens. Next base: position 164,912,130 of record NC_056747.1, on the reverse strand, counting down.
AGAAGGCATGCTTGGCTTAAGGAGCAATCTTTACCTGATCATGTTAAAGCTAAATTGTTGGATGCTCCCTTAAATCAGGACCACCTGTTTGGCAACAAGGCTGAGGAAGTTCTTAAAAAGGTGGAAGATAAAGCTAAATCTATGTAAATTGTTAAATATTTCTTACAAGTTCAGCCTCCTAGATTTAGTAGCCACTGGCTCTTTAAGAATTGGTCCTTTTCAGCCTCTTCAAGGTCTTTTCAAACCAAACCCAGACATGGCAGAAACCCCAGGTTTCAGTCCCAGGGGACACACAAGACTAAGCAGTGTGGGGTTTCCGCACCCAAATCAGGGAGTAGTAAGACTCCCCCCTACGGAAAACAGTCGCAATGACTTGCCTCTAAAACTTCCAAGCACTTCCCAACTGAATGCTCCTTTAGGCGGAAAGATTGGTCTGCATGCCGAAAACTGGGAACTCATTACCCAGGGCAAATGGGTTTTAAATATAGTGTCCCAAGGATACAGATTTTACTTCCACATCTTACCAACACCAAGAGGATGGCCAGATATACCCCCCAAATCAGTGGGCAGAGGCCCAAAATCAAGTACTCTCTCTCTTAAACATGGGGGTTATTCATTTGGTACCAGAAGAGGAAAATGGAAAAGGGTTCTATTCGAGACTTTTCCTGGTACCCAGAAAAGGCAATACATGGTGTCCTATCCTGGACCTTGCTACTCTAAATACCTTTCTAGTGATTCCAGAATTCAAGATGCTGACTCTTCACCAGCTACTTCCTATGGTAGGCAAAAATCCATGGTTGGCAACACTAGATTTAAAAGAAGCATACCTACACATCCCTATCAAGGAGTCTTGCAGAAGATACCTACACTTCAAAGCAGGCTACATGCACTATCAGTTCTCTGCACTGCCCTTTGGCTTATCAACTGCACCCAGTGTACTCACAAAGTGGCTAGCTCCAGTCATTGCATTTTAAAGACAAAGAAATATTCAAATATACCCATATCTGGACGACTGTCTAATTCAGGCAGAAAGCCAGGAAATACTTTTGAATTATTTGGCCTTTGTTCAAAGGGTACTGACTTGTCTGGGGTACACCATAAACGAAAAGAAATCCCACCTGGTACCCTGTCAACAAATTATATTCCTGGAAGCAAGCTTGAATACAACTTCCCAGATGGCTTTCCTCACACCAAAGAAATGGATTAATTTGACAACCTACTTCAAATAAGTGGCCACAAAAACCCAGTTATCTGCAAGGCAAATACTGCAAACCTTGGAGTTCATGGTCTCCTGCATTCTTTTAATTCCATATGCAAGGCTGCATATGAGGAAACTGCAATGGTATCTCAGAATCCTATGGTGTCAACATTCGTAGGATCTAGAAGCAATGATTCCTGTCATACCTTGTCTAAGCTTAGAGTTCCTTTGGTGGGCAGAGGCCTGCCACCAAAACAGGGGTCTACAATTCACACTACCCCCTGCCGCCCAAGCCTTAACAACAGACGCATCAGACTATGCATGGGGGTCCCACCTGGCAGAGAAGTGCATTCAGGGCAAATGGAACCCAAGTTAAATGCGCCTGCATATCAATCAAAAAGAAATGTTAGCAGTACAGAATGCTCTGACAGCCTTCAAGGACCACATTCCTCCAGGACAATTAATGATAAAGATGGACAACATCACTGTTATGTGGTATATAAACAAGCAGGGGGCTACACATTCTTACCCCCTCTGCAGACTAGCCATGGCATTGTGGAACACAGCCCTGAGCTATCAAGTACATTTACAAGCTCTTTTCCTGCCAGGAAAACTAAATACACTGGCAGACTAAGCAGAAACCTCCTGGACCCACACGAGTGGAAACTGGAACCAAGGATTTTCAACATGTTGACAAGCAAATGGGGTAGCCCAGATATAGACCTGTTTGCCTCCCCCCAAAACCATCAGTTGGACAAATTCTGCACAAGGACTCCCCACAAACAAGCTTGGAAAGTGGATGCTCTGTCTTTCAGCTGGAAAACCTATCAGTTTGCCTTTCCCCCCTCTGCCTCTGCTCTCCAAAGTACTACTAAGGGATCAAACAAGACAAACCAAAGACGATTTTGATTGCACCAGATTGGCCATACCAACACTGGTAACCCCCTCTTGCGCAGTGTGTCACTGTGGGCCCCATGGCACCTGCGTTAGATTCCTACTCTATTGTCTCAGCAGGAGAACCAAATGCTGCACCCTCAACTTCAAACACTGAATCTAGCAGCCTGGCTAATTACATAATTTCTCCTTTACCATCTCTCAATAAACCACTGATGGATATCATTGTAGTGGCAAGGAGGCCTAGTACCAGAAAGTCTTCCATTGAAAAATGGAAAAGATTCTGTGCCTGGAACCAAGCTCAAGGGATGAGTGCAACAGTACCCAATTTACCTCAGATTTTACAATACTTAACTGAGATGCTTCATAAAGACCTGTCTTTCTCCTCCATCAAAATCCACGCCTCAGCCATCTCAGCTCATTATAACACAGAACCAACCCTCCCCTCTCATCCACTGCTTAAGCAGTTCCTCAGTGGGGCCAAAAATCTACGACCACCCAGGAGAGCTCCAACTCCAGCCTGGGACCTCAACTTTGTATTGGAAAAACTCACCCTTTCTCCTTTCGAGCCAGCTGCCACTGTGGACTTAAAATTCCTTTCTTGGAAAACCACTTTCCTTTTAGCAGTCACTTCAGCAAGAAGGATTTCTGAATTACAGGCCCTCATGGCAGTGGAGGCTTTCATCATCTTTCATGCGGACAGGGTGTCCCTCAGGACCAATCCCTCCTTTATGCCCAAGGTGGTATCCAGTGTGGCCCTTAATCAGTCCAATACATTTGCCAACCTTCTTTCCTAATCCACAGAACAAAGGGGAAACAGATTCCGCACTCCTTAGACATGCACAGGCAACTTAGATTCTACTTGGACAGAACTTAACCTCAAAGGAAATCTCATCAACTGCTGGTGGCATTTGCTGTAGGGGCAGATTGGAAGGATATTTCAAAGCAAACCATTTCCAAATGGATAGACCATTGCATTCATTTCTGTTACAAACACCATGGAAAACCTCTCCCACAGGGGATCAGACCCCATTCTACCAAGGCACCATCTACAGACTTTCTTTTCTCAGAGGTGTCCCTACCAGGGACATCCTAGAAGCTGCTACCTGGAGTTCTGTACATACTTTTACCAATCTGCTAATTTACTCTAAATCCAGAGCTGGCTTTGCCACTGCAGACTTGCAGAGCCTTTTAGCTGGTCCTAATTCTATTTAAGTTCCTCCTCCCATCCTTAGCTTTCAGAATCTACCCAAAAGTGATGACTGTAACAGTGAAACACGAAGAACATAGTACAGTTGTGCACACTTACCATAAATGTAGATGTTCGAGTGTATTCACTTTTGCAGTCCTGGTTATCCTTCCTCCAGCCCCCTTCTTTTTTTGGATATACCTCTACTTTCCTTTGCTATCTTCAAAAGCTTTTTGGTGTACTTACTTTTCTATTGGAGGTATAACCTTGTATATTTATAGATTTAATTGCTTCTCATTAAGGGATCACCAGCCCCCTTATTTTTTTGGATATACCTCTACTTTCCTTTGCTATCTTCAAAAGCTTTTTGGTGTACTTACTTTTCTATTGGAGGTATAACCTTGTATATTTATAGATTTAATTGCTTCTCATTAAGGGATCACCTGACATCTGGGGCCAGAAAAACTGATGTAATGGCGTCGGCTGCATATTTTATACCCCTGACAAACTGACGTCATGGAAGAAGGGACAGCAACCGACACAGGACCCAAGACTTTGTTAATCAGGCCGACTGAGGGCTACTGCAAACAGATAACCCAAAAGTGACTGCAACAGTGAATACACTCAACATCTACATTTATGGTATGTTTACACAATTATACTTTACTCATTCTGTGCATGTAAACAATTCTTTCGGAGTTGCTGCCTGCCTGAGTCGCATTTTTACACATATACTTTGAAACTGAAAATATAAGCCGAAATAATTTTTGATCATCAGGGCACAATGCTGTGGATTCGAAATACAGTTTGCTCAGAGTGGATACTGCCAAAGGTAATCTGCCAGAACTGTCATGACTTCAACTTAAAATTGATTTTGTACATCCATGAGGAAGCAAGCAAGCCTTTTAAAGTAGTACTGTCAATTATGTCTTATGCAAGTATAACATTGCAACCCATGCCAGAAAATACATGTGCACCCCTGTGTTGGAATGTACACTCGTAGTCACTACGGTGCTAAAGGCTGATGAAGCTGCTGCCAGTGCGCTCAAAACCAGCAGATGAAATGAGAGAGAGCCATGATGTGCTTCTGTACAAAGTCCAACATTCTGTCGGTTTGTGTTTCATTTCAACATGTACCCCTCTGTTCAGACAGACAGAAGATGTTCATCGTGTTACCCTGCTGCAGTCATCACACTTGGGTTATCCTGCCGTCAGGCGGTCCCGCAGTCTGCCTGAGTTCCAAAGTCTTGGTCCGGCGTCAGTTGCTGTTGCTTCTTCCCTGACGTCAGTGCGCCAGGGGTATATAAGAGGCATCTGACGCCATTTACGTCAGTCTTTCTTGCCACGTGGTGCCCGAAGCAGAAGTCGCAAGTGCCGGTCGGCCGACACCTGTGATTTTCGAATCGAATTTCAGTCCGAAGTCTTCAGTAAAGCTAAGTACCCCGTTGGGGAACCTTTTCTTGCCTCAGTCAGATGTCAGAAAAAGTTAACAATTGCATTTCTTGTAGGAAGCAAATACCTCATAAGGACTTCCAGTCTTATTGTATTCCTTGCCTAGGCCCAGACCACGACGTCACAGGTTGTCGGTTTTTGCTAGGTTTAATAAACGAACTATCAAACGCCGTTTTGACTTCGCACGACATTACCTTGGTAGGAAATTTAATTATATCATGCCGTCGGAGCAACCGACGACCGGCATGCATAAAAAAACGCAAGGATAAGGACAGACAGCCTAGGAACAAGCCAGACTCCGAGGCCTCTACTGGGCCTGTCGCCGGTTCTCCGGTTTTCAGTGAGGCACCTACGCAGTCCCTGATGACCACAGAATTGGAACTCCAGACAGCTGCGGATTCTCAAACGGAGTGTACTAGGCCGTCGCAGCAATCTTCTTTAGGCCCTTCCGACACCAGAGCAGAAGGAGATCCCGGTGCAGTAGAACACCTTCGGTTGCAGAAGGTGTCTTCAGACCGACTACACTCACCATTAAATCTTATGCTAAGCTTAAAACTCCATTAAAACCAAAAAAGACTGTACATCAGTCTACATTTCAAGGCCCCATGCCTAAGAAACAGATGCTTAAGATGGCTGAAGATTTGATTACCCTAATCAGGGGTTCCCATCCCCCTCCAGATAAAAGACCAAGACAAGAGGAGGATTATGCTTCCTCTGACCAAGTTTCAATTTCCTCAGATTCTTTTGAGGAGCAGGATTACACTTTTCCCCCTTAAGACTCTGATGCTGAAGACTCTATTCCCTCAGCATCTCCTCCTGAAGACTACTCCTTTGGGGAAATTTTACACACCATGAGGGAACATTGTGGATGATGTTTACTTGGAGTCTAGTCTAAATCCCGACTCTCTACCTCCTGCTCCAGCCAAACCAGACAGGTACTACAGAGTACCTGATTCACACAAATTCCTTTATAAAAGTCCTGTGGCTGACCCAGAGACAATTTCCCAGGGTCCCAAAGGGGCTAAAGCTTCTATGGCTAAAAATCCTGTGCCCTCTGAAAGGGATTCCAGAGCACTAGACAGATGGGGAAAGAAGATATACACTTCAGCTACTCTGGCTATTAGAGCATTAAATTGCCAGTTTCACATGCTGAAATATCAGCAATTCCTAATGTCTCAATTAAAACAAAAAATGAGCACACATTCTGAACAGTCTGAATTCAAGGAAATGCAGGATCTGTTGCATGCAGCTGAACAGGTGGGCAAACATACTTTACAATGTGGATTTGATTCATTGGAAGCTTCCTGTACAGCAGCTGTTACTGGGTCTGTCATACATAGACATGCTTGGTTAAAAGAACAAACCCTACCTGATCATGTTAAAGCAAAATTACTGGATGCACCTTTACAGCAGGATGTATTATTTGGTGTCAAAGCAGAAGAGGTTTTAAAGAAAATGGAGGATAAGGCAAAGCCTATGCGGACGGTCAAGGATTTTTTACAGGTACAACCCCCCTCATTTCAGCAGAAATTGGCCAACAAAAAACTGGTCCTTTCCAGCTTCTGACAGATCACAGAGGGGCAAATACAGACACCCAAGGGGCAGAGGTCAGTCACAAGGCCCTTACAAACCTCGCCAGAAAGGAGGAGAAGACAGGCCCCAAGCTAGCAGAAGACAAACACAATGACTCAGTCCTCAACTACCAAGCAAATCTCTCTTGGCAGCTCCCTTGGGAGGAAAAGTAGCACTTTTTGCAGACAACTGGCACATCATCACAAAAGACAAATGGGTCCTAAACATTGTCTCACAAGGATACAAATTCCACTTTCATACCTTGCCAAGGATAAAAGGAATGCCAAACCTGCCACCAAATCAATGGGCAGAGGCACAGAAACAAATTACATCTCTCATGGACATGAGAGCCATTCAACAGGTACCTACACAGGAGCAAGGACAAGGATTTTACTCAAGACTCTTTCTAGTCCCAAGAAAAGACAAAGCATGAAGACCCATTCTGGATCTTTCAATTCTGAACACCTTTCTACAAGTACCAAAATTCAAGATGCTAACTACAGCAGCTTCTTCCCATGCTGGGCAAGAATGCTTGGCTAGTAACGTTGGACCTCAAGGAGGCATACCTGCATGTCCCTATTAGACAAAATTGCAGAAGATACCTCAGCTTCATTGCAGATTCAACCCATTATCAATTCTCTGCACTGCCCTTTGGCTTATCTACTGCACCCAGGGTCTTCATAAAATGCCTGGCACAAGTAATTGCATATTGCAGACAGAGGAATTCAAATATACCCATACCTGGACGACTGCCTTATTCAAGCAGAAAGCAAGGACATTCTTTTAAAGCATCTGGCATTTGTCAAACACCATCTAAGTTGCCTAGGGTACACAGTAAATGAAAAGAAATCAAAACTAGTGCCCTCACAAAACATAATATTCCAGGGTGCCAGCTTGAATACAACGGCCCAGATGGCTTATCTTATGCCAGACAAGCAACAACAGCTGACTCAATACTTCAGAATAATGGCAACAAAGACCCAACTCCCTGCAAGAAAAATTCTGCAGGCCTTGGGATTCATGGCATCTTGCATACTACTAATACCATTTGCAAAACTGCATATGAGGAAATTACAATGGTACCTGAAAAGTGTATGGACTCAGCACAGCCACACCTTGGAAACAATGATACCACTCATTCCCTGCCTTCAGCAGGAGTTTCTATGGTGGGCTCAGGCATGTCACCTCAACAAGGGTCAGCCTTTCACCTTAACCTACAGCCAAGCAAACTATGACAACAGATGCATCGGACTATGCCTGGGGAGCACACATGGCAGGACAGTGCATTCAGGGCAAATGGACTACAGATCAAAGGCATCTGCATATCAATCAAAAAGAAATGCTAGCAGTACAGAATGCCCTAACAGCTTTCAAGAACCTCTTACACGCAGGACAGCTAATAATAAAGACGGACAGCACCACAGTAATGTGGTACATAAACAAGGGGGCACACATTCCTACCCTCTATGCAGGCAAGCAATGACCTTGTGGAACACAGCACTGTATTACCTGGTTCAATTACAAGCACAGTTCCTGCCAGGAAAGAAAAGCACATTGGCAGATGACCTAAGCAGAAACATCATGGATCCCCACGAGTGGAAACTAGATCCACAAGTATTTGCAATGATAACTCAAAGATGGAGACGCCCAGACATAGATCTGTTTGCCAACCCCCAAAACTACCAACTTCAAAAATTTTGCACAAGGACATTCCATCCATGGACATGGAAAGTGGACGCCCTCTCATTCAGTTGGAAAACATTAACAGTGTATGCCTTTCCTCCACTGCCTCTTCTAGCAAAGATACTGCTGAAAGTCAGATTAGAGAGGCCACAAATGATACTCATTGCACCAGACTGGCCACGCCAGCACTGGTATCCAATTCTAAGGAACATGGCCCACGGCCCACCATGGATTTTACCACAAATTCCTCACCTGCTCACCCAGCGAGACAATCAGATTCTACACAGCCAGCTCAAGACTTTAAACCTGGCTGCATGGCAAATTACCTAAACAACCAGCCCACACCTCTATCCAAAGCTGTTATGGATGTCATTCTGGAGGTCAGAAGACCCAGCACCAGGAAAACCTATTCAGACAAATGGAAAAGATTTTGCGCCTGGAACCAGGCTAAAGGCCAAAATCCCCTTGATCCAAACATTCCTCAGATTCTACAATATTTAACTGAATTGTTGCACAAAAGACTTTCCTTTTCATCTATTAAGATCCACTCCTCAGCAATTTCAGCTCATTACAACACAGATCCTCCTTTATTATCACATCCACTCCTAGGACAGTACCTCAGAGGGGCTAAGAACATAAGACCACCCAGGAGAGCACCAAACACCTACTTGGGATCTCAACTCTGTTCTGGAAAAGCTTACACTGCTGCCGCCCTTTGAACCAGCTTTTTCAGCTGATTTAAAAAATTTTTTCATGGAAAACTGCCCTGCTACTAGCAATAACTTCAGCTAGAAGAGTCTCAGAGCTACAGGCACTAATGGCAGTGGAGCCTTTCCTCATTTTTCATCAGGACAGAGTCTCTCTACGTACTAACCCTTCCTTTATGCCAAAGGTGGTATCCTGTGTGGCCCTAAACTAAACCATTCATTTGCCCACCTTTTTCCCAAATCCCCAGAACAAAGGAGAAAGACTCCTGCACACTCTGGACATTCACAGGCAATTACGTTACTACTTGGATAAAACTAAGGCTTTCAGAAAATCTGACCAGCTCTTTGTAGCCTATGCTGCAGGATCACAAGGAAAAGCTATCTCAAAACAGACCATTTCAAAATGGATAGGACATTGCATACGTTTCTGCTACACGCATCATGGGAAACCGGTACCTGCTAACATTACGTCCCACTCCACCAGGGCTACAGCTACATCTGCAGCCTTTCTCAGGGGGGTGCCAGCCAAGGATAATTCTGGAAGCTGCAACTTGGAGTTCAGTGCACACCTTCACCAAACACTATCACTTACCTCTATGTTCTAATACTAGAGCTGGTTTTGCCACTGCAGTTCTGCAGGGCCTACTAGCTTCTTCTAACCCTGTTTAACTCCACCACCCATCCTTAGCTTTGGGATTCAACCCAAGTTTGATGACTGCAGCAGGGTAACACGATGAACATAGTACAGTTTTGTACCTACCATAAATGTAGATGTTCAAGTGTTCACCCTGCTGCAGTCCAGGTTACCCTTCCTCCATCCCCTCTGAACTAGCTGGACTTATCTATATCACTCTGTCCTATACAACCTCTGTGGTGTATTTGCTTGTGCCTGAAGGTATTGTTTTATTTTTATATGTACTTTTTTATATATATATTGCCTACCTATTGGGGGCACCTGACATCTGGGGCAAGAAAAACTGAAGAAAATGGCGTTGGATGCCTCTTATATACCCCTGGCGCACTGATGTCAGGGAAGAAGCGACAGCAACCGACGCCGGACCAAGACTTTGGAACTCAGGCCGACTGCGGGGACCGCCTGACGGCAGGATAACCCAAGTGTGATGACTGCAGCAGGATGAACACTCGAACATCTACATTTATGGTAGGTACAAAACTGTACTTTTTCCTTTATGAAGATTGTATTTCTGCCTTGCATTGTATGCGTATTTGTTTCAATCTGATATTACTATTTTTTATCTATTTTTTTTTTGTTTGCATAGATATTTTACAGTCTTAGGCTACTTCATATATATTGCACTGGATTGCCCATTGACTGTCCTTGTATGGGCTGTTTTGTGTTAAGGATACTTTAACAGTCTCCACCCCCCCCCCCAAGACACACGCATCCTTCCTTTACTTTTACGCCTTTAACTCGTCTTTTTATGATATGGAGAATCCAATGGCTGCCGTGACATAGTGACCCCTTGCACCCCTGCTTAGAAGCACTTAAGATATGGACTCCATTTTCCTGACCTACCTTGCACTCCATTCCATCCTGTAGAATATGCAGATTGTTGTAGTTTCTGTGCATATAACATAGGTTCACTTTGTCTTCCTCCCCGGTTATGACTGTTTGGAGTGGGTTGTTTTACCTATGGTATTACCTTGTCCTTCCTCCTGCTTGGATTGCTTTTCTAGTTCAACATATGATTCACCAGTGTTAGAAATTTAAACATTCCATTTATAGTGGTGGATTGATGAAAACCATTTCAGTTTGCCTTCTACCCCCAGGTGTTAGAATTTCATGCTGTTGTTAGCCTAGTGGTCTTATGCTACTGCTTAATACATGTGCTGCTTTTCCTGGACTCATAATTATCTTTAAATTTGTGCCTGCTGTCATTATTTCATTTCATACTAGTGTCTTTATTCCAACCGTGACTTCATGCATGCAGAAGCCACACTTTTTTTCCCTGTATATCTGTATCTTGTCTGCATGAGAAATTTAGTAGCCAAGATTGTCTAGCAGTAAAACATTTAAAAAGCTTGTATGGGCATTGTATATGCCTGCCCTCCTGTTTTGACTATTTTCAGAGCACAGTGTGAGTAGATAATGCAGTTCATTTGTATTGAATCTTCCAGAGTGTTGCTGTCCTTGATGGACTGAGACATGTCAGGACACCGACTGTAGAACATTTTTTGAGCTCTGATGCTGCATTAACTCCATCTGTCTTATTTTTCTGTATGGAGGTATGACCCAGTACATATCCTGAGTCAGTGATCCTTCTTAGTGGGCAAGTCCAGAGCAGTGTTTCATGTCTCTCGTAATCAAGATCTGTGTATTTAAGGTCATAAAGCTTGATGTTTAAGTACTGTACTGTTTTTTTCTGATGTAAAAATATGCTAAACAGTTGAGTTCTTCATGAGAAACGACTGGAGAGTTACATAAAGTGAGTGTTAGCTGATAATGTGCAGAAGATCCAAGAAGTTGCATCAGGGCTTTGGGGGTTGTCTTGTAAGAGTGTGCATGTGAAACACACATTGCTTTTTTGTCTCTTGTAAAGCATCTTTTATTATTTCAAACAGAAAAATGACATAGTGCACACTGCAAGTAAGTGAAGTGATCTTCCAGTAAGATATCTGACCACTAGGGGAAGTCTGATGGGTTCATCATGCTTATGAATGCACTGTAGTATCTAGCTTTTAACGTATGGAAAAATGATAAAATGTTACTGCTATTCCTTTTAAAACAATACATAACTACTAAGACTATTAAATTGCACCCTACTTCTGATCTGCCTCTCTCTTGTTTGTATTCTGACTCCTTTTGGAATATGTGCAAGCTTCTATACAGGCTTTAAGGGTGTTTTGTCATTTTCTAAAATGTATGCATGGTAGTATTTGAGAACGGGTATATAATTTAGCGTTAGTTTAAAAAAAAGAGTGCAAGGGTGGGGTGTGGAAACTTGACTATGCCCTTCAGCTTGGAAGTAAAGTAGGGTGAATTCTAAAACGGCTAAATGCGTTAATTTGCAGTTTGAGACATTTTATTTATTGATATTTTTTATTTATATTTGTTTCCCTGGGTAAAGCACTGATAAATACTATTTGCAAAAATAGTACAGGTGGAAATTCACAAATTTAGTAGTAGTATGGAGATTTGCCAAAACTGTTAATATACTGAAATTATACACACGTACAGAAATGTACACACAAACACAAAATGTGAAACAGTATGTTGGCATGTTAAGTAGGATAAGACCATTTTTGTCAAGTATGTATTCTGAGGATTTAGCTAGAAAAGAAAATGTTGTGCAGTAGACTCCCTCTTATCCAGCCTCTCTCAAAATGGCCATCAGATTTCTGCCTCCTCTAGGCTAAATAATGACAGACATTTGAGTTTGACTTAATATTCTTTAGGAAAATGCATACCAGTACAAACCCTGTTATTCTAGCTGATTTATAACCTATAACTACTATTTTGTATGCTTTTTCTAATTCACCAGCCATTCGTTTATCCAGCCTAAGGTTCAGTCCCAGTGAGACCAGATAAGAGGGAATCTAATATCTATAGTTACAAATAGAACTGAGACTGGGTAAATGAGAGAGGTAGCCGAAGGTGTTTATATAATATGGCCATGCTGGAGACAGGAGCACTTAACCTGATGCTGTAAGTGTAATTTGATGTCTTTCCTGAAGCTAGAGTGGCCGGTGGTTTCTCTGAGGAGGGACTGGACTGAAGTGAGCTGATTGGGAGTAGTGGGCAGATGGTGCAGATTGTGAGAAGTGGCCATAGGTTTTAGGGCGTTTCTTTTCATGGAATTTTGCTGAAAGTGGTATGATACTTTGAAGATTAAGTAATTTAAAGAGCAGGGTACTGAGTAGGTCAAGTTCATTATTTTATCGAGAGCTGGTTGGCTTTGCTTTGTGTGCTGCAGTGGTGAGAGTTAGTGATAAAATGGGAAGTAGAATAGGAGATGATTTGGTGGGTAGTGGTGGTGTTGCTGGAAGTGCTGGCCATAATAGGAAGGCTGTACTCCAGTTGTAGAAGGTTGGACTTCTTGCTGATGGCTGATAGGTCTATGAGGGAAAGAAGGGAGAGATTTTCTTAGCCTAGAAAAGCACAGAGTTTATATCAGTTTTTTTAATTTTTTTTTTTTTTGTGGAAGTTCAAAGTAAGATCAAGCCAGAGGCTAAGTTATCTGAAGGAGGTGGTCTTATCAGTAGAGGTGATGTTTAGATAAGTAAGGGGGTATTATTCAGTGTCTTTGAAAGTGTTTGGGGAGTACCAAGAAGCACTGATATTGTTTTTGGTAAGTTAAGTAGAAAATTGTGTTGGATGAGCCATTTCTGAAGTGAATGTAAATCTGACTGAAGATAACTTTAGATAGTGCAGAATTATATCTGTAGATGACCATGTCATCTGCATATAGTATGCTGGAGAAAAGAGCTTAGCTGCTTGGCTCTGTGGTGCAGAGGGATGGAGCCCTAACTGGAGTCTGATTAGCAGTCTCTGTACTGGAATGGTAGTGACCCATAGGTGCCAGGGGAGTGCAAGGCAAAGTTAAATTTCCCTGTTTAACACTGAGAAGACTACTTACCTTGCTTCAGATATGGGGTGGGCTGCATGCTGGCACCTTTCCTTGCTGAGCTAATGGTTGACAAATACAGGCTTAGTCAAATGTGTGCATGAAGATAGGCTATTGAAACAGGGAAAAAGAATCCTGACTCTCCCCTGATGGCTTTGCAAATGATGGTCCCCCTTGGTTGAACTGTGGAGAACAATTGGACGGACTGGCCGGGAGAAACTGATCAACAGACAGCAGGAAAAATGAGCAAAAAATGCCTGTGTCATAGTGGTAGGAGCAGTCACAACAAGATTTACAGAGACCATGCATCAGACAGATATAGATTCAGTGGTTGGAAGATTGGATGGTGAGCTACAGCTAGGAACCAGAGTCCAGAGCAGCTGGATTTTGTGCCTGGACTTCAACATCAGACCTTGTTAAAGTTCTGTTTGATGTATATTCCTGTTGTATCTCAGTACTCTTCAAGTCATTGTGGGAAGGTATATTTCCATGCACTGGTGATCTGCTTATGGGCTGAAAGCAGAATGATGTACAAAACCCATTTATTCCTGGGTAGGAGGCTTTTCTGTAATGTAAGGCCCACTGGTGCCAGAGTTGCTTTGACACTTTGATTATTGTCCTAAATGAGGCAACAGAAAGTTTCCAGCTTTAACCATTGTGGCGCTAAGAGTACACAGACAAAAAACACATGTTCACAGGAAGGAGACTAGTGCATTGTTTATGCATCTCTAAAAAGATCCACTCTTGGGTATGTGAGGTTATCAGTATTAAGTATAATGGACTGCATGCAACATCTTCCAAACAAAACTATGTTGTTGGAGAACAAGGACAAATCAGACTCAGTACTGCTGACATTTAGACCATGTCCTTTGCAGTTAACAGGTTTCTCTGAGCTGACTAAGATGATTAGTAGCCATTTTGGTGGGTGATTAAGTTGTATATGAGAAGACTGTGCAGTGTTTACAGCACCTTTTGCATCCCATTTTGAATTGGGCATGCATGGAACAAACATAGTGGCAAATCTAGTGGGGTGGGCATTTCCTGTTGATTCTGCAAGCCTCTCGCGAGCAGTTTTGCAATGTTTGTTGATCCATAGTCTGTCCTCAGCATTAGTTGCAGCCACACCGGCCATAATGGAAAGTTAAGAGGTTGCAGTCTATTTACCTGCTTGTTTTGTAGTCTGTACTCATAAAAGAAATAATGCAGTAGGAGGCAGCAGATGTTGGTATGTGCCAGATGTTCGTGTTTCATTGTTGCAGTCATTACTCTTGGGTTATTCTGCTGGCAGGCTACCCGCAGTCAGCCTGAATTCCAAAGTCTTGGTCCAGTGTCGGTTGCTGTCGCCTCTTCCCTGATGTCAGTGCGCCAGGGGTATAAAAGATGCAGCCGACACCATTTTCTTCAGTCTTTCTTGCCGTGCGGTGCCCAAAGCAAATGCAGTTTGTAAGTGCCGGTCGGCCAACCACTGATATTTTCAAAATCAAATTTCAGATCCGAAGTCTTCATTAAAGCTAAGTACCTCGTTGAGGAAACTTTTTTCTTGCTCCAGACCGATGTCAGAAAAAGTTAACAATTGTATTTCTTGTGGGAAGCAAATACCTCATAAGGATTTTCATTCTTACTGTATTCCTTGCCTAGGCCCTGATCACGACATTGCTAGCTGTTGGGTTTGTGCTAGATTTAACTAACGCACTATTAAACGTCAGTACGATTTTGCCTTTCATTACTTTGGCCGAAGGTTTAATTATATAATGCCGTCAGAACAGCCGACAACTGGAGTTTATAAAAAGCGCAAGGAAAAGGACAGGCATCCAAGGTCCAAAACAGACGATGAGGCCCCCGGTAGGCCAGTCGCCGGTTCACAGTGAGGCACTTTCACAGCCCCTGACGCCCGCTACCTCAGAGCCACAGGCCGCTTCCGACTCCCACGTGGAGCCGACTAGGCCTCTGGATACTTAAGGTATTGGACTCTCGGAAACTGTTCCCTCAGATGGGTCCGGAGCCACTGAGCAGGCATCGGCTTCTGAGGGTATTTTCAGATCTACCCAGTTATATGTCAAGCCAACCTCAGCTTCAAAGACTAAAACAGCTCTAAAGGCAAAGAAACAAGTACAGCATTCTCCTGGACAGAATACAATGCCTAAGAAACAGATGCTTAAAATGGCCGAAGACCTAATTACTTTGATCAGGGGTTCCCATCCCCCTCCTGATAAGAGTCCTAGGCAAGAGACAGAATATGACTCTTCTGATCATGTTTCAATTTCCTCTGATTCCCCTTCTGAACAGAGATGCTCTTTTCCTCCTTATGAGGATTCCGATGCTGAAGAATCTATTCCTTCAGCCTCTCCTCCTGAGGATTATTCTTTTGGGGAAACCCTGCATACCATGAGGGAGCATTTCCACTGGGAGAGCCAAGATTACTTTGAATCTAAGAAAAGGCTCAGAGACTTAATTTTACTACCTCAGCACAGACCTCTTGCTATTCCACCTGTTCTAGACATTGTAGATGATGTATTTTCAGAGTCCTGCCTGTCTCCTGACTCTTTACCCCCTGCACCTGCTAAACCAGACAGATACTACAGGGTTCCAGACTCTCATAAATTTCTATATAAAAACCCTGCTGCTGACACAGCAACTATATCTCAGGGTCCCAAAGGGGTCAAGGCTTCCTCTGCAAAAAACCCTGTCCCCTATGATAGGGATTCTAGGGCTTTGGACAGATGGGGGAAAAAGTTTACAGTTCTGCTAACTTGGCTGTAAGGGCTTTAAATTGTCATTTCATATGCTTAAATATCAGCAATACTTAATGTCACTGCTTAAACAGAAAATGTTGACAAATACTGAATGTTCTGATAACAAGGAAATGCAGGATTTATTGCATGCAGCTAAACAAGTGGGAAAGCATACTTTGCAATGTGGTTTTGATTCACTGGAGGCCTCTTGCAGGGCCGCTGTTACGGGTTCTGTCATTAGAAGGCATGCTTGGTTAAAGGAACAGAATCTGCCTGATCATGTTAAAGCAAAATTATTGGATGCTCCATTACAGCATGATACTTTGTTTGGTGTTAAGGCAGAAGAGGTGTTGAAGAAAATGGTGGATAAAGCGAAATCTATGCAGACAGTCAAGGATTTCTTACAGGTACAGCCTCCCAGATTTAGCAGGAACTGGCCTACAAAGAATTGGTCCTTTCCAGTGTCAAACAGGCCACAAAGAGGCAGATACATGCGCCCCAGAGGCAGATCTCAGCCCCAAGGCTCATACAGGCCTAAACAATGGGGCGCTTCTACCTCCAAAAGCGGAGAAGACAAATCACAACCATACAGGAAACAGTCCCAATGACTTTCGTCTGCCACAACCAAGCACTTATCTTTTGGCAGCCCCGTTAGGGGGGAAAACTAGCACTTTTTTCACCAAATTGGCACATCATTACCCAGGACAAATGGGTCTTGAACATAGTGTCTCAGGGCTACAGGTTCCACTTTCACACCCTGCCAAGGGCAAAAGGTATGCCAGACCTGCCACACAATCAATGGGCTGAGGCACAAAAGTAAGTTTCATCCATCATAGACATGAGGGCCATTCAACAAGTACCACAACAAGAGCAGGGCCAAGGATTTTACTCAAGACTTTTCTTGGTGCCCAGAAAGGACAAAGCCTGGAGACCAATACTGGACCTGTCCATTCTAAACACATTTCTGGACGTTCCAAAATTCAGAATGTTGACTTTGCAGCAGCTACTGCCCATACTGGGCAAGAAGGCTTAGCTCGTAAATTTGGACGTAAAAGAGGCATACCTGCATGTCCCAATCAGACAATCTTGCAGAAGATACCTCAGATTCATAGCTGGCTCAATGCACTACCAATTCTCTGCACTGCCCTTTGGCTTATCTACTGCACCCAGGGTCTTCACAAAATGCCTGGCACCAGTAATTGCATTTTGCAGACAGAGGAATTCAAATATATCCTTACTTGCACGACTGCCTTATTCAAGCAGAGAACAAAGACATTCTATTAAAGCATCTGGCGTTTGTAAAAAGATTACTAATTTGCCTAGGGTACACAGTAAACGAAAATAAATCAAAACTAATACCCTTTCAAGATAATATTCCTGGGTATAAGCTTAAATACAACTGCCCAGATGGCTTATCTCATGCCAGACAAACAAAGGCAACTGACTTCTTACTTCAAAATGCTGGCAACAAAGACCCAGTTATCTTCAAGAAAAATTCTGCAGGCTTTGGGCTTCATGGCATCCTGCATTCTGCTAATCCCATATGCCAGACTGCATATGAGAAAACTACAATGGTGTCTAAAAAGTGTTTGGACTCAACATTGCCACAGGCCTGGAAACATTAATTACCCTCATTTCCTACCTGCAACAGGAGTTTCGATGGTGGGCACAGGCCTGTCACCACTACAAGAGACTGCCATTCACTTAACCCACAGCCAGGCAGACACCAACAGCGGATGCATCAGGTTTTGCCTGGGGGGCCGACATGGCAGGAAAATGTATTCGGCATATGGCCCGCAAGCCAGATGCATCTTTATATCAATCAAAAAGAGATGCTAGCTGTTCAGAATGCCCTGACAGCTTTCAAGGATCTACTTCATCCAGCACTACTACAGTCATGTGGTACATAAACAAGCAGGGAGGCACACATTCCTAACCCCTCTGCAGACAAGCCATGACTTTGTGGGACACAGCATTGACTTATCAAGTTCACCTGCAAGCACAATTCCTGCCAGGAAAAATAAATACTTTGGCAGATGAACTAAGCAGAAACCTCATGGATCCCCACGAGTGGAAACTGGATCCACAAGTCTTCAGCATGATAACAAGGAAATGGGGATGCCCAGACATAGATCTATTTGCCTCCCCTCACAACTGCCAACTACAGAGATTCTGCTCAAGGATTTATCACAAGCAAGTATGGAAAGTGGGATGCCCTATCCTTCAGCTGGAAAAACGTATATGCCTTTCCTCCACTGCCTCTCCTCCCCAAGGTACTTCTAAAGGTCAGACTAGAGAAGCCAAAAATGATACTGATTGCCCCAGACTGTCCACTGGTACCCTATCCTAATGAACTTGTCTCAAGGTCCAGCCTGGACATTGCCTCAAACTTCTCACTTACTGACCCAACAAAACAATCAGATCGTGCACAACCAACTCAAGACCTTAAATCTGGCAGCATGGCGGATAATGTAGCCATTCAGGCCACTCCTATTTCCAAAGCTGTAATGGATGTTATCTTGGAGGCTAGGAGGCCCAGTACCAGAAAATCTTATGCAGAAAAATGGAAGAGATTCTGTGCTTGGAACAAGGAATTGACACGTTTGTACCAAATATTCCTCAGATTTTACAATACTTAACTGAGATGCTGGACAAAGGCCTATCCTTCTCATCAATTAAGATTCATGCCTCTGCCATTTCAGCCCATTACAATATGGAACCACCTATCTTTTCTCATCCTTTAATAAGGCAGTACCTCAGAGGGGCTAAAAACATAAGACTTCCAAGGAGAGCACCAATACCTACATGGGACCTCAATTATGTCTTGGAAAAACTCACACTGCCTCCTTTTGAGCCGGTGTCAACAGCTGATATAAAATTCTTATCCTGGAAAACAGCTCTGCTCCTATCAATAACCTCTGCAAGACGAGTCTCTGAGTTACAGGCACTAATGGCTGTGGAACCTTTTATCATTTTCCATCCAGACAGGGTTTCTCTGAAGACGAACCCTACATTTATGCCTAAGGTGGTGTCCAGTGTGGCCCTTAACCAAACCATTCACTTGCCTACCTTTTTTTCAAACCCATAGAACAAGGGTGAGAGACTTCTGCATTCTTTGGACATACACAGACAGCTACTCTTCTACTTGGACAGAACTAAAGCTTTCAGAAAGACTGAGCAACTTTTATTGGAATATGGTGCAGGATCACAAGGAAAAGCTATCTCAAAATAGACTATTTCAAAATGGATAGGCCATTGCATTAGTTTCTGCTACTTTCAGCATGGCAAATCAGTGCCTAAGGACATTAGGCCACATTCTACCAGAGCAGCAGCCACTTCAGCAGCCTTCCTCAGAAAAGTACCAACCAAAGACATCTTAGAGGCTGCAACTTGGAGTTCAGTGCACACTTTTACAAAGCACTACCACTTACCTCTCTACTCTAAATCCAGAGCAGGCTTTGTCACTGCAGTTCTGCAGGGCTTCATAGCCTCTCCTAATCCTATTTAACCCATCCACCCATCCTCAGCTTTGGGATTCAACCCAAGAGTAATGATTGCAACAGTGAAACACGATGAACATAGTACAGTTGTGTAACTACCATAAATGTAGATGTTCGACTGTATTCACTATTGCAGTCCAGGTTACCCTCCCACCATCCCCCTTTCATTTGCTGGGTCTTATCTGTACTTTTCTATTCCATACAACCTATGTGGTGTATTTGCTTGTACATGAAGGAAATGTTTAGTTTAGTGCATGCATGTTTATTGGCATAATCTATTTAGCTTACCCTTTTGGGGGCGCCTGACATCTGGGGCAAGAAAAACTGAAGAAAATGGCGCCGGCTGCATATTTTATGTCCCTGGCGCACTGACGTCAGGGAAGAGGCGACAGCAACCAACGCCGGACCAAGACTTTGGAATTCAGGCCGACTGCCGGTAGCCTGCCAGCAGGATAACCCAAGAGTAATGACTGCAACAGTGAATACACTCGAACATCTACATTTATGGTAGGTACACAACTGTACTTTTTAATGACTGGAGTTGCATTAAGCTAATTTCCAAGAAGGATGTGTAATCCCTTATGCAGGGCCTTAGAAGAGTCTTTAAGTAGAAAAGTTTCATCATTGTGGATTGGGGTGGGGGTGGGTTGGCAGGGCAAGAAATAGATCTCCTAAGGCAATCCGTTAGGACCCAGGAGGTTTAACCTTATGTTTGCAAGTTGTTCGTAGACTTCTATCCTTAGAAGTGAGCAGTTCTAATGATTTTTGTCTTATTCCATAAGATTTGTGCTAGGCTTGTCCAAGAAGGCTTGATCTGTTTCCAGAGGGGCTTGTGAATGGGTCTCTCAAACTGGGGATCCTTTGTAAAGTGTGCAGTGGGAGGTTGCCTTGCAATCAAAAACCTGTTGAAATGCATCTCTCAACTGTGCAAATTTTTAGAAGGTTGCCCCTAACTTGTACTTAAACTGTTGCTCCAGCCCTCCTAGAACTGAAAATGATCTTGAAGTTCTAAGTTAATTGTTTCAGCTTTTTTAAAAAAAAAAGGTCTAATTATTTTTTTTCTTTTTCTGTAACTGTGGTGGTAAAACTTGAATATGTTATCACGGTGTCGGAGGTTAGTCAAGAATAATCCTTATGCGGGGGGGGGGGTCTGAATTTTTGGAATGCAGTATCCACTGTTTTTAATTAAGCTTTGTGTGCGTTCTTTTCTCCTATATTAGAAATTTCACAGCATTACCAATCAAGGCTACGGGGAAGTTTCATTTTTGTGGATATCCTGTAAGAGTCACCACTTCTGTGCCACATTCTTGGACATCTGTATATTGTTGGATCTGCTCTTTCAGATATAATTTCAGTAAAAATGAGAGAGACTGAGAAACACAGCAGGAACTATAAAACTGTTTTAATCCGGTTAGCGCTTTCACATCACAGATGCTTCTTCAGACCATACATTTCATCAAAACTGAGTCAACTATATTTACACCTTTACTATCAATTAAGACGACATTTACAAGCTCATTAATCAATTAAGTTAATACAATCTATTTAAAGGTAGATACATTTTATGTAGCCCACACATCCTTACATATCCTATATAAAATTACCTACTAACTACTAAGATACATACTATAAAAATTAAGTATAAAATTATACTAAATATAGCTGTAAATTACTGACGTCTCATGTTTAAGTAAGGTTTAATAGGCGTCCTGTCATTCAACCCAGGTTCCTTCTCAGCTTTCAGTTCTATTATCCATCTCAGTTCACTTGGCTCCAGTTTATTTTTCGTGTCCCCTAAGAGTAAATCCTGATAGATACATTCTCATTCTATCACCTTAAACATAAAATGTGTTCTATCTTTATCCAAAATGTGTTTAGCTAAAGCACTTCTTTCTGGTTCTCCATTTCTAATTGCCCTTAGATGTTCCCTGACCCTCTCTCTCAGTGAGCGGGTAGTCATGCCCACATAAAAAGAGGGATATGTGGAGCAAACTGCTAAATTTACTAGATTTCTTGTTTCACAGTTCGCTCTAACTCAGAACTCGTATTTCTTATTTGTTCTAAGGTGTGTAAAAGCCCTATCTTGACTTCATACTCCACATACATAACATTGTCCACACTTATTAATACTATATATTTTCTCTCTACTATTTTTGGGCTGCCATAACTATCTCTTCAGTTTTTCTTATTTTTATAACAGAAGTTAGGCTTTGCACCAACAATCCCTGCTATCTCAGGGTCTGATAGTAGTATGGACCAGTTCCTATATAATACCTCTTGTACCTTCTTAATATTACCAGCATATTCTAAACAAATTGGTATAGTCTCTTTAAATGTTTTTTTTAGAAATCTGAGAGAGGGTCTGACTATCCATATATATATATATATATATATATATATATATATATATATATATATATATATATATATATAGTCTGGCTTTACCCCCTCCTTAATGCTCTGACCTCACTAAAGCCTACATCGATTTCATTCTTCTTATATTTATGCTGCAATAATTTATTATTAAATGTTCCCATATCTATATCAAACTGCTCCTGACTCATGTCCAGTCTAGATATGCACATAGCTTGACCCTTAGTAATGTTTTTTTACACATAATTAGGGTGCGTGCTGTCTCTACTTAGAACATTTTTTTCCACAGTTGACTCAGTTTTTGATGAAATTTATGGTCTGAAGAGGCATCTCTGATGTGAAAGCGCTAACTGGATTAAAACAGTTTTATAGTTCCTGCTGTGTTTCTCTGTCTTTCTCATTTTTACTGGAATTCTGTTTGTTGGAAAAAGAGGAGTTTATCTGCAGTGGCTGCATTTGTGACTTTTATCCTTCAGATATAAACCTGGTACAGTTTTCAGACTCTGGTCGACAAGCATACCACTGCTACTGAGGTGAAAGACTCTGTAGTAACCTGATAAAGGAAGGGGTGTGCTGCTGCCTGAAAGTTTACTACTGCTCCAGAAAAATTGTGGGCTGCTAAATACCTGTCTTTAGTGTTGTATTTCTGAGAGCATGTGTTTATGTATTTATTTGTCTTTGTTTACCAGGAAAGTCCGACTGAGTTAAAACCCATTTTTAGCAGAGGCCCAGGGAGAAAAGATCCATTTGTTTACATTGCATTTATACTAAGTTCCAGTCAAGTACAGAGTGGTTACTTTTCTGTTTACATTTGTACACAAACAGTAGTTAAATTTCTGTTACATGTATACAGAAACAGCAGTTGCATTTATACATATACATTCTAAGATTTTACAGAGGTGGAAGTTACTAAAGAGAAAGCACACATGCAACGTAGTGGATTGTACAGGCAGCAGTTGTGTATAAAAATTGTTTTGTCATTTCAGTAAGAAGTTGAGATAGTATTGTACAGTGAAAACGTTTTAACCCTTTGATGAGCATGTACAGGATCAGGACTGGGTTAAGAGTTTGTCAGAGCGTTTTATATGCATTGGGATACTATTCCAGAGTTTAGCAATGCATTGGGAGTAGAGCGAGTCTCCTGCAACATTATTTGACTGACTTGTAAACATTTGTTATTAGAGTTTGAGGTCTCTTGTTGGACAGTAGGGTAGTAATAGGTTCTGTAGTGCAGGGCATTTTTCTGGATAATGAATGAGTTGGTAGTCAGTTGTGAATATGTTAGACAGTTATGCAGTTCAAGCCAGTTTAATTCCTTTAAGCTAAGACGGTGGTGGGTCCTATGAGGGAGACTAGTGGCAAATATGGTTGTTTTGTTGTAGCAGGAGGCAAGTTTTTTTGAGTATTGTTTGTTGGGATAGGAGCAGCTTATAAGTGAGGTGGCAGTAAGAAGGTGATGGCCAGAGTTTTTCTTGCAGTATCTATAAGGAATCCATTGATCCTATAAAGGGATCATAGTTTCTGGTAAGTAAATTTAATGGTGTGCAGTATATGGTGGTCATATTTGAGATTGTCATCTATTATAGCACCTAGAAGTTTATTGTGAGTTACAGTTTCAGAAACAGTATTGTTTGTTGACTTTATGGCAAAAGATTGCTTTGGCAACTTTTTGAGGTGAAAAGCATCGACTTAGTTTCCGTGGGGTTAAGTTGGAGGTGTGATTCTTTCAGCCTGGTTTCTACAGAGGAGACAGATTCTGGGGTAATGTCTTGCAGCTTATTTATTGTTGAGGCCTCGCATAGTAATGCTGAGTCATCTGCATATTGAACTAAACTAGCATGGTGAGTGGAGGTCATTAATAAATAAATAGTAGAGGGCCCAGGATAGAGCCCTGAGGGACACCTGTAGTAAATGGTTGAAAGGATGAGTAGGTTTGTTGCTATTTATTGGCTTATTGCCTTCCAGATAGGTAACTAAGTAACTAGACAAGGAGTATTGTGAACGTCCTATTGAGGAGAGTCAAATAAGCAGTTGCTGGTGCGAGACAGTATGAAATGCCCTTTGACAAATCTAAGAACATGGTGGATACAAGCAGACCATCGTTTATTATATTAGTAAGATGTAGTAGAGCAGTTGGGGCTGTCCTGGGGCCTAAAGCCATGTTGTGTTTCTGAGGGTTATTTGAGGTTAGGTATTGCATCAGCTGCGTATGGATGTATTTCTCTAGTATTTTGGAGAGGGTGGAGAAGAATCACTTTTGGTCTGTAGTTATTAAACTCTGTAGACATGCTGCCTTTTTGCAGTGGGATGATGTCAGATTTTTTTCCACAGTGAAGGATGCATCTTCTATGGACCTATTTATTAGTATGGATACAGAGAAGGCTATGACTTCTGCACCAATTTTTAGGTAGCCTGATGGCAGTTGGTCTGCAGCTACAGAAGTAGTTTTTAGTTTAAGCAGCCACTTCCTTATGAGTGAGGTAGGTACTGGACTCAAGTTGAAGAGCTGTGTTTGGTTTTGATTGGACAGGGATAGAGTGAAGGGGCAGAAGTTAATGTGTAAGATAGAGAATATTGATTGTATTGTAGGAATTAAATGGTGCAGGGATAGTCTGTTGTATTGTCTGTTTTTGGAGAGGGACTATTGGTCTTGCTTGGGTGGAGTAGTTTATTTAGAGATGACCAAAAACGTTTTGGGTTGTTCATATGATTGTCTTGTAGGTTGGTATAGTATGTTTGCTTATTTTGTTTGACATGAAGTTTTACAAGGTTTCTAAGATGTCTAAATTGCTGGAGGGCATTTTGAGTTCTATTTTTGTACCAATTTTTCCAGGCTTTATCACTTTTGTCATGATTTTTTTTTCTCAGCCATGGTGCAGGGTTGGATTTTACTCTTTTTATTACATACTGGTGCTAGAGTACTTAAGGTCTGTAGGAGTACGTTGTTAGTGTTCTATAGCAGTATCTAGTGGCACTGGTTTAAGTACATTCCAGTTATATATTTCTTTAATGGTTCATTGAAAATATCTGCTGAAATTGCTTGTATTTCATCTTTAATTATAGGTGATGTGTTTATCTAGGTTAAGGGGAGTCCTAATAGCATATGTTATGCTATCTGAGAGGCATCCTACTTTTTTCAATTTGTCTGGTTTGTTTGTAAGAATCTAATCTAATATTGAGTCTTCCTGAGGTTTTATTTATTGTAGTAGGTGTGGTTATTTATTGTCTGATGTTGTACACGTTTATGGATTCAGTAGGGGTAGTGGAATTTGAGTTGCCAGTCTATATTTACGTCTCCAGTTATTATAGTTTCACGATTAATTTGTTGGGATATCCAATACAAGATTGTTTCAGCAGTATCAATGTTATTCCCTGGTTGTACATAAATTGCTGTTGAACATAGTTTTCCTACTGTTGATTTTTCGCAGTGTTAGTAGTAGTTCAACATTGTTAAATTTGGGTCTTTCCTGTGGAATTAAGGTAATGATTAGGGGATTTTTAGATTGCTAGACCATCTGCATGCTTGTTTTGACTGTCATGCCAGAGTATTACTGTATCTTGGGGGGTGATGTCATTATCCTTTATTTCTTTTTTTTAACCAGTTTTCAGTAGCCATGAATACATCAGGAGTGTATGTGGCAAGATAAGCATGTATGTTCTGGATTTTATTGTACATACTACTTGGGCTCATATTTAGTAAGGTGAATTTGGGTTCTGTTATTCCTGTTTGATGTCTGCTCCGAGTGTGTTGATGGAGAAGTATAGAGAATGTCAGAAGGAGTTGCATTGTGTCTTTGTGGACTTGGAGAATGCATATGACAGGGTGCCTAGAGAGGAGTTGTGGTATTGTATGAGGAAGTTGGGAGTGGCAGAGAAGTGTGTAAGAGTGGTACAGGATATGTACGAGGGCAGTGTGACAGTGGTGAGACTTGTGGTAGGAGTGACAGATGCATTCAAGGTGGAGATGGGATTACATCAAGGATCAGCTCTGAGCCCTTTCTTATTTGCAGTGGTGATGGGCAAGTTGACAGACGAAATCAGACAGGAGTCCCCATGGAGTATGATTGTGGAAGACGTTGTGATTTGTAGTGAGAGTATGGAACCAGGTTGAGGAGACCCAGGAGAGGTGGAGATGTGCTCTAGAGAGGAGAGGAAAGTAGGTCAGCAGGACTAAGACAGACTATATGGGTATGAATGAGATGAAGGACAGAGGAATGTTGAGGATGCAGGGCGTAGAGTTGGTAAAGATGGATGAGTTTAAATATTTAGGATCAGCTGTTCAGCGTAATGGTGAGTGTGGAAGAGAGGTGAAGAAGAGAGTGCAGACAGGATGGAGTGGGTGGAGAAGAATGTTAGGAGTGATTCGTGACAAGACGGGTACCAGTAAGAGTGAAAGGGAAGATGTTCTTTGTGTTTCACTGTTGCAGTCATTACATTTGGGTAATCTGCCTGCAGGTTGCACTCAGTCAGCCTGATTAACAAAGTCTTGGGTCCTGCGTCAGTTGCTGTCCCTTCTTCCATGACGTCAGGTCGTCAGGGGTATAAAACATGCAGCTGACGCCATTACATCAGTCTTTCTTGCCGCGCGGTGCCCGAAGCAGAAGCAGTTTGCAAGTGTTGGTTGGCCGACTCCTGAAATTTTCATTTTCGAGTTTCAGAACTGAAGTCTTAAACTAAAAGCGAAGTACCCCATTGGGAAAACATTTTCTTGCTCCTTACCGATGTCAGTAAAAGTTAATAATTGCATTACTTGTGGGAAGCAAATACCTCATAAGGATTTTCATTTGTACTGTATTCCTTGCCTAGGCCCTGACCACAGCGTTCCTTGCTGTCGGTTTTGTGCTAAATTTAATCAACACAAGATTAAACTTCGGTATATTTTTGCTTCTAAATATTTTGGCTCAAGATTTAACTATCCAGAAATGTCGTCAGTTAGCAATCCAACTACCGGAACACCTAAAAAACGCAAAGAAAAAGACAGAGGCAGACCGTTGAGGTCCACAACCGACGATGCTTCTCCTAAGCCAGTCAGTATACTCAGTGAGGTGCTTTTGCAGCCCCTGATACCCGCTACTTTTGATTCGCAGGCGTCTACTGAGACCATTCGGAGTCTGGTATGCTGTGAGATACTTTAAGTATTGAACCTGTGGATGTCTCTACCTTAGATGGGTCCGGCGCCGCTGAGCAGGCACCAGCTTTTGAGGGTGTTTTCAGATCTTAAGATTTGTATATTAAACCGACGCCATCTTCAAAACTAAGGCCCAAAACTACTTCTATGTTTAAAAAAACTGCGCTTGGGCCACGTGTGCAGGCCCCAATGCCTAAAAAACAGATTATCAAAATGGCTGAAGATTTAATTACCTTGATCAGGGGTTCCCATCCCCCTCATGCTAAGAGGCCTATGCAAGACACTGACTATGAATCTTCAGATCAGGTTTTTATTTCTTCTGATTCCTCTTCTGATCAGGATTTATCTTAACCACTTATGAGGACTCTGATGCAGAAGACTCCAACCCTTCTGCTTCTCCCCCTGAGGATGTCTCTTTTGGAGAAACTTTGCATACCTTAAGGAACACTTCCACTGGGAGAGTAAGGATTTCTCTGAATCTAAAAAGAGACTTAGGGATTTTCTTCTTCTTCCTCAGCATAGGCCTTTGGCTGTACCTCCTGTTCTAGACATTGTTGATGATGTTTTCTCGTAATCCAGTATGACTCCCGATTCCCTGCCTCCAGCTCCTAGTAAGCCAGACAGATACTACAGGGTTCCTGACTCCCACAAATTCCTTTTCAGAAACCCTACTGCTGACCCTGAAACAATTTTTCAGGGTCCCAAGGGCGTTAAGGCCTCTTATGCTAAAAATCCTACCCCTTCTGACAGAGATTCCAGGGTGCTGGATAGATGGGGTAAGAAGGTTTACATGTCTGCAACCTTGGCTATCAGGGCTTTAAATTGTCAATTTCATATGCTTAAATATCAACAGCATGCCATGGGTTTACTTAAACAGAAAATGATGTTGATTTCTGAATGTGTGGAAAATAAAGTTGCAGGATTTATTACATTCAGCTGAACAAGTTGGAAAACATAATTTGCAATGTGGTTTTGATTCCTTGGAGGCCTCTTGCAGGGCTGCTGTAACTGGATCTGTGATAAGAAGGCATGCTTGGCTCAAGGAGCAAAGTCTGCCTGACCATGTTAAAGCAAAATTGTTGGATGCTCCTTTACAGCAGGACAGTCTATTTGGTAATAAGGCTGAAGAAGTTTTGAAAAAGATGGAAGGTAAAGCTAAATCTATGCAGACTGATTTCTTACAAGTGCAGCCACCCAGATTTAGTAGGCACTGGCCTACTAAGAACTGTTCCTTTCCAGTACCCACGAGAGCTGATCGGGTCAAGTCCAGACATTCCAAAGGCTCCAGGTTTCAGTCGCAAGGAACTTTTAGAACAAAGCAATGGGGAAGCCTCCACGTCCAAATCTGGAAGCAACAAGGCAGCTCCCTATGGTAAACAGTCTCAGTGACTTTCCACTGCAATCACCAAGCACTTATCTTTTGGCCGCCCCTTTGGGGGGGAAACTGGCCCTTCTTGCACAAAACTGGCAACTGATTACCCAGGACAAATGGGTTTTAAATATAGTATCCCAGGGATACAGATTACATTTCCACACGTTGCCAATCCCAAACGGATGGCCAGATCTACCTCAAAATCAGTTGGCAGAGGCACAGAAACAAGTTATGAATATGGGGGCTATTCAGCCAGTACCAGAAAAGGAAAAGGGACAAGGTTTCTATTCAAGACTTTTCCTGGTACCCAGAAAAGACAAATCTTGGCATCCAATTCTGGACTTATCCATTCTAAATACATTTCTGGACATTCCCAAATTCAAGATGCTGACTCTTCAATAGTTACTACCTATGCTAGGCAAAGATGCCTGGTTGGTAACTCTAGACTTAAAAGAGGCTTACCTGCATATCCCAATCGGGGAATTTTGCAGAAGATACCTCTGCTTCAAAGCAGGCTACTTGCATTACCAGTTCTCTGCACTGCCCTTTGGCTTATCTACTGCTCCCAGGGTCTTCACAAAGTGCCTGGCACCAGTAATTGCATTTTGCAGGCAAAGAAATATTCAAATTTATCCATACCTGGACGATTGTCTAATTCAGGCAGAAAACAAAGACACTCTTCTGAAACATCTGGCGTTTGTAAAAAGGGTTCTAACTTGTCTAGGGTACACCATAAACGAAAAGAAATCACAACTGGTACCCTCTCAAAAATTTACATTCCTGGGTGCAAGCTTGAATACAACTGCCCAAATCTTATGCCAGAAAAGAAAATTCAGTTGATGACTTACTTCAAACAGGTGGCCACAAAAACCCAGCTATCTGCAAGACAAATTCTGCAGGCTTTGGGGTTCATGGCCTCCTGCATTCTTCTAATTCCATATGCAAGACTGCATATGAGGAAACTTCAGTGGTACCTAAAAAGCTCATGGAGTCAACATTGTCACAGCCAGGAAACAATGATTCCTATCATACCTTGCCTGCAACTAGAATTCCTATGGTGGGCAGAGGCCTGCCACCAAAACAAGAGACTGTCATTCACTCCACCCCCTGCCGCCCAAACCCTGACTACAGACGCATCAGACTACACTTGTGGGGCACATCTGGCAGGGAGATGCATTCAGGGCAAATGGAGCCCAAATCAAATGCACCTGCATATCAATCAGAAAGATATGCTAGCTGTACAGAATGCTCTGACAGCCTTCAAGGACTACCTTCATCCAGGACAACTACTGATAGACAGACAACACCACAGTCATGTGGTACATAAGCAGGAGGGTACACATTCCTATCCCCTTTGCAGACTTGCCATGGCATTGTGGAACACGGCATTGACTTATCAAATACATCTACAAGCTCAATTCCTGCCAGGACAGCAAAATACTCTGGCAGTCGAACTAATCAGAAATCTTATGGACCCACACAAATGGAAACTGGAACCACAAACTTTCAGCATGTTGACACGCAAATGGGGGAGCCCAGACATGGATCTTTCTGCCTCACCCCAAAACTGTCACTTGGACAAATTCTGCCCAAGAATTCATCACAAAAAATCTTGGAAAGTGGATGCTCTGTCCTTCAGCTGGAAAAGCCTATCAGTCTATGCCTTTCCCCCTCTGCCTCTGCTCTCCAAAGTCCTACTAAAGGTCTGACAGGACAAACCAAAAATGATTCTTATTGCTCCAGACTGGCCTTGCCAACACTGGTACCCGCTCCTGTGCAGTGTCGCACCTTCCTCCGTGGCACCTGCCTCAGACACCTTACCTACTGTCTCAGCAGAACTACCAAATTCTGCACACTCAGCTCCAAACTTTAAATCTTGCAGCGTGGCTAATCAACTAATTTCACCCTTTATATCTCTCGGCAAACCTGTGATGGATGTCATTTTGGAGGCTAGAAGACCTAGTACTAGAAAATATTATGCTGACAAATGGAAAAGATTCTGTGCCTGGAACCAAGCACAAGGAATAAGCACAGCAATGCCCACTATTCCTCAGATTCTGCAATACTTAACTGAGATGCTTCACAAGGGCCTATCTTTCTCTTCCATAAAAATCCATGCCTCTGCCATTTCAGCTCATTACAACATAGCCTCCCCTTTTTTCTCATCCTCTGCTGAAGCAATATCTCAGAGGGGCCAAAAATGTAAGACCTCCCAGGAGAGCACCAACCCCTGCATGGGACCTCAATTTTGTTTTGGAAGAAATCACTCTACCTCCTTTTGAGCCAGCTGCTACTGCAGACCTAAAATTTCTGTCTTGGAAAACAGCTTTTCTTTTAGCAGACACTTCAGCTAGAAGGATTTCAGAACTACATGCTCTAATGGCAGTGGAGCCTTTCATTATTTTTTACCCGGACAGGGTGGCTGTCAGGACCAATCCATCCTTTATGCCTAAGGTGGTATCTAGTGTGGCTCTTAATCAGACCATTCATCTGCCAACTTTTTTTTCCCAAATCCACAGAACAAGGGTGAGCGGATTCAGCATTCATTGGATGTACACAGACAACTAAGATTCTGCTTAAACAGGACAAAATCTCTAAGAAAAACCGAACAACTATTGATGGCATTTGCTGCCGGGGTAGAGGGAAAGGCTATTTCAAAGCAGACTATTTCCAAATGGATAAGCCATTGTATTCGTTTCTGCTATATGCACCATGGTAAACCTGTCCCCAAGGGGATCAGATCTCATTCCACCAAGGCTGCATCTACTTCTGCAGCCTTTCTCAGAGGGGTTCCTACCAAAGACATTCTAGAAGCTGCTACCTGGAGCTCAGTTCATACATTAACCAAACATTACCATTTATCTCTCTTCTCTAAATCCAGAGCTGGCTTTGCCACTGCTGTCCTGCAGGGCCTTATAGCTGTTCTAATGCTGTATAAAGCCACCCTCCCAATCATAGCTTTGGGATTCTACCCAAATGTAATGACTGCAACAGTGAAACACAAAGAACATAGTACAGTTGTGTACACTTACCATAAATGTAGATGTTCGAGTGTATTCACTGTTGTAGTCCTGGTTACCCTCCCTCCAGCCCCCTGTTTTTCTTTAACTATACCTCTCATTTCTGTTACTATCTTTAAGACTTTTTGGTAAGTTTGCTTTTGTTTGGAGGTATATGTTTTGTGTTCTATATTATATTATGTAGCCCACAGCCGTGGCACTCTTTAGTCAGATGTTGGATGTATGGTGTGAGAGGTAGGAATCTAGGCTTTGGTATCCTAGCCAGACATGTGTGCACCTCTGGTGGGATGTACCACTTATCAGTAACACCGCAACAGTGATGGATCAGTTATCAACTGTTATGGTAAGTTCTTACACAACTCTACCGTCTATAGTACCATTTTGTCTGCAAACAGTTCCCCTCACATTTGCTGGTTTAGTCCATTATCAGTATGAACAGGAGTGGGCTCTTAACTGAACTCAGACACACTCACTCCCACTGAAAATCCCTCTTGTAAATCTGAACACTGCACTTTTCTTAGGGGCCTTGTTCGTAGCTTGAACTTATTTTGCCAATGTTTCTGGGACTTCAAACCATGGCAAGACTGCCCAAATGAGCTTTCATGGGACCATGTCATATACTTCCTGCAAGTCTAGGAGTGCCAAGTTGACTTCTTTCTCTCCACCATGAGTCTCACTGCAGAAATTGTCAGTTGTACTGTGTACTGATCTGAATCCAAACTGTCCATCCCCCATATTTTCTACTGCTCTGCATATCAGTCACATTCTACAATTGTTTTCACGCAGTGTGACAGGAGTTTGATGCATGCTTAATACCATTTAAGTTCAGGCTTTCATAAATAGGTACGTGTTCTGTTCTTAATTAGCTTGTTTAATCCATTTACATTCCATGGAACAGATCTCATTCCCATCTTCTAGAAGTTGCATATTTGTAACACGTCCTGCATTAATTCATTGGCAAACTTTACCATTTTGTGGGGCCCTTTTATACCTCTCGAGTAAAAATAATTTCAGTTGTTTGCTTAGCTGTTTTGACTGCTGTTGTAAAGTCACTGTAATTGACTTTTTGAAAAAATGTTGAATTTTATTTCCTTGTGATATTTCTCAGGTAAAATCAGTTTCTTTTGATTTATAGTATTTTTGACAGCACTTTTAAAAGCAGTTCATTTTTTTATCAAAACCAAAATGCCATATGCTGCTTCCTTGATCATTTTTGACTGTGCATCAGACGTTAATGCCCCATTGCATGACAACTTTCAACATTATCCAGTGCTTGCTTTTTATGTATTTTACCTGGGTTATGTCTGAGGACGGGTGTGTTTGGATCAGCTGTTCTCAGTTGTATCCTACTCATCTGTTTAAAAAGTGAAAGATTATCTGTTGATATCTTACACATGATTACACCGCTGTAGTTTTTTTTGTAACTTTCTGCATGCTGAGACTTTTGATAGAGTAAATTTGGTATAATTACTCTAACTTTTGTTGTCTGTCTTTGGAAGTATTTTTGAAATCAGAGGCCGAGTGAAGGATACGTCAACACAGCAATGTGGCTACAATGTATGTGATAGAAAGACTTTGGGGAGAGTTTATAAAAAGGCTTAAGAGTATATATTTTATTCCTGAGGAAGCCACCTTGATGGACTTCGTCTGGTAGTAATTTTTGTCTTGGTGGCCCAAAGTTTTAAATTGAAATGTATTGCTATTAAATGTCAAACTTTTACAATGTGTGTTTCTTCTGTTTGCAGAGTAAGAGTTTAAAGGAGTCACTTGACAAGGGCTCACCTGAACTGAGTCCCTTGCCTGAGGAAGACCAGTCCGATTCTGAAGTGGATCAAGAAAAGAAAATTCTTATCGAACGTATAAAGTCTATAAAGGAAGAAAAGTGAGTTAATATGTAATTTTCTAAAAGTGAATTAAAAAGTAAATGGCTGATATTTGCTAGCATGCAACATGAACAGTGACCTTAAAAAAATTTTAAAAGACTGCATTGCTTTGGACTACATTAGTGTCGTTATGCCAAAATGCTATGGTAAGTTATGTTCAGAAATGAACCTGCAAAGCTGTGCCAGGGATCTTTATTTTTTTTTTTTTTGCTTTGACTAAGGCCACTACAATTTTTGTAAAGATTAAGTTACAGGTAATGGGTGGACCACACTACTTATTTTAATGACTCATCTTCGAGCCAGGCAGGTTCCTTCCTTTTATTGAGGGTTGAAATTGGCAGCACTAGGATGCAACACTTGTATGGATATGAGAGAGGAAAACAAATGAAAAGGAAGTTTGTGAAAACAGAATACCATCAAGTTAGTGCAGTGATCAGCAGTACAGCTTGTGTCTAGCTGCAGGAATAGGTACTATATACTGTTTCTTATGCAGAAGTTAGAATGAAGTGCGGAAGGGTAGCACAGAGCTAAACACCTGGAAATGCTGATACCATCTGCCCTAGATCACAGAGCTTAGACAGTAAAAGCTGCTGTACAGCCAACAAGAGGTTGGGCTGCATACTATGCGAGTTAGACCCCAAAGATTGGGAAGCCATCTTCATTTCCTTGTATGCACTAGAAGGTCACAGGTGGAGTGCTAAGTACTGTTTTGGAGACCAGGCAGGGGCTTAGACATCAGATAGTTGGGGTCAAGGGAAGGACCAGCAGTAGTCTTAGGCCTTGGTGTGGGGAGGTGAAGAGGAAGTCGTACACTTAGTGATTATAGTAACTAGACTCGTATTTAGTGAAGAGAAGCTGAGTGTGTGACTCAAAATAAGATGGGGGATTGCCAAGGGCTATAACTAATTTAATTTAAAAAAAGACAGGTAGAAAAAGAACCAGAAATAGGTGGCTGGTATAGGTTTAATCCTGGGTCTGAGGAAATTGTTTTTGTCAAGAAAATAAATGGTGGACTTTTAGAGCAAACTGCCAGAGTGGGTAGCTGGAAGCCAGTTTGCTGGATGATTTGCGTTCCAAGGGGTGGGTAGTTGAAAGCAAGTTTCAGAATCATTTGACTTTCAGGGATGTATGGAATGGATGAGAAAAGTTTTAGGAATGAAGACGCAGCAGCTGAATGCTAGAGACATTTTAATAGGTAGATAAGTTGGATATAGCCCTTGCTTTCTGCCAACGGAATATGAGCAATGGAATTAATGTATGAATAGTGAAGATACTGAGGAAGAAATAAAATCTAAATTAATCTTTATACTACATAATTTGTGGCACCGACTGTGGTCCCGTTTGATTGATTTTGCAGTCTCATCAGCTAAGCCAGTTTTTATATCCCTTGTCTTAGCACCAGTAGTGCTGAGTATATAAAACAACATATAGTCAAGCTTTTCATGAAATGCATATTTTTGTTTTACTTTGCTATGCTGTGCATTAGAAGGATGGCCACCCATGTCTCTCTTGGGAAATAATGTCCTATTCACCAACTAAAGCCACAGACCACCACATAAGTTGAAGAGAAGTGCTTTATTTGGCTGCTTTGCATTGTATAAATGTCAGTCAAACTGTACCTCCTGTATATGGCTTATATTATCTAAAAATGTATTCTGATACAGGGCTTTGCCTGAAAAATTATGCAGATCAGTCTGAGATACAGGTAGGATTTAGGGGGCTTGTGTGAACTAAGTAGTAGGAAGGGAAGCCGAAAATTAAAATTACTGCCTTATCTGTTTTTTGAATGTTGAATCAGGCTTAAGTGCTGCCTGTCATATTGAAGCAGCAACGATCAGTACAAAAGAAGCAGGAAAAAAAAAACAGACCTTTGTCATACACATTCATATTTCATAGCATCTGTGGTAAACCAGGGACCATTTTCTCTGTTACCTTAAGCCATGGTGAACAACACTGCATTGCTCCACACTAACTTCTGGTGAGTTTCGTTATAGAAGGTGTCTGCTAGGGTTATCTGCATTTGAAAATATCACAGGGTTTTACCTTAAACATTCAGTTTTTAAGGCAGCATTAGTAGACCAGGGAACATTTTCTCTTGAGTTGCCTTCTACAACGAAGAAGAAAACTCCATTACTTGACTACCTTGTTGTGGTACTGGGCGTGAAAGGCACTGCCTAGGTCATCGACAGTGGTACACTGTTGACGTCTGATTTATGTCACTGCTGTACATTACCAGATTTGGGGGTGCAGCAAATCCCTAGACCTTGGGATTATTGGATGGTGAATCTAATTTGTTCATACTGCAGAAAAAAGAAGTGGTTTGTCCTGTTTCCCCTAGCTTTCTACTCGGTAAAGACATTGACCTCTGGTGGTCCCAGGTAATCTTCTTCACTTCCTGGTCATAAACCAGCTGTGTGCAGGAGATCCTTAGAATCCTTAGCAGCAGCAAAGTGAACTCTCTTAAGAAATGGTGGTTCCATTAATTGCTTTTTGATTCGAGTTCACAGTACACTGCTGTGACACCATTCAGAAGAACTCAAGATCCAGTTACAGAGAACATACTTTTTCATTTAGTGCTGTACATTTTGGTTAACTGTGCTCATCCTATACAGCTCACTTGATTTTATGGCATATTTAGTTAACTTTTTTTTTTTTGCTTTTTGCAGGGAAGATATAACTTATCGATTACCAGAGTTAGACCAGCGTGGCTCAGATGAGGAGAATATGGACTCTGAGGCGTCTGTTAGTACAGAAAGTCTGCTCGATATTCGAACATGTGAACTGGATTCCGAAGGTCAGTATTAAGGTAAAGTGCTCCAGCTTTTATTCTACATTTTTTTAAGAGAGGATTTTGTGTACAGGGTATGATTTTGCCAGATTAATAATTTCACCAGTTGTAATCCCTACAAATACATTACAGTATCCCAGTAGTAACTGTTTTGTGCATTTTGTCCTAGTTGTACAAGTATCATTGTTTATTTTAATCTGTTTAGATTGTGAGTTGCAGTCTTTACTTACCAGGAAAAGCATGTTGGGTATGAATACTTTTACTAAAGTTGATAAAGAGCTTTAGATAGAAATTCAATGTTGCAGTATTCTTTAATATGAGGTTGTATTCCACCAAGTGACCTGAAGTATGGCCATTATACAAAAGCTTATTGCCGCTGCCAGTACCTCAGCCTTAAAAGGGTCATCCACACGTACCATCCCCGGAACGTTTTCACTGCCATTCAGAAAAGGTTGACTCTTGCATTCAGTTACATTCGGATATCGTTGGTTCGCCTTCCAGCTTCAGATAAGTTCCCTGTAGGGAATTTATTTAATTGCTACTGCCTCTTGTTGTTAGTCATCCAGGAAGGGCAAGTGTAGGTGTGGAAAGTGAATTCCACGTAAGGATAGTCACGAGCTTTGCTTGTTCTGTGTAGGGGCCTACTCGTGACCATTGTTCCTGTTTGGTCTTTCAAGCCTTTGTGCCTAAGACGTTGCATAGTCAGTCATTTGTCGGCTTTGTCTTTACCTAGAAAATCAGAGACTTAAACATCTGGCAAGGGATGTGATGGAGGGCTTCGGCAGTCCTTCGGCTGAGCTGTCTTTGTAGAGGAAGGATAGCAAAGTTAGGCCAGAATGCTCTTCAGCTGCGCCTATTTCCTCTGACGTACCCCTTGAGGTTGGTGATAACCTGGTGGTACACTCTGTGGTAGGGTATGCTTTTTCAGTGGGTACCTCAGGGAAAGCAGTCAGTGGGGTGGATCTTAGCATGTCCGTGGCCATGCTGACATCTGGTTTGGCTGACTTGGTGGAACCGCAGTTTCTTGTTTTAGAGGACTCGGGACCCGCTCCTGCCCCTCAGTCTAAAGAAGTCTCGGACGTAAGGCCTACGTCTGGGCATTCTCAAGACAAAACCTGCTAAGAAGCAGCAGAAAACAAAACATTCCGCTGTCCCTTGCATCCCTCCGTTGGACTGGGATGCCTTTTCCACAGGGTCTCATTAAATGCTTGATGATTTTGAGGCCTGCAGCTTCTGCTTCCACTATTCCCTTGCCTGCCTTCTGCTTGTCTCTAGTATTGTCATCTGGGTCTCAGGTATCCCCTTCTGCACAAGCTGCTGAGTATCAGATTCCTGATTCAGACTCTGAGGATCCTTCTTTGGATGAAGATTTCATAGCATACTCCACTCAGATACTTTCTCCTCTGGAATATGCCTCTCCAGAGTAAGAGTCTAATGGGGGTGATTTCCCTTTGGAAGAGCTTTCCTTTGGGGAAACTGTTAGTAAGATGAGGGAATTCTTTAAATGGGATTCTTATCAAATGTTAAAGGAACATAAAAGATACTATGATCTTCTCCAGTTGGAAGCCCCTGCTCCCTCAGCAGTTCCACCACTGCTTCCAGCTTTCTTAAATGCTTTTGTATCATCCTATAAAAACCCAGACTCCCAGGCCCCCTGCCCTTAAAAGACCTGACAGGTTTTATATGGTCCCTGATGATTATTTTTTTTAATGTCCTCCTGCTGACCCTGCTGTGGTCTACATTATGTCTGACAAATCTTCTTGCATGTCACCTTCCGCAGAGCTCCTTCCTTCTGACATGGAAAGCAAGATTTTGGAAAGATTGGGGAAGAAGATTTATACCTCGTCCACCTTAGCAGTTAGAGCTATTAATTGACAGACACACAAGTCTAGGTACTGTCTGGCCCTACTTTCTCAGGCTTCCCAGCTTCTTGCTCAATTACCTGATTCAGAGGCTAAATCACACATTCTTACTCTTCTGTCTGCTTCCTCCCAAGTACCAAGACATTCAATCATATGTAGTTATGGTGCTGTGGAGGCATCTTCCAGGGCAGCACCTTCTGCATCTGAACTCAGAAGGCATTCTTGGTTACGCCTTCAGTCACTTCTTGATGACATAAAGGCCAAATTGCTTGATGATCCTTTGGATAACTCAGCCCTTTCTAGCAAAACAACCACTTAGCTTTTTAAATCCTTTAAAGAAAAGGGTAAAGAGTTCCAGGATTTGAAATGCTTGCTTGTTTCCCAGTCCCTGAACTCTATAGGAAAATGTCAGAAGGCCTGCTCACTCTTCTGCTTCTATCTCAAGTGGACATAGGCAGAAGTAGTCTTCCAGGAGACCACCACAGTCAAAGTCTGCTGCTTCTGGCCTTGCTCCTCAGCAGACCATTCAGCCCCAGACCAAGTTCTCTCTGACGACCAAGTGCTTCTTCAAAGTCATACTCCCTTATCTCTTTGCCTCTGTCCTTCCCTTTCACACTAGATGGAAATCACTCAGGGCTTTTCTGGGTCATTTCCATCATTCAAAATGGATACTTTATGACTTGGAAGACTCTTCCTACCTTCCAGGGGTTATGTCAACCCCATCCAGCCAACTTCATCTGTTTCCCTTGTTGCTTTCTCAACTCTCAGACCAAGGCACCATTCAGGTTATCTCTCCAGACCAACAGAGAAAGGGGTTCTACTCCAGGATGTTCTTGTTCCAAGAAAAGATGGTCCTTGGAGACCTATCCTGGACCCTCTCCCTATTAAATATCTTCATGGTGATGATTTCTTTCAGGATTCTGTCTCTGCAGTCTCTTCTTCCCCTGATCCCTCCTCAGTCCTTACTAGCTTCTCTGGATCTCAAGGATGGCTACCTGCATATCCGTATTCATTCTCAGTTCAGGAAGTTTTTGCATTTCTCGGTGGGTTCTTTGTACTTTCAGTTCTCTGACTTCCCTTTTGGTCTCTCCACTGCTCCAAGGGTATTTACAAAGTGCCTAGCACCAGCAATTACCTACCGAAGGGTAAAAGGGCTTCAGGTTTACCCCTACTTGGACGACCTGCTCTTTATTGCCAGCAGCCCAGACCTATTAAAATAACACCTTGCCCTAGCTATTCCCTTTATGCAGGGCCTGAGATTTTCAGTAAATTTCAAAAAATCAAGTCTAAACCCTACCCAGGATTTCATTTTTCTGAGCTGCAGCTTCTGAATGGGTTTGATGATGGTTTTCCTGCCTTCAGAAAAAGCCCTCTCTCTAAGGGGTTTCATGGAGCCCCTTCTGTCTCTTCCTTCCATCACGGCCAGAGAATTTCTGAGACTACTGGGGTTTATGGCCTCCACTATCCCCATGCAGCCTTTTGCAAAATGATACATGGTCCAAGCATGCTCATCCCTTAGATGCCCTGATTCCTCCTCTTCCCTGCCTGAAAACAGAATTGCTTTGATGGATGCAGCAATTCAGTCAGAACCCAGGCCTTCCACTTCAGGTACCCCAACCAGCTCAGCAGCTCTTTAGAGAACCCTCAGACTTATGTTGGGGAGTAGCTTTTGCCTCCAGGTATGTTCAGGGTCTTTGATCTCCCACTCAATAGAGGGAACACATCAACGTCAGAGAGATGAGGGCTCTGATTCTGGCCTTGCAGACCTTTCATCTTCTATTCCTGCCAGGACCACTCAGGATATTTACGGGCAATACTGTGGTCCTTTGATACATAAGCGGGGGGGTGCGCAAAATTTTGCCTTTTGTCAGTTAGCCATAAAAGCATGGTAACTAGCTGTCCATTACAAAGTGAACTCTCTATACTGTGTGCCTCCTGTCTACTCTGAATTCTGTGGCAGATGCATCAGGCAGATCCATGACACAATCACAAGAATGGATGCTTCCCAGGGAGATGTTCCTGGATATCTAGTTCACTGGTGGGGTACTCAGTAAATGGACCTCTTTGACTCCTCCTTGAACAATTTCCTCTTTTTTGTGCTAGGGTCCCTCATCCTCAAGTTTGGAAGGTGGATGCTTTTTCTTTCTCTTTCTCATGGAAGGGATGTTTCTTTATACATAAAGGTGCTTTAACAAAGTATTAGTTTAAAGGTGTGCACACTTGTGTAACTAGCTTATTGTATGTTTTTTATTTTTTATATTTTTCCCTCAACAAATTAGTTTGGTTTTCAATTAAATTGTACAGGTTATAGGTCACATTAAAGGTGGGAAAAGTTTTGAAATAATTTATTGTAGTCTCTTTTTTGTTTTTATATCACAAAAACCTGGCAACTTAACAGGGGTGTGTACACTTTTTTTTTATATCCACTCTACATAGCTTGTATAGGTGTACACAGTGTTGAACAGTCATTAGAAATAGACACAGGCTTGTATATAGCAAATAGATATTAAATGAAAAAGATACTGTAATATTACCTTCAATTTCTAGCAATCAAATTAATGAAAAGAGATGAAAGCTTAACTATGAAAATGTTAGAAAGGGGGAAGGTGGTTGATAATGAAATATAGTAAATGTTAGTAGTAGAGCAACTGTGAAAATATTAGGGTTTTCTGCGTGACGTTAACTTTGACTGTATCTTGTACTGAATAGGTCAAGTTTTTGGAGTGTCTGGTGTTAAATTCTTCATATTAGTTTATTTTTAGTAAATATCTTTGTACAGATTCTAATTCTTACAAATCATGTATATGATAATTTACAAAAAACAATTTACACTCAGTTATTGGTCTGAACATAGACTTGTGTAGTGCACACAGCACTATGAGATCTCTTGATTCTGTTGCCATGAATAGCAGTCTGATCTCACCCATTGCTGTTGAATTTATATCAAAAATATGTTGTTTAAATGTCAGCTCATTTCTCACATCATTTATCTTTTCTACTGTTTCTGTTGATTTCCAAGCATAATTGTAATATTACTCAAATCACAATAATTTTTAAATTTTGCTTTTTTTGCCATTAAATCTTAAACCTGTTTTTGCAGTCCAATTAGTAATGCTCCTTAGAAAGTTATTTAATTACGTATCTGTAGATGTCCTTCAAGGATGCATCTGCAGTCCTTACAAATGGGTTGTCCTGGCCTCAGGCAGCCCTTCGGTCGGCCGGATTCCAAAGTCTGAGTCTGGCCTCGGCTGATGTCGCACTTCACCCGACGTCATAGCTGCAGTTCAACGGGTATAAAGGCATCAGCCGACGCCATCTTCCTCAGTCTTTCTTGCCGCGTGGCGCCCGAAGCAGAAGCTGTTCGCAAGTGCCGGTCGGTCAGAACCAGAGATTACTACTACCGAAGAATTCTAAAAAGCTAAGTACCCCGTTGGGGACTCTTTCTTGCCTCAGCCGATGTCAGAAAAAGTGAATAACTGTTTAACTTGTGGGAAACAAATACCTCATAAAGATTTCCACTCTTATTGCCTACCTTGTTTAGGCCCAGACCACGACGTAGCAGCTTGTCTAGCCTGTGCTTCTTTCAACCGACGGACGCTTAGACGTCGGTCGGAATTTGCTGAGGAGTTTTTCGGCTCCGCTTTTGCTTACAATATGCCGTCGGAAACTCCGACTTCGCAATTAACTAAAAAGCGCAAGGAAAAGGACCGACACTCGCGGTCCGCGGTTTCGGCCGAAACCACGGTTAAGTCAACCGCGAGTGTCTCGGTTTCGGCTGAAACAGAGTCCACGGTTCTTCCTTCGGCCGAAAGCTTGCCTCCTACCGAGGCCTCGTCCAGCATGGCTGAATCTGCTACTGAAATCCCACCTGCTCTTGCAGGTTCACATGATTTATCTGATACTATACCTTTAGATATATCTACTCCAGCACGTGGAGCTGCTAGGCCCCCTGCATCCATGTCGATTAAGGCTTTTGCCAGGGCTAAAGCAGCAAAATCTACAAAAACTGTGCCTGCTAAGACCCCCTCTCACAGGCCTAGCTCTAGTTCTCAAATGCTTAGTCTAGCAGAGGACCTCATTTCTTTGATCCGGGGATCCCAACCTCACCCTGACAGGGCCTCTCACCCACCTCCAGAGAAGAGGCCTAGAGCAGAGCCCCCTGAGCCAGTTTCTTCAGATTATTCCTCTGATGATTCAGATAATACAAACCCTCCAGAGGGCCCTTATTCTCCTTATGAGGACTCTGATGCAGAAGACTCCATTCCTTCTGCCTCTCCGCCTGAGGAATTTTCTTTTGGGGAAACGTTGCATGCTATGAGGGAACAATTTCAATGGCAGGGCCAGGATTTTACAGACTCTAGGAAAAGGCTTAGGACCTTTTTGCATTTGCCACAGCATAGGCCTTTAGCCATTCCCCCAGTACTCACTGTTGTGGATGATGCATTTAATGATGCTTGTACTGCTCCTGATTCTCTTCCTCCGGCCCCTGCTAAGCCCGACAGGTACTACAGGGTTCCGGACACACATTATCATTTGTATAAGGCTCCTTTTGCAGATCCTGAAACCATCTCCCAGGGACCCAAGGCTGTAGCAGCTACCTCTGCCAAAAACCCCCTCCCCTCTGAAAGGGAATCTAGGGCCTTGGAGAGATGGGGTAAAAAAGTTTACACTTCTGCTACTCTTTCGGCTAGGGCCTTAAGCTGTCAATTCCACATGATTCAGTATCAGGAATTTATGTTAGATCAGTTAACTAAAAAACTGTCCTCTTCTGAACCATTAGACAGAAAATCTGTTCAGGAAATGGTACATAACATTCAGCAGGTCAGTAATCATTCCTTAAAATGCAGCTATGATGCACTGGAGGCTTCCTTTAGATCAGCTATGACTGGTACAGTGATCAGAAGGCATGCATGGTTAAAAGAGCAGTCCTTACCAGACCATGTTAAATCAACGCTCCTAGATGCTCCCATGGATAAGCTCAATTTGTTTGGCTCCCCTGCACAGCAGGTGCTGAAGAAGGTGGAAGAGAAAGCAAAATCTGTCCAGACAGTCAAGGATTTCTTACAGGTCCAGCCACCAAGGTTTAGTAGGAACTGGCCTTCCAAGAATTGGTCCTTTCCAGACACCTCCAGAGCTCAGAGAGGCAGGAATAGGCGCCCAAGAGGCAGGGGTCAATCCAGAGGTGCCTACAGGGGTCGTCAGTGGCAGCCTAACAACCAGCGAAGTACTGCCACAGATCCAGCCACCACCGCTTCCACAGGACAATCACAGTGACTTGGCTCTGAGACCGCCTACCAGGGAACAACTAGAAGCACCCTTAGGCGGAAAGCTAGCCTTATTTTCAGTAAACTGGCATCACATCACAGGAGACAAATGGATTTTACAGACAATAGAACAAGGTTACAGGTTTCACTTCCATACTCTACCAAGGAAGAGAGGAATGCCAAACCTACCTCCAAATCAGAAGACAAAAGCTCTAGAACAAATCCACCACTTACTAAGGATGAGAGCTATAGAAAGGGTACCATCTATGGAACAAGGGCAAGGATTTTACTCCAGACTTTTCCTGGTGCCAAGAAAAGAAAACCAATGGAGGCCTATTCTTGACCTGTCCGCTCTAAACACATACCTCATTGTTCCAAAATTCAAAATGCTGACCCTACAGCAGCTTCTTCCCATGCTGGGCAAGAAGTCTTGGCTGGTAACTCTAGATCTCAAGGAGGCATACCTGCACGTCCCCATACGACCAAATTGCAGAAGATACCTCAGATTTCTTGCAGGATCAGAGCATTATCAATTCTCAGCATTGCCCTTTGGCTTATCTACTGCGCCCAGAGTATTCACGAAATGCCTGGCATCAGTAATTGCTCATTGCAGGCTTCAGGGAATTCAAATTTATCCTTACCTGGACGACTGCCTGTTACAAGCGGACAACAAAAACAAATTAGAAAAAGATTTGGAAAAGGTCATTCATCTACTGCAAGCCCTGGGATACACAGTCAATATAAAAAAGTCAAGGCTGATGCCATCCCAAAGGATAACATTCTTGGGTGCAGAGCTGGACACATCAGATCAAATGGCATCCCTCACAGCAGAAAAACAGAAGCACCTTCCTCTCTATTTCATGGCATTAACAAAGCAGAACCAGCTAACAGCAAGGAAAGTCCTGCAAGCCCTGGGTTACATGGCATCCTGCATAATATTGATTCCACATGCCAGACTACATATGAGAAAGTTACAGTGGTACCTAA
This sequence comes from Protopterus annectens, assembly GCF_019279795.1. Lineage (NCBI taxonomy): Eukaryota > Metazoa > Chordata > Ceratodontiformes > Protopteridae > Protopterus > Protopterus annectens. The sequence goes on along the minus strand of NC_056747.1, from coordinate 164,867,940 downwards.
GGAATTTGTGGTCTCAGCACAAGCACAGCCTAGAAACCCAAATTCCAATAATTCCATGCCTGAAGCAAGAATTCCAATGGTGGGCTCAGGCCTGTCAATCGAACAAAGGGCTGCCCTTCCACAGCACTCAACCAAGCCAGACTATCACAACGGACGCCTCAGACCTCGGTTGGGGGGCACACATGCTGGACAAGTGCATACAAGGCTTATGGACTCAAGACCAGCTGAACCTGCACATAAATCAAAAGGAGATGCTGGCAGTAAAACTGGCAATTCAGACATTCAGACCATTTCTTCGACAGGGTCAATTGCTGATAAGGACGGACAACACCACAGTTATCTGGTACATCAACAAACAGGGAGGCACACATTCATACCCTCTATGCCGGATGGCAATGGACCACTGGAATGTGGCCCTGAGCTTCAACATTCAGTTACAAGCAATATTTGCACCAGGAAAAGAAAATATACTAGCAGACATCCTAAGCAGAACTACCACGGATGCCCACGAATGGATGCTACATCCAGATATCTTCAAATCCATTACAGGGAAATGGGGACTAACAGAAATAGACTTATTCGCATCCCCACACAACCACCAATTGAAAAAATTCTGCACGAGGGCATACCACCCACTTGCTTGGAAGGTGGACTCCCTATCTTTCAGTTGGAAAAACCTGACAGCATATGCATTCCCACCTCTTCCTTTGATGCACAAGGTGCTATTGAAGATCAAAGAAGACCGTCCAAGGATCATCCTGATAGCTCCAGACTGGCCGAGGCAGCATTGGTACCCATTACTGAGGAGCATGTCTCGGGAACAAATATGGCCTCTGCCCCTAGTTCCCTTACTGTTAACACAGAACAACTTCAAAACCCTGCATCCAAACCTGAAAACACTGCAGCTGGCTGCCTGGAACATTGCATAAGACAAAATAACCCTGATTTATCTCAAAGGGTTAAAGACATTATCTTGGAGGCTCGCAGACCCTCAACAAGAAAAACTTATTCAGCAAAATGGAAAAGATATCTCATTTGGAGTGCAACAAAAGGAGTAGATGCATCATTGGCAAACATAGCTAACATCCTGGAATATTTAGCAGAGCTTTTCCACAATGGTCTGTCTTACTCCTCCATTAAGATTCATGCATCAGCAATTTCAGCAGAATACAACATGGATCCTCCAGTCTTTTCTCAACCTCTACTCAGACAGTTTCTCAGAGGAATTAAAAATGTAAAACCACCAAGGAAACCACCATTGCCTACATGGGACTTGAACTTTGTGTTAGAAAAGTTAACACTCCCCTTTTGAACCAGCAGCAACAGCAGAATTACAGTACTTATCTTGGAAGACTGCATTCCTGCTTGCAATCACTTCAGCTAGAAGAGTTTCTGAATTACAGGCATTAATGGCAGTACAGCCCTTCCTTATCTTCCATCAGGATAGAGTGTCCATGAGAACTAATCCTACCTTTATGCCAAAAGTGGTCTCCAGAGTATCTTTAAACCAAGCAATACACCTACCAACATTCTTCCCCAACCCACAGAACAGTGGGGAAAGATTGCTGCATACCTTGGATGTACACAGACAATTGCGCTACTACCTGGACAGAACCAAGAACTATAGAAAAACTGACCAGCTTCTGGTAGCATATGCAACAGGAATGGAAGGAAAAGCAATTTCAAAGCAAACAATCTCAAAATGGATAGGAAATTGCATTAGATTTTGTTACTCTTTTCATGGAAAGGCAACTCCAGAAAACATCAGACCTCATTCCACAAGGGCTACAGCCACTACTACAGCTTTCTTACGAGGAGTGGCTACCAAAGACATTTTAGAGGCTGCTACTTGGAGCTCCGTGCATACATTTGCCAAGCATTATAATCTGCCTTTATACTCCAGATCCCGAGCAGGTTTTGCCACTGCTGTTTTGCAAGGGATCTTAACTACACCATAAACTCTTACTGCCTCCTTAGTGCCTCCTCCCCCAGTTTGGCTATGGTATTCCACCCATTTGTAAGGACTGCAGATGCATCCTTGAAAGACATAGTACAGTTTTGTGCCTACCATAAATGTAGATGTCCGAGAGGTATGCATCTGCAGTCAGGATTACCCACCCTCCTTCCCCTCTGTGGTACTCCTAGGGTATTTGCCCATCTTGTAGCTAGCTGGGGGAATCTATTATGGTGTATTTGTTTGTATGTATGTATATACATGTTTATTTCTATTTGCTCTCTATTGTTTGGAAACATTTGCCTTTATCCAAATTTAGCCTTCCTAGAGGGCACCTGGCATCTGGGGCAAGAAACACTGAGGAAGATGGCGTTGGCCGATGCCTTTATACCCGCTGAACTGCAGCTATGACGTCGGGTGAAGTGCGACATCAGCCGAGGCCAGACCCAGACTTTGGAATCCGGCCGACCGAAGGGCTGCCTGAGGCCAGGACAACCCATTTGTAAGGACTGCAGATGCATACCTCTCGGACATCTACATTTATGGTAGGTACAAAACTGTACTTTTCTATTACAGCTATTTTACATTTGTCTGCATATTTCAAAATCAGAGGAAAACTAAATGGTAAAACAGGTCTCTAGACAGATTCCTGGGGTATACCAGCTGCAACCTTTTCTCCAAGTTGACACTGTACCCTTTATTTAGCATGGTGATCTTTAACTTTTAGCAAAGATGCTGACTTGCATATAACATAAGAATTGGGTTTTATCTGTTTGAGCTTATTCAGAATTGCAGTCTGTAATAGTGTTTTAGATGCTTTGCTGACATCTGCGTACATAAGTTATCAGTGTTTACCTAAGTCCAAGCAAACAGGCAACTTGTCTCAAAAAATGGCAGGTTTTTAAAAGTTGCATACCAAGGCATTAATCCATATTGAGAAGCATCCAGAACAGGACTGTGTTATACATTATCAAATGTAATAGACAGCTAAAAAATTTCCCAGTTACTGAGGTCAAACTAATGGATGTATAATTTGAGACTTACTGATTGATGGTTCTCTCCTTTATATGTAGGGATAGTGTGAGGTCTCACTCAATCCACAGTGCCCTTCTGTAGGATCCCATTAAACGTTTACATGAGACAGTGTACTGTTTCATTGGTTATCAGCTTAATTAGATGACCCATGAACTGTTTTCCCTAGCCAGAACTTTATGAACATCCTGCAAAATAAAAGTACACTCACTCATACATTTCATGAGACAGTGCGTAGTCCTGTTTCATCGGAAACACTAAGACCAACAAAGTAATCATTAAATTCTTCAAATACTTCTTCTGGTAAACATACTGTGTTTCCATTACTAGTGATTGGTCCAGGACATAGAGAAACCTTATGTAGGGAATTGACATTTGTATATCATTTTGCTGATATTAATATTTGCTGAAGTGTTTTCAGCATTAACCTTAGCCCAGGTTATACTTTGCTTAAGCTCTCTTGTGAAGGTGTATAAATATTTAGATTTTTTTTTTTTTTTACTGAAAGGTTTCTTTTATATGTTCTATAAACTCTCCTTTTTTGTTAGAATCTTACAAAGCTACATGTCTGTTAAGGAGCTTTGCAGTTAGTCCCTACTATGCTACTGAGCTTACTAATGTCTTGATTACATTTACCTTTAAAGAAATTCCAGTCACAGTCTAAATTTCTTTCTTCTGTCCTTACTGTCCGTTAATAGCTGTCTAATTCTTTTAACAAGATTAAATTTGTGTAGTTTATTCATATCATATGTGACTACTACAAATGCAGTAGAGTTATGATTTAATTTTCTTAAAGGAGGTTTTAAGCTTAGGTTCTTAAGGCCTTCAGTATTAACTAGTGTCAAGTCAAATATTATTTTAACCGTAGTGGGCATAATTGCCAGTTGTTTAAAGTTTAGGGAACCTAATAAATCAGTGCAATATGATATATGTTTAGAAGCAGTGTATCCAGGTCTGTTGTATTGTAATTCACCTAGGATTAAAGTGCGACTTCTATCCAGTACATTTTCCAGCCATAAAAATGTAGTGAGACTCAGCACTAAGACTGGACTCCTGTAGGCCAATACAGTTCTGAAAGTTTCTCTTGGCTGAATATCTTTCAGTATTACCTTTTAATGTCTGTGTTCCTCTTTGATTTCCAGTGTAGATACTGGAGTCATGAACAGATGAAACTACACCTCAGTTGTGAACAAAGTTTTCAAATTTCTTAAAATTTTAAGTAATATTCCACCCAGTTTGAGATTTTTATGATCTTATATGCATTGTAATCAGTAAGTAGTTCCAGTTCTCCAGTTTTCTTACATAAACTTTGAACATTTGCGTTAAAAAATTTTTTTAATGTTGAGTGCAGAAAATCTAGTTTGTGGTGTTAAAGTGAAATTTCTCCCACATTTTCATACATTGTCATTTTTTAACAAATCAATACTTTTTATTAGTAAATAGAAGCATAACTTCCAGACTTTGTATAATCCTCATATATGGTGCACTTCTTTTGTTAATGATCCCTAGTGGCTGGTTAGTTCTTCAGTGCATTGTAGTAACCATTCCAGTATTACATTTCTCCGCCTTTAGGTTGTTGCTCTCTGTTTCACTTTTATTAATAATTTGCCAGTTGAATTTATACAATGAGATAAATAATAAGGCCTGAGAAAACACCTTAAAGAGGTATGCACATTTTTTACATCATCAGCCCCCATTATTGTTTTTCTTTCCCACCCACCTTTTTCTTTTTTCTTCCTTTATAGTTAAATTTAGAATCTATTCAAGTTAATACACTTCTACATGATTTATTTTAATTTTGTGTCACATGACCACCTGTAACCTCATAACTTTTTCCACCAACTCTCTTCTTGCTGCAATGTACTGTATACCCTGTGCTGCCGTGTCCATTTTTTCCTGTGATGTTTACTGTTCTTCCCTTTTGGCACAGTCAATTATTGCCCCTTAATTTCCTGCATTTGAGAACCTTCTCAGTCATATGGTCCTTGGTTCCAATTCCTGGTTACAGCCTTTTAGGGTACTGTCTATAGAAGGGCTATGGTGTTTCTCCTATATCTTGCAGACAAAGTTGCTCCTACATGGCTAAACAAGTAATCAGCTTCATTACTTGTGTAGTTAGTTCCTTTTTCAAATCTGCCTGAAATGTCTGCAACTTAATGCGGCTCCAAAACAGGTGTCTGCATGAGCCAACGGCTCTCACTCACACCTCCAACAACCCCATCCGCCTTATGAAGCATATTACAGTTTCTGTGTGGGGTGTAGAAGTATTTATACAGACACTTGTGGCTTTGAAATCCTCTGGGTTTAGTTACTTTTCTCAGTATATCACAGATTTCCTGCCATTTACTCCTGAGGTTTTCTCCCACATTAATGTCAGCCTCCGTGAACATGGCCCATTCCAATCCTGTTTTAGTGCCCTGTAGAGTCAGCTTATTAATCTTTCCTCTCACCTCCTCAAACCTAGCTTCCTGCAACAATATCTGTTGGGACCACACTGTCTGTCTGTGTTTCATTCTCAAATATTTCTAGGATCCTTAGAACCCCTGTGTATCTTGGCCAAAGGTGTCTCCCAAACCAAATTCTTAACACTTCATTCAATATTTTTCACCTGTCACCTTGCTTCAGCTGTTCCAAAATTTTATTTGGCTTTTTCTCTTTTTCACAATTGGTTACAATTGTACTATCTTCAGTTGAAACTTGGATTTGCCTAAGCCAATTGATTTAAGATCAAACTGCCACTACCCTCCTGCAGTTCCTTGCAGTCATTCTTTACTGTGACTCCTTAAAGCTGCTATAAATATTATTTTCCAATTTGATTTATTATATAATAACCCTGCTGATTCAGGACCCCCCCCCCCAATCCTGCGTTCTTCCGGCACAGCTAACATAATCTTCCTTCCAGCTTTAGGTCTCTGCCCTGCCTAATCATATTTAGAGATTTTTTTTTTTCCAAAATCGTCCATGCTTCCTATAGTGGGTAGTATACAAACAGCTGACCTAAATACAATTTAGGACTGGAAGCACTGTAAACATCGTCACTGCTTGGATCCTTTGACCCAGTTGCACTTTTAATATCTCCCATTTCATTACCATTCTAATTTTTATCTTGTTCCAAGATTTGTGTGGTGAGCCCTAAGAATTTCTCTTTAGCCATACCCACAAGTACTTCATTTGGTAGTGGCCCCAGAGTGCTGGGTATTCCTGCACTAGCTCATATGTCAGTGCATATGAAAAGTGCTTTTGTTTTCTTTTTGTTAACTTGAAAACACACTACTACTATGAATTTCTATAGGATATTAAACAGCTTTGAGATATTATCTTCTGGACTACTTAGGAAAGCATCATCAATTTACCTAATCTGATCCCCAAGTTCCCCCATATATCTGATCATCACATCCTACCTGCCAGAGGCTCCAGATAAAATGCAAAGAGAAGTCAGAGTAACTGGCACCTCTGCCTTGTACCCCTTTGAACTTAGATGTCTGATGTTACTCTGCCATTTATTTTAACTATTACTCTTCCATCCTTGTGTATATTTTGAAGCAATTTCATCAGCCCCTGTGGGAAACCCATAAAAGCGAATATTTTCCATAAATGTGGCCAGTGGACCCTCTCAAAGGCTTTCTCTGTATCTAGCCCCATCAAAACCAATGGTTCTTTGGCATCTTCATTGTTTTTTGAATCTAATTAACTCTAACATTTGTCTCTCCTTAACAAACCAATATTGATCTAGTTGCACAGTGTTGGGTTTTCTGTCCATTATTCAGTGTATGGGGTTTGGATCTGACTTCAGACATTTTTCTGGACTTCCTTCCCTTACCCACAATGCCCTCCTGTCCACATTACCTCAGATTTTGTTTGCTGTTCATTGAGCATGGATGTGATTTGTTGACTCAGACTTGCCTAAGGTAGGTTTTCTATTGTCTTTAACTTTTCCTATAATTGGTACACTTATCTGCAGTAGTTTACATTTCAACAGTTTTTTTTATACGGTCTATAGTTTTTTCCTCTTGCCCCCCCAATATGCCTTTCATGCACCTCTGGTGCTCAGTTTTCTCTCTTCGGTACTGCTGATTGTCTAATATTTTATACCTTGGTGTTTTCTTTTTTCCTTGTACTAGGGGTATTTTTTTCACTACCATTGTTGGTAGCTCTGTTATCTGTGTGTTGTGGTGTCTTCAACTGTGTGTGACAAACGTATCTGTGGCTTGCAGCCACAAAATGCGTAATTCAGAGCACACCTTAAGTGTGCATATGGTTTGGGGACTGCCCACCTTGAAGAAGATTTCTCAGTTTGTATGGCATTTGGACATCTAGCAGTTATTGAGCGTAGTAACAAATTGTTTTTTAAAGATATTATTCCAGCAGTAGTCTCTTCAAAATCATCTTCTGCTTCTGGAGCTTCCTCATCCAGGAAGAAGACCTCAAAGTCAAAAGTGGAATGAGTGACAGGTCGAAAGAGAAAAGCAAGGCGATGTGGACGTGATCCCCTGACCACTTTCCTTCAGCATTGTCTTTGGCTCTGTCTTCGAAACGTTTGAGGCTCATAGATCCTACAACAATAATGGATCCAATTCCTTTGTGATCCAGACCTCCTTCCCTGCCAGAACCAAGATGTTCTCCGGAGCCAGTCTCCCTTTTCTTGAGAGAGACGGGCATAAATCAACCAGACCTTTGTCAGTATCATCTTCCCTAAGATGTTACCAGAAGTGTCTCAGAAGCTGATGTGGATAGAATGATGAGGAAGTTCTTCAGGACCCAAATTCAGTTGAGTTCTCCAGGCTCCGTCTTCCATTAGACCTGTGAGCTTTGGACTTTCCCTTTTGCCTTTGGGATCTCCTACTTTGACCTGACCACTGGCTTTGGGATCTGTGGACCTGAGATTTCCTGGGTTCATGTCTGATCTGTAGTTGTGATCTTTGGTGACTCTGGCATCCTCTCTGATTCAGCCAGCCCATGTTTCGTCAGAGCTAGACAAATCTGAAAGCTGTAGATTGTGTCATTTCTGGGGGCAAGGGCTGTAATCCAAAATTATTGGAGCCACTTGTTCCTCTCAGGACTTTGGTTTTAGCTCAGCTCCAGCTTTGGCAGTGGTGCAGGGTCAAATTGGTCTCATCGGTCATCCTAGTTTGGTAGTTTTGGCTCCTACCGGGGTGTCCCTGGGTTCTCAACTCTGCTTCTACCTTCAAGGTGGTTGCAGAACTTTCTGCAAGGCTGGTGATCAGAACTTTGGCTTTAGGTCAGCTCCATCTTTGGTCTTAGAGCAGGGTCAAGCTAGTCTCAGTCATCCTATGCAGTAGCTTCAGCTCCTTAAGCGGTGTCCCTGTGTTCCCCTTGTGCTTCTGCCTTCAAAGTGGTTGAGAATGTTTTCTCCAAGGCTGGTAAACAGACACGTCTTTCATTCTCTGTTCCACCTGGTTGCCCTGGTTTCTGATCCTACACAATCTATCTCATCAGGACAGCCGATTCATACAAGTCTTGAGACTGTCCTTATTCCACCACATCCCTCAGTCTTCCAGATATTTCCTGGAGCATCCCCACACAGAGGCCCTTTGAAACATAAGTGTGAGAGGAGGCACATAGACCCCCCCCCCGGAGTTGTTGACAGAAGATACTGATTTTGATGAGGAGGGGTACACAGATCGACACTTGAGGATGTCTCATTCAGGGAGATCCTTGAACTTCTGAGTGAGAAAGGAGATTGGAATTCCGAAAGTTCCTACTCAGGAGGAATCCATTTTTCTTAGATTTTTGAAACTGGCTCAACCTCTTCCTGGTTGGTTCCCCTGGTGGATGAGCTAGTGGATTTGATCTCTTGCCAGGCATAGAAGGAACCAGATATTGCAGAACTCTTTATAGGAAACCAGGCAAGTATCTTGTTGCCCCCTATAGAAGCTCACTGGAACAAGTGCATGATGGTGAATGCCATACTAGTAGTGGTGGCCACAAAGAGAGCTCTCTAAGGAGAGTTTGTCCATCCCCTTAACAGAGAGAGAGTCTAGGGTCTTAGATTTGGGATGCAAGTATATGCTTCAGTGACCTTTGCTCTAAGGGCTCTGAACTATTTGGCACATACAACTAGTTTACAGAGAGATTTGACCAAGGAGTTATCCAAGTTCCTCTCTGGGATCATGTCTGGGGAGGACAAAAATCTTTGGATTTGCAGTTGGCTACTCTTCAATCCCTGTAGAGTACCTCCATGTGACTGATTTCAGACAAAACTGAGGGCATTTTGAGGGTCACAGGTACAGGCATTTCTGTAAGGATGGATATGCATTTCTGCAATATCTCAGGGCCTTGTAAGACATCTCTCATCAACACTCCATTTGATGGTTCAACTCTGCCCCTAAGGTAAAGGACACACCGTCCAGAAGTAAGCAGGATTGGAAAACTTTTTCTGCTGTAGGCATATGGTTTTCTAGCCCCCAGTGGACCTTGTCTAGAAACCAGAAAGGGAGTAAAAAGCTGTGGTTCTGAAAATCCCAGAGTTTTTATCAGGTATTTTCTGGAGAAAGATCATCCTGCAGGAGAGGGAAGTACTCGAATGGCAGACATCACCCTCAAGGCTGAGGAGACCTGCAGAAATGAGGCTTCTTTTGGACCTTTCTCCAAGATGCCTTACCAGCATTCCTGAATGGTTGCCTGACTACTGCACTCAGTAGGCAGTTGGTGCGGGGGTTGTTTGCCTCTACACCCAAAAGCCTGGGCATCCATCACTAAAAATGTCTTGGAGCAGACATTTGTAACCAGATGTTATTACATCCCCTTTATTTCACCACCGCCACCAGTAACGAAACTTCTCAATGTGCCACCCTCCCACAAAGAAGAAGCAGTGTTAGAAATAGAAATGCTGCTAATACTAAGTCATCCAAGAGGTCCCATCAGACCAGCAAGCATTCAGAATTTACTCAATGTTCTTATTGAAGCCAGAAAAGAATGGGACCTCCAGCCAATTTTGGATCTCAGTCAGCTGAATCAGTATGCCATACATTTGAAGTTCTGTATGGTCACAATGCATTCCATCCTCCCATTTCTCAGGAAGGATGATTGGATGTGCCTGATCTCCATTTTGATGTGGTAGTACACAAACTAGACATGCAATCCAGTAGATTCCTTCACTTCTGCTTGGGAGGCAATCATTTTCAGTTCAGAGCCCTGCCCTTTGGTCTTACCACAACTTACCCCCACTCCTACCAAGCCTCTTCTATTCCGGGCCAGAAACTTTTTGCTTCAGCTTTGCTCCACCCTAGGATTTGAAATCACAACAAATCCTAGTTCTCTCCAGTTCAAGCACTGAAGTTCATAGTGGCTCATCTGGACGCAGCATTAGATAGTGAGGATGCCTCAGGGCAGACTATCCAGTCAGAAGATAAGCCTTGCAGCTTTCACACTGGAAACATCCAACCAAGATTAGTGTTAAAACTTCTATAAACGATAGCCTCCATTGTTTTGGTTCCCCTGGCAAGACATTATACGAGTGTTAAAGTGGACTTTAGCAGTTCAGTAGTCTTTCAGACATCAGTTCATGACCTTTCCAGTTCATATAGCAGACATCTGCAGAGAGCATATAACTTTGTGGATTCAGTTACCATCAGTAACCCAAGGGTGCCCTTATGTCTGTGCCCTTCCAAAGACCACAGTTACCACAGATGCTTCTTGTCTGGGATGTGGGGAGGCATTATATGGGGAAGATGGTCCAAGACACATGGTTCCAAACAGAAGCCAATCTTCCCATCAACATCTTAGAAATGAGGGCAGTCCTCCTAGTGTTGCAGGCCTTTCAGGATGTCCTCTGCCTAGGAGTGATCTTTATCCAGACCAGTAACGTATCTGTAGCCTGGTATGTCAATAAACAAGGGGGAAACTCATTCATATACCCTTTGTGTTGAGAAGTGTTGGGAGTTTGGCAGTGTCTTCCATTCACTTTCTGACAGCAACACACATACCAGTTTTATAGTGGATATTACTGCAGTCTTTTCACTTCTCCTGCCAACTCAAATTGCAGCAGGTTCTTTGCTCCAAGTCTCCCAAGGGGATACTCACCTAGACGCTCTAATTCACTATTGGCTCTCCGGTATCCTGTGTGCTTTTATGTCAGTTCCTGTAATTCTCAGATTCCTACATAAAGTGTTTCAGTGGAAAACAACTGTCATCCCTATTGCCTCTTACTGGCCTTGACTAGTGTGGTTCCCTTTTATTTGGCCTCACCTGGTACACCCTCATTGGATGCTGGACCTGGATCCAGATCTTTTGTCTCACTCGTGGTATGACCCATCCAGGCATTCAGGCCCTGAAACTAACCACATGGCTTCCCCACTTCCTATGATGACTAGTCAGTCTAGACTTTCTTCCCAAGTGGTGCACATCCTCACATCATCTCAAAAACCTTCCACTAGGAAGATATACAAACGTATGAGGAAAAGATTGTCTGTCTGGGCCTCTGAGAGAAATTTGGACCTCTTTTCAGCAAGCATTCCTTCAGTGTTAGAATTTCTCACTTCTATTTTCCACAGTGGAGCTAGTTAATTTACTGTTAATGTTCAGCTAGCAGCTATTTCTAATATTAATGTGGATGAACATCACCCTTCTCTAGCCTCCCTCAAATTGTTGCAAAGCCCACCTGAGGGGTAACCTTCCTGTGTAAGCCTCCTATTAAAGATCCTAACCCTCCTTGGTACCTCACTATTTTGCTAAAGACTTCAACACAACCCTCATTTGAAACTGCTTCCAAAGTGGATGTAAAATGTTTGTCATGCAAGACTATTTTCCTGGTAGCCATTGCCTCAACCAGAAGACTGTCTGAAATTCTTAGTTTGTCTCTCCAGCCACTGTGTGTAATTTTTCACAAAGATTGAGTTTCTACATGATGCAACCTCTGCTTTTTGCCTAAAGTTACTGCAGACTCCCAGCAGTTGAGGCATATGTTTGCCAGTATTTTTCCCAAATTTCTGTAATAAAGGCAAGTACACGTTACACTTGCTAGATGTGCATAGGCAATTACATTTTTTATCTTCATCGAACCAAACTCTTCAGGAAATCAGGCCGGTTTGTATTTTTCTTGAAAGCTAAAGTGGAACAAGGAGTCTAAGTTCTCTTTAGCCAGATGGTTGATAACCAGCATTTTTCAAGTTTGTAAAGACAAAGGCTTAACCTACCAAGACCACCTAAGGTACATTGATGAGATTTGTCTCTCTCTTTTCTTTTCTAGGACCTCTATTGATGACATCTCTGCTGCTGCCACATGGGCAAAGTTTCGTACCTTTGTTTCCCACTATAAATTGAATCTGCTTTCCAGAAACAGGGCAGGTTTTGGTTCTGTCATCCTCCAGAATATCCTTTTGTGATATCACCCTGGTAACAATTAGCTGGGTACTCTGCCCCATATGTTGAGGAATGATTTGATTCTGTTTGCTGACATATGTTGAGGAATGGACGGGAAGATTCAGCATCAGATACAAAAGTACTCACCATAATGATGGAGCTGTGTTGCCTGTTTCTGTCCTTCCTCAACTCCTTTCCCACTACCCCCCTTCCATTTCATGGAAGATTTTTCATACCTGGACTTCTGGTATGACTTGCCATTCGTGCAGGATTCCATGCTCTTACAGCTCCCGATTTCTTTCTACACATTATTTATGTGGCTACATATGCCTACATTTTTTGTGGTTTTCCAGGGCATTTTAGGTAAACTTGATCTGAGGTAATGCTGGGACAGGAGGGGATGATGAGTAAGGGAAGGAGCCTGAGCTATTGATCCTAAATTTGGAAAAGGGGCCGAAGTCTGATCCAAAGCTCATACATTGAGGAAGGACAGAAACAGACAATGCATATCTGTCATTATGATTATGAAACTTTCATTTTTGAGCCACTGACCCTCTGGCAGTATTACTGCTTTCCTGGGTCAGTCTGTCACTTTTTCAGTATCCACCCAGTATTAATATATATTGATGGTGAGCAACCACTTCTTCCAAAGTTTCCCTTAACTCTCTTTCTTAGTCTTGGTATGTAAACATTTCCTAAAGTCACCCTCTTGCCCTTCCAGTACCCCATTAGTAATGTGAGTCTACCCAATTGATCCAGCCTCTCTCTGTCAATTTTGATGTATTGTCTATCCCTAATCAGGGCTTTCACCCCCCTCCCTTCTTCCTTCCCAGGTTTCCAGTGTAAAAGAAAAGCCCTTGTCTTGCCACTAAGATACAAATCTTTCACACTCCTCTGCTTTCAAATGACACTTTTGAAGGAATATTGTTTTGTAACCTCCTCTTTTAATAAAGATTACCACTCTCCCTTGTTTGCTTTCCTCTGCCAGACTATTTGTATTCCAACTTAAAACAGCAACCTTTGTCTGATTTTCACAAACTTGTTGCCCACTGCTATACCACCCTGCTGTCTTCCTCCTCCTTTCCCATGACATTACCACCTTCCTTCATGTTGACATCTTTTGTACCTTGTGCCACTACTAGTATGACATTGACTGTCTCATTAAGCTGCTGTTGAACCAAAACAAGAGCATACTGAATACTCAACTCTTGTTTGAACTTTTCATTAAAATTTAAAACAAACCTCTCATAAACTATGTACACTGATTTCCTCCCAATTGTACCTTTGCAGTAGGAGCTTACTGTTCTTACAAAGCTTTGTAACTCACTCATGGCAGCTGCCCAAGGCCCCAATACCTGCCTTTATACTTTAAAATCAGTTAATCCACTCTTCCTTTTTTTATTGCCCATATTTAATATATTAATTCTCCTGTCTCCTCTCAAATGTAACTAGTCCTCAGATTTATTACTCCAGGATTGTCCTGTTTCATCAAGCCTCTCCCATTTTAATAACATGCTTCTGTCTGTCTTGTTAGCTCCCCTCTGGAATCTTCCAGGCCTTAGTCTGCATTTGTAAAATTCCCTCCTTAAGTTTTCTCACTTTTCTGTTTCAACCTTGTTGTTTCACTTGTGACCCGAGCCTACAAATAGGTCTGCCGTATATATTTCTCTGATGTATGTTAGGAACCTTTCACTCCACGTATAACTCCACCCAAGCATGGAGCAGGATTCTAACCATGCCATGTAGTTTTCAACCTTGGTAACACACACCACTTATTTACCTTACCTTGTTTTAGATTTAAGCCAAAGAAAGTGCCAAAAATAAAGAACTCTTTTCACAACCGTATCTGTCAAGATCAACCTCCCCTTGAGATTTTGCCCCATTACAGCTTTTAGATGTTAGTTCTATATCAGCTGCTAGCATTAGTTTGTGTCTGTTTAAGCCCTGCACATTTGAAGGGTTTACTTTTGTAAGACCATCTCTGCCTCACATGTTGTCTTCTTCCTCAAGAACCTGCAGGTGCATCTCTTCTTCATCTTGCCAGTTTATACCTCTCATTTGTTTGCCAGTTCAGCTACTCTTTGTCTGGCCTCCATCATTTCCCTAAATGCGGGGCAGTGTTTAATGGGCATCTTGGTCTCAGATGCCTTCCCTTGGGCCTATTGGTTGCATTTGGTGGTGGATTTTCACCCACCCCGTCTCCTTGCCGCTGTACTACCAATCTGTGTTGATCTAGTTCCTTTTTCAACATCTGGGTTGCTAATGTCTTTACCCCCTGTGGGAAAAAATCTTCAGCATTTTATAGGAATTTAAAGCGCAATTGCATCTGCGTACAGGTCTTAAAATAAGGTGTGAAATAATTTCTATTTAACATGGTGCCAAGAGAGAAGTCATGATCTGTGAACATCCTCTTGTCACCGATTTGAATTGTATTCCCTTTTTTTCCACAGATGACTTGGTAGCCGTTCTTTCAGGTGGAAATTCTGAACCTTTAGTACCATTGCATGGGGATAATGTAGAGATGCTCTGTTAACAGCCACCCCAGTGTGCCCAGTCATTGAGTATAGCCTCTTACGGTATGCCTATTCACTTGCTTAATTACTGCACCACATACCTTCGACATTCTCTTCCCTCTGGGGCATTAATGATATGGAGATTTTCCTGTTCTGTCTTGATCCTTTAGTTCTTGCACCTTATGTTTCACTTCCTCCCTGTCTACCTCAAGGTCTGCCAGTCTCTTATGCACTTGCCTTTGACCATCTTGGCTAAAAAGGGCAGAATCTATTTCTTCCAACTTCTTATCTGTTTTATGTTTGTTGTCTTTTAATGAGGCCCCGATACAAAAGATTTCTTCAAAGTTTGTCCATTTTCTTCCCAATTCTGCCATCTGTGGCCCAGCCATAGCTACTTCCAACATGGTCTGGTTATCTTCCATAGTCATTCGCTGCTGTTTCCATTAACTTTTGGCTGTCTGATCAGTTGTATATGTTCCCTTTTCATTTTGTGTTTGGACATCAACCGATTGTGGTTCAGTCTGTACATCCTATGGCATTATCAGGTCCCACTGATTCCCTGTTATGCAGACCACGATTAAAGTTCCTTATGCTTTTGTTTTTTTCTCTTGAGGTTGTTACTCAACCCAGATTTTAAGTGCTTTTTTATTTTTACCTTTACCATATTGCATGCACAGTTAGTTAACTTCTAAGATAATCAGTAACAATTAGCATGTAAGTATATACAAGAAAGGTCCAAAAACATTTTACCTTCCTTCATTAGGAATTGAGGGCACCCAAATTCCTTGTATTTCATTGCTTAAGTTTTGCATAACTAGCTGTTGGTGCTGTTGAGAAAAAATGTGAAAATGGAAAAAAAAATAACCCTCCAAATTGATTTTTATAGCTCATATCCTTTTTAACAATTCTAACAACAATTTAATAGTAAATCTTGTTCATCTACTGAGTGCAGATTTGGTGCTAACAGAATGTTTACTCATTTTAGATTACAATTAGGATAGAGAGTTCTGCTTCAGAGTTCTCTCTCTCATTCACTGAATTTTTAGTCCAGTTAACATCAGATAACACAAGTAATGTGTGTCAGTCTTTTTAAGAAAGCTTGCATTTCTGTCTGTCATGCTTTTTCCATTTAAAGACTGGTGATTGTTACAAAGGTGATGTTTCAATTAGCCTCTTTTCCTGTGCATTGTTTTTTTCTTTTCCTCTGTCGTTCCAGACATCTTATTTTGTCACTTCTTCCCCAGACTTTCTTAGATCCTGTAAGCTTGCTCTACTTCCAGGAATGTTTTAGGACCCCAAGGGAGAAAAAACCTTCATATTGGTCTGGTAGAAGAGTTTGAAAGACATGGCATTTTTTGTGCAGTCTGATTGGAATAAAATTCTCTTCTGGTGCTCAGAGAATAAATAACCACAGTCTTGTCTCACTTATAAACAAATGTCTCTTTCTCCACTGCCTGGATAAAATTCATTTGAAAATGAATGTTTTTGCAGCATCCCTAATATTGGTCTGGGATTTCTTTTTGCTGCTTTCCCAGAGATAAACATCCAGTTTGCTTTTTCTATTAGGGTGTCTCCTGTGGGAAAGTCAGTCCGTGTGCTTAACATGTTGCCTCATAAAAGTTGCACAGTCATTGGCTTCCATTCTCAGAAATATTGGTAAACTGAAGGTTGCCTCCTCTGGTTCTGTCTTCCAGTATCCTAGTTTCTGTGATTTCTCCCTGCTACACCTCCAGTTCAGTAATTTATTCTTTTAACTTTATCTCTGCCTTCTGGTTCGCTGTTATTTCATCTGAATGGTGGGTGAGGGTCTTTTGTATTTCTTCCATCCTTTTGTTTTGTTCTTGTGTAGTCCGTTAAGCTTCCACTGATCTTCATTACATTTTTGTATATCTTGTTTATTGTTTCTTGCAAGGATGACATTTTTATTTCTTTTTTGGTTCCTTTTCTCCCAAGTTTCCTGTGTCTTGCTTCATGGATCATAATGCTAAATTCTCTTCTCCCAGCACTTTAACCTCTTTTCTTACCTTTCTTCTCATGTTCAGCCATCCATATTAATTGGAAACTTATGTTCACTGTTACATTGATAAATTCCAAAAAACTACAGGTTTATGATATTTAACTTCTGAAAAAAGCACCAGGAGAACAGCAACCAAACCACGTACTAATATGAAAATGGAATAGAATGTCCACAAATTTGCGCCAGCAAAACCAGTCCACGCTTTATTATAAAAGGAGATAATCCACAAAGTTGTTGACCTAGGTTTCATCCCCACATCAGGACTTCATCAGAATAATTAAAAACTCACACACATTCCTTTCTATATGTATCCTCCCAGTACAGCAATTAATTTCCTGCCAAATTATTTAAAGCAACATGACCATGTTCTCTCAAAACTTGCTAAAATGTATTCAACATGTTGTTTATGTAAATAAAATTAATACAATACTGTGAATATTTTGTTTTTATATGAGTATAAAATTCGTAGTACTATCATTTCATGTACCACATCATATAAAAATTATAAAATAAAAAATATGACACCCCAAATAGACATACTAACCTAAACTAATCCGTTGTTAGTATTAGCCACCTATCTTCCCAATATATTTTTTAACTTCAATATAGCGGTAATGCTATCACTGTCATTTATTCCCAGATAGTTTTGGGCAGCCGGCCTAAGTTGCCATTTGAGTTCACATATATCTAAATGGACATCTGATACCTTACCTTGAATGTCATTTTTAATTTGTTGAATTACACAAAATTCAAAATGATGTTCTGGATGTTCAGCAATATGCCTAGCAAGGCATTGGTAGATTTAAGATGCCTAATGTCCAAAACATGTTCATTAATTCTTTCCCTAAAATATCTGGAAGTCTTTCCTACATAAAATGCAGGGCATGCCTCACATTTGGCTAAATACACCACATTTTGAGTGTAACAGTTGTAATGTCCCATCAGGGAGATAAAGTGATTATTCACTTTGATGTTTTTACCCGTCTTCATAATGTATTTACCATGTGTTGCATCTCCCACATTTAAAGTTACCCATCATTCTCCCAGCGTTAGATGGCTTTTGATGGGACCCCTTCTCCAAGATCTCTTTGAAGGATTTATCCTTCCGAAACACAAACCTGGGAGCACCACCCATCTTGATTTCTACATTCTTATCTAACTGTAAGATGGCCCAGATGTTCATCGTGCATACAGCTGCAGTCATAACAGATGGAGTTCTCCTGCCGTCAGGCGGGTCCTCGGTCGGCCGAATTCCAAAGTCCGGCATCGGTTGTCGTCGCTTCTTCCCTGACGTCAGTGCGACAGGGGTATAAAAGAACCAGCCAACACCATTTTCTTCAGTCTTTCTTGCCGTGCGGTGCCCGAAGCAGAAGCAGTTCGCAAGTGCCGGTCGGCCAGCTCCTGAAATTACGAAAATTTTGAAACCGAAGTCTTCTTGAAAGCTAAGTACCCCGTTGGGGAAACTTTTCTTGCCTCAGACCGATGTCAGACAAAGTTAATAATTGTATTTCATGTGGGAAGCAAATACCGCATAAGGATTTCCATTCCCTCTGTATTCCTTGTTTAGGCCCAGACCACAACGTCTCAGTCTGTCGCTTTTGTGCTACATTCAACAAACGCACCATTAAGCGTCGGGCGGAGTTCGCCCAGCATTATTTTGGCAAAACATTTAACTATATTATGTCGTTGGATACTCCGACTCCAGTTTTGTCTAAAAAGTGCAAAGATGAGGACCGACACACGAGGTCCGCGGCCTCTACCGACACCATGCCAAAGCCGACTACACGTGGTCCGGTTCTCAGCGAGGCGCCTACGCAGCCCCTGTCTACCGACGACACTTCATTGGCGGTGTCTCCTGTGCCCGAGGTCGCAGGCTCCTCGGCCCACACCCCGACTACAGATACCGAAGCGACTCTTGGCGGTGAATCTCAAAATGTGGACAGGTCTACCTCCTCTCAAGGTGTCTTCAGACCTTCCTCTTCTTTTTCCATCAAGGCTTTCACTAAGTCTAAAGCAGCCATGCATTCTAAGAGACAAGCTCCACAGGGCCCATCTCCAGGCCCCATTGCCTAAAAAACAGATGCTTAAAATGGCTGAGGATTTAATTACTCTTATCAGGGGTTCTCAACCCCCCCCCCCCAGACAAAAGGCCCAGAGCGGAGGAAGAATCCCCCTCCTCTGATCAGGGCTCCATTATTTCAGAGCACTCTGATGATCAGGATCATTCTTACTCCCCTTTTGAAGACTCTGATGCAGAGGAGTCCATTCCCTCTGTATCCCGTCCAGAGGATTACTCATTTGGGGAAACTTTGCATACCTTAAGGGAACACTTCCATTGGGAAGGCCAAGATTATTCAGATTCCAAGAAAAGGCTTAGGGAATTTCTCTTGCTACCTCAGCACAGGCCTCTGGCTATACCTCCTGTCTTGGACATACTAGATGATGTGTACTCGGAGGCCTGCCTTAACCCGGATTCTCTCCCTCCAGCCCCAGCCAAGCCTGACAGGTACTACAGGGTTCCTGACTCACACCAATTTCTATACAAAGTCATGCTGCTGACCCAGAAACCATCTCACAGGGCCCAAAGGGAATTAAGACCTCCACTGCTAAAAATCCATTACCTTCCGAGAGAGATTCCAGATCCTTAGAAAGGTGGGGAAAAAAGGTATATACCTCGGCTACCTTAACCATGAGGGCCTTAAACTGTCAGTTCCATATGCTAAAATACCAACAGTTTTTGTTATCACAATTGAAAAGTAAAATGTCACAACCTGAACAACCAGACTTGAAGGAGTTGCAGGATTTGATGCATAGTGCAGAACAAGTGGGTAAGCATACCTTACAATGTGGTTTTGATGCTCTAGAGGCCTCATGTAGAGCTGCTGTTACAGGATCAGTCATACGTAGACATGCCTGGCTCAAGGAACAAAGCTTGCCAGATCATGTCAAAGCTAAATTACTAGATGCCCCTCTACAAAAGGATGTATTATTTGATGCTAATGCTGAGGAGGTATTAAGGAAAATGGAGGAAAAGGCTAAATCAATGCAAACTGTGAAAGATTTTCTACAGGTACAACCCCCACGTTTCAGAGAAATTGGCCTTCCAAAAATTGGTCCTTTCCAGCCACGGACAGACCCCAAAGAGGTAGATACAGGCGCCCGAGGGGCAGAGGACAATCCCAAGGATCGTTTAGGGGCAGACAGTGGCAAGCTCCTACACAAAGAGGTGGTGAGGATAACTCGCAACCATTCAGAAAGCAAGCCCAATGACTTTCCCCTTTGCATGCCAAGCAAGACTCAAATGGCAGCACCCTTAGGCGGAAAACTGGCATTATTTTCAAAAAATTGGCATATTGTCACAAAAGACAAATGGATCCTGGACATTATAAACAGAGGCTACAGATTCCATTTTCACACCCTTCCAAAAATGAGAGGCATGCCAAACCTGCCACACAATCAAAGGGCAGAGGCACAAAGGCAAATTACAGATCTCATAGACATGAAAGCTATTCAAGAGGTACCTACGCATCTAACAAGGTCAAGGTTTTTATTCCAGACTATTCCTGGTACCAAGGAAGGGAAAAGATTGGAGACCTATTTTGGACCTATCCATCCTAAATACATTTCTACTCGTACCAAAATTCAAGATGCTCACTCTACAGCAGCTTCTTCCCATGCTGGGCAAGGAGTCTTGGCTGGTAACATTGGACCTCAAGGAGGCATACCTGCATGTCCCAATCAGACAAAATTGCAGAAGATACCTCAGATTTCTTGCAGGTTCAACCCATTATCAATTCTCTGCATTGCCGTTTGGCTTATCTACTGCGCCCAGAGTATTCACAAAATGCCTGGCATCAGTAATTGCCTACTGCAGACTTCAAGGGATACAAATATACCCCTATTTGGACGACTGCCTGATCCAAGCGGACAGCAAGCACATTCTTCTGAAACATCTGGCTTATGTAATAGTGTTGTTGAACTCTCTGAGATACACAGTCAACAAAAAATAAATCAAGGCTAATACCCTCTCGGAAAATAATTTTCCTGGGTGCCAACTTGGACACACACACCCAGATGGCCTACCTCACGCCAGAGAAGCAGGGGCAACTAACTCAATACTTCAGAGCACTAGCAAATTGCACCAGGCTGACTGCAAGGAAAATCTGCAGGCTCTGGGATTCATGGCATCTTGCATCTTACTAATCCCATGTGCAAAGCTGCATATGAGGAAACTTCAGTGGTACCTGAAAAACCTATGGTCTCAACACAGCCACAGTTTGGAAACAATAATACCACTAATTCCATGTCTTCAAAAGGAATTTCTGTGGTGGGCTCAAGCATGCCAAACAAACACAGGTCTTCCATTCAGCAAGCCTCAAGCAAATCAAGTCATCACAACAGACGCCTCGGACTACGCCTGGGGGGCACACATGACAGATCGGTGCATTCAGGGCAAATGGTCCCAAAAAGAAAAGCACCTTCACATCAATCAAAAGGAAATGCTAGTAGTAATAAATGCTATTATAGCTTTCAAAGACCTTCTGCAACCAGGTCAACCATTGATAAGAACGGACAACACCACAGTTATGTGGTACATAAACAAACAGGGAGGAATACATTCATACCCCCTATGCAGACTGGCCATGTCACTTTGGAACATGGCCATGGACTTACAAATCGAACTACAAGCACAGTACTTGCCAGGCAAGGAAAACACGCTGGCAGACAACCTAAGCAGAAATATGACAGATCCACACGAATGGAAGTTGCATCCTCAAGTTTTTACAGAGATAATCCAAGCATGGGGAAGGCCAGACATAGATCTCTTTGCCTCCCACAAAAATCACCAATTGACAAAATTCTGCTCAAGGATTTTCCATCCAAAGGCCTGGAGAGTGGACGCTCTCTTTCAGTTGGACATCAATGACAGTTTATGCCTTCCCACCTCTTCCTCTGCTGCCCAAAGTTCTATTGAAAACCAGAGCAGACAGACCAAAGATGATTCTCATTGCTCCAGACTGGCCAAGACAACACTGGTACCCACTCCTGAGGAGCCTGATGCATTCCCCACCATGGACCCTGCCTCTAATGCCTCTTCTCCTGACTCAGCACAGCTTCAAAACTCTTCACAGTCAGCT
Organism: Protopterus annectens; assembly: GCF_019279795.1. Classification (NCBI taxonomy): domain Eukaryota; kingdom Metazoa; phylum Chordata; order Ceratodontiformes; family Protopteridae; genus Protopterus; species Protopterus annectens. The sequence continues at coordinate 164,845,965 of NC_056747.1, read as the reverse complement.
AAAAACACTCAATCTAGCAGCATGGAAGATTCCTTAGCATCACAACAGACCCTACTCTCCAAGGAGGTGCAGGATGTCATTTTGGAGGCCAGAAGGCCATCAACTAGAAAAGCTTACTCCGCAAAATGGAAACTGTTTTGTGTCTGGAATGAGAAAAAGTGTCAGGATCCTGGAAAACTGAGTTTACTTCAAATACTACAGTATCTAGCTGAGCTGCTAAGCAGTGGACTTTCATTCTCCTGCATCAAAATCCATGCCTCAGCCATTTCTGCAGAATACAACACTGATCCACCCTTATTCTCTCACCCTCTAAGACAGTTCCTCAGAGGGGCTAAGAATCTAAAACCCCCAAGGAAACAACCAATACCTGCTTGGGATCTCAGTTTCATTCTGGAAAAACTGACCTTGCCTCCTTTTGAGCCAGCTGCCTCATCAGATTTGCAATATTTGTCCTGGAAAACAGCTTTCCTTCTGGCTATTACCTCAGCTCGTAGAGTTTCAGAACTACAAGCTCTCATGGCTGTGCAGCCTTTTATCATCTTCCATCTGGACAGAGTTTCCTTACGAACCAACCCGTCCTTTATGCCAAAAGTGGTATCCAGGGTAGCTTTGAATCGGGCCATACACTTACCTACGTTTTATCCTAATCCTCAAAACAAAGGGGAGAGATTACTACATTCCTTGGACATCCACAGACAACTGCGTTATTTGGACAGAACAAAGCCTTTCAGAAAATCAGAACAGCTCTTTGTGTCCTATGCTATAGGAGCTCAAGGAAAGCCAATTTCCAAACAGACAATCTCAAAATGGATAGCCCACTGCATACGCTTTTGCTATTCTTTTCATGGCAAAACTGTACCTACAGGCATCAGATCTCACTCCACAAGGGCCACGGCTACCTCTGCAGCCTTTCTCAGAGGAGTTCCTACCAAAGATATTTTAGAAGCAGCCACTTGGAGTTCTCTGCATACCTTCTCCAAGCACTACCACCTTCCACTATACTCCAAATCTAGAGCGGGCTTTGCCACTGCAGTCTTGCAGGGCATTCTGGCTTCTCCTAGTTCCACCTAGTGCCTACCACCCCTTTCTTAGCTTTGGGATTCTACCCATCTGTTATGACTGTAGCTGTATGCGCGATGAACACAGTACAGTTTTGTACCTGCCATAAATGTAGATGTTCGAGTGCTAATACAGCTGCAGTCCAGGTTTCCCTCCCTCCTTCCCCTCTTGGGACAGGCCTATTGGCTGACATATCCTCATGCAACCAGATTGGGGTATTCATTCATGATGTATTTGTTTGCACTACTGTATTTTGATTATATGGCATTGCTTTATTACACTAATTTATGTATTGCCTTCCTTCTGGGGGCACCTGACATCTGGGGCAAGAAAAACTGAAGAAAATGGCGTCGGCTGGTTCTTTTATACCCCTGTCGCACTGACGTCAGGGAAGAAGCAACGACAACCGACGCCGGACCTAGACTTTGGAATTCGGCCGACCGAGGACCCGCCTGACAGCAGGAGAACCCCATCTGTTATGACTGCAGCTGTATTAGCACTCGAACATCTACATTTATGGTAGGTACAAAACTGTACTTTTTTCTTTACCATCCACTTAAACCAATCTGAATCCTGGTTATAAATAGTGACAAATAGTAAACCTTCACCTTTGTTTTTTAATTCTACTTCAACACCCATCTATTGCTGGGAGAATGATGGGTAACTTTAAATGTGGGAGATGCAGCACATGAAAATACATTATGGAGACGGGTAAAAACATCAAAGTGAATAATCACTTTACCTCCCTGATGGGACATTATGCACGCAAAATGTGGTGTATTTAGCCAAATGTGAGGCATGTCCCGCATTTTATGTGGGAAAGACTTCCAGACATTTTAGGGAAAGAATTAATGAACATGTTTTGAACATTAGGCATCTTAAATCTATCAATGCCCTTGCTAGGCATATTGCTGAACATCCAGAACATCATTTTGTATTTTGTGTAGTTCAACAAATTAAAAATGACATTAAGGATAAGGTATCAGATGTCCATTTATTTACATGTCAACTCAAATGACAACTTAGGCTGGATGCCCCAAACTATCCGGGAATCAGTGATAGTGTCAGCATTGCCCCTATATTGAAGTTAAAAATATATATTGGGAAGATAGGTGGCTAATGCTAACAAGTGATTAGGTTAGTATGTCTATTTGGGGTGTCATATTTATTATTTTATAATTTTTATATGATGTAAATGAAATAATAGTACTATGAATTTTATACTCATATAAAAACAAAATATTCAAAGTATTTTAATAATTTTATTTATATAAACAAAATGTTGAACACATTTTAGCAAGTTTTGAGAGAATATGGTCATGTTGCTTTAAATAATTTGGCGGGAAATTAATTGTTGTACTTGGTTACATATAAAAAGGAATGTATGTGAGTTTTTAATTATTCTGATGAAGTCCTGATGTGGGGACGAAACCTAGGTCAACAACTTTGTGGATTATCTACTTTTATAATAAAGTGTTGACTGGTTTGCAGGCACAAGTTTGTGGACATTCTATTCCATTTTCATAATAGTACGAGGTTTGGTTGCTGTTCTCCTGGTGCTTTTTTCAGAAGTTGTTGGTTTGGTTCTAAGTTGGTCATGTGATATTTAACTGTTGTCCAGATGGGAAAGCTATTCTATTTGTGCTAAACTGATGAACATCATACTGGAAGCAGTTTTGTTAAGTTTGTAATTCTTTTCTTTTTCTTATAAACAATGCCAATCTTTTCTGTCAGGAGTTTAATAAGGTAACTGAAGCAAAAAAAAAAGTATCTGAAGTAAGCCCTACCGTGAAAGATATTGAAGACATCAGAGCAAAAATACAGCCTTAAATTTACAACAGAGAAGCATGATTCTGATTCACAACAGTTAACTTGCAGGGCTTGCAGTATCCAGAGGTATGTTTCAGAACAAGTTACTGCTCTCTCTCACACAAAAGAAAGTACAGGAGCTCCACTGTTTTCATACTGTCAAGAAGCTAAGGTAGATGACCTTGAAAACAGAGCCATAGGGGAACAACCTCCATGTCATTAGTCTACATGAGAAAGCTAAAGGTAGTCGCTTAATTTCCATCGTGTGTGTAAGCCTAGCAGCAAAATCCCTCACAGTTGTAGAACATACTCAGTCAAACCATGAACCCAAAATGGCAGTCAACCTAAGAAATTCATATTTCACGTGCCTAGAATTAATGTGAAATGACACCATAAAAAGAAGAGTGAAATGGGAAATAATTTGTGTCGAGGTATGTTTTAAGGGTTGACCCAGATTACTGTACAAACCAATTCCTGAAGAGGAGTACTTTTGGTTCCTTATTCACAGCAGCTAGGAGAATATGGCTTTGATATTCAGCTCTGCTGTCCAGCCATATTGATAATTACCAGAGGCACCCAGCTTTTACTTTTTCACCGTACTAGAAGAAATGAAATAGTTATGGAAGTGTGGACTGTGCAAGCGCACACACACTGAGACAGTGAAGTGTACTATCTCACAAGTGAACAACCAAAAAAGTATTCAGCTGATATCTTCTTCCCCCACTGAATCAGTTACTCAGAAGAAGGAATGAAGCTTTTCCTTGCATCACCCACAGAAATATGAGTCAGCTTCTGTGTAACTCGTGCACAATTGTTCCCCACCCCAAAGCACTTTGAACTTCTACTCCTTTGTCAAATTGTGAAGATAAACTGGCAGCAGGCATGACATTTTCTGTGCCAAAGATTTCAGCCATTAAAACTGAGCATATTGAGTCATCTTGAAGTTAAACTGATAAACCTGACTTACCATCAGGAGCCAGGGACAGTCGTCTAATACATGGCCGTCTGATTGGTGGCTGTAAATGCATCAAAATGCAGGGAGTATTGACATGTTCACTATTAATGGTGTGATAGTGTACACAATCTTGTTTATAAAAAAATAGGTGGTCATCTTTTTAAGACAAGTTTTAAATTCTGGTGATGGTCTTTTTTTAAACACATTTATGTTGGTCTGTATATACTCTAGGTGGAGCTTCATGTAGCTGTAAGTCTCTCACTGTTAGCCTTACCAGGATCAATAGGTATATTAGCACTGTCGGACTTTTTGATTTAATGTTATGCTACCTTGCTTGATGAGCAGTTCCTCGTCAAGTTTATAGATAGCACAATTTTGCTGCTACTGTTAGTTTTATCTGCTTCTACAAGTGTTTTTTTTTTTGTCTGACAGCTTCGTAGATATTCGCCATGCAAAAAGCAGGTAAACACGGTTGTTTTAATTCATATAAATCTTTCTATGGCATGCGTGTTTGCCTGTGCATGTCACATGGTAGAGTATTCTGGTATAAAGTTATTTTGCTGTTTTAGCATGCTGAGACTGGACTGTAGTATTTTCAGCTTGATAAACGCAATTTAGCAGGCAGTTTGCCATTATTTTAACTTCTACATTTTACTGAAAACTCTATAATGTTTGAAGCATGATGCACAGAGGCTACAGCATGTGTGCTTGGGGCATTCACTATTCTGGTTGTTCGTTATGCTTGCAGTTTCTTTGAGTGATTAGTAATATCCTGTAGCTATTTTTTTGTGAAAGTGCTGTAGTAGAAACAGTAGTTCAGTTGTTAAAATGTTAATTTGATTTAATAATTCACCGTTTGATTTTCATTATTGAAGTGATCATTAGATGCTTTATACGCGATAAACGTGTAAAGTTAAGGAACACACTTAATGTGATTTTTGATCTCGATTGGAACCTGTTTTTTCACTCACCTGATTAGTCTCATTTCTTCTCACTCTGGTAATATGATTAGTTTGCTTTGTAACAGTTGTGGATATGGTTGGTGTAATAGCTAAGGTTTTCACCTCACAATCTACGGGGTATGATACTGACCTCTGGTTGCTCTCTGGTTAATGGCTACACTTGTAATAGTCTACGGATTGATTGCCAAGTATTTGTTAATCTAATAACCTATTTAGGATGGGTCAGGGAGAGCATGGCACATCATTTTTATTTTTCTGTCTTGTTACTTCCTATAGTCTACACCAGATCTGAGGCTCCGCTTCTCTCCTTGCTTCTTACCCCTTTATTATTGAAGGGTGACAGTCTTTGCACTAACCGTTTATTTTATTTATCTGGGTTATCTTTTATTCTTATCGGTATTCCACACACAAGAGATTCACCACATCACATTGAGTCTGCACATCAACATTTCAGTCCATTTCAGTGCAGCTGCATATATTCTCTGTGATGCAGGTGTTTCTTCCAGACTCAAAGCTAACACGGTATTGGATCATGTAAAGAAAAATGGAGCCAGAATGGTTTTGCTACAAAAAATAAAAATTAAGACAAAATATAGTTTCCTGGCTTTTTAAGGCATTGGGATGGGAGTGGGAGTGGGTTGGGGGTGTCAGTGATGGTTGTGCTTTTTCTTATTGCTTCATTAGTATATCAGTCTTTAGGCTGGTGGTGGTTAGGTGATAAAACAAACATGGAAAGGTAGGTGGACTATCATTCGTATTTAATTGTACTTCCCCCTCAGTTTATTATGGGTTAAACACAGGTGAAGTAGCTTTCTCCTCTTCTTTGGATTCCCTCAGTATGATGGATGACAAAAGCCAATGAGTTATTGGTGGCAGTTTTAATTCACTGGTAAAAGTCTGCATCCAGAAGCTTTCTGCAGGAACAGTAGACTTTCTATGATTACTAAAGCTCTCTGTCATGGAATAGATTTTTTTTTCTCTCTTTACATCCCCAGTACCATGACAACCATCAGACCTCCTCCAGTTAGACCCGACGCATTCATTCTCTAGCAGGGAAGACCTTCATCATTTTGATCATTAGAATAGAAGCTGTCCAGAGGTTTCTTCATCCTGGCAGACATTCAGGGTCCCAGGCATTGAATGTTTCTTAAAATTAAAAAAAAAAAAAAGTTTAAACTTCACAAGTATAACTTATTGTACTGAGTGCTTTTGTCTCCCAGTTTTTCAGACTTCATCAGAGTGAATATCCACAATTGTTACACAAGCAAATGATCAAATTCTGCTAATCACAGTCTAATACCAAAAACCACTGAAAATTAATCTGTGAAATTTAAATATTTAACGTAATTACTTTGGCTATCTATTTCATGATAAAATGTTTCTTTTTTTATAAGACTTTGTATTGAAATACATTAACTTAAACCGGAAAGGGCATCAATCTGCAACAGTATTTGGAGAAATGTTTGTTTTTTTGACATGCATTCTTGGTTTAGTTTTTTTTTTTTAGAATTAACTTGCCTTCATCCCCTACAGGGGCTTGAATTCCTCCTCATATGACTGCATGCTTCCTCTCATGTACTAACGGGGGCTGCCACCATATAGTGGATTGGTGAGTCAAACGTTCCCTTCAGAATCCTTACTTTGCCTTGGCCCTTCCTCTGAGGATATACTTGGAAGGTAATCATCCTGCTGTGGCCTGTCCTCCCCTGCCAGAACCATCAGACATTCAAGATACTAATCCAGATTTGTGCCTGGTTTGTAGTCAGGACTCTAGCATCCATACCAGTGGCAGAGCCAATGAATAGATGATTTTTACTTAGATTACTGGAGGGGATTAATTCTAGACATGAAATACTTTACTTTTATTAGCCTTTATTATTGTTGTATACTGAGTACTGTACACTTCAAGCTAATGTCTTGGGACTTGATACTTAATATTGTGAATGATCGTATCAGATAATCATCTCTTTCCTTTCTGAGCACACGCAATTATTTTAATCTCAGAAAGGCTAGCTCCAGTGGCATAGAGGGATAAAGCCGTGACTATAGTCCAAGTAACCCAAATTCAGCTAGTGGCTCAGATACCTGTTGGAACTGGCTGGCAGAGAGAGAGGGGTGAAGGTTTTTTCCACTCATCTTTCCCTGAGGTGGGTGTTTGGCACATGTCCAGGGCAGACAGACTGCACCAGCTTCCCTGCTAGAGGCTGAAGAACTGTGTATGATGTGATTATTGTAGAAGGTGGCGTCATTTGTTGACTTATATCACCCACAGAAGTGATGGTCCTGCTTTATGCCCTTTACACATCATTCATCAAAACTGGTTACAGGACATTTTGCTGGATGTTAAAGACCTAACAGGAAACCACTTCATGTCTACGTTAATGAACTCTCCTCTTAGCAGGCTTTCACCTCCGTAAAGGGGAATTAATTTGACAGTTAGCCAAGGGAGGTGCACTTGTCAGCAGACAGTGATAGGGACAAAAAGTAAAAAAAAAAAAAAATTTTCAGAAAGGGCACCACCGCACTGCACTTTGCTCATAGGTGTGTACTAGGCTAATGGCAGTGGAGCCTATACAAGCCTAGCCCATAGGATTACCCTGGCATTGTGCCGCCTGACCTTAGTTCCTAGTGCCTCTGTTGAGTAGAGCCTCTGGAGTGATCCCCGGGGTGAATTTTCTATTTCCCATCCACTCCTCAAGATCTCTCTTGAAGAGGGCCAGTGAGGTACTCTTGTTTGACATGTATGGGAAGTCTGTTCCATCGCACAAGCAGTCTTTGGGTTATGAACCTGTCCCTCCAGCACGTTCTGTTGATTGTGGTAATGAGGTTGATGTCTCTGGAGCGTGTGGTGAGGCGGGATTGGGATTTCTTTAGATATAGCATTTCTAACAGAGCTGTGTCAGACATGGCTTTGTAAGTCGAGCAGAGATCGCCTCTAAGTAGGCAATATGAGACAGAGAATAGGTGGAGTTTTTGAGTCTGTCCATATAGGACAAGTGTTTAAGGCCTAGGATCCGCTTTGTGAGGTACGTTTGCAGCCTCTCCAGTTGTTGCAGGTGTCTAGTGAGGTACATGCCAAATGGGACATTGTACTCTGTGATTGGCCTAATGAGGGAAGAGTTGAGGGATACAATGACCTCTTTCTTCATGGATGTAAAACCCTTAGTAATGAGATGTGCCACATAGAAGGACTTTCTGACCACAGTGGCAATGTGGTGGTCAAAAGAGAGGTTGCTGTCAACTTTTGTTCTCCGATATCTTATAACGTTGTCTGTGTCCAGTGGACTACCATCAATGTGGTAATTCATGGGAACCGGGTTTTTCCCAAAGGGGATGACACATTTTTTGGCATTGAGCTTAAGGCCATGGTTCTGACACCAGTTGTTGGTCTCAGTGAGGCCTTTCTATAGGATGTCAACATCACTTGGGGAGTTAATAATAGCTCCCAACTTGCAATCATCTGCGAATTTTGTCAGCCAGAGTCCCTTCGTGTTGGCCTGGACTTAAGAGAAGTAGATACCAAACAGGAGATGACCCAGGACCGAACCCGGAGGGTCTCCACTCATGACTGGTCGTTAGACTGACTTAGAGTCAGCTACTTTCACACTGTGGGTCCTGTGAGCCAGGTTGCAACCCACCTAGTGATATAGGGGTTGATGCCTAGCTTAGTGAGTTTTTCTATGATTCTGGAGTGGGGAACAGTGTCAAAGGCCTTGGCCAGCTCAAGGTAGGCTGTATGAACCACCTTGCCTTCATCCACAGCTCTGGTGACTAACTTAAAGAAGTTGAGCAGGCATGATCTACCTTTCACAAAACCAAACTGTGTAGGATCCAGAGTTTGGAGATTCTCTATATCTTTGTTTATTAGGTCCATGATGGTGCGTTCCATAGCTTTGCATATCAGAATAGTCAGGCTAATGGGGCGATAGTTCCCAGGGTCTGTAGTCCCTCCTTCTTTGTGGAGATTAATGACTGTAGCAGTGTGCCGTTTGGTAGGGACAGAGCCTGAGGTGCAGCTGTTATTGAACAGGGCATAGATGAGGTGCCAGTTCACTCTGTAGTTCATATAGAACACAACCAGGGATATTGTCAGGTCCCATAGAAGCTGTATTCTTGGCCTTGGACAGTGCTGTTTTAACCTGTGCAGCAGTAATACTGGGTGCCTGGCAATCTACTGGTATTGTGATTGGTCCTTTGGGGGGGGGGGGGTTTAAAGTTGGCACGGAATCTGTCTGCCAGTGTATTGGCAATATCTGGCTTTGTATATAGGAGGTACCACTGTGCAGAAGCTCAGAGCAGATCTGAATATTGCCATGGAGATTCTTTACGTAACTATAGAAGCAAGTGAAAGAGATTTTCCATCTGGGCTTTCCAGAGACATCTAGAGCCATTCTTAGCACCTCTTCAAGCTATCCTTGATTTTCTTGCCTCCATTTTCAGTAGTGGAGGTAGTTATTCATAAGTTAAGGTATAACTTGCTGCCATTTCTAATTTTCACATTGGTTAAAACTATTCTTCCTTGGCATCACAGAGGTTATGTAAGGCCTTTCTCAAAGGTATCTTTTTATTTACTCCATCTATTAAGGACACTACTCCACTGTGGGATTTAACAGTACTTTATGCTTTGACACAGTCCCACTTTGAGCGCTCTGCCAAGGTGGACTTAAAATTTTTCTCTTGGAAAACCAATTTTCTAGTTGCAGTTACTGCAGCTGGATGAGTATCAGAACTCCTGGCTCTCTTCCCAGCCACTGTATCTGTTTTTTTCATGAGGATAGGTTGTTCCTTCAGACTAACTCCTCTTTCCTACCTAAGGTGACATCAGAGGCCACTATTAACCATTCCATCAGTCTGCCTGTTTGCTTTCCAAGGTTTTCCAGTAAGGGATAATTCATGCTACAACTGTTGGATGTACACAGACTGCTTAGATTCTATCTCCATAGAGCTAAAGGTTTCAGGTAATCACACCAATTGTTGGTCTCCTCTTTCAAAGCTAAATTGAGCAAGGCGGTATCAAACATAACTTTAGCCAGACTCAATGATTGTATTTTGTTTGTTTATAAGAAAGTATTGACACTACCTAAACCTCCAAAGGCTCATTCCACCAGATATGTGGCCACATCATCTGCCTTCTGGTCCAGAGCTTTCATAGCTAACACTTATGCAGCTGCCACTTGGTCTATTGGTCATTGCAGGTTGGACATGTTACCTAGGGATAGGGCAGCGTTTGTCTCCGCTGCTCCAGCATATCCTTCCCTAAAGACCACCCATGATTCTCTCTTGCTGAGGACTGTGTCCCATTGGTTGAGGAACAGATGGAAAAGACAACATTATATACAGAAATTACATACTCTCCATAATTGGTGCATCTGTGTAATGTCTCATCATCCTTCCTCAACCTTCCATCTTCCAGCCTCCTTTATAAGTTCAAAGATTTTCATTTGGGCTCCTAGTATGTCTTGAGGAATGATTGTTGCCTTGCCTGCCTTCCTAAATGAGCTCCAGTCGTCTTCTCCTCCTTTTTCTTCTTTCTATTGCAACTAAAATGTGGCTTAATTTGGGGTGTTTTTTTCTTTTTTATTATTGGGTACCTTGCTGTGGTGCAAGATGGTAGGCTGACTACATCTGAGGTAATCCAAGCTAAAGAGAGGATTATGGGTAAGGGAAGGAGCTTAAGCTGTGGAGCTAAAGTGTATTAAATTGGCCGAGGTCAGATCCAAGACCCCATCGATTGAGGAAGGATGAAAGGAGACAACAGATGCATTGTTATGGTGAGTACATAACTTTTGATCTGAAGTTGTCTTCATTTGGTGTTCAACCTGTGGGTCTTTCATCTATCCTTCAGTCAAACTCTGCCATGTACTCCAGCCTTGGAGCCGAAAGCTTGAGCGTCTCTTCTCCTACCCATCATGCCCCATTCTCCCTCCACCCCTCAGATCTCAGATCTCATTGGCCGCTCGCTTGAACAGCTGCGGGGTCTGTTGCTGAGCTCCCTGCAGGGAAACCTATGGTGTTTTTGTGGTATGCAAGTACTCTAAATTTTGTCCCTTTTTCTCCTTTCCTCCTTTTTTCTTCCTATCCTTAGCTAGTTTAAAAAAAAAAAAAAAAAGTTGGTGTAGAAGGGCTTCTAGAAGTAGCAGTTTCCAAAGTAATGGAGAGGGTTCTCACTACCCCCGCAAGAGCCTCAAGTCTTCCCCCCCTTCGGACCCAGCTCTTCTGTCTTTTGAGTTGGCCAGATCAGATCCCTCTGTCCTGTCTACCTTGACAGCTTGTTCCAAGAAACTTGCAGATGGCTGCCCTTCAGGAGCACCCTGACCCTTCATGTAAAAGGAGGCTCTTGGATTCCCCACCAGAATCCCTAACCGAAGACAAGGACTTGGATGAAGGGGAATGTTTTCTAGATCCCCACCTGAGGATGTCTCTTTCAGGGACATCCTGGAGATCCTGTGACAGAAAGGTGTGTGGTCTGTCCACAAACCTAACAGTCTGTGTCCTGGAAGCCTTTGGAACAGGTCCATCTACATCCTGTGTTTCCTCCCCTGCTGACCCCCTGATTGACTTAATTTCTAGCAGGGCATAGAAGGAACCGGTCACAGCAGAGCCCATACCAAAGCTCCCAGATAAAATTCTTAGTGCTCCTGTGGATCGGCTGTACTATACTAAAGGGTGTCCCAATCAATGTGATGGTGGTGGCAGCAGGAGAGCTCTTTGGTTCATCCCCCAGACTGGGAGTCAGGGCGATGGACAGATTCTACTCTTCAGAGATCTTTTCCCTGCATGTGCTGAATTACTTGACACGTGGTCAGACTTCAGAGAGACCTTGTTAAGGAGATCTGGGAGTCTATCCCAGGTTCCATGTCTGAAGAGGACAAGATCTCCTCCTCCAGAATAGCGAACCTTCATTCTGTCTCCAACATGTCCATCAGATTACTCTTGCATGCAGCAGAGTATACCTCAAGGGCAGACGGTTCGATTGTTGCATTCCGGTGTTACACCTGGATGAGGCTTTGTGAATTCTTGGAACCCTTCAGGCATCCTTTATCAATGCGCTCTTTGATGGATCATCCCTTTCTGATCCCACAGTCAGACGCACACTCCTAGTGTGAAAAAGATGGAAAGACCCTGTCTGCTGTCAGAATACACTTTTCTACCCCAAAATGGCCCTATTCCAGGAACCAGCATGGCAGTAAAAAGCTGTGGTTTAGAAAGTCTTGGGGAGCTTTCCAGGACTTGCAGGGAGTTTTTTCCTCTGGAGGCAGAGGGGTGAAATGATTCCAATGGCAGGTGCTGCTAATGTGGTGGGGGGAGGGGTCCGAGGAATAGTGTGTCGAGATACATTCTTGGACAGGCCCTTTTAGCAATTCTGAGGTATTGCCCGACTGCTCATCTCTGGAGGCAGTTGAGGGGGATGTCTCTCCCTTCACCCAACAACCTGGGAATCCATTACTGCCAATTATTGGGAAGATAATATCCAGAGGTTACATCATTCTGTTCTTCAGATCCCCGAAACTCTCTCTAAATGTCCCCGATGTGCCACCCAATCAGAGGGAGGTGGCAGCTCTAGAAATCGCAAAGCTACTAGAGAAGAGTCATCCCACCCATCCCCCAAGACCAGTTCGGATCAGGCATCTATTCCAGATTCTTTTTGGTGCTAAAGAAGATGGAGGACCTCAGACCACTTCTGGATCTCAGTTCCTTAAACAAATTGGTTGTCAAAAGAAAATTCCAAATGGTCACCATAAAGTCCATTTTGCCCTTTCTGCAGAAGGATGATTGGATGTGCACAACTGACCTTCAGGATGCGTATTACCACATCAAGATGGAGAAATGCTCCAGAGGGTTCCTCCGCTTGCAGCTGGAAGCCAATCATTTTCAATTTAGGGTACTCCTGTTTGGATTCACCACAGCCCCCAAATTGGTTTACCAAAGTGATGGCAGTAGTTGCAACTCAACGAAAACACTTTAAACACCAAAAATTTAATATAAAGCTTTCGGGTTAACCACCCTTCATCAATACATAAAGTTAATGAATCTCATCATCATTTAAATAGGGATCTAATAATGTCACATGATTCAGCCAGCCTAACTTAACACTAATTAACAATTAAATATTTAAATTACTTCATTCAAAAAACTTTCATCACAATATATCAGAATATTTGAGAATGCAGTATAGTTTTAACCTTAGGCTTTAAGAACCAAGTATGGTTATCACGGTTCTTTTTATATGTGTTTGTGTTGTATGAGTATATGTATAAATGTTTTTTTATATATGTGTGTATGTGTATATATATATATATATATATATATATATATATCTATGCATATATGTTTTAAAATGAGTTAGTGTGATGAAAGTTTTTTTGAATGAAGTAATTTAAATATTTAATTGTTAATTAGTGTTAAGTTAGGCTGGCTGAATCATGTGACATTATTAGATCCTTATTTAAATGATGATGAGATTCATTAACTTTATGTACTGATGAAGGGTGGTTAACCCGAAAGCTTTATATTAAATTTTTTCATTTAAAGTGTTTTCATTGGACTTATTCTGTGCAGTTTGACCAGAAGTTTATCTATCAGTAGTTGCAACTCACCTGAGACTGCTTGGATTCCGCACATTTCCTTATCTGGACAATTGGCTGCTCACTGCCCCCACCAAGCATCGACTGCAAGCCAGAGATGGTCTCCTTCACCTTGCTGCAACCTTGAGCATAACCATCAACCTTTCCAAGTCGAAATTGGAACCATTCCAGATCATAGACACTTTATAGGGGTTCAACTGAATGCAACACATTGCATGGCCTTCCTTTCCCTTAACAGAATTCAGTCTCTTCAGCTGCATGTAAGGCAGATTCTCTCTGATCATCCTCCCCCCAGCCTTTCTTGTTCTCAGAGCATTGGGGTCGATGTCAACTACCATAACTCTTCTCCCAGTAGCTCACCTTCACATGAGAGTACTTCATTGGACCTTAGAGGTTCAATGGTCCTTTCTCGAGCTACCCATGGACTACCGCATTAAACTTTCTCAAGTCTTCAAGGAATCTTTTATATGGTGGCTTCATGCTCAGGATCTGTACTCAGGACGGCCATTCATTCCTTCTTCTCCCAAAGCCACGGTGACCACGGACACCTCCCAGCTTGGGGGGGGGGCATTGGCTGGATCGGATGGTTCAAGGCACCTGGTCCAGCCTAGAGACCAATCTGCATATCATTGTCCTGGAGATGGGGGTGGTCCTTTTAGCAATGCAAGCCCTTCATACCTCTCCTCCCATGGAGACACTTGCTATCCAGACAGACAATATATCAGTTGTGTGGTGCATTAACAACCATGGAAGGAACCAAGTGTTACTTCCTATGTCGAGAAGCCATGAGATTGTGGGAATGGGTGATTTCTTCCAACCACTTTCTAGTAGCAATGCACAGTCCAGGGAACTCAAGCATTCTAGCAGACAAGCTCAATAGAACCATTCTGATGCCTCATGAGTGGTCTCTTAATCCATCAGTGGCAAACATGATCTTTCAGAAATGGGGTCAACCTTGCTGCAATGTATTCAGCTCTCCTTCCAGCAGCAAGTGCAGTGAGTACTTTGTCCTGATCCCCCTTCAGGGTAGTCTCCCAGAGACACTCTAATCTATGCTTGGCCTCCTGGTCTTCTTTATGCTTATCCTCCTCTTCCCCTGATAGCCAAATTCCTCAAGAAAGCTCAGAGGTTTAAGTGCCAAGTTAACCTCATTGCCCCATTCTGGCCTTGACAAGTTTGGTTTCCTTTCCTGTGGTCTCACCTTGTGTGTCTGCCTTGGACTATTGATCCCTTCTGGATCTTCTGTCTCACCATTCGGGCACCCAGCATCCAGACATCCTCAGCCTGAAGCTGACTACTTGGTTACTCCTCTTATGGTGATGGTTGGAACTCCAAGGCTTTCCTCCCCCTGTTCAGAAGATTCGGATTGCATCTCGTAAGGCCTCTACCAGGAAAATTTATTCTAGTAAATGGAAGAAATTCTCTAATTGGGCATGACAGCATCAGTTAGATCATTTCACGGCTCTCCTCCAGTGAGTATATTTTTCATAGTGGAGTTATCTTCACAGTGAAGGTACAGTTGGCAGCCATCGCTAATTCCCATATTGGTAAAGATTCTACTTCACTGGCATCCACAAAAATATGTAAGGCTTTTTATGATGGGTGTGTTTCTACTTTGGCCTCTGGTCAATGATCCTACGCCCCCTTGGGACCTCACTTTGGTGTTACAAGCTGTGGTTTCCAGCTCCTTTGAACTGACTACCACAGTTGATTTGCAATTCTTGTCTTGGAAGATGGCCTACTTAGTGACTATCACCTCTGCTAAGATGGTTTCAGAACTTCAT
Source organism: Protopterus annectens (assembly GCF_019279795.1). Taxonomy (NCBI): domain Eukaryota; kingdom Metazoa; phylum Chordata; order Ceratodontiformes; family Protopteridae; genus Protopterus; species Protopterus annectens. The sequence goes on along the minus strand of NC_056747.1, from coordinate 164,830,811 downwards.
GCCTTACCCATTTAAAACCCCCTTATCTTGTTTTCCACAAAGACAGAGCAACTCTTTTCCCTAATCCTTTAGAGGTCAACCTCAACCAAGTGATTAATCTCCGTCTTCTTCCCCAATTTCCAAAACAAGGGAGAATACAAGCTTCACTTACTTGATATTCACAGACTGTTATGTTTTTACTTGGATAGGACAAAAACTTTCAGAAAATTGGACCAGCCTTTTGTATCTTTTGCTAGTTCCATATTAGGATGTCCGATCACTAAGGTGAGCTTGGCTAATTGGATTTCAAAGTGTATTGCATTGGCATACTCTAGCAAAGGAATTCCTCTTCCAAATCATGTCAAAGCTCATTCCACTAGATAAGTATCCACCTCTGCTGCCTTCTGGTCCAGAGTGCCTTTCAATGATATTTGCTCAGCTGCTAAGTAGGCTTCCTCTCATATCTTCATATCCCATTACAAACTGGATGTCTGTTCCAGGAGTAGGGCCTCTTTTGGCTCCACTGTGCTCTGGAGTATCCTTCCATGATGGCCACCCAGAGGTTATGTTCCTACCATAACGTTCCATCTTAGTTGTTGCTTTATTTGTCTTCAACCATTCCCACCATCCTTCCCCTTTCCTCAGATTCTGGCAGGATCTGGCAGAAGTGGCTCAGGTCTTTCCCACTACTATGTCAGTCAAGCCGAGGTATACTGTGGATGGTGTAGCTAACACTTGCCTTTGTTTAGGTGGTGGTGGTTTTATTTTCAGCAGCAAACTCAATCTGAGGGATGGAGGGAAAATGGGGCATGATGGGTAGGAGAGGAAGAGCTCAGCTTCCAGCTTCAAGGCTGGAGTAAATGGCCCAGATGGATCTGAGACCCACATGTTGAAGACTAATGAAGCAACAACTCGGATGGAACATTATGTTAAGAACATAACTTTTTTAGAAATTAAATTCATTATAGGTGTATGAGTTGATCAGTTGGTATTATATCAGATTGTTTGATACAGAAAACAGTTTGGCTGGTAGATGAGCCAGCAGCTATTTATCAAGACTCCAGCAAAACTTCCAACATGGTTTGTAATTCTGGAAGACTAGAAAATTGGGATGAAAACTTCAAGTCGGATACTTCACAGTCCCTGCTATGTGCACACGTTTGAGTTAACTCCTTATTCGTGACTTAAAGTAAACCTCTATATTGGGGGGATTTATTTCACTGTATTTTAGAACTTTTTAGAGCTGCACAGTTAAGGGTTGTATACATAACACAAGCAGAAAGTTGTATTTCAAAGTGGAAATGGATGATGATGATGAATGAAACAGCAGGAGAGAAATTCAAGAAATAAGGAAAGAGGGGTTTTGGATGCAGATACTTAGAGAGCAGCAGCCCTACAGAGTATTATACTAATAAAAGTAGCAGTTTTTTTTAAGAACCTAGCCAACATGAGAATAGAGAGAGGAGATTTTGGTGACAGGGATGACTGCAATTAGGGGTAGGGAGAAAAGGGAAGAGTCTGGAATTTGCTGGAGAAATGGGCAAAGGAACCAAAGTGTTGGGAGCAAATAACTAGAGAGGGAAAGGCAGTAGAATGACAAGAGGCCAAGAAGCCGTGGACTACATGCTAGAGTTCATCTTCCCTACCAGGGATTGATAGAGTATAGGCAAAGAAAAAGGGTAGGGGAATCTTACATGAAATATCTGCTCTGGTAGTTTTTAGTTGAATCTAGAACAGAAGCTAGTGTTAAAAAGGGATAATTAGTAGAGCATATAAAATATTGCATGATGATAACTATAGAAATCAATCAGAGGAAGTTAGAAAAAATTGGGAAGAGAGTTTGGATAAGCAATTTACAAGGGAACAATGGGATGACATATGTATGGATCCCAAGTGTGCAACAAAGTCTAGAATATTTAGAATTTTTGCTTGGAAATGTTTGCATGGATACTTTATACCCCAAGCAAACGCCAAAGAATTTTACCTCAAGTAGGTTGCAAATGTTAAGTGTGATGGGGAAGAAAGAGGTAACTGGGCATATATGTTTTGGGAATGTAATGAGTTGGGAGACTTTAGAAATTCCTTACAGAGGACATTATTGGGTGAGCAAATGGGTGTAACTAAGGGAATGATTCTTTTGAGATGGGACACAGAATCTGAGTTGTCTAGACGTAGTAAAGCTTTGTTAAGTTTAATTCTGGTGGTTGCCAAAAAAGCAATTACTAGAACATGGAAATCAAAGTCTAAACTAACTGTATTTCGGGTATTAAATATTGTAACTCATAAAATAACTGGGATCTTTAGAAAAGGGTAGGAGCAAATTACATAGAAATAAATGGAAATTGGAGTAATACATGTAGAATAATGTTCTGGAGAAGGAGTGAGGTTTAAGGGAAGGCAGGAATTGAGCAGTTGATATAATGTTGGACTGGTGATAGTTGCATAAAAGAACAAGTGTGAGGTTTAATATTTGTAAAACTGAGAACGTTAATGTTAATTTTTATGTAAATGGATGCTTATGTTTTAAGTGATACATTTTTTAAATCACGTTTATTAAATTATTTCCCTCATGTTATGGATTTGTGGATACATTATGTAACTATTTTAGGTTTTTCATTGATAACTCAATTTGAACATCCAGAATACAAAGTTCTCAGATGGTAGTTTTTGCAAGCGGTTTGATACTACAAAACATTGTGTTACTTTATAAGGTCAACTGGTTAGATATGATTTATGATCTAAAATCTAAAAATTCACAACTTCTGAAAGATTAATCTCTTAATTAAAGCCAGTATACTTAACTGAAAACTTGTCCTAACTAACAATTAAATTGAATGCAGTGTTGGGTGCAAACATATCTTAAACAGGCCACACACTTTTGTTACAACTGTGGGTTGCCATTGTGATCTACTTTACTTTTATAAAACTCATTTCCCAGTGGAAGCACTCACCAGCCTGGTTAAACAAGAGATGCTGGAGTCTTTTAGTTCATTGCTGATAATGATGGCAGGATTATGTGCATGTGAACTGGCATTGTAGAAAGATTGAACCCTTACGCAGTAGTGTTTTCAGATAACTAAAATGTGTTTTCTTCTGGATAAGATCAACAGCTGCAAAACTTTTTTGGAAGTCAATTTTTCGAACCGGTATTGATGCTGCCTCTAGCTTTAGTGACAGGCAGAATAATATGTTAGATGTAAAGTTATGAAATTAATATTGGTGCATTTTTCTGTATTACTTTTGGCATTTGTGGTTTACAAAAAAAGAAAACTGCAATGTTTATGAGTTTTAGCCCATAATACTGTTAGGAAAGAAAAAAGTTACTGTTCTTGAGGTTGAACGACAGCTCTACTCTACTTTTGTTTCACAATGGGGCCTCAACCTCAAGCCATACCTGAAGTTACTCCCTTCGTGCAGGAAGAACAAGCCTGAGCTTGATAAAACCTAAAGATAAAGATGGGAAGAAAAGGAAAGCATTGTCTACAGATAACAGTGGTAAAGCTAGAGAAGAGGAAATTAAAGATCTCTCTTCAGGTTTGACAAAAAATAGGGGTAGTGAGTTCTGTACTGTGGATTCCCCTTCTGGAGTCCTTGAAATGTGTGTAATGATTGTACTTCTTCTCTGGTTAAAGTGGTGGTGATAAAATTAGAAAATATTGCTTTCTTCAGGCCTTCATCTGCAGAATCATTCAGAGCTTGCCATCCATACTAATAATTTATCAGACGATGATGCAAGCAGTCTGTCAGATGAAGGCTGTCATCTCGTCTTCCTGTGTACTGTGGTAAACAGAATCGATTAATTGCCAGGTTTCTCTGCTAGATCATTCCAGGTCATCTTGTTTTCATTCAGGCGGTCATTCAAGTGAGGCCAGTGTTCAGTTTCTAGGGGTTGGTATTAAGGCTGGCTGTAGTCTTGATCTTTGGACTGCACCCTTTGTAGTTAACACCATTGTCATTGATCATGAAGCTATTTTTGAAGAGTTTTAGGGAATTGAGGTTGGTCAGTTGGCATTTGTTTCACCACTGATCCTTTGGAGGTCTTTTGCTTATATCACTAAGGTTGTTCTTCCAACCTTCAAGGTCAATACTTCCATTATCTGGCCTGCAGTTGATGAGCATCCATCTAAATTGTTGAGGGTTGCCATGTCAAGGTTAGTTTCAGGGACATTGGTTATGTTCTTTGTCAAGCCTGGAGAGTTTTGGCCTTAAGCAGCTGAAATTGAGCTTGTTGATCCCTAGCATGGCATCCCCTGCTGTGCAGGCTACTGCGCTTTTTCTGCCCTCAGCAACTGTTTCAGTTGTGATTTAGAAACTTCCTGCTTGACCATTGGGCCATCCACAGTCTCCCATTAAAGAGAGAGATAAGAGAACATTTGCAGTTTTACTTCTTTCCAGGCTGCTTTGTCCTTGGACTCATTACCTCTGAGATACGTATGAAGCACAAGTATAAGAACAGGGATGTGGACCCTCCCCAGGAGTCCCTCCACCTTTGATATTGAGCAGGGTGAATGTCATGGTGCCCCACCATCCATCAGATGACTTAAGGTCTAGACATAATGAGGTAGTGCGGGGGGGTGACCTAAAAGGCCTCACAACCTTACCTCAGTTGATCCAGCAGACAGCCCTGCCATTTCTTGAACCACCTTCCTGTTTAATCTGCCAGTAGACTGGAGTATGCATTTTTGTTATCAAGGCAGCATATGATTTTCTAGCTTACTGAAGACTGGATTTGCTGGATTGACATGCACAAGCTAGACTTCATTGTTGCTAATCTTATTCTGCAGAGTCTTGCTTTTCATCCTGTGGATGGAAAATTAATGGCTTTGAACCAGTTTGGAAGAATATTTGCACTCATACACAGTTTCACCTTGAAGAGAGTTAACTGTTGTCTTACACTGTGATTCTGGTGAAAGCTGACTGGTGACCTGAGGTACAGCTTTGTGTCTCACGTGACTATAGTGTCATGCTTGTCTCATTGTTTTACAAGCGGTGCAGTAAGAGTAGCAGGCAAAACATCACTGCTCTTCTCAGTTATGCCTGGCTGCATCGTACGGAATTCTCAAAGGATTCTAAGATGAAAAAATAACTGGAGGCTGTGGAGAAGAAAAAAAAAAGACTCTCACGACTGTTAACATTTAAATTTCAAACCCCCAAGTGCACACACTGTAGAATGCAATGTAGTCCATCACCATTGGCTTCAACATAGCCAACAGTTGCAAAATGGAGGATCTTGGAAAACAAATATGGCTGTGATAACTTCTAGAATGGATTAGCAGTCCTCCTGCCTCAGACCCACTCTCTTCCATTGTCTGAGATCTCACCTCGTCATAAAAGTTCAACAACAAAGAAGTCCAAGACATACAAAAAAAATTGAAGATACCTCACAAAACTAGAGAGGATCAAGTTATCATTCCAGTGTATCTCTAGTTTCCAAAAAAGACTAAAGCACCTCTGGCTGATTTTAAGTCAGCGCAAACAAATCCATTCCCAAAGAGTTATTATAAATAGTCATAGTGCAGTCTGTTCTTTCCTGTCTTTATGGAAGGAGTCTGGATATGTTCCTTGGACTTCCAGGATGCCTCCTTCATGTAAAGATTGCCTACAAGTCCAGGAGGTGCCTGCACTTCTGGTGAGAGCCAGTCATTATCAGTCTGAACACCTGTTCAGGATTGCCTGCACCCCCCCCCCCAGGTGTTTACCAAATGCATTTCTATAGTTATTGAGTTGGACGATGCAAGGAGTAAATGTGTATCTGGGAGTTGGTCTCCTGCCTTGTACAGCACAGGTCAGTAATTTCTACAAGGGAATTTTTTTTCTTACTCTCCAAGTCTTTGGGAATCACAGTGAAAAGTCATAGATGGTACCCTTTTTTGTTACTGACATTCATCAGGTGCACACTTGGATACCGCATTCTCCAGAGCGCATCTTTTCTCAAACAGAATCTTCCCTTTACAGAATGTGGTGCTTCAGATCATTCAAATGAACTCATTTCCCATCTCATTTTGCTCTCAAGCATTGGGGGCTCATGGCAGCAACTGTTTGCATTGTTCTGAATAGCAGATCATACATGAGTTTGTCAATAGATGTTAAAATTGATCTCCGTTAATATCTGTCTTGATTCAATACATATGAGTTTTTCAAAGGTTTGCAAATCTCACTTTAAATGCAAAATGGCTTGCATGGAAAACCTAACTTTGGGCTGTCCTTTCCTGAGCTTTACCCTGCAGTAGCTGTTAACTTTAACGTTTCTGCCCTAGGGAGAGTCCAGGAAATATGGTCACAGACAGAGGCCAGACTGCAAATTCAGATTTTGGAGCTGAATGCAGTTATATCTTACACACTTTCCAGGACTCCCTGTCTCTAGGAATATAATCTGTCAAAACTGACAGCATGGCAGTTTGATATATAAAAGCTGTCTGTTGAGAGGCAGAGCTGCTTTCTAATATCCAGGCATATTCTTTAGGAGGCTAGTTCCCTTGTGGACAGACTCATTTACTACTAATCCCACGAGTAACATCTCAGCTTGTCTGTGACACAGGGGATCATTAGTCAGTGGGAGGAAGCCTTCCTGTGGCCTGCTTATATCTGACCAATGCCAGATGCATCAACTTTCCATCATTTCTTCTCTGGGAGAATGTTCCCGGGATGCTGTTCTACAGAGAAGTGGCTCGAAGAACTCATTTAACACTTTTCCCTCATTTACCCTTATTCTTTAATTCATACAAAAAGCTAGTCAGAGGTCTTTTTCATAGTACCATATTAACATCCACAGCATACACCTCAGCCTGTTAGAGCAAGAAATCTGGACAAAGCCTTAAATAATGGGGGGACAAAAGACCCAAAATAGGGACACTTTTTAAATTTTGCTCTCAAAACATAGAAAGTTGATAGAATAGCATGTTCTGCATTAGCATGGATTTTTAGAAGGGTATGAAGTCCAAAACTCAAATGCCTCTCATTTTCTGACTTTAACCGTCAAAAATTTGCCTGTAATTTTCAGAAAACCACAGCTTTTATGAGAAACAGACCAAAAATATGAGGGAAAAATCTGGACATTCTGCGAAAATCTGTACAGTTGATAGGTGTGAGCCACAGGTTTGTTTCCCTTCTCCCTTGCCTCAACATTTGAATGAAAGTCTGTCTGATGCCTTTCAGAACTCTCCTGGGACCCCCCCCCCAACCATCAAGCCAGCTCCAGCCTTGCCTTCAGTCCTCCAGCCTTACTGCATGGTTACTCCATTCCCATTAACAGCCAGGGTTATTCATGTTCTGTTTCCTGCCAGAAGCCTAACTCTCAAAAAACACGTAGGAGTAAATGGACAGAGCTCACTACCTGGAGTGCATCAAAATATTTGGATCCTTTCTCATCCCCATTGCCCACAGTTTGTATGTTTGCTTTAGATCTTTGACATTGGCTTAAGCTGTTCCTTCACTGAAGTGCACTACACACAGCAATTTCATATTTTCGTCAAGGTTACAACTGTCTTTGGCTTCCATGAAAGTTTGCAAAACTTTCCCCAGAGACACTTTTCTCCCCTGACCTCTTGTAGAAGAACCCATGCTTCCTTGAAATTTAAACATTTTAGGGAAGTTTACACTTACAGCATTTTAACCAGCAGATAGTACTGATATGCAGTTTATATCCTGGAATGCTTTTTTTGGTAGCTATTACTTCTGACAAGAAGAGTTTCTGAATTACAGGCTGTGGGAGTGTCACATCTTTGTAAAGATGGAGTGTCTTTATGAATTAACCCATTGTTTATGCCTGAGGTAAATCTGTCTGTTAACCTTTGTTTTCTTTCCAGATTGCCCTCAACAGGCATTTTAGTCATCGTTCACGGGCAGATGAGATTTAGCCTGTACAGGACCAAATCCATCAAAAAAGATTCACGATTGCTTATCATTTTTCTTAACAGAAATTGGACTCCTAGTCTCTAAAATTATTTTATCACAGTGTTTGATTATTAGATTCTGATACCAAAAATACAGTTGACTATTACTTCAAACTAAGGCAATCTCTACTTTCCAAGTCTTTTTCAGGGATGCTTCTCTGGATGATGCTTTTGTACTACAGCTTTGTGGATTTCTGTATATATTTTTGCTGGGCACTACAGGCTGGATGTTATCTGTAGATCTACATTTTGTTTGGGGGCCACAGTTGTATGTTTCCCATGAATGAGGGAGACCACTTACAAAAATAAGCTTGGGACTGTGTCACATTGATTGATGAGGATACATCTTTTGTGAGAACCCAAGTAGTTAACTTTAGATCTGACTGAACAGGTCTACCATCCTCAACATGCCTTCCCTCCTTTCCTGTGCTTCAGACAGACGTGATATATAGGAAGATTGGTGATGGTGTATTTGTTTCTGTTCTGACTTAATGCACAGTAAAGGATATCTAGAAAGGAAACTTGCTGGCAGAGCACTGTGGATAAAAGGAGAGGATCCTGGGAAAAGTGTCCAGTCCTAAGCCGATTAAAGGCCTGTGACTCTGTTCTTTTAGTTGATAAGGACAGACCTGGTCATCCTGATCTCATGTTATGGTAAGTACATACATTTTATGCTGTTAAAAAGGCGTAAATGTTACTTTTCTCAGTGCCTTTACTTTGCCTTCAGTGGTGAGCTGTGCCTTGTATTTCCAGCTTGTGGATAACATTATGCTTTTTGAAAACCTATGCTTGGAAAATAGGAATAGGACAAGGGAGAAGACGGTACCTGCAGAAATAATTTTAAACACAAAATTACCACTACCAGTAGGATTAAGCATGACAGATTCCTCAACCATTGACTCAAATGTCACTGTTCAAACTTAGCCTTACTACAGGATATGTACCCAAAGAATGGCGTACAGCTACAGTGGTCCCACTCCACAAAGGTGGTGCCACAACGGACCCCGGAAACTATCGCCCCTTAAGCCTGACTAGTCTGGTCTGTAAAGCTATGGAGCGTATCATCATGGAACTCATAAACAAAGACATTGGGAGCCTCCATACACTGGACCCTACCCAATTTGGTTTTAAGGGCAGATCTTGCCTCTTAAACCTAGTTGATTTCTTTGAAACAGTTACCAAAGCCATAGATGAGGGCAAGGTAGTCCACACAGCCTACGTGAACCTCGCAAAAGCCTTCGACACAATACCCCACTCGGGCATCATAAATAAGCTTACCAGCTTAAATATCAACCCCTATATCACAAGATGGGTTGCAAACTGGCTCAGATAGAACCCACATGGTCAGAATCGCAGGTGCTATGTCCGAATCCAAACCAGTTACAAGTGGCGTCCCACAGGGCTCAGTTCTGGGACCTCTATTGTTTGGTATGTACTTCTCTGAGGTTCAGGCTAACACGGGGGGATTATGGCTGACAAAGTTCGCAGATGACTGCAAACTGGGGGCCATAATCGAATCTCCAGCTGACACAAGCATCCTCCAAAAGGGTCTCACAGAGACGGATGCTTGGTGCCAGAGCCACGGCCTCAAGCTAAATGCTAAAAAGTGCATAGTCATCCCCTTTGGGAAAAACAAGGTGCCCACAAATTACCACATAGGTGGTAATCCATTAAGTACGGAAGAAGTAATTAGAGATTTGGGGACCAGCGTAGACAGTAATCTCTCCTTTGATAATCACGTTGCCAAAGTGGTTAGAAAGACCTATATAGCCCACCTTATCACGAAAGGGTTCGCATCTAGATCAAGAGAGGTCATTGTGCCCTCTACTCGTCACTCATCAGGCCCCTAATTGAATACAATGCCCCTTTTGGGATGTACCTTACCCGACACCTGCAGCAACTGGAGAGACCCCAAAAGTACCTCACCAAGAGGATCATGGGCTACAAACAGATGTCCTCTGCAGCTCGACTAAAGAAATTCCAGCTCTACTCAGTTGCTTACCGCCTACTCAGGGGCGATCTATGCCTGACGTACAAAGCCATGTCAAACCCAGAATTAATGGACATGCTCCACCTCAAAAAATCCAAGTCCCTTAGAGCTACACGCTCCAGGGACCTAAACCTCAGCACAAAAATAAATAGGACATGCTGGAGGGACAGATTCATTTCCCAAAGGCTCCCCTCACTCTGAAATAGTATCCCAATTCATGTTAGACATAGCCCCTCGCTGACCCTCTTCAAGCGAAATTTGGACGCGTGGATAGGAAATCGCAAATTCACCCCTGGGATCCCTGCTGTGTCCCTGCTAGACAAAGGCACAGTAATCTTAAAAGGGTACCTTCTGTGACCTACTTTAGAGGCACAGTAGGCTAATCTAATAGGGAGGCGGAAGCCAAATACACTCTGGCTAGGCTTATAAATGCCCTAGGGCAGATAGCCTAGCATCTACCTATGAACCCATGTCTTGCATAATGCTTTGCAGTCAAGAGAAGTGTGTCTGATTGTACAGTTATACTACCATTGATGTCTATGAGTACTTAAATCCCAAACTGGAGTAAGGGTTGACACACCTGTGGAAGGCCAGTTGGCTGCAAGCGTGTTTCCCAAACCAGTGTGAAATGAAAAGAACTCCTTGAGCACCTGAATCTAGTGTATATGCAGTCTGAGGTATCTCCAGATGCTTCTGTGGAAATTTTTTTTACTATCCACTTGACTGACCCAATGGCCTCTGCTGCCAGTTACCAATTTACCCAATTGTCCTTCCTTCTGTGGGACACTGACTGGGCCTATAGGGTAGGCACAGCAAGCCCCCAATCACAGAGGACCAGGTGGCGAAGTGAGGATCCTATAACACCAGCTTCTCCCTTTCAAGGTAGAGGTCAGCTGATCCTCATTGCTTCCTTAAAATGAGCATGCCAGCCTAGCTTCCCTTGAGAGACAAGAGTTGGGGAGGTAGGCTAGGGAGCTGGGCATTTAACAAGTGCAGCTGACCCTCCAGAACTCTTCTCTCCCCTTCAGCAGCTCCCTTGATCTCTGTAATAGCTGCCTGATCTCTGAATGAGTGCACATCTTCACATACACATCATTCTCAGGCTTGCAACCAGTGCATGTGCACCACTAAGCATGAGTGCTCATCTGGACTTGAACTATGCAGACGTAGCATCTAGTGCTCCTGTTAGGTGCTATCCAAGTGGCAGGTCAGAGCTGCTTCCATTTCTTCAGGATGGATGATCCAGCTGCCACCCCTCACTTCCATCCTCCACCCCCCCCCCTCCATTGTTCATGCTGCTAGGCTTCCTTGGGGGAGTGGATATGATCCATTTTCAAAAATGACATCACTATACTGATTGAGTAGTTCATTTTAACAAGGCTATAACAGAGGATGAAATGCAACCAGAAATGCTGAAATTAACAAGACTTCTCTGAGTATTTTGTGGAAGGCAGTGGCAGTCTCTCTGAAATAACAAACTGGGAGGTGATACCCTTTTTCTGAATGGAAGTCAGGAGGATATGTTTCAGTTCTGGAGGGGTTATGTTCTACTGCCTCGTTAGGAAGGCCTTATGCCAAAGTGCTGGAAAGGAGGGTTGTCTGTCAGTGGAGCCTTCAGTAGCAGTGCAGATTCATTCCGGGTTGTGGATGCCAGATCGTCTTTTTGATTTAGCTGAGGCCAGAATCCATCACTACCTACATTTGCAGAATACACATTTGCTACCAGTTACAGGTAGAGCTTGCTACTTTCCTCTTTGAGTTAATTTACATTTATGTCATCCTTAATGCTGGACTTGGCACAAGAACCACCTCATATGGTTTTAGAACTATCGGTGACAACATTTTAACCTTGAAAAAAGCTCCCATTTCAGTCTTACTACAGACGGGCAGCAAAAGACTCTCTCATCCTTTAAAAATAGCCTTTCTTTTCAAAGGATATGAATGCAGCTGCTCTCGATAATATTTGTGACTTAACTTGCTAGAGAGTGTAAACAAAAAACAAAAGAACAAGTTTTTCTGTATAAATAAGAATGGAGATAATTTCAGTGGAATCATTACTTCTGTATTGTTTTGTACTGCTGTTATGTTTAATGCATTCTTTTAAACATCTTTATTAAACATGAGACTTGACACTCATTAGCTCTAACATTACCTAAGTAAAGGAAGGACTTAAACAGTTTGTTTCACTCTTCCTCATAAACATTGTTCTGCATTTATTGTTCCCACAAATTCATTCAATTCAATGTATTTTGCTCCTTCCCTTTTCTAAAGATCCTACCTCCAATTCTTTAATTTCCTTTACAATATTCAGTACTTTAGTATGGTTGATTTGCAGTCTGATTTCAGTTTTCTGGTATTTTTAGCAGCCAGTAACATTAAACTTAGCAAAACTAAGGCAATTTAGGCCCTGTGTCCCAGCAAAGTAGAATAATTTCCTTAGTTAACCTTAACCCCACCACCACCAGTGAAAGAAGTTTATTTTAAAACTGAAGCTTTTACTGTTTTTCAAAAGTAAATACTGAAAAAAAAAAGTTATTCCAACACCCATTAATTTGCCATTGTTGTCTGGTACTAAGATAACCCATCACACATAGTGATTTAATTCATTAACATCTTAACTGTTAATGTGCAATTTTAAGCAAGTTGTTTTGCACTGCTTGTGACTGATTTCAAGGCTGTAAATCATACTGTCCTTTAAACATTTTTGCTTTGAATTTATACCAGGTGCCTGACATCTCTTGTACTTTCCTGTGCATTTTTTAAAAGCAACATTAAGCATGATTTGAAAATAAATTGGTCACCTATGTTTTATTACAACTTATGAAAATACTAAATGTGTTCTTAATATTTTTATCTCTGAACTGATAGTCTGTCTGTTTTTCTTTATCAAGGAGCTGTCCGGCTTAGATCACAGCCACCAAAGTGCAGCATGAATACCCTGACAGGTGATTCAAAAACTGCCAATGTTCCTTCTGTGAAGGTATCTCCAACACCGTCGCCATTGATCCTACAACACCGACTGTCTTCAAGTTTGGTTAATCTGAAAGTGCCCCGCCGAAACCCAGTAATACCAACTGCTAATTTAAAACTTCCTCATGGTTTAATTAAAACATCTGAGACTCTGTACACATTGCCTGGTGCTTCAGAACTACATGTTGAGGTGAAACGTCGAGAGCAGCCAAGCAAACGGAATAATGTCTATTCCTTGTACTTAGCAGAAACATCTCATCAGTCTCGACCTGAAGACCCTTTGAGTAATGAGCCAGCTGCAAAGCTTAAACGACGATATTCGGATCCTTTTTTCAGCATTTCAGGGGATCCCAATGCAGCATCTTGATGATGGATGTGTAGCTTGCACAAGTCCTCAATCCTCTGGAGCTTTCAGTGTACCAAGACATTCATCAATGAGCAAGCTTTTTTTTTTTTTTTTTTTTTTTTTTTTTTTGTAGATGCAGAACTGAATCTGAATAATCTTTGTTCTAAACTCGTAACTAATTGGGAACTGTTCCATCCAGATTTCACACACATTGTGAAGCGTTTTTCTGAGGTTTCAAAGTCTTAAACATGCATACTTGTTCTTAATTCCCAGATAAATGATGTGCTGATTGCTTCACAACTCATGGTGATAGGAAAAAAGTAACTATGTTCCTGTCTTGAAAGTTGTGCCTTATTTGACTTTTTAAACATGTTTTTAAAAGACTCGTCTTTATATGTGATTTATATAATTTTATATGCTGCCCTGTTTTCCAGTGACCAAATTTATTTGATTTCAAATGCATTCCATCTACCTTACCAGGCGGTCTGACATAATACGTTGTCCATCTGTTTTATTGCAGAATCTGACAACTTGCTTTTAAAAGTGCTTTTCACTTGAAAACAGTTCAGCCTAAATAAACTTGAGTTTTTTTCAGGTAAAACAAATTGTGTGTTTTATTTTTGTGGACACACAAGGGTTATATTGGATCAGAAATGGGTCAGAACTTGCTTGAATTTGTATCTGCCAAGCAGATAAGCTATGGAGAAAGAACTCTGGCAAGAAGTTGGAACAATAAATAAAGGTAATAAGAGGTTTAAAAAATATGTTTGATGCTTTCTTTTGAGATGCCCAAGATTAAAATGCTTAATATTTAGAAGTGGAGGTGAAGGCTTCATATATTTCCTGTAACTTCAGAGATGTTCTATGAGGTAGATCAAGTAAATTCTGTGACTTCGTGTTCCTAGTAAGCTTCAGTATTGCAGTGGATTTCATTATACATGGAAGCAAGGCACAAGTGGACATCAGTTTCCGTCCTATGCTAAACCCATAAGAAGACGACTTGGCTATAAGTGGGAGAGCAGCCTATCCAGTCTTCAGATCTTTTTCAAGTAAGCAATGCTTCAGATGTTTAATTTTTGTTGTTGTTCATTGTAAATATATATGTTATGTTGAACTTTTCTCCCAGCCCTCCTCTGAAAATGGGACTTGTACTGAATCGGCCTTTTCCAGTAATCAAAAGACCGTAAATAAGCCCCTCCCAAGAAGTATGTGGTCATTTGTTTGAGACTTTGTCCATTACTTCCTCTTTAAGTCAAGACCAATATGTACACCCATTTTAGTCTCCTTTCTGTCTTTTAGTACATTATGTGGACATTACTGCTGTTACTTATGTATTTTTTTTTATTTTTTGTAGTTTTTTTAGGTGGCTTTTGACCCCCATCCATCCATAACCCCTTTTTCCATTTTTATATATGGGGTCAGGGTGTCACATCAACAGTGACCATCATCCAGAGCCAGTGTTCACACCATCAGGTGGCTAGCCCTGTCACATTTATTCTTCCATACCACATACACACTCACACCTATGGCCAGTTTAGAGGGTTCAGTTGACTTAATGCATGTCTTTGGAAAGTGTAGGGAAACTGGAGCACCTGGAGAAAATCCACACAAATGCATGGAGGATGTGCAGACAGGCCTTTGACATCCACATAAAAAACAACAATCAGTGTAGCTGCAGGAGTCAAATTTCTCCCAAATGATTATCTGTTGCATTGTTTTTTCTGCCCACACAATGAGCATCAAATTATTTCATGCGAGCATTGTATGACTTATAATATACCATGTTTCATAGAGCACATAACCCTAGAGGATTTTGGATCCTAGAAAAGCTAATTTCTACTGGGGTAAAGGATGTCCTCCCCTGCCTCCACCAGACAGTCCTCTATCTGTGAGGGAAGTGAAGATGTAAAAGTTCCCAAAAGAAAGTGTAGACACTAAAATGGACAGATTGGGAAAGATAGCAGCTAAGGAGTCAGTGGGCAGGAAGTTCATGGATTTCAAAATCCATACAACATTATAGATGACTAAGGGCACTGACCCCAGAGATGCACAGCATTGTCCACCTACTGTCAGGTTCCTATATTATTAACATTTAATTAAGTTAGCCCTGTTGGACATAAATATTTGCACACATATTAGAACCCAGGCACACCTCAAAAACTTTTGTAAATGTGCCACAGCTGAATGACAGTATCAGGTCTGTGCAGGGGTGTCTCCACTCTTCCCTTGTGAATTTGTCATGATTGTAGCGTAGAAGCTGAAAATGTGACAGTCAGCTCCATGAGGTCTTTACTCACTGGGTGTGTTCACAGGAGAAATGTGTGCCTCATGACATGCATTTTTTCCACCTGTCTCATTAACATTTTAAACTGGGTATCTTATACACAGTTTCATTTTTGTGTGTGTGTGCGTGCGTACATATATTATATACAGTCTGTCTTTCTGTGAGGGATATGCAGTCTTTTACTTTCATTTAAAATTAACTTTAACTGTATACTAAGCATATCATGAGCATTTTACAAAGTGAGATTTTTGTACATATTAAGAAAATATTTTTATACTTATATTTTTGATCCTTAGTCACATTCAGTTTTTGGGATGTCTGTACATCTGCGCCCCCCCCCTCCCCCTTCTTCCAGATCTAGAGTTATTTAACAGCACTGCTGTCTGGACATGATGTTCTTTGTGTTTCACTGTTGCAGTCATTACATTTGGGTAATCTGCTTGCAGGTTGCCCTCAGTTGGCCTGATTAACAAAGTCTTGGGTCCTGCGTAGGTTGCTGTCCCTTCTTCCATGATGTCAGGTCGTCAGGGGTATAAAACATGCAGCTGACACCATTACATCAGTCTTTCTTGCTGTGCAGTGCCTGAAGCAGAAGCAGTTTGCAAGTGCCGGTCGGCCGACTCCTGAAATTTTCATTTTCAAGTTTCAGAACCGAAGTCTTCAACTAAAAGCGAAGTACCCCATTGGGGAAACCTTTTTCTTGCTCCTTCCGATGTCAGTAAAAGTTAATAATTGCATTACTTGTGGAAAGCAAATACCTCATAAAGATTTTAATTCGTACTGTATTCCTTGCCTAGGCCCTGACCACGACGTACCTTGCTGTCGGTTTTGTGCTTTATTTAATCAGCGCACTATCCGTCGGTATGTTTTTGCCACTAAATATTTCGGTTCTCAGTTTAATTATCCAGAAATGTCGTTGGTTAGCCATCCGACTACCGGGATTCCGAAAAACGCAAAGATAAAGACAGAGACAGGCCGCCGAGGTCCAAAACTGCCGACGACACTTCTAAGCCAGTCGCCAGTTCACCAGTACTCAGTGAGGTGCTTTCACAGCCCCTGATACCCACTACGTCTGATTAGCAGGCCTCTACTGAGACCCATTCGGAGTCGGTATGTCGCAAGATACCTCAACTATGGAACCCGCGGATGTCTCTACCTTGGATGGGTCCGGAGGCGCTGTGCAGGCACCAGCTTCTGAGGGTGTAATTAGGCCTACGGACTTGCATATTAAAGCGACGTTTCCTTCATTACTAAGGCCTAAATCTCGATCCATGTCTAGAAAACCGACACCCAGGCCACATGCTCAGGCCTCTATGCCTAAAAAACAAATGATAAAAATGGCTGAAGATCTAATAACTCTAATCAGGGGTAGCCAACCCCCACCCCACCCCAAAGGCCTAGGGCTGAGCTAGATAATGAATCTTCTGATCAGGATTCTGTTTTTTCTGACTCTTCTGATGATCTGGATTTGTCCTTACCTACTTATTAGGATTCTGATGCAGAGGACTCCATTCCCTCAGCTTCCCCTCCTGAGGATTTTTCTTTTGGGGAAACCTTACAATACTCTAAGGGAGCATTTTCATGGGAAAGCCAGGAATTTTCTGATTCAAAAAAGAAGCTTAGGGATTTCATTCTCCTACCTCAACATAGGCCTTTGGCTATTTCTCCTGTACTAGACATTGTTGATGATGCTTTCTCTGAATCCAGTTTGGCCCCTTATTCCCTGCCTCTTGCTCCCAGTAAACCTGACAGATACTACAGGGTCCCTGAGTCTCACAACTTCCTTTTCAAAAATCCTATTGCAGATCCAGAGACTATTTCACAGGGGCCCAAGGGCATTAAGGCTTCTACTGCTAAAAATCCTACCCCTTCTGACAGAGACTCCAAGGAGCTGGATAGATGGGGTAAAAAGGTTTATACTTCAGCAACTTGGCAATTAGAGCTTTAAACTGCCAATTTCATATGTTAAAATATCAGCAACATGTTATTGGACTGCTTAACCAGAAAATGATGATGATTCCTGACTGTGTGGAAAATAAAGACTTACAGGATTTAATGCATTCTGCTGAACAAGTTGGAAAACATACTTTGAAATGTGGTTTTGATTCTTTAGAGGCCTCTTGCAGGGCTGCTGTTACTGGGTCTGTGCTTAGAAGGCATGCTTGGCTTAAGGAGCAATCTTTGCCTGATCACGTTAAAGCTAAATTGTTGGATGCTCCTTTAAATCAGGACCGCCTGATGTTCATCGTGTTACACTGCTGCAGTCATTGCACTTGGGTTATCCTGCCTTCAGGCGGTTCCCCAGTCGGCCTGAGTTCCAAAGTCTTGGTCCGGCATCGGTTGCTGTCGCCTCCTCCCTGATGTCAGTGCGACAGGGGTATATAAGATGCAGCCGACGCCATTTTATCCAGTCTTTCTTGCCGCGCGGTGCCCGAAGCAGAAGTAGTTCGCAAGTGCCGATCAGCCGACTCCTGAGATTTTCATTCCAAATCCAGAACCGAAGTCTTCTAAAAAAGCTAAGTACCCCGTTGGGGAAACTTTTTCTTGCCTCAGACCGATGTCAGTAAAAGTTAATAACTGTATTTCTTGTGGGAAGCAAATACCTCATAAGGATTTCCACTCCTATTGTATTCCATGCCTAGGCCCTGACCACGACGTCACTGGTTGTCGGTTTTGTGCTAGGTTTCACAAGCGCACTATTAAACGTCTGTTTGATTTTGCCCGACATTATTTTGGCAGAAAATTCAATTACACCATGCCGTCGGAACTTCCAATTACTGCAATGCATAAAAAGCACAAGGACAGGCAACCGAGGCCCAAAACTGATGACGAGGCCTCTTCTAGGCCGGTCACCGGTTCTCCGGTTTTCAGCGAGGTGCCTACGCAGCCCCTGATGACCACTTCCACAGAACCACAGACCACCTCCCAACTCCCACGTGGAGCTGGCTGGGCCTTCGGATGCACTAGGTTTTCAGCTTTCCGATCCTAACCCTACAGAGGGAACTGAAGTAGCCGAGCAATCCACAGCTACAGAGGGTGTTTTCAGACCTACCCAGTTAACCATTAAACCCTCTGCTAAGTCTAAGCCCCCCTTAAAAGCAAAGAAACGGACACAACTCTCTCCAGGACAGGCCTCCATGCCTAAGAAACAAATACTAAAAATGGCCTAGGACCTAATCACCCTGATCAGGGGGTCCCATCCCCCTCCTGATAAAAGGCCCAGACAGGATGCAGACTATGAATCTTCCGACCAGGTGTCCATTTCCTCAGACTCTTCCTCAGACCTAGGATATTCTTTAGCCTCTTATGAGGATTCTGATGCTGAGGAATCAATTCCATCAGCCTCTCCGCCTGAGGATTACTTCTTTGGGGAGACCTTACATACCATAAGGGAACATTTCCATTGGGAAGGCCAGGATTAGTCAGAATCCAAGAAAAGGCTCAGAGACTTACTTTTATTGCCTCCACACAGACACCTTGCTATCCCGCCAGTTTTAGATATTGTGGATGATGTGTACACTGAATCCAGTTTAAACCCTGACTCCTTACCCCCAGCCCCAGTTAAACCTGATAGATATTAGAGTCCCTGACTCTCAAAAATTTATGTACAAAAACCCTGTTGCTGACCCTGAAACTATTTCTCAGGGACCCAAAGGGATTAAGACCTCATCAGCAAAAAACCCAGTTCCCTCTGACAGAGATTCCAGAGCATTAGACAGATGGGGAAAAAGAAGGTCTATATGTCTGCAACTTTAGCAATGAGAGCCTTGAATTGCCAGTTTCACATGCTAAAATATCAGCAATTTTTGATGTCTCAGTTGAAACAAAAGATGCTTCCAAATTCAGATCCTCCTAATTTTAAAGAAATGCAGGGTTTATTGCATGCAGCTGAACAAGTGGGAAAACATACTTTGCAATGTGGGTTTGATTCCTTAGAGGCCTCTTGTAGAGCAGCAGTTACAAGCTCTGTCATTAGAAGGCATGCTTGGTTAAAAGAACATACTTTACCAGATCATGTTAAGGTCAAATTATTGGATGCACCTTTGCAGCGGGATGTGCTGATGTTTATCGTGTTACACTGCTGCAGTCATTACACTTGGGTTATCCTGCCATCAGGCGGTCCCGCAGTCGGCCAGAGTTCCAAAGTCTTGGTCCGGCGTTGGTTGCTGTTGCTTCTTCCCTGACGTCAGTGCGCCAGGGGTATACAAGATGCATCCGACGCCATTTTCTTCAGTCTTTCTTGCCGCGCGGAGCCCGAAACAAAAGCAGTTAGCAAGTGCCGATCGGCCGACTCCTGAGATTTTCGAAGTCGAATTTCGGATCCGAAGTCTTCAATAAAGGTAAGTACCCCGTTGGGGAATTTTTTTCTTGCCTCAGACCAATGTCAGAAAAAGTTAATAATTGTATTTCTTGTGGGAAGCAAATACCTCATAAGGACTTCCACTCTTACTCTATTCCATGCCTAAGCCCTGATCACGACGTCATTAGTTGTCGGTTTTGTGCTAGATTTAACAAACGCACTATAAAACAACGTTTTGATTTTGCTTTGCACTATTTTGGCCGAAGGTTCAATTATACAATGCCGTCGGAACAACCGACGACTGCAATTTTTAAAAAATGCAAAGACAAGGATAAAGACAGGCATCCGAGGTCCAAAACCGACGACGAAGCCTCTTCTAGGCCAGTCGCCGGTCTGCCGGTTCTCAGTGAGGCGCTTTTGCAGAACCTGACACCCGCTACCTCAGAGCCACAGGCCGCCTCCAACTCCCACGTGGAGACAACTAGGCCTCTGGAAACACAAGGTATTGGGCCTACGGAATCTAATCCCTCAGATGGGTCCAGAGCCGCTGAGCAGGCATCGGCTTCTGAGGGTGTTTTCAGACCTTCACAACTTACCATTAAAGCAACAGCCAAGACAAAAACACCATTAAAGACAAAGAAGCAAGTATAGCATTCTCCTGGACAGTCCTCCTTGCCTAAGAAACAGATGCTGAAAATGGCCGAAGACCTCATTACTCTAATCAGGGCTTCCCATCCCCCTCCTGAGAAAAAGCCTAGGCAGGATACAGACTATGATTCCTCTGATCAGGTCTCCATTTCCTCTGATTACTCTTCAGACCAGGGATACTCTGTACCCTCCTATGAGGACTCTGATGCTGAAGAATCTATCCCTTCAGCCTCTCCTCCTGAGGATTACTCTCTTGGAGAAACTTTACATACCATGAGGGAGCATTTCCATTGGGAAAGTCAGGATTATTCAGAATCCAAGAAAAGGCTCAGGGACTTCCTTTTATTGCCTCAGCACAGGCCCCTGACTATTCCGCCTGTGTTAGATATTGTAGATGTGTTCTCTGAATCCAGCTTATCTCCTGATTCTTTGCCCCCTGCACCAGCCAAGCCAGATAGGTATTATAGAGTCCCTGACTCTCACAAGTTTCTTTATAAAAACCTTTCTGCTGACCTAGAAACCATTTCCCAGGGTCCCAAAGGGGTTAAGGCTTCCATTGCAAAAAAATCCAGTCCCCCTCTGACAGAGATTCTAGAGCATTGGATAGATGGGTGAAGAAAGTTTACACTTCTGCAACTTTAACAGTAAGGGCTTTAAATTGCCAGTTTCACATGCTTAAGTACCAACAATATTTAATGGCTCAGTTAAAACAGAAAATGCTTGCAAGCTCAGAAGCTCCTGACTATAAAGAAATGCAGGATTTATTGCATGCAGTTGAACAGGTGGGAAAAACATACTCTGCAATGTGGTTTTGATTCTTTAGAGGCCTCTTGCAGAGCCACAGTTACAGGTTCTGTGATTCGAAGACATGCTTGGTTAAAAGAACAGAGTTTACCTGATCATGTTAAGGCAAAATTACTGGATGCTCCTTTACAGCATGATACCTTGTTTGGTGTTAAGGCAGAAGAGGTGTTAAAGAAGATGGAGGATAAAGCTAAATCTATGCAAACAGTCAAAGATTTTTTACAGGTACAGCCACCTCGATTTAGCAGAAATTGGCCTACAAAGAATAGGTCCTTTCCAATGTCAGACAGGCCACAGAGAGGCAGATAGATGCCCAAGAGGCAGATCTCAACCCCAAGGCTCTAACAGACAGCGGCAGTGGGGGTACCTCAACCCCAAAAGGAGGTGAGGACAAGTCTCAACCTTACAGGAAACAGTCCCAATGACTTCCCCCTTCGTATGCCAAGCACTTCCCTTTTGACAGCCCCCTTAGGGGGGAAACTAGCACTTTTCGCACAAAATTGGCAAACTATCACCCAAGGCAAATGGGTTCTGAATATTGTGTCTCAAGGTTACAGGTTCCACTTTCACACTTTACCAAGGCTAAAAGGAATGCCAAACCTGCCACAAAATCAATGGGCAGAGGCTCAAAAACAAATTTCAGCCCTCATGGACATGAGAGCTATTCAAAAAGTGCCACAGCAGGAACAAGGACAAGGATTTTACTCAAGACTCCTCCTGGTCCCCAGAAAAGAACCAAGTGCAAAAATCAAACCACAACCACTAGAAAACCAAAAACGCTAGGAGGGTAAATGTGGGATGAACGCAGCTCATCCGAACAACTTCCAAAATGAACTGAAGCACTGAGACCAAAACTTCTCATAAAGGCATCGACAATTTATTAAGCAAAATCCACACACGACAACATAACAGTTAAGCGCTTTCAACTGGAACACAAGCCAATCTTCTTCAGAACGAAGAAACAGTGTTAGGTGTGGAACATTTATACTGTAATACCTGCGGTTAAAAATAACCGCGCCAAAAACTTTTGAAATATTTAAAGTGGCAGCACCATTTCCACATAGCAAATAAAACAGCTATTAGCGTAAACCAACATCTTATACTTATAACACATAAAACACATAAAACACATAACACTAACTTGCAAAGGTGCAATAAGAATTCATTATAAAAATTCATAATAATTCATAATAAATAATGCTGTATTAGCTTCAATAATATTCATAGAATTGCAAACTAACTAATAATAATGTGATGCTTGAAGTGTACTGAATGTATACAAGATCTAACCCATTAAAAATCAGAAAATAATATTATTATATCCCAATGCATGCATAAAATTATATATTGATGGACGTAAAATGTAATGTAAGCTATAGTATAAATATAAATATATATAAATAATAAACATAAATATATATAAATATAAATAAACCTTCATATACATATTAAAAATAACCTTCGTATACATATTAAAATTAAATTAGATTTAGAGTATGAATATGATAACTATATGTGTGTATAAATATATAAATATATAAATATATGAATAGTTAAATAATTTATAATTTATACAATGATTAGAACTTGTTGTACTAGTGAATATCGTGTGTTATTGTAACAATTAGTAATTGGACCAAATATATATAATGCCTTACCTAGTCTCATCAATTATGTTCTGAAATGTCGTTAAAAACAATTAAAAAATATATTACAATGTGAACTATAATTCAATAAGATAATATTTAATCACTTATAAGAAATGGCTTAATGCTAATAGAATCGTTAAGGCCTGGAAATCTTGTTGCATCAGTTTTGGTTTGCCATACACTTTCTTTTAATGCTAATTGATTCTTCCAATTTCCTTCTTGCATATCTATTTGATCAATAATGGCAAATATAAAACTGTGTCCCTCACCTTTATCTATAGTGTGTCTGTAGAGGGCATTTTTTGTGTCCATTTTGCGTATTTTGTAATAATGTTCATAAATACGCTTTTTAATTACCCTTTCCGTTTTTCCTATATAGTATGCCTTACATGCTTTGCAACTGGCGATATAAACCACTTGTTTGCTATTGCAGTTGCCTCTCAAACATCTAATCACTGTGTGGTTTATATCTTCCAATATTATTTTCTCTGCTTCATTGATATAACAGCATTGTCGGCATGTTCCACATTTTGTACTTCCACCCTTTCGTTTCACTACTGAACAATTCTTTGTTTCTGTGTATTCCAACATTCTCTTAATGTTGGGCGCCACCTTATATACTATTCTAGGTGCATTTCCTACCTTAACATTCAAATTGTTGGAAATAATAACATCCCAATGTCTATTTAAAATTGCTTTAACATAGTGCACATATTGAGAATTTGTAAGGGCACAAACTCTATTGAAATTGTGTTGTAACTCCTTTACCTTACTAGTGCTGTCTAAATACTGAGTACCTAATAATGGTTTATATTTTATGTCCCACTGAGATATAACATACTGTGAGGTACGTTTGACCATTTGAACCGGGTAATCCCTCTCACCAAACATTTTACATAATATTTTAATATCTTCCTTCATAATATCCAAACTAGAAGACATTCTTGCTATTCTAATACATTGCCCTTTGACAATGTTTTTAAATGTATAAGGGGGATGATTGCTACTATATGCAATGTAATCATTCGAATACGTGGGTTTCCTATATATTCTTGAGGCAAAACCCGTATCCGTATGCCAGACAAATGTATCCAAATACGCTATTCCTTTACTACTGTAATTGAAAGTAAATTTTAAAAATTCAGTAGTGCTATTAAGGAAATCAATAAACTCGCATATCTCAGTTTCTGAACCCTTCCATAACACAAATAAATCGTCCAAAAATCTTGCATAAAGTTCAATTTTATCATAAAATCTACTTTTAAATAGGTGTTCTGTTTCCCATTCCAGCATGACCATGTTAGCAAATATAGGGGCACACGAGGCTCCCATGGCCACACCAGTTTGCTGTCTGAAATATTCACCCTGGAAGGTGATGTAATTGTGATCCAGGACTAAAGACATAAGTTCGGTAACTACACAGATTTTGTCCCAACTAAATCCTGAAAACTTTCTAAGGCTGTTTGTAAAAAATTCTAGCCCTATATTTTTAGGAATACAAGTAAACAAATCAACCACATCAATGATGATGAAAATGTAATCCTTATTCCATTTATCTGCACTAAGTTGGCTTAGAAAACTCCATGAGTCCTTCATGATGTGTGGTACAGCATTATATATGTGTTTAGTCCAGGTATCGATCAGAACACCTATGTTAAATGTTTTTGATCTCGAACCTGACACTATAGGTCTATATGGTGGGTCTTCCACTGATTTGTGAATTTTAGGTATCCCAATGATCTTGGCAAGTACCGGATAATCTGTTCTAATAAACGTATATATATCATTACTTATCCTATTGTCAATCATATATTCTTCTATTATAAGATCTATTCTTCTATGACCAATGTTAACTTCATTTAGGGAAATTACCTCATAATTGCCAGATTCATATAACCAATTGTGCATTTTTGAGTTGTAATCAGTGGTGTAACTAACAACAATGCCTCCGCCTTTGTCAGGCTTCATAATACGAATATCTTTGTTACGTATTTTGTGATTTAAACAGCTCCTTTCTTTTTCAGTGAGATTATCCTGCCTATAGCATTCTTTATGATTATCTTTAGAAATATCATTCTTTAGCCAATAAACATCTTTACTAACCATCTGTTCATAACAATGTATGTGGGGATGGTTAGGCGGTACAAATGTACTTTTCTTTTTTAACTTATTATGTTCACATACAAGAGTATCTGGCACTTTATCATCAAAATGCATCGCCAGGTTAAGCCTCCTGCAATACAGTTTAATTTCTTTTATGGTGTCAACTATATTCAAACCTATGGTAGGAACAAATTTCATTCCTTTGCTCATTAAACTGATGAATTCGTTCTCTATAGGAACATCAGTATAGTTATACACCTTAAAACCATTGTGTACTGTCATAATCTGATGTGTTATTTCATTCATATCAACACTATCAGGAATTCTTAATTGTAACTTATCGTCATTTAAACTTTTGTTATCTACTGTGTCACTATTGCTGCTTAAGGTTTTCTCACTTCTTACTGTAGATCTATGAAGCTGCGGAGCTCTTAATGGTGGTACTTTAATGATTACTGTCTCATTTAATTCCACCTGTTGAATTGATTTCTTTGTTTCGGAGCTGGAAAGAATCTGCCCCCCCGAAAATTTTCTTCGAATCTAGCACTCCTTGGTCTCTCACTATAACTTGTAATTCGATCTCTGGTATCCAACTTCCTATCAGTAGGCCATATATAGGCTCGATCTTTCTCATAAACTTCCATGTCCCTCAATAATTTCCTGTTTTTTCTCTCGTAAATGCCATTTGCTTTCTCTTGTGCATCACTAAATTGTTTATTATATAAATCTTTCCATTTATTAAAATCAGGATGCTGGATAATTGCATTATTCATACTCTCTAATTCAATAGTCATTGAACTCATCTTTTCGTCATTATATTTAATTCAAGTTTTTATATATGTGAATCCAAAATTGTCAAATAGTTGATTAAACTCGCTTTTCATTTCTTTACTATAATTAATGCCTAAGGGGAGTTTTAAAAAATCTAATACCCTTGGGTACCAACTTCATGCTTAGACATCGAGACAAATAAGCGATATCCAATTTAGTGTTTTTATATGACAAAAGCTTCTTGCCAAAATTATATATCATATCTCTCACCGAACTCTGTTTAAAATTATGTACATAAAAATTAACATTTGTTTCACCATTCACATTATGTAAAAATTCATACTCATCACATAAAAATTTGTCCATCAAACAATCTGAAGCATCGTCATTAATACTGTTATTACATAAAATATGTTTTTGTCCATGTTTGTTATGTCTATAAACATTGTCAGTCTCTGTTCTTAAATGAGGACTTGACATTTGAGGTAAATGTGTAACAGTACCTTTTTGTCCATAGTTATATCGTCGTTTAACATTACCATATGGTTTAGTGAATTGTTTGTCCTTAGGTCTAGTTCCCAGCTTCTCCGGTGGGTTTTTGCGAAAGCTGAAATCGAATGTATGGTCATTCCCTGGGGAATCACAAAATTGTCCGTTTCTACTGAACTGCCCTTCATGGCTCAATGGAGAGCGCATTATATCCTGTGCAGGAGCACATTGAACGCTAGGCAATTCGATACACACACCAGGGTTGTCTACATCAGTTTCCTGCAGGATAGCAGGGAAAACGCGCTCCGGTGTGTCATGAAATGTTAAGTCAGTTGTAATCTCTTGTACAAGAATGCAATCTTGTTGTTGAATAAATTCGGAACACTGCACATCATTTAGTTTGGCAAATGCAGTATGCCTCTTACCAGTTTTGCGAATAGCCGCTGGAGGATTAGCGGCTAAAACAGTATTGTTCTCACCCTGTATGGAAACCTTCTTACTTTCGGAAAGTAATTCCATAACCAAAGAAGTCAATTTGGAGATGTCCTTTTGTAAAGCCGTAACGTCGGCTCTAAGGTTACCAAAAACTTTACCCGACAGTAAAGCTCCGTTCTCTCTGTCCGACAATGAAGCTGGCGTTTCTCCCGCACTGCCTGCCATGGCGCCACAAAGAACCAAGTGCAAAAATCAAACCACAACCACTAGAAAACCAAAAACGCTAGGAGGGTAAATGTGGGATGAACGCAGCTCGTCCGAACAACTTCCAAAATGAACTGAAGCACTGAGACCAAAACTTCTCATAAAGGCATCGACAATTTATTAAGCAAAATCCACACACGACAACATAACAGTTAAGCGCTTTCAACTGGAACACAAGCCAGTCTTCTTCAGAACGAAGAAACAGTGTTAGGTGTGGAACATTTATACTGTAATACCTGCGGTTAAAAATAACCGCACCAAAAACTTTTGAAATATTTAAAGTGGCAGCACCATTTCCACATAGCAAATAAAACAGCTATTAGCGTAAACCAACATCTTATACTTATAACACATAAAACACATAAAACACATAACACTAACTTGCAAAGGTGCAATAAGAATTCATTATAAAAATTCATAGAATGAAATACATCAGATTATGACAGTACACAATGGTTTTAAGGTGTATAACTATACTGACGTTCCTATAGAGAACGAATTCATCAGTTTAATGAGCAAAGGAATGAAATTTGTTCCTACCATAGGTTTGAATATAGTTGACACCATAAAAGAAATTAAACTGTATTGCAGGAGGCTTAACCTGGCGATGCATTTTGATGATAAAGCGCCAGATACTCTTGTATGTGAACATAATAAGTTAAAAAAGAAAAGTACATTTGTACCGCCTAACCATCCCCACATACATTGTTATGAACAGATGGTTAGTAAAGATGTTTATTGGCTAAAGAATGATATTTCTAAAGATAATCATAAAGAATGCTATAGGCAGGATAAACTCACTGAAAAAGAAAGGAGCTGTTTAAATCACATAATACGTAACAAAGATATTCGTATTATGAAGCCTGACAAAGGCGGAGGCATTGTTGTTAGTTACACCACTGATTACAACTCAAAAATGCACAATTGGTTATACGAATCTGGCAATTATGAGGTAATTTCCCTAAATGAAGTTAACATTGGTCATAGAAGAATAGATCTTATAATAGAAGAATATATGATTGACAATAGGATAAGTAATGATATATATACGTTTATTAGAACAGATTATCCGGTACTTGCCAAGATCATTGGGATACCTAAAATTCCCAAATCCGTGGAAGACCCACCATATAGACCTATAGTGTCAGGTTCGAGATCAAAAACATTTAACATAGGTGTTCTGATCGATACCTGGACTAAACACATATATAATGCTGTACCACACATCATGAAGGACTCATGGAGTTTTCTAAGCCAACTTAGTGCAGATAAATGGAATAAGGATTACATTTTCATCACCATTGATGTGGTTGATTTGTTTACTTGTATTCCTAAAAATATAGGGCTAGAATTTTTTACAAACAGCCTTAGAAAGTTTTCAGGATTTAGTTGGGACAAAATCTGTGTAGTTACCGAACTTATGTCTTTAGTCCTGGATCACAATTACATCACCTTCCAGGGTAAATATTTCAGACAGCAAACTGGTGTGGCCATGGGAGCCTCTTGTGCCCCTATATTTGCTAACATGGTCATGCTGGAATGGGAAACAGAACACCTATTTAAAAGTAGATTTTATGATAAAATTGAACTTTATGCAAGATTTTTGGACGATTTATTTGTGTTATGGAAGGGTTCAGAAACTGAGATATGCGAGTTTATTGATTTCCTTAATAGCACTACTGAATTTTTAAAATTTACTTTCAATTACAGTAGTAAAGGAATAGCGTATTTGGATACATTTGTCTGGCATACGGATACGGGTTTTGCCTCAAGAATATATAGGAAATCCACGTATTCGAATGATTACATTGCATATAGTAGCAATCATCCCCCTTATACATTTAAAAACATTGTCAAAGGACAATGTATTAGAATAGCAAGAATGTTTTCTAGTTTGGATATTATGAAGGAAGATATTAAAATATTATGTAAAATGTTTGGTGAGAGGGATTACCCGGTTCGAATGGTCAAACGTACCTCACAGTATGTTATATCTCAGTGGGACATAAAATATAAACCATTATTAGGTACTCAGTATTTAGACAGCACTAGTAAGGTAAAGGAGTTACAACACAATTTCAATAGAGTTTGTGCCCTTACATATTCTCCATATGTGCACTATGTTAAAGCAATTTTAAATAGACATTGGGATGTTATTATTTCCAACAATTTGAATGTTAAGGTAGGAAATGCACCTAGAATAGTATATAAGGTGGCGCCCAACATTAAGAGACTGTTGGAATACACAGAAACAAAGAATTGTTCAGTAGTGAAACGAAAGGGTGGAAGTACAAAATGTGGAACATGCCGACAATGCTGTTATATCAATGAAGCAGAGAAAATAATATTGGAAGATATAAACCACACCGTGATTAGATGTTTGAGAGGCAACTGCAATAGCAAACAAGTGGTTTATATCGCCAGTTGCAAAGCATGTAAGGCATACTATATAGGAAAAACGGAAAGGGTAATTAAAAAGTGTATTTATGAACATTATTACAAAATACGCAAAATGGACACAAAAAATGCCCTCTACAGACACACTATAGATAAAGGTGAGGGACACAGTTTTATATTTGCCATTATTGATCAAATAGATATGCAAGAAGGAAATTGGAAGAATCAATTAGCATTAAAAGAAAGTGTATGGCAAATCAAAACTGATGCAACAAGATTTCCAGGCCTTAACGATTCTATTAGCATTAAGCCATTTCTTATAAGTGATTAAATATTATCTTATTGAATTATAGTTCACATTGTAATATATTTTTTAATTGTTTTTAACGACATTTCAGAACATAATTGATGAGACTAGGTAAGGCATTATATATATTTGGTCCAATTACTAATTGTTACAATAACACACGATATTCACTAGTACAACAAGTTCTAATCATTGTATAAATTATAAATTATTTAACTATTCATATATTTATATATTTATACACACATATAGTTATCATATTCATACTCTAAATCTAATTTAATTTTAATATGTATACGAAGGTTATTTTTAATATGTATATGAAGGTTTATTTATATTTATATATATTTATGTTTATTATTTATATATATTTATATTTATACTATAGCTTACATTACATTTTACGTCCATCAATATATAATTTTATGCATGCATTGGGATATAATAATATTATTTTCTGATTTTTAATGGGTTAGATCTTGTATACATTCAGTACACTTCAAGCATCACATTATTATTAGTTAGTTTGCAATTCTATGAATATTATTGAAGCTAATACAGCATTATTTATTATGAATTATTATGAATTTTTATAATGAATTCTTATTGCACCTTTGCAAGTTAGTGTTGTTATGTGTTTTATGTGTTTTGTGTGTTATAAGTATAAGATGTTGGTTTACGCTAATAGCTGTTTTATTTGCTATGTGGAAATGGTGCTGCCACTTTAAATATTTCAAAAGTTTTTGGCGCGGTTATTTTTAACCGCAGGTATTACAGTATAAATGTTCCACACCTAACACTGTTTCTTCGTTCTGAAGAAGACTGGCTTGTGTTCCAGTTGAAAGCGCTTAACTGTTATGTTGTCGTGTGTGGATTTTGCTTAATAAATTGTCGATGCCTTTATGAGAAGCTTTGGTCTCAGTGCTTCAGTTCATTTTGGAAGTTGTTCGGACAAGCTGCGTTCATCCCACATTTACCCTCCTAGCGTTTTTGGTTTTCTAGTGGTCCCCAGAAAAGACAAAGCCTGGAGACCCATACTAGACCTTTCAACTCTAAATACTTACCTGGACGTTCCGAAATTCAAATTGTTAACACTACAGCAGCTTCTTCCCATGCTGGGCAAGAAGGCTTGGCTTGTTACTCTGGGCCTCAAAGAGGCATACCTGCATGTCCCTATCAGACAAGATTGCAGAAGATACCTCAGATTCAAAGCTGGTACAATGCACTACCAATTCTCTGCACTGCCCTTTGGCTTATCTACTGCGCCCAGGGTCTTTACAAAGTGCCTGGCAGCAGTAATTGCATTTTGCAGACAAAAAGTAATTCAAATATATCCATACCTGGACGACTGCCTCATTCAAGCAGAGAGAAAGGACATTCTTCTAAAGCATCTGGCGTTTGTAAAAAGGTTGCTAATTACTCTAGGGTACACAGTAAACGAAAAAAAGTCAAAACTAGTGCCCTCACAACGGATAATATTCCTGGGTGCCAGCTTGAATACAACAGCCCAGATGGCTTATCTCACGCCAGACAAACAAGGACAACTGACTCAATATTTTCAATTACTAGCAAAAAAGTCCCATCTCCCTGCAAGAAAAATTCTGCAGGCCCTGGGATTCATGGCATCCTGCATACTACTAATTCCATATGCAAGACTGCATATGAGGAAATTACAGTGGTACCTAAAAAGTGTTTGGACTCAACACTCTCACAGTTTAGAAGCAGTAATACCAATAATTCCCTGCCTACAACAGGAGTTTCGATGGTGGGCACAGGCATGTCACATCAACAAGGGACAGCCTTTCACTCTACCCACAGCCAGGCAGACTCTAACAACAGATGCTTCGGATTACGCCTGGGGAGCACACATGGCAGGAAAATGTGTTCAGGGCAAGTGAACCACAAACCAAATGCAACTTCACATCAATCAAAAAGAGATGTTGGCTGTTCAAAATGCCCTAACAGCTTTCAAGGACCTTCTGCATCCAGGACAATTATTATTAAAGACAGACAACACCACAGTAATGTGGTACATAAACAAGCAAGGGGGCACTCATTCTTATCCCCTATGCAGGCAAGCCATGACCTTGTGGAACACAACTCTAACTTATCAAGTTCATCTGCAAGCACAATTCCTGCCAGGAAAGAAAAATACTCTGGCAGACGATCTAAGCAGAAATATCATGGACCCTCACGAATGGAAATTGAATCCACAAATCTTCAGCATGGTAATGCAAAATTGGGGGTGCCCAGACATAGATCTTTTAGCCTCCCCACTGAGTTGCCAACTACAAAAATTCTGCACAAGGACCTACCACACACAAGCATGGAAAGTGGATGCTCTTTCATTCAGCTGGAAAAGCCTAAAAGTTTATGCCTTCCCACCTCTGCCTCTCCTTTCAAAGGTACTCATAAAAGCCAGCCAATGCTCTAGATGATCCTGATTGCTCCAGACTGGCCACGCCAGCACTGGTACCCAATCTTAAAGAACTTAGCTCAAGGCCCACCATGGATTTTGCCTCAAATTTCACACCTTCTGACTCAACAAAACAATCAGATGCTGCATGGTCAGCTCAAAACCCTAAACCTGGCTGCATGGCAGATTCATTAGTCAAACAGGCAACACCTCCCTCTAAAGCTGTTATGGATGTAATTTTGGAGGCCAGGAGGCCTAGCACCAGGAAATCTTACTCAGAAAAATGGAAGAGATTCTGTGCCTGGAACCAGGCTCAAAGCCTTGACCCTCTTGTCCCAAACATTCCTCAGATTTTGCAATACTTAACTGAGATGCTGGACAAAGGCCTATCCTTCTCATCAATTAAAATCCACGCCTCTGCCATTTCAGCACATTACAACACGGATCCTCCTTTATTCTCTCATCCCTTACCAAAGCAGTACCTCAGAGGGGCTCATCCCTTACTAAAGCAGTACCTCAGAGGGGCTAAAAACATAAGACCACCAACACCAACTTGGGACATCAATTTTGTTTTGGAAAAACTGACCTTGCCACCTTTTGAGCCAGCCAATACAGCCGATCTAAAAATTTTATCATGGAAAACAGCTCTGCTCCTGGCAGTAACTTCAGCACGAAGAGTCTCGGAGCTACAGGTATTAATGGCAGTGGGACCTTTTATATTTTTTCATCAGGAAAGGGTTTCTTTAAGGACAAACCCTACCTTTATGCCAAAGGTGGTATCCAGTGAGGCTCTTAACCAAACCATCCATTTGCCTACTTTTTATCCAAACCCCCAGAATAAAGGGGAGAAAATTCTGCACTCTTTGGACATACACAGGCAGCTACGCTTCTACTTGGACAAAACAAAAGCTTTCAGGAAGACTGAGCAACTAATTGTAGCATATGCTGCAGGATCACAGGGCAAGGCTATCTCAAAGCAGACTATTTCCAAATGGATAGGACATTGTATTTGTTACTGCTACACACAGCATGGAAAATCAGTCTCTGATAACATTAGGCCACATTCTACCAGAGCAACGGCCACTTTAACAGCCTTTCTCAGAGGAGTACCAACCAAGGAAATTTTGGAGGCTGCAACTTGGAGTTCAATGCACACCTTTACCAAGCATTACCACTTGCCTCTTTACTCTAAATCCAGAGCAGGATTTGCCACTGCAGTTCTGCAGGGCCTCCTAGCCAATCCCAACTCTTTATAGACCAGCCACCCAGCCTTAGCTTTGGAATTCTACCCAAGTGTAATGACTGCAGCAGTGTAACATGATGAACATAGTACAGTTTTGTACCTGCCATGAATGTAGATGTTCGAGTGTTCACTCTGCTGCAGTCCAGGTTACCCTCCCTTCATCCCCTCTGTCCTAGCTGGACTTAACAATACTTTTCTATCCTATACAACCTTTGTGGTGTATTTGCTTGTAACTGAAGGTATTGTTTTTATTTTTTATATATGTTTTATTAGCAATATGTATTGCCTACCTACTTGGGGGCACCTGACATCTGGGGCAAGAAAATCTGATAAAAATGGCGTCGGATGCATCTTGTATACCCCTGCCGCACTGACGTCAGGGAAGAAGCGACAGCTACCAATGCCGGACCAAGACTTTGGAACTCACGGCAGTATAACCCAAGTGTAATGACTGCAGCCGTGTGAACACACTAACATCTACATTCATGGTAGTTACAAAACTGTACTTTTGGAGTTAAGGCAGAGGAGGTATTAAAGAAGATGGAGGATGAGGCAAAATCTATGCAAACAGTGAAAGATTTCTTACAGATTCAGCCTCCTCGTTTTAGCAGAAATTGGCCAACAAAGAATTGGTCCTTTCCAGTCACAGATAGACCTCAAAGGGGCAGATACAGATGTTCAAGAGGTAGAGGTCAGGCACAAGGCCCTTACAGGCCTCAACAATGTGGTACACCAGGCCAGAAAGAAGGGGAAGACCGGCCTCAACCTTATAAAAAGCAGCCTCAATGACTTTCCACTGCAGCTGCCAAACAGCTCTGTCTTGGCAGCCCCCTTAGGAGGAAAACTGGCACTTTTCTATCACAACTGGCATCACATCACCAAAGACAAATGGGTTCTCAACATTGTATCTCAAGGTTACAGGTTCCACTTTCACACTCTGCCAAGGTTAAAAGTAATGCCAAATCTGCCACCAAATCAATGGGCAGAGGCTCAAACACAAATTACAGCACTCATGGACATGAGAGCTATTCAAAAGGTACCACCACAGGAACAAAGACAAGGATTTTACTCAAGACTCTTTCTGGTTCCCAGAAAGGACAAAGCCTGGAGACCCATTCTGGACCTTTCTTCACTAAACACTTACCTGGATGTTCCGAAATTCAAGATGTTGACACTACAGCAGCTTCTTCCCATGCTGGGCAAGAAAACTTGGCTTGTGACTTTGGACCTCAGAGGCATACCTGCATGCCCCTATCAGACAAAACTGCAGAAGATACCTCAGATTTCTAGCTGGTTCAATGCACTATCAATTCTCTGCACTACCCTTTGTCTTATCTACTGCGCCCAGGGTCTTCACAAAGTGCCTGGCACCAGTAATTGCATTTTGCAGGCAAAAAGGAATTCAAATGTATCCATACCTGGACGACTGCCTGATTCAAGCAGAGAGCAAGGACATTCTACTAAAGCATCTGGCGTACGTAAAAAAGTTAAGTTGCTTGGGGTACACAGTAAACGAAAAGAAATCAAAACTAGTGCCCTCACAACAGATAATATTCCTGGGTGCCAGCTTGAACACAACGGCCCAGATGGCTTATCTCACGCCAGACAAGCAAGGACAACTGACTCAATATTTTCATTTAATGGCAACAAAGACCCAACTCCCTGCAAGAAAAATTCTGCAGGCCTTGTGCTACATGGCATCTTGCATACTACTAATTCCATATGCCAGACTGCATATGAGGAAACTACAATGGTACCTAAAGAGTGTATGGTCTCAACACTGTCAAAGTTTGGAAACAGTTATACCACTAATTCCTTGCCTACAACAGGAGTGTCGGTGGTGCACACAAGCTTGTCACCTCAACAAGGGACAGCCTTTCACTCAACCCACAGCCAGGCAAACACTGACAACAGATGCATCGGATTAAATGTATCCAGGGTGAGTGGCCCACAGAGCAAAGACATCTCCACATCTATCAAAAACAGATGCTAGCTGTACAAAATGCTATTATAGCTTTCAAGGACCTGCTGCATCCAGGACAATTACTACTAAAGACAGACAACACCACAGTTATGTGGTACATAAACAAGCAAGGGGGCACACACTCCTACCCCCTCTGCAGACAAGCCATAACCTTGTGGAACACAGCTCTAAACTACCAAGTTCATCTGCAAGCACAATTCCTTCCAGGAGAGAAAAACACACTGGCAGACCTAAGCAGAAACTTCATGGAGCCGCACGAATGGGATTTGAACCCACAAATATTCAGAATGATAACACAAACATGGTGGACCCCGGACATAGATCTGTTTGCTTCCCCAGTGAACTGCCAATTACAGAAATTCTGCACAAGGAGCTACCATCCACAGGCATGGAAAGTGGATGCCCTCTCATTCAGCTGGAAAAAACTGCAAGTATATGCTTTCCCTCCTTTACCTCTCCTTCCAAAGGAACTCATAAAAGCCAGGCAGGAAGAGCCAAAGATGATCCTGATTGCACCAGACTGGCCACGCCAGCACTGGTACCCAATCTTAAAGAACTTAGCACAAGAACCACCTTGGATTTTGCCTCAAATCCCACAGTTGCTGAGACAGCACAACAATCAGATACTTCACAGCCAGCTAAAGACCTTAAATCTAGCTGCATGGAAAATTCCTTAGTCAAGCAAGCAGTGCCTCTCTCCAAAGCTGTTATGGATGTCATTCTGGAGACCAGAAGGCCTAGCACCAGGAAAGCATACTTGGATAAATGGAAGTGATTCTGTGCCTGGAATCAAGTGCACAGCCTTGACCCTCTTGTCCCAAACATTCCTCAGATACTTCAATACATAACTGAAATGCTGGACAAGGGCCTCTCCTTTTCATTCATCAAGATCCATGCCTCAGCTATTTCTGCCCGTTACAACACGGATCCACCAATTGTTTCTAATCCTTTGCTCAAACAGTACCTCAGAGGGGCTAAAAACATAAGACCGCCCCGAAGAGCACCTACACCAACTTGGGACCTCAACTTTGTTTTGGAAAAATTTACTTTTACCTCCTTTTGAGCCAGCTAACACAGCAGAATTAAAATACATCTCTTGGAAAACTGCTCTGCTACTGGCAATAACATCAGCACGAAGAGTTGCGGAATTACAGGCACTAATGGCAGTGGAACCTTTCCTCATCTTCCACCAGGACAGGGTGTCTTTAAGAACTAACCCTACGCTTATGCCAAAGGTGGTATCAAGTGTGGCTCTAAACCAAACTATTCACTTGCCAACTTTTTATCCAAAACCACAGAACAAAGGGGAGAGACTACTACATTCTTTGGACATTCACAGACAGTTACGCTTCTACTTGGACAAAACCAAAGCTTTCAGAAAATCTGAGCAATTATTGGTAGCATACGCTGCAGGAGCACAGGGAAAAGCCATTTCAAAGCAGACTATTTCAAAATGGATAGGACACTGTATGCGTTTCTGCTATACCCACCATGGGAAACCTGTACCTAGCAGCATTAGATCTCACTCCACCAGGGCAACAGCCACTTCAACTGCCTACCTCCGAGGAGTACCTACCAAGGATATTTTGGAAGCAGCAACATGGAGTTCTGTGCATACCTTCACCAAACATTACCATTTGTCTTTATACTCCAAATCCAGAGCTGGCTTCGCCACTGCTGTACTGCAGGGCCTTATAGCCACCCCTAATGCCTTACAGATCCAGCCTCCCTACCTCAGCTTTGGGATTCCACCCAAGTGTAATGACTGCAGCAGTGTAACACGATGAACATAGTACAGTTTTGTACCTACCATAAATGTAGATGTTCGAGTGTAAACACTGCTGCAGTCCAGGTTACCCTCCCTCCTTCCCCTCTTACTTTCTGGTACTTACCTAGGTCATTTACCCTTTATTACCTATGGGGAGTATTTGCTGGTAAGTAAAAATGGTTGTTTGCTTTTCTTTTGTATATTTTACTAGCAATTTGAATTGTCTACCTGTTTGGGGGCACCTGACATCTGGGGCAAGAAAAATTGAAGAAAATGGCGTCTGCTGCATCTTGCATACCCCTGTCAAACTGACGTCAGGGAGGAGGTGACATCAACCGACGCCGGACCAAGACTTTGGAACTCAGGCCGAATGGGGAACCGCCTAATGGCAGGATAACCCAAGTGTAATGACTGCAGCAGTGTTTACACTCGAACATCTACATTTATGGTAGGTACAAAACTGTACTTTTGGCAACAAGGCCGAAGAAGTTCTTAAAAAGATGGAAGATAAAGCTAAATCTAGGCAAACTGTTAATGATTTTGTACAAATTCAGCCTCCTAGATTTAGTAGACACTGGCCTTCTAAGAATTGGTCCTTTCCAGCCCCTTCCAGGTCCTCTCAAGCCAAACCCAGACACAGCAAAAGCCTCAGGTATCAGTTCCAGGGGACTCACAGAACTAAGCAGTGGGGAGCCTCCACTTCCAAGTCTGGGAATAACAAGACACCACTCTATGGTAAACTGTCTCAATGACTGCCTTTTAAAATCTCCAAGCACTTATCTTCTGACTGCCCCATTGGGAGGAAAGATTGCTCTTCATGCAAAGAACTGGGAACTCATTACCCAGGACAAATGGGTTTTAAATATGTCTCGGATACAGATTTCACTTCCACACATTGCCAGTGCCAAGTGGGTGGCCAGACCTACCCCCAAATCAGTGGGAAGAGGCTCAAAAACAAGTGCTTTCTCTCTCAAGCATAGGGGCTCAGCTAGTACCAGAAGAAGAAAAGGGACAAGGTTTCTACTCCAGACTTTTCCTGGTACCCAGAAAACACAAATCATGGTGTCCAATTCTGGACCTATCTACTCTAAACCCCTTTCTGGAGATTCCAAAATTCAAGATGCTGAGTCTTCACCAGTTACTTCCTATGCTAGGCAAAGACACCTGGTTGGCAACACTAGATTTAAAAGAAGCATACCTGCACATGCCAATCGGGGAATCTTGCAGAAGATACCTACGCTTCAAAGCAGGCTACACACACTGTCAGTTCTCTGCACTGCCCTTTGGCTTATCTACTGTGCCCAGGGTGTTCACAAAGTGCCTAGCTCCAGTTATTGCATTTTGCAGGCTAAGAAGTATTCAAATATACTCATACCTGGATGATTGTCTAATTCAGGCAGAAAGCCAGGACATACTTTTGAATCATCTGGCATTTGTAAAAAGGGTTCTAACTTGTCTGGGGTACACCATAAACAAAAATAAATCACAACTGGTACCCTGTCAACAAATTACATTCCTGGGAGCAAGCTTGAATACAACTTCCCAGATGACTCACACCAGAAAAGCAAATTCATTTGACAACCTACTTCAAACAAGTGGCCACAAAAACCCTGCTATCTGCAAGACAAATACTGCAAGCCTTGAGGTTCATGGCCGCCTGCATTCTTCTAATTCCGTGAGCAAGACTACATATGAGGAAACTACAGTGGTATCTAAAAAGCCTATGGAGTCAACATTCTTGCAACCTAGAAACAATGATTCCTATCATACCTTGCCTGCACCTAGAGTTCCTTTGGTGGGCAGAGGCCTGCCACCAAAACAAGGGGCTACCTTTCACAC
This sequence comes from Protopterus annectens, assembly GCF_019279795.1. Taxonomy (NCBI): domain Eukaryota; kingdom Metazoa; phylum Chordata; order Ceratodontiformes; family Protopteridae; genus Protopterus; species Protopterus annectens. The sequence goes on along the minus strand of NC_056747.1, from coordinate 164,791,933 downwards.
CAACCTCTGCAACAGATGCATCAGACTATGCATGGGGGGGCTCACCTGGCAGGGAAGTGCATTCAGGGCAAATGGAGCCCAAGTCAAATGCACCTGCATATCAATCAGAAAGAAATGTTAGCTGTACAGTATGCTCTGACAGCCTTCAAGGACTACATTCTTCCAGGACAACTAATGGTAAGGACAGACAACACCACGGTTATGTGGTGCATAAGCAGGGGGGTACACATTCTTACCCCCTCTGCAGACTAGCCATGGCATTATGGAACACAGCATTGAGCTACCAAGTGCACCTACAAGCTCAATTCCTGCCAGGAAAATTAAATACACTGGCAGATGGACTAAACAGAAAACTCATGGAGCCACACGAGTGGAAACTGGACCCAAGGATTTTCAACATATTGACAAGCGAATGGGGGAGCCCAGATATAGACCTGTTTGCCTCCCCCCCCAGAACTACCAATTGGACAAATTTTGCACAAGGACTCCCCACAAACAAGCCTGGAAAGTGGATGCTCTGTCCTTCAGCTGGAAAAACCTATCAGTCTATGCCCCCCCTCTGCTCTCCAAAGTACTACTAAAATTCAAACAGGACAAACCAAGGATGATTTTGATTGCTCCAGACTGGCCGCGCCAACACTGGTACCCCCTCCTGCGCAGTGTGTCACGGTTATCTCTATGGCACCTGCCTCAGACTCCTTCCCTGCTGTCTCAGCAGGAGAACCAGATTCTGCACCCTCAGCTTCCAACACTGAACCTTGCAGCCTGGCTAATTACTTAAACTCTCCCTTACCATCCCTCAGCAAACCTGTGATGGATGTCATCTTAGAGGCAAGGAGGCCTAGTACTAGAAAATCTTATGCTGAAAAATGGAAAAGATTATGTGCCTGGAACCAGTCTCAAGGGATGAGCACAGCAGCACCCAATTTACCTCAGATTTTACAATACTTAACTGAGATGCTTCACAAGGGCCTGTCTTTTTCCTCCATTAAAATCCACACCTCAGCCATTTCAGCTCATTATAACGCAGAACCTCCCCTCTTCTCTCATCCACTGCTCAAGCAGTACCTCAGAGGGGCCAAAAATGTGAGACCACCCAGGAGAGCTCCAACCCCAGCCTGGGACCTTAACTTTGTATTGGAGAAACTCACTCTATCTCCTTTCGAGCCAGCTGCTACTGCAGACTTAAAATTTATTTCTTGGAAAACTGCTTTCATTTTAGCAATCACTTCAGCTAGAAGGGTATCTGAATTACAGGCCCTTATGGCAGTGGAGCCTTTCATCATCTTTCATGCGGACAGGGTGTCACTCAGAACAAATCCATCCTTCATGCCCAAGGTGTGGTATCCAGTGTGGCTCTTAATCAGTCCATTCATTTGCCAACCTTCTTTCCCAATCCACAGAACAAAGGGGAACGGATTCTGCATTCCTTGGATGTGCACAGACAACTTAGATTCTACTTGGACAAGACTAAACCTCAAAGAAAATCTGCACAACTGCTGGTAGCATTTGCTACAGGGGCAGAGGGGAAGGCTATTTCAAAACAAACCATTTCTAGATGGATAAGCCATTCCATTCATTTCTGCTATAAGCACCATGGAAAACCTATCCCCCAGGAGATCAGACCACACTCCGCCAGGGCTGCATCTACTTCTACAGCCTTTCTCAGAGACGTTCCTACCAGGGACATCCTAGAAGCTGCTACCTGGAGTTCTGTACATACTTTCACCAAGCATTATCATTTGCCAATTTTCTCTAAATCCAGAGCTGGCTTTGCCACTGCAGTCTTGCAGGGCATTATAGCTGGCCTTAATACTCTCCTCCCAACCATAGCTTTGGGAATCTACCCAAATGTAATGACTGCAACAGTGAAACACAAAGAACAGAGTACAGTTGTGTACACTTATAAATGTAGATGTCCGAGTATATTCACTGTTGCGGTCCTGGTTACCCTCCCTCTTGCCCCCTAACTTCTTTTGGCTATACCTCTACTTTCCTTTACTATGCTTAAAAGCCTTTTTGGTGTATTTGCTTTTTTGTTGGAGGTATACCTTTGAGTTTCTATGTTTAATTGCTCCCCATTAGGGGGGCACCTGACATCTGGGGCAAGAAAAACTGATATAATGGCATTGGCTGCATGTTTTATACCCCTGACAACCTGACGTCATGGAAGAAGGGACAGCAACCGACGCAGGACCCAAGACCTTGTTAATCAGGCTGACTGAGGGCCACCTGCAGGCAGATTACCCAGATGTAATAACTGCAACAGTGAATACACTTGAACATCTACATTTATGGTAAGTGTACACAACTGTACTGTCTTCCTTTCCTACATTTGTAATAATTATTTTATCCTGAGGCTTTACTTAGAAGTAGAAATAAAGGAGTCTCTGCAGCTCTCGATTATATTTCTCAGTCTCTTTCTGCGACTTGATTGGTTGTGGCATCAAGTCGAATTACTGTTATAGGTTCATAGGATGATACTAGGCTATTGGCCCAGAGGCCCTTATAAGCCAAGCCAAGAATTTCGCCCATGTTCCCACAAAGTCAGCACCTGTTTTCCCCTGTAGTTCAGGAATCTGGCTTAACTGAAGTGGTTCTTTTTGTCATGCAGTTTAGTACTATTACAAACAGAACAAGATGACAGTACCTTTTCGATAGCTTTTGACACAGAAGGCCAGAATTCTAGACCTCTTGCCCTTCTTTTGGTAGATCCTTTAGAACGTGATACTTTTGATAGAAATCTGCTTGCCATTTTTTTTCTGTATAGCCTTCTGTCTGACATGAATAACCACAACCTTGCTTCAGCTGCTTTACCAGCATAAGAGCAGTACTAGGCAAGAGATCACAGGAAACATAACATGCTTAGCCATGTACACCTTTAAGTAGACACTTCTTCCAAACAGCTTCAGCTTGCAAACTTTCTTGCGGCTTTTGCATTCTTTTTAACGTATAAATCTTCTGAAGTTTTGATAATAATAGTATTTCTGTCTCTGCTGTTTATTTTTTTCTACACCACTTCTGTGATGTTTTGATCTGCATGTATCCGTAATGCAGTTGAATTAGGTGATTACTTTTTCAACCTTCTGCCCATTACCATTTGCGCTAAAGAAAAGTTGTGTCCCTGCATTGCAATAGACCTATAATTCAAACATGAATGATGAAAGTCCACATACCTATTGCTTCTGCTTTCTCATGAGATTGTGTTTTACTGTGCAGATTACTACAGTTGTGCTTTTTCATCACATTAGAGTGGACTGGCTGCTGTATGTTGAATTCTTGCTGCTGTTCAGACTAAATTTCTGATTTTAAAGATGTTCATCGTGCATACAGCTGCAGTCATAACAGATGGGTTTTCCTGCCGTCAGGCAGGTCCTCGGTCGGCCGAATTCCAAAGTCTAGGTCCAGCGTCGGTTGTCGTTGCTTCCTCCCTGACGTCAGTGCGACAGGGGTATAAAAGATCTAGCCGACGCCATTTTCTTCAGTCTTTCTTGCCGCGCGGTGCCCGAAGCAGAAGCAGTTCGCAAGTGCCGGTCGGCCAGCTCCTGAGATTACGAATATTTTTATACCGAAGTCTTCTTGAAAGCTAAGTACCCCTTTGGGGAAACTTTTCTTGCCTCAGACCGATGTCAGACAAAGTTAATAATTGCATTTCTTGTGGGAAGCAAATACCGCATAAGGATTTTCATTCCCTCTGCATTCCTTGCCTAGGCCCAGACCACGACGTCTCGGCCTGTCGGTTTTGTGCTACATTCAACAGACGCACTATTAAGCGTCGGGCAGAGTTCGCCCAACACTATTTTGGCAAAAAAAAAAATTTAATTACATTATGTCATCGGATACTCCAACTCCAGTTTTAAGTAAAAGACGCAAAGATAAGGACTGACATACGAGGTCCGCGACTTCTACCTACACCACGCCAAAGCTGACTACAGGTGGTCCGGTTTTCAGTGAGGCGCCTACACAGCCCCTGACTACCGACGACGCTTCATTGGCAGTGTCTTCTGTACCCGAGGTCGCAGGCTCTTCGGCCCACACCCCAACTACAGATACCGAAGCCACTATTGGCGGTGAAACTCGGAGTTTAGATAGACCTGCCACCTCTCAAGGTGTCTACAGGCCTTCCTCTTCTTTTTCCATCAAGGCTTTCACTAAGTCGAAATCAGCCATGCATACTAAAAAACAAGCTCCACAGGGCCCTTCTCAAGGCCCCATGCCTAAAAAGCAGATGCTCAAAATGGCTGAGGATTTGATTACTCTTATTAGGGGTTCTCAACCCCCCCCCCGAACAAAAGACCCAGAGTGGAGGAAGAATCCCCCTCCTCAGACCAGGCCTCCATTATTTCAGAACATTCTGAAGACCAGGAACATTCTTACTCCCCTTTTGAAGATTCTGATGTAGAGGAGTCCATTCCCTCTGTCTCCCCCCCTGAGGATTACTCTTTTGAGGAAACCTTACATACCTTGAGGGAACACTTCCACTGGGAAGGCCAAGAGTACTCAGACTCCAAGAAAAGGCTTAGGGATTTCCTCTTGCTCCCTCAGCACAGGCGTCTGGCTATACCTCCTGTCTTAGACATTCTAGATGACGTGTATTCGGAGGCCTGCCTTAACCCAGATTCTTTACCTCCAGCTCCAGTCAAGCCTGACAGGTATTACCGGGTTTCTGACTCGCACCAATTCCTATACAAAAGCCATGCGGCTGACCCAGAAACTATTTCACAGGGTCCCAAGGGAATTAAGGCCTCCACTGCTAAAAATCCATTACCTTCAGAGAGAGATTCCAGAGCTTTAGAGAGGTGGGGGGAAAAGTTTACACCTCGGCCACCTTAACCATGAGGGCATTAAACTGTCAGTTCCATATGTTAAAGTACCAACAATTTCTGTTATCGCAGTTGAGAAACAAAATGTCACAACCTGAACAACCAGACTTGAAGGAGTTGCAGGACTTGATACATAGTGCAGAACAAGTGGGTAAACATACCCTGCAATGTGGTTTTGATGCTTTAGAGGCCTCATGTAGAGCTGCTGTTACAGGATCAGTCATACGTAGACATGCCTGGCTCAAAGAGCAAACCTTACCAGATCATGTCAAAGCTAAATTACTGGATGCCCCTCTGCAAAAAGATGTATTGTTTGGTGTTAAAGCTGAGGAGGTATTAAAGAAAATGGAGGAGAAGGCAAAATCAATGCAAACAGTAAAAGATTTCCTACAGGTACAACCTCCACGTTTCAGTAGAAATTGGCCTTCCAAAAATTGGTCCTTTCCAGCCACAGACAGACCCCAAAGAGGTAGATACAGACGCCCGAGGGGCAGAAGGCAATCTCAAGGATCATTTAGAGGCAGACAATGGCAAGCACCCACACAAAGAGGTGGTGAGGATAGTTCACAGCCATTCAGAAAGCACAACCAATGACTTCCCCTTTGCATGCCAAGCAAGGCTCAAATGGCAGCACCTTTAGGCGGAAAACTGGTATTATTTTCGATAAATTGGCATATTGTCACAAAAGACAAATGGATCCTGGACATTATAGACAGAGGCTACAGATTTCACTTTCACACCCTTCCAAAAATGAGAGGCATGCCAAACCTGCCACACAATCAAAGGGCAGAGGCACAGAAACAAATTTCAGATCTCATGGACATGAAAGCTATTCAAGAGGTACCTGTACAAGAACAGGGTCAAGGTTTTTATTCCAGACTATTCCTGGTACCAAGGAAGGGAAAAGATTGGAGACCTATTTTGGACCTTTCCATCCTAAACACTTTTTTACTCGTGCCAAAATTCAAGATGCTCACATTACAGCAGCTTCTTCCCATGCTGGGCAAGGAGTCTTGGCTGGTAACATTGGACCTCAAGGAGGCATACCTGCATGTCCCAGTCAGACAAGATTGCAGAAGATACCTCAGATTTCTTGCAGGTTCAACCCATTATCAATTCTCTGCATTGCCCTTTGGCTTATCTACTGTGCCCAGAGTGTTCACGAAATGCCTGTCATCAGTAATCGCTTACTGCAGACTTCAAGGGATACAAATATACCCATATCTGGACGACTGCCTGATCCAAGCGGACAGCAAGCACATACTTATGAAACATCTGGCGTTTGTAATAATGTTGTTGAATTCTCTGGGATACACAGTCAACAAAAAGAAATCCAGGCTAATACCCTCTCAAACAATAATTTTCCTGGGTGCCAGCTTGGATACAAACACCCAGATGGCCTACCTCACGCCAGAGAAACAGGGGCAACTAACTCAATACTTCAGAAAACTGGCAACTTTCACCAGGCTGACTGCAAGGAAAATCCTGCAGGCTCTGGGATTCATGGCATCTTGCATCCTACTAATCCCATGTGCAAAGCTGCATATGAGGAAACTTCAATGGTACCTAAAAACCTATGGTCTCAACACAGCCACAGTTTGGAAACAATAATACCACTAATTCCATGTCTTCAAAAGGAATTTCTGTGGTGGGCTCAAGCATGCCAAAGAAACACAGGTCTACCATTCTGCAAGCCTCAAGCAAATCAAATCATCACAACAGACGCCTCGGACTACGCCTGGGGGGCGCACATGACAGATCGGTGCATTCAGGGCAAATGGTCCCAAAAAGAAAAGCACCTACACATCAATCAGAAGGAAATGCTAGCAGTAATAAATTCTATTATAGCTTTCAAAGACCTACTGCATCCAGGCCAGCTATTGATAAGGACGGACAACACCACAGTAATGTGGTACATAAACAAACAGGGAGGTACCCATTCATACCCCCTATGCAGGCAAGCCATGTCTCTTTGGAACATGGCTCTAGAATTACAAATCGAGCTTCAAGCACAGTACCTGCCAGGCAAGGAAAACACACTGGCAGACAACCTAAGCAGAAATATGACAGATCCACATGAATGGAAGTTGCATCCTCAAGTTTTCACAAAGATAACTCAAGCATGGGGAAGGCCAGACATAGATCTCTTTGCCTCCCACAGAAATCACCAATTGGCAAAATTCTGCTCAAGGACCTTCAAGCATGGGGAAGGCCAGACATAGATCTCTTTGCCTCCCACAGAAATCACCAATTGGCAAAATTCTGCTCAAGGACCTTTCATCCACATGCCTGGAAGGTGGACGCACTCTCCTTCAGTTGGGCAACAATGACAGTTTATGCCTTTCCACCTCTTCCTCTGCTGCCCAAAGTTCTATTAAAAGCCAGAGCAGACAGACCAAAGATGATTCTCATTGATCCAGACTGGCCAAGACAACACTGGTACCCACTCCTGAAAAGCCTGACGCATTCCCCACCATGTATCCTGCCTCTAATGCCACTTCTACTGACTCAGCACAACTTCAAAACTCTACACAGTCAGCTGAAAACACTCAATCTAGCCACATGGAAGATTCCTTAAATTCGCAACAGGCCCTACTCTCCAAGGAGGTGCAGGATGTCATTTTGGAGGCCAGAAGACCTTGTACAAGAAAAGCCTACTCTGCAAAATGGGAACGGTTTTGTGCCTGGAATGAGAAAAAGGGTCAGAATCCTGGAATACTGAATTTACCCCAAATATTACAGTATCTAGCTGAGATGCTAAGCAATGGACTTTCATTCTCCTCCATCAAAATCCATTCCTCAGCCATTTCTGCAGAATACAACACTGAACCTCCTTTATTCTCTCACCCCCTCTTAAGACAGTTCCTCAGAGGGGCTAAGAATATAAAACCCCCAAGGAAACAACCAGTACCTGCTTGGGACCTCAATTTCATACTAGAAAAACTGACCTTGCCTCCTTTTGAGCCAGCTGCTTCAACAGAACTGCAATACTTGTCTTGGAAAACAGCCTTCCTCCTGGCAATCACTTCAGCTCGCAGGGTTTCGGAACTACAAGCCCTCATGGCTGTGCAGCCTTTCATCATTTTCCATCAGGACAGAGTTACCTTACGAACCAATCCGTCCTTTATGCCAAAGGTAGTATCTAGGGTAGCCTTGAATCAGGCTATCCACTTACCTACCTTCTACCCTAATCCTCAAAACAAAGGAGAAAGACTACTACATTCCTTGGACATTCACAGACAGCTGTGTTATTATTTGGACAGAGCAAAGCCTTTCAGAAAATCAGAGCAACTCTGTGTCCTATGCTGCAGGAGCTCAAGGGAAGCCTATTTCCAAACAGACAATCTCAAAGTGGATAGCCCACTGCATACGTTTTTGTTACTCTTTTCATGGTAAATCTGTACCTGCAGGCATCAGATCTCACTCCACAAGGGCCACAGCTACCTCTGCAGCTTTCCTCAGGGGGGTGCCTACCAAAGATATTTTGGAAGCAGCCACTTGGAGTTCCGTACATACCTTCTCCAAGCACTATCACCTACCATTATACTCCAAATCTACAGCAGGCTTTGCCACTGCAGTCTTGCAGGGCATCCTGGCTCCTCCTACTTCCACCTAGTGCCTACCACCCCTTTTATAGCTTTGGGATTCTACCCATCTGTTATGACTGCAGCTGTATGCACGATGAACGTAGTACAGTTTTGTACCTACCATAAATGTAGATGTTCGAGTGCTAATACAGCTGCAGTCCAGGTTTCCCTCCCTCCTTCCCCTCTAGGGGTATCCTTTTATGGTGTATTTGCTTGCAACTACTGTTTTTGGATTATATTGCATGGCATTATTACATAATTTTATGTATTGCCTTCCTTCTGGGGGCACCTGACATCTGGGGCAAGAAAAACTGAAGAAAATGGCGTCGGCTGGATCTTTTATACCCCTGTCGCACTGACGTCAGGGAGGAAGCGACAACAACCGACGCCGGACCTAGACTTTGGAATTCGGACGACCGAGGACCCGCCTGACGGCAGGAAAACCCATCTGTTATGACTGCAGCTGTATTAGCACTCGAACATCTACATTTATGGTAGGTACAAAACTGTACTTTGTGGCCTACAGTCAGATATGACATCATGTATCCTGTCTCAAGAATATAGATTTTAATGTTGTAATCACATTTGTGTCTTGAAGTTTATTTCTTGGAGCATAGGATGTAGATGTTAATGTAGTTATCACACTTATTTGTGTCTGGACGTTTATTTCCTAGTGCGTAGGAGAATAATTGACACAATAAGAAACGTAGCTTCTTTGAATTGACGCATGTCAGTGCCCACACGGCTCCACTTGCAAAAAATACTCTCTAATTTCCTGACACCTATGAAATGTACAAGTTAACATCTCATTTCTGGATTGCTGATACTGCATGTTGTGCAAATAATACAGCTCTTTACGAGAGCTAGTGTTCCTGACGAGTACAAAATGTCTTGCTATTTTTTTCTGTTGACTGTTCTCATGTGTGATTCATGTATCATCTCAAGTGTTTGACTTTTGATTGGAAACTTCTATTTTATCATCTTTGAACATACGGCAGATTGTTTCTTCCTTGGAATAAAATACTGACTTTCTTTCCGTACTTATGTTCTTGCTCAGGCTAGCGTTGCATTGTGACAGTTTTCACGAAGTGCATTTCTAAGTCAGTATGAGTGCATCTGTAGAGTTGTTTTATTTCTTTTATTCTGCCATTGATAGCTGCAGAATTGTCCACAGAATCTGTAGATGTCTTTCTGTTCGCATGCTGCAGTATTCTTAACTTGAGGGATAGGATATCCCTGCCAGAAGGTGCCAGACATCAGCCAGTATACAGAAGTCTTTTACCACTAAGGGTACCTGGTACATCTGACTTCAGCTGCAGTTGGATGTAGGCCATAAAACAGATGTACGCACGTACCTTCCTCAGAACTTTTCTGCTGCCAATCTGAATGCTTGCTCCGACCATCCATCCTAAAGTTTCCTGCATCTTCCGACTTCTGCTCTTAGATAAGTGCCCTGTTGGGATTTTCTTTTTCCTATTATTCTGTTATGTCATCCAAGAAGGGTAAGTGCCAGTGTGGAAGACAAATTTCACATAACAGGCATACCCAGTGTCTTTTGCCTAGGCCTCAACCACAACCAAAGGTTATGTAGTATCTCCCAGTCATTCATTCCTAAAACCCTTAGAGGTTGGCTTTCATCACTAGGTTTATATCTGGAAAATCAATGCCTTAGATTACTAATTAAGCGCATGGAGGGTTCCTCGAGGCTCAAAGCTGAGCCACCAAGGCATAAGGCCAAGAAACCTTGGCCTATGCCTTCTGCTGCACCTCACCCATCCAATGTATCTCCTGAGACGCTTGTCGAGCCAGAGGCACGTCTGATTCCAGGCATGGAGTAGCAGGCTGAACGCACATCTGAGGTCACCTTGCCTCCTGCCTCGTGCACATCTCAAGAGTTGGAACAGATGTCTAATCTGGATGTCAAGGGGAATTCCAGGCTTGAATGCATTGACGAACCCAGGGATTTACCTTAAACATCTGCTCCCGGTCCGTTCTACCCTGAAATCTTCAAACTCTGTCGTTCATGTGAACCCCCAGTGTTACAAAAGATAGTCTCTCCAACAAAGAAAAAACAAAAGACAAAGCACGTCTCTACTGCAGAAGAGGCTCCTGTATATTGGCAGGCCTTTTCTCAGAGTCTTTTTCAGGCCTTCATGGTTCTTCAGCACCCTACCTCCCAGCTTGGCCCTCACCTCATCCTCCCAACCTTCCCAGAAAAGGACTAGAGACCCAGCCTCTTCAGATGAATCCTCTTTTGATGCAGAATAATCTTTATTTCTACTCAACTCGTATCCCCTCCCCTCAGGAATACATGTCACTTGAGGAGGAGTCAGTGTGTGTAGACTCTTCCATGGAGGAAATGTCCTTCTGGGAGACCATCCTGAAAATGCTTGAACATTTTAAGTGGGATTCTTCCCAAATCTCAAATGTCAAAAAAAGGTATTCCCAGCTTTTACAAGTGGACCTTCCCAGCTCTTCTGTAGTGCCGCCAGTACATCCAACCTTTTTGGATGCTTTTCACCATGCATCCCAAAACCCCAGACTCTCAGGCTGCAACTCCCAAAAAGCCAGACTGTTTCTACAAAGTCCCTAAGAACTGTCAATTTCATTTCAGGTGCCCAGTTTCAGACCTGACAGTCATCTCTGTTGCTATTGACAAGCCTTCTAGAAAGCTCCCTTCTACCTCCATACTCCCATCAGACAAGGAGAATAGAACTCTGGAAAGGCTAGGGGAAAAGGCATATACTTCAGCCACTTTGGCCTTCAGAGCCTTCAACTATCTGACACATATGACCAAATGCTCCCTAGAACTTGTCTCTCAAGCAATTTCTGTTATCTTTGACCTCCCAGATTCTGAGGGAAAGCACATAGCCATGAATCTTGTAGGAACTTCTTCCCAAGTGCAGTGATACTCCATCAAATGCAGCTATGATGCTAATGAGGCCAGCACTAGGGCAGGTGCTACCAGGTCAGTAGTCAGAAAATTCTCATGGCTTAGACTTCAGCCACTGCAGGATGATTTCAAATCTAAATTATTGGATGCCACTCTGGATGACAAAATCTTATTTGGGCCAGATGCAGCTAATCTTTTCAGAAACCTACAAGAAAAGTCTAAAGAACTAAAAGAATGAAAGCACCTTTTAGTTTCCCTGGTGCCCAGGTTCCATAGGAATTTTCTCTCTAAGCCTGTCTTTGTTCGCAGCAGTTCTCAGCACCAACAAAGCAAAACTTCCCACTGAGGTAAGAGAACTTAGAGGACTAGGGCTCCTCAGGCACCTCCTTGGCAAAAACAGCCTTTTCCAGACAGAGCAAGCAGGGAGTATGTGATTAACCTGCAAACATTTCCGCTCCCCCCCCCTCTCCCTCCATCTCCCAAATGCTCACAAGCCTTGGCAAACCATTACCCAAGTGGGTCCTTTTCATAATACAAAAAGGATACTTAATGGTTTGGCACTCCACTCCCACCTTTCAGGGCATTCCGCAACCACCTAAGGAACAACTACATCTCTTCTCAGACCTCCTCTCAGATTCGTGGCAATAGGGCTCCATTCAGACAGTCCCCTGTCCCTCCAGAGGAAAAGATTTTTCTTCAGGAGTGTTCCTAGTGCCCAGAAAGGTTGGTCCCTGGAGGCCAATCCTAGATTTGTCACATCTCAGCGCCTTCCTAAAGGTTCGTCGCTCCTTCAGAATGCTAAGTCTGCCAAACCCTTTCCTCTGCTTCTCCCAGAGGGATTCATGACATCTCTGGACATGAGATACCTGTCTCCACATCCCCATTCACCCCAAGGTCCGGAAATTGTTTTTCTGTGGGGTCATGGCATTTTCAGTTCTCTGCATTGCCCTTTGGCCTCTCTACAGCCCCAAGAGTTTTCACAAAATGTTTTACTCCAGTGACTGCTTACTGCAGGCTTCTGGCCATCCTGATTTTTCCATGTCTAGACAACCTGATGTTACAGGCCTGAATCCTCACGTTCTTCGACAGAACCTATAGACTGCCTTTACCCTCCTAGGGGGTTCACGATAAACTTTAGAAAATATATGCTCAGCCCTTCCCAAGACCACATTTTTCTGGGATGCCGAATACAGACATAGTGTTTCTACCACCCCAAAAGGCAGAGGACCTTGAGGACTTTTCCGATCTCTCCTCCCATTAAATCACATCATGACCAGGGATTTCCTCCGTGTACTAGGTTTTATGGACTCAACCATCCCCATGGTACCCCTGGCAAGGCTACACATGAGGAAATTCCAGTAGTTCCTCAGATCTGTCTGGACCCAACACTCTCATCCACTAGACTTCCTCATTCCCCTCATCCCATGTCTGAAGTTGAACTTCTCTGGTGGATCCAGTAGGTACAACTAAACCCAGGACTACCTTTGCATCCCCTAGACCCATTCCAAAAAATTTACACAGACGCATCAGACGTTGGCTGGGGGGCAGCCCTGCGCAAGTTTACAGACCAAGGAAGATGGTCACTCTCACAGAAATAAGAACACATCAATGCAAGGGAGATGTGAGTATTGCACCTAGCCTTACAAGCCTTCTATTTCCTCCTTCACCCAGGCGCACAAAAAATGTTCACTAATAACGTGATTGTACTCTGGTATGTGAACAAGCAAGAGAGGACCAGATCCTACCTCCTGTGCAGACCGGTTCTAGTGTGGGAATTCCTGGCTCAGCACAACAGGACAGTCCAGACCATGTACATGCCTTCCAACTGGAATCTCGTGGCAGACTTTCTGAGCAGGTCCTGGACCCAATCCCACAAATTGGATGCTTCAAAGGGATGTGTTTCTGTACATAGTCCACCAATGGGGTACTCCACACACACACTTTTTGCTTCCCCCATGAACAGACAACTTTCAAAATTCTGGACTTGCACTGGCTTGGCAAGTGGATGCCCTCTCCTTCTCATGGAAGGGGATGTTCCTATACACATTTCCTCCCTTTCCTGTAATACCAAAAGTCCTGCTGAAAATTGGGCAGGATCAACCAAATATTTTGCTGGTGGCTCCCCTTTGGCCAAGACAGCATTGGTTCCCCCTTCTCCTACAATTAACCATGGGCCATCACCACGTTACCCTACAGAGTGGAACTTCTCACAGAGAACAGAGGATCCCTTGTACATCCACGCCTGTCAACGTTGCAGCTGGCACTGTGGGTGATAGGATTCTAATTCCTTTCAGAGACCTTTTCTCTGAGGACATGCTCATAGTTTTGCAGGAGTCCAGAAACCCCAACACTAGAAAGTCTTATGTTTCCAAATGGAAAATTTTCACTATGGTGTCTCTGTAAGCAACATGACCCACTGGCAGTGGGAATACCACTGGTTCTTAAATATTTGAGTGAACTGCTCTCAACTGGCCTGGCTTATTAGTTAAAGCTCATGTCAGCTATTTCTGCTTGTCTACCTTTGTCCTCCTCTGACATACAGATTTGAGGTAGAACAATTTCTTAAATGTGTCCTCTACATTAGACCTCCAAGGAAACCTATTCCACCTTCTTGGGACCTTAATTTTGTTCTAGAGAAGTTAATATTGCCTGATTTGAACCTGCCACTTCTGCCTCCCCCAAACATTGCTCATTGAAAACTGTCTTGCTAGTAGCCCTAACTTCAGCTAGAAAGGTGTTGGAACTCCAAGCTCTGACTGTTCCACCCTTCTTGGCCTTTCATAAAGACAGGGTATCATTGAGGGCTAACTCTTCCTCTATGCCCAAGGTGGTTAATGCGCTCTCCCATAATCAATCAAGTTCAATTACCAACCTTCTTCCTCCCTCCACAGACTCACAGTGAGAGGATTCTGCACTCCAATGATGTTCACAGACAACTGAGATATTACCTGGACGATCTGACCAGATTTTTGTTCATTTTCACCCTAGGGCTCTGGGTCTTCTGCATCCAAGAAAACTATCTCCTTTTGCTGCACTCATCATGGAAAGGATTTTACTGCACCTGTGAAAGCCCATTCTACCAGAGCTATGGCTTCATCAGAGGCATTCTTCAAAGGATTGGATAACATGGCCGTCCTGGAAGCTGCCATCTGGTCTACTATTCATACCTTTACCAAACATTACAAGCTGGATTCTATCTCCAGAACTAGAACCAATTTTGCCAGTGCCATTTTATATGGCTTCATAGAGAGTTCCTCTGCTCCTTTCTCCTCCCCTTCCCTCTTGAGCTCTGATATTCTCCCTCAAGTTAAGAACACTGCAGCAAGTGAATAGAAGGACATAGAAAAGTTGTGTAAAACTTAACAGTAACCATTGATGTCCTTCTCCTTACTGATGCAGTATCCCTACCTCCTTCTCCACTGGTGTCTTGACTTGTTCTTCCTGGATGCAATGATCACTCATATCCTTAGGCTGGCCTTCCTCCTGGCCCATTCAGTTCTGAGGATGGTACATGTGTACATCTGATCTGAAGTAGTTGACTTCATTCATTCTGCACATATGGGTATACAGATCTGATTCGGATCCGAGCCGGCAAAAACTTTTCAAGCATCAGCTCCAAACTCCTCCCCACCTATATTACCTCACTTCCTCCTATCAAGTCCCAGATCTCGTTTGCCGCTCTGAGTCAGCATCGTGGTCTCTGAGCTCTTAGCTAGGTGGTAAGGTTTTTGGTACTTTTTGCTCTTTGTAGTGTGTGAATTCCTTCCCTTTTTCTTCCCTTACATCGCATTTGGTCGTCGTGTTTTTAAAAAAAAAGTTTTTAGTTTGTGTTCTCTAGTGGTAGTTTTGTGTTCTGGTTCCCGCCTAGGCCCATCCCGGTTTAGTGTGTGTGGGCATATGGTCCGTTTAGGGCTTTTTTTCTGTCATTATGGCTGAACAGACAAAGGTTCTCTTAAAAAAGTGCACAGAGTGTGGTCATAAGCTTTCTCCAGCCTATGGCCACACTCTGTGTGTTCTATGTTTAGGGGTTGCCCATCTGTCAGTATCCTGTGGCATCTGTTAGGGGTTTTAACCCTAGGGTGTTGAAGGATCATCGGGCTAAGCTTGTGGCCAAAGGCTTGCTACCTGCTTCTGCCCTGGAGTCTGCCTCGGTTTCCTCTCCAGCCAGTGACTCGGTGCAGGCAGAGACTCAACCTCCCGCCAGGCCTGCTTCTTCGGAGTCGTCCCAGAGAGGTAGGGACAAAATCAAGAAAGAGAAGCGCCATAAAGAGAGAGACAGGCCCAGGGAAAGGGTCTCCGGACAGGGAGTCTTTTTCCAGTCCTTCTGCTAAGATATCTAGGTCTCGTTCTCCTCGGCTCTGCTCTCCCCGTTTCTCATCGGAGCTGAGGCACTCCCCTCTGATCCGACCCAGACCCGATTCGGTCGCTTCCTCCAGATCGACTCGGAGTGTATCCAAACTTGATATGGCCAGACTGATGAGGAGGTTCATCCAGAACCAGATTCAGATGGGGGTCTTACCAGGATCCTCTCCATTGGTGAGGGTTCTTCTTCTGCTACTATGTTCCACCCTATTGCTCCTTCCTCGATCTGACCCGACGCTTCGGGGTTTTCGGGTCCGAGACCTTTCAGAGCCGTGGGGTCGGCGCCGATGGTTTTCGTTTCCTCGACGCCAGCCATCACCTTGAGTTCCTCGGATCCGATCTCGGATCCAGGGAACTCTCAGAGCCATGGTTGGGGAGTCTGACCCGAGAGTCGGGATCTCGTTCTTTCGGATCCCACCCTCGGCGCCCAGACTACCCCGCAGTCGGCTCCGGTTCCAGCTTCGGTGCTGGGGAGAGCCTCTTCCTTACGTTCTATGGAGGCGTGCTCTCCATCAGCATTCGGGGCAGTGGAAAGGGTCCTCCCAGAGTTGAGACCACAGCTCACATCCTCGGATCCAGCCCAGACCCCCCCTGATTTTGGATTCTGCTCCCATTGCCCTGTCTTTTGGACAGCCCGTGCCAAGGCAGCCCCAGGCCGTTTCCCTCAGGGAAACCCGGAGGCTTACGAATCCTCTCCAGAGAGTGTCACTGGAGAGGAGCCTCGTAAGCATAAGTGCAAGAGGAGGCACTTCGACTCCCCTGAGTCCATTACCACTGATACGGACTTGGATGAAGGAGAGGGTTCCCCCAGATCACCTCCTGAGGACGTCTTGTTTGGAGGCATTATGGAGATCCTCCACCAAAGAGGAGGTTGGTCAGCAACCAAACCCTCTGCGGATGAGTCCGTATTCCTGGATGCCTTTGGCGCTGGCCCATCTACTTCCTGGGTCTCCCCACCAGCTGACCCTTTGGTGGACCTCATCACCACTAGGGCATGGAAGGGTCCTGACACCAGAGTCTATCACCAAAAGGCCAGACAAAATTCTTTCTCCACCATCGGACAGGCAGGCATTGTCCAAGGGAGCCCCAGTAGACGCTTTGGTGGTTGCAGCTGCCACAAAGAAGGAACTAGCACAGGAGAGTTCCTCTGCTCATCCACCGGACAAGGAGTCCAGGTCGATGGATCGTTTTGGGAAGCGCATGTACTCATAAGCGACATTTTCTATTCTTGTGCTGAATTACTTGGCACATGTCATTCGACTGCAGCGAGACTTTATATCGGAGCTGAGTCGCCCCCGGAATCTCTGTCGCAGCAGGACAAGTAGTACTTTACTGCCAAGATGACTACTATGAAATCTGTGACTAATACCTCTATGCATCTCCTCTCTCATGCCACGGAGGATGCCGCTAGAGCTGCAGGTACAGGCGTTGCTTTGAGGCGACACGCCTGGATCAGGCTGTGTCAGTTTGCGGACCCCTTTAAGGCATCTTTCATCAACGCCCCATTCGATGGATCATCCCTCTTTGGGAACACCATACGTGACACACTAACCCAGAGTGAGGAGGACGGAAAGACTTAGTCGGTCGTCAGAATCCGCTTCTCTAACCCCCCAGAGGTCCTATTCCAGGAACCAAAAGGGGCAAAAGAAGATGTGGTTCCAGAAATCACAGTCCATTCGTGACACTCTGGAGTATTCGTCCCCCAGAGGCCAAGGAGGACAAGACCGACGCCACCCCAGGGGCAGAGAGGGTCCCAGAAACTTCGGGTCTAAGGAACCGTTTTCCAACAGACCCGCTCAGCAACCCTGAGGGCTTGCCCAGCTGCTCTACTCTGGAGGCAGTCGGGGGAAGGTTTTCCTTGCATCCAGTGGCATGGGAGTCCATTACTTCAGACCGCTGGGTGTTAAACATCATATCCAAAGGATATTCTATCCCCTTCATTTCACATCCCATATCTCCAGCTCGCCTTCCAGATGTCCCACCCACTCACAGGGAGACTGCAGCTTTAGAGGTTTCGAAGCTGTTACAAAAACGAGCCATCAAGCCGGTCCCCCAGATCAATCGTGATCAGGCATCTACTCCAGGTTCTTTTTAGTGCCAAAGAAGACAGGGGACCTCAGGCCCATTCTGGACCTGTCTATCCTCAACCTGTCGGTAGAAAAACAAAAATTCCGGATGGTCACTCTACAGTCCATTCTACCATTTCTGAGAGAATGTGACTGGATGTGCTTGTTAGACCTCCAGGACACTTACTGTCACATCAAGGTCCACAGGAGCTCCAGGAGGTTTCTCCGCTTCCGGCTAAGGGCCAGTCACTTTCAATTCAGAGCCCTAAACGTTGGTCTCATCACAGCCAACAGGGTGTTCACCAAGGTTATGGCGGTCGTAGCGGCTCACCTGAGACTTCAGGGCATTCAGGTATTCCCCTACCTAGACGACTGGCTCTAAGCTGCATCCACCAGGCGTCTCCTGTATCGTGCCCTACACTACTTCCTTGGTCTGGCTGACAAGTTAGGCATCTCGATCAACCTCAGCAAGTCCCACCTGCCTCCGGTTCAGATCATAGACTTCATCTGGGCTCAGTTGGATTCTATTCAGTCAAAGATTTTTCTCACTCCGGAAAGGATAGCGAATCTCAAACTCCATGATTCTGTGATCTTGGATCACGTGGTCATCACAGCAGCAGATGTTCTCAGGGCCCTGGGTTCCATGGCAGCAGCAATCTCTATACTCCCTCTTGCACATCTTCACATGAGTCCTTCAGTGGAATCTGGCAGTCCAATGGTCCTGGCTGGACCTTCCGATGAGTTTCCACATCTGTATCAATCGGGCATGCAGAACGGCACTCATGTGGCGACTTCACTCTGCGGACATATTTGCGGGGCGCAGCTTTCTAGCCCCTCAGGCTCAAGCCATGGTGACCACGGACTCTTGCCAGCTCGGGCGAGGGGGGGCACTTCCTGGGAAGAACGGTCCAAGGCATGTGGTCCCCTCTAGAGACCAAGCTACACATCAACATCCTGGAAATGAGGGCAGTTTTGTTAGCATTGAGAGCCTTCCACCCGGTCCTATTTCTGGGAACATTAGCCATTCAATCAGATAAGCATGTCTGTAGTTTGGTATATAAACAAACAGGGAGGGGACCCGATCCTACTCCCTTTGTCACGAGGCCATGAGAGTTTGGGAGTGGGCCATATCCACCAGCCGGTTTCTCGTAGCAACGCATATCCCGGGAAGCTCCAACATTCTGGCGGACAGTCTCAGTAGGGCTATCCTTCTTCCCTACGAGTGGTCCCTGAAACAATCAGTGGCGGAGAAAATCTTCGTGTTTGGGGTCAACCTTGCTGCGATCTCTTCGCATCTCCTTCCAACTTGAAGTGCAGCAAATTCTTCGCTCTGGTCCTCCCTTCGGGGGATGCCCCCAGGGAAACTCTAGTCCAGGCTTGGCCTCCCGGGCTATTGTATGCTTATCCCCTGTTACCTCTGATTCCGAAGTTCCTTCAGAGAGCTTGCCGGCTGCAGTGCAAAGTCATTCTCATAGCTCTCCTCTGGCCGCGTCAAGTGTAGTTTCCCTTCCTATGGTCTCACCTGTTGGCCCCTCCATGGGCTTCTAGATCCATGTCCAGATCTAATTTCTCACCCGTCGGGCTTAACCTGGACAGGCTCAAGAAGACTGCTTGGCTGTTCCAGTTCCCATGATCATCAGGACTCCCGGACTTTCATCTCCTGTTGAGAATATTCTGGTAGCTTCTCTTAAGGCCTCCCCTAGGAAACTGTACAATAGCAAGTGGAAATGTTTTTGCGTTTGGGCGCCTCAGCGCAATCAGAACCTGTTTACAGCCCCTGTTCCGGTCATACTGGATTTTTTGGCAGATCTTTTTCGGTCAGGCTCTAGTGCTTCCACCATCAAGGTTCAACTGGCTGCCATCTCTAATTTTCATGTGGGTGAAAATAAGGTTGCTCTGGCTTCAGCCAAACTCTCTAAAACCTTCCTGAAGGGCACTTTTTTATTGCGACCTCCAGTTAAAGAAACAGTGCCCCCTTGGGGAATTTGACTGTAGTCCTTCAGGCCTTGACCTCTCCCCCTTTCGATCCAGCCGGTTCAGTTCCGATGAAGTTCTTGTCATGGAAGACAGCATTCTTGGTCGCCATCACTTTGGCTAAGAGAGTTTCTGAGTTGCAGGCATTATCCTCCTTGCCCCCCTATTTGGTTTGTCACAAGGATAGGGTTTCGGGGTTTTGTTGCGCACGAACATTTCTTTTCTTCCCAAAGTGTCTTCAGCAGCCAATATTAATCAAGCCATAAATTTGCCAGTCGTCTTCCCAAATTTCTAGAATAGGGGTGAACGTAAGCTTCATTTGTAGGATGTCCATAGACAGCTTCATTTTTACCTCCATAGGACTAAACCCTTCCGGAAGTCAGATTAATTGTTTGTCTCCTATTCTAAACCATTTTTGGGCAAAGCAGTTTCGAAAGTGTACTTAGCAAGGTGGATCACCCTGTGTATTGCGCAGGTCTATAAGGACAAAGGGTTATCTCCTCCTGGTGTATTGAAGACTCATTCCACTAGAGCTATGGCCACTTCTGCAGCTTTCTGGTCGAGAGTTTCATTAGATGATATTTGTGCAGAAGCGACTTGGGCAAAATCGCACACATTCATCTCCCATTACAAATTGGATCTTATTTCTAGAGGGAGAGCATCCTTTGGCTCTGCGGTGCTCAGAAATATCCTTCCATAAGTGCCTCCCAGGAATTCTAGTAGCTGGGGACTCTGTCCCATATGTGCAGAATGAATGAAGTCAACTACTTCAGATAAAGAAGTTATGTTCTTACCATAACGTTCCATCTGAGTAGTAGACTTCATTCTTCTGCACTTTCCCTCCCTCCATCCCCCTCACTCTTTCAGGTTATCCTGTTTAGGGTTTTTGGCTACATCGCTTTTTAGTGACAGCAAACTCGATCTGGGGCTAGATAGGAGGAAGTGAGGTAATATAGGTAGGGGAGGAGCTTGGAGCTCGGAGCTGATGCTTGAAAAGTTTTTGCCGGGTTGGATCCATATACCCATATGTGCAGAAGAATGAAGTCTACTACTCAGATGGAACATTATGGTAAAAACGTAACTTCTTTTTTTATGGCTTGTGTCCGACTGCAGCAGACATCTGACGTACCACATACCCTTAGTGGCAGAAGACTTAGTAGGGACTGTTGTGACCAACAAAAGTAAGAAAAAAATAAACAAACTTGATAATGCAGTTTTGCCCATCGATATACTATTATTAACATTTCCTTTTCTGTCTTTGCACATTTCTTTGCATTTGTGAATGCCATTGCCCTGTTCTTTCGTAGGATCAATATTTCAGATGGCATTTATTTGCAACACAACTGCTTATTCACATTGTTAATTTTAATGCTGGTGAAACTGTAAGTAGTTTACGTATTTCAAAATGGTTCTAATCGTAATCCATCATTCTGCAACAGCTGACTTAGACTCGAGAGTTATCTCGGACATATTGGATACAACAGCGTTGTGCCTAGAAATCACTGTTATTCCTGTCAGTCTTCTGGCAGTAGCAAAGGTGCAGCTGCTATGAATTTTTTTGTACATCTGATTTCAATCTTATTGACTTTAGAATATGACCAATGTTTTTGTTTTACTTCTAGTCTTTTATTTTGAAGTTATGCTGTCTTAATCTGTACAATGGCCTGGTTTTGTCAGTCTTTTGTTATGCTCTTTTTGTTTCATACCTTTCACCAGTGGATCATTATGTTTGCAACAACTTCCATGTCTTCAGTGGCCCTTGTAGCAGTTCTTTGTAACAGCTACAGTATTGATTTCAAAGTATGAAACATAAGTCATGACAACTGTACCTTCCTAATTTTATGTATTAAATGTGTACAGTTTGAAGCTTGTCTCATCTGTTTCATTTTTGGCATCTAGTAGAGAAAAGAACTTTGTTTTACATAGTAAAGACCACCTCTTCAGCTGTTAACAAAGATATTGATTTTTTTTCCCCAAATCACATTATTCAGAGTTTGTGGATTCATACAAATACAATGTTGTCTTGAAAAAGGAAACGTACTACTCACCTCTTCTGTTGCTTGCAATTGCTTCTTAATGACACTTGAGTTTTCCGTTTAGTTCAGCTCCTGTCATATTTTTCCTAAATGCTAATGATACTTCCACTGGAGCATAAGTGACTCGTATAATACTGAGTTTTCTGTATATATAAGACAGTCTCCTGGCAAAGCACCATGCATGACAGTTATGCAGGATGTGTCTGTATAGTGCTGAAATTCTGTCTTTGTGACTGCTGCTGCACGCATTCATTGTTTCACATTTATTTTCCTGTTTTTAGCTCCTAAAAGCATTTAAGGATAATTTATTATTTAAGCACTTTGATTTGAGAAATGTTCTTGTACTTTTTATTTCTTATATTCACATAGTAGTACCTTTTGACTTAATGGTGTGATTGCTGGCTGCAGTTTGTTAGCAGTGTCCATACAATTTGTTTTTGGTGTCTTTGAAATCTCACTGCTGTTATAGTATCATCAGACAAAATGTTGCATTCTGCGGCTGTCTAGTTTACATTCAGCATGTGGCATGTCATGTGGCATAGTTGCAGACCAATTAGCATTGCTTCCTCTTCGCATTTGGTATTCTGATAGCATGCTTTCTCTTTGTAGATTCATTGCATCTTCCTGTGCACATGGGATATTTCCAGGTGCACTGGTTACTGTCTGAATCCCCAAAACATGCCATAGGTGAATTTGTTATCCTAACTGCATGTATGAGTACTGTACAAGTGTGTGCCTCTTGTGGAATGGTACTCTTTTCGGGATATTTCATTTGCACCACACCCATGAATGTCTGGATAGGCTTAAACTTCCTCACAACCCTATTTTAGGGTATGTATGTAATCGGAGAATAATGATTTCTTAGAATTTCTTCCAAATAGACTTGTTTTTTTTTTCATTGCATCAAAGGCATTTACAGACTTAACTGGATCACCTGTCAGTTTTGAGGTGTGAAGTGAGGGCAGCAAGCAGAGTTGGTGTAAATGTTTCCTTACTTTGTGTTGGTCTGACAGTACACAGTATGGTCATTTGTGATCAAATTACAAAAGCTGGAAAAATTAGTACTGTGGTTTTTTTTCCAAGATACGTATGAGCGGTCTTAAGTGCTTCATTGTGTGTTGAACTGTGAAATTTCTGTTAACTATTCTTGCTGATGAAGCTTGCTTTTACTGTTAGTAATCCTGATTATTATTACCCTGCTGTGCTAGCTGATACCTATTTACAAAATTTAGTCATGATAGATTGTTTCTTGTTTCAGCCTTGGTTATGACTTTCTAAGCAGACTATGGAGCGTCACTGTGATCAGCATTCTAGTGTTCTTGCAACAGTGTTTCTCTAGATTATATGTTCTTGTGGGTCAATGTTGCGGTCATAACATTGAGTCATTGCCAACAGTTGGGTTTTACATTGGTATGATTTTTCAGAGATGGGCAACCGTCTGTCGTGTCATCCTAGCAAGGAAACAGCTACTGTTTGTGACAGAGCCAACTTTTTCAATCTTTCCTAAAGTTGTAACTGCAGTAGTAACCCATCCAAGGGGCATAATACAGTTGTGTAGGCAACATACTGTAATAGTAGATGCTTAAGTGTGGTCAGTTGAAGTCCTGATTTCCTCCCTCAGTCTCCTCTACTGCTTAAAACATTTAGAGGCTGGGGTGGGGTTCCACTCCCCTTTTGCTGTGTTTATTCCTTTGTCCTTCTCTCCTTGTTCAGGTTTCTCAGGAGGGCTTGAATTTTCACGTCACATACCCTTCATATACAGGATTCTTTCAGTTCTAAGAGATATAGTTAGGCTAAGTACTCTCCTGTTGAGGGTCAAGAAAAAAACAAAGATAGAGGGGGGGGGTCTTTTCCTCATAAAATTTGTGTTTTTCTGGCAAATCACTGATGATTCATTGAGGTCACTAAATAATGATATACATTTGAGTTTCAGATCTCATATATTCCAGAAGGTGCATGCTAACACAAATTATTTTATTCTAGCAACTTCCTAAGTTTATAAGACCAGTATTTAAAATTTGTCCCTAATTTTGGACCTTTGTCCCCCCATTATGTTAAATTTTGTCCAGATGTTTTGTTCTATGAGGTTGAGAGGTATGAAGCTGTTTGTCATAGGTGTTATTTTTTAACATCGTCTAAGGTTTGATCATATATTTTTTCCCCGAAGTTTAGCAAGAGGACAGATATTTGTAATGAAATCTGTTGCCAGAAGGTATGGAAGTGAGACCATTTTGGAAATGGTGCTGTCAGGTCTTGTCTGAAACAGAAAGGGATGTCTTTAATTTTGTAGTGCTAAAGATGGCATTCTCAGTTTGAGTTTATTAAAGGTTGCACCTGGATGGTAGAAGAAGAAGCGATGATATAGTGTGTTTTTTGACATTCAATACATTGATGATAAAATTGTGAGCAGAGGCCTTTTTTGGGAAAAGCCATTCATCAAAGTAAATGTTTTAATGGCATTCCAGACTTTTATTGACTGTGAGGAAGTACAGTGAATGTTTTGCATTTTTTTTATCATGGTAGAGTTTAATAGGGTGTTTGAGAAGATGACTGTTTTGCAGTGGTAATACATTGTGAATCTATCTACAGCTCTGTCCAGGTTGTGTCCCTTTTCTAATGATTGCTCTTTGTTCTTATTCTGCCCATATTAGTTAGTTGTCTTTAAGTCGTATCTTTTACAGGAAAAAACAATTTTGCCTTGCAGAGGAGGCAGCAGTTATATAATGCAAGAAGTTCTTATGTAGAGTCTGTGCAGTCATAAAACACAGACCAGTTGATGGGTTATGACTCTGTTAATGTGATTTAGATGGCTCAGGGACAGACTGGATTAAAAAGATTTGTCCTGGTTATTCAGTAGATCTTTAATGACCAGGTGTACAAGAGAAAGTTGTGTTAGCTAATTCAATCAATGGATTTGACTAACTTTGTTAGCCATTTCAGTATGGTAGTAGTAATGATGTCTAGCAGGGGATTTTTATTTGAATAGTGACAGTCTTGCATTACCTGTCAACACTTGAGTAGGACTGTATGAAGAAAGAAGTTTATTGGTTAAATTTGTGTTCCATTCCACTTAAGGTTGGTGTCACCTGGGTTTATCAGTTTATTAGATTTTGAATAATACAGAATGTGCTTGATCGCCTCTTAAACTGCATTTGTCAAAGGGAGGTGTAATGTACACATAAGCAGTTTTGTTTTTTTGTATAGCCACCCAATAGTGCTGGTATTAGTGTTATCTGATGAGGAATTTTATTTGGATGATTTTATAGGCACAAGAATGCAGGCATGTTTTATTAGTATCTGTACGTCTGTCTCTTATATTTTCCCTGGTCTGTGTAATTTTGAGGGGCATTTGATAAAAATAGGGATTGCCTTTTAGCCTGCACTTTGGGATTGTTCAGTGCAGTCCATGTGTCTTATTGATCCCATTTGTTATTTATGTTGCAAATATTTGTATAACCTATTGAAAGATATTTAAGAGGTCCATGTTTAATTTGGATGTCGCCTGATAAAAGTATTACAGTAGAGAGTTGATTATCCGAATGTCGATTATCAGATCCGTCAGTCATCAGAACCAGCCTTCCAAAGTTTTCAAGTAGGAAAAATAAAGTCTGAATATATAAACATTGTACTCATTTGCTTGAGTATGTTTTTTGAGCTTGTAGCCAGCTTGTGTATGAAAAATATTCTTTATTGAGCATTGGAATCGCTGAATGGTTGAAAAGTGTATTCCTGCATGCAGAAAAAAAGATTTTAGAAGTTTTTTTAATCCGGTTTAATTATATGTTTGATTATCTGAAAAATTTGATTATCCAAACTACCCTAGGTCCCAATTAGTTCTGATAATTGACTCTACTGTATCAGCAGCATAAAATAAATATCTTTGTGTAACTGTTAATGGTGTTTTTTGTTGGGATGCTTTATGATGCAGACTTTTTTGAGAGACTGAATAGGAAACTAGTCAATTTAGCCTACTGTATAGGCCAGTTAGCAGCAAGTGATACTGCAGAGGATGGGTGAGAATAGCCATACAGTATCACTTTTGTTGTGCATCTTTAGTATATGTCCATTTTATTGTAGTAATACTTAAAAATATATATGGAGGTCTTGTCATAAGCTATATTATTAAAGACAAATAGAATGCAGAAGGAGTGAACAAAGGAAGAAATGTAAAACATAGAAATAATAAATTGTAAAGGGAAAACCATTTTGCAGCAGTGTACTAATGCTGAACCTGGGTCAGAACACTACAGTTTGAATTAGTTCAGTGTTGAATTAGCAGTTAATTGTTTACATGTGTATATTAGAATGGTAGCAGCTTTGAATATAGCCATGTTTAGGAAGCATGATTAAAGCTTTGTTGTATGGATTTAAGCCAAAAGTCTCTTTGAAAATGGGAAAGACAAAGAGTAAGGGAGAGGAGCATGGCAGGCCTTGCTTACTATGTCAATGCGAGTTATGCTGCACATGCACAGAACTGATAAAACCAGGATTCTCATTATCAAATAATAAAAACATAATCTTAATCACAAGAATAATTGGCACAGTTGTCAATGATCATACACCAGCAAATTTATACAAGTCTGCAGATGCATACCAGCTTAAAAGCTGTCACAGAGCAACAAATCATGTCAAAGCCAAAAAAGTGTAACCTACATATATCATAACCTAAGCACATGTCATAGCGATAGATATCACCTACAGTATAGGGATACAATGACTGTTAATACATAAATAAACAACTCTCCAGGTTTACAATTTTCCAGTCTTCATTGCCACTGTAAAAACCCATTTGCATACAGCTTCCAAATTTAAAATTTCAGGAACCCCTGGATAAAAGAAAAGGTCTGGGTAGCAAAGGATTCAAATATAATCTCAATATTGGCAAGCTGGTGAAGTAGGCATGATATGGCTTTTGTTACACTGGTGTTTACATTTCCCTCCCTTTTTCTTCACTCCTCTTTTGTTGTTGGCTGTGCTGGTATATCTGCTGAAAACTACTGGAGCCCTAGTATATCATTTTGTAAATAGTTTTGGTAGAGGCTTATATGTTTTTCCATTTGGTTAGGTTTGTTCTCTTAGGTAAGATAACAAGTTTGGGGTTGTCTTTTCTAGTGGCATGGAAATTTTGGCTCATGTTACTGGCAATGTGAAATAACTGATTTATTTTGGAGTTAAGTGGAATTTCCTTGGTTTTGTGGAGTATTAGTGACATATGTAACAAAAGCGTCCCTGGTTTTGTGGAGTATTAGATATACTTAAGTGAGAAATTTCTCAAACTCCATCTTGGCTGGCTGGGCTACAAGATAGCTGCAAAATGAGTAACAGCTTAATTTCAGCTCTTCCAATGTAAAAACAGAAACCCAGGAGAAAGTAAATTCAATTTTTTGGGTAAATATATGTAACTGACTAGTAAGTTTACAGCCTGGATGCCAGCAAAAAAGAAATTCAGAGAACCTGAAAGAAAATCAGTCACAAAAGTTGAGGAATATGTACTGACTGGGAAGAATTCTGGAGCTATTCAGCAAAAAGTAGTAGACGTTCCAGCTTTTGGTGCAAGACATGAAAGACATGATTTCCAGTAACCTAGAGGGAAAAAATAAGTCACATGTACTCACAGCTGATTGACGTAAAATGCACACAGACCTGCTTAAAATAAACAAATCATTGAGGGAGTATATCAACTCAAGTAGCAAAAGGCTGGAAAAAATTAAAAGTTTTAAACATATTCAGATGAGGTGATAAAACAGAGGTCAAAATGAAAAGGCTGGCTGAATATGAGACTGCTCAAGAAGAGATGTTTCAACAATAATAGGATTAGAGGACAGAGCACACAGGGAGAACCTGAGATTTTCTGCTGTACCAGAGAAACTGGAAGGAACAGACTGTATTAATTTTTTGAAAGCACAAATAAGCAACTGGACTGGTATTCTACAGCAGGAGTTGTTAATTGAAAGGGCACATTGTGTGTATGCTCCAAATCTGGCCATAAGAAAGCAGCCTAGACCTTTAATAGTAAAGATGCAACCCTATTAACAGGAATTGACAAAACTGTGGCAGAAGGACAAAGTACTAAAAGTGGCAAATGGTGTTTGTGGAGAATAATTACTCACTGTACACTGGGCATAAGAGGAATAAATTTATTCCACTCATCAAGGAAAGTTGAGAAGCAGGCGAGCGAGTCAAACTGCTGTACCCAGCTATCTACAGAATATTCTTTCTTGGAGGGACAGAAGAAATTTTGATGCAGAACATGCCAAGGAGGAAATACAAAAATTTGTCCAACAAAAAGTGAGCTCTGAAACGGGGAGATTCCACTACTTGTTCTTCTGGTAATAACCACAGATAGACTATGCCAGTGAAACGTTTTCCATTGTATCGACAGAAAATGCTGGAGAGAAGAAAGGAAACATGAGAGTTGACTAGAAGAATCAGGAGTATGTTGGGAATAAAACAGACAGGATTTGGAGGGTCTATATTATAAGATCGTTTGAAAACATCGAACAACATATGGTAGACACCATATGGGCGATGTCTTCAAGCATCGAACTTATAAAAAGACAATAAAAGAGAAAAAAGTACCCTAACGGGTTTAATCAGGGGGCACTCCTCCCCTGTGCCCCCCCACACCCCCCACTACTTAAATATACCAACTCGTGACCGCAGTACATTGCAGTAAACAGAAATCTCCCCTTAAAGAGATTTCAGTTTACACGCTCGAGATTCTGAGCGTTCAATATTCTCATGTCGACAATGTCAGATTCGACATTGTCAGCTTTTAAGAATATAATATAAACCCGATTTGGAAAATGGAGATGGACAGGAATAAAACCAGTAACTTGGAAATTGACAAATGTGGGATTACAAAGCAGTACTTGTATTTGTGAAATGCAACTGAACAAGAAAATGTGGAAATGTTGGACTTTTTAGGACATTGTTGATCTTGGTGGGGGACTCTAAAGCATATGCCCCACTTCATCATTAATGTTTGGAAAAATACATAAGGGAGGGGAACAGGAGGGAGGTAGTTAACTGTAAGTAAAACAAATTTCTTAACAGTACTCTTTTTGTAGTCCATGCTTTTCTTTGCATGTTATAAAGTAAAATTTTCTCAGTTATTTTTAAGTGTAATAGGGATAATATTGTAAACAGGCGGTCCTGTATTTTTTTTCTTTCTCCAGTTTCTCTCTGTGTCTCTCCTTGTTCAGTTATAAGAAATGTATGCACTGCAATGAAAAAAAAGAAGAAAAGTTTGGTTAAACGTGCATGACAAAAGAAAAATTAATGTGCTTTTTCTCATTCTTGTGTGGGGAATGTGACTTGGATTGGGGCCCTTGGCTTGATCTAGTAACAAGTTTTAAGAGAAAGCAAGTAAATGAGAATATTTAATGTCTTTTTTTCATCGCAAATACATGTATACTTAGTTGCAATTCTGTATCTGGCCATGCCTCCATAGAGAAAATTTGATAAAGAGAAACTTACTAGGAGATGTGCTTCTCTGAAAGCATTGAGGTGCTTTCCCAGCTTGGAGAGCTATAAACATAAGACAAATCCTGACAGCACTTAATAGAAGCCACAGGTTGCACCATGCATCTTAGCATGGATAACCTTTCTTTTAGGTTAACTCAAGTTTGTAAGTATGACACTCAGTTTGGGACATTTGTTCCTATTAGAAGGGGAAGGGTAAAACTTCCAGTACTTGAAGATGTACACAGTTTTGTGTGTTAGTATTAAGTTAATAGGTTTTAGGGGTATTGGTGGTGTGTGTGTTTTGAGGGCTTTCAATAAAACAAAAAGTTTTGTAAGATGTGACATAGGCTGAAATAGATACGACAAACAAATGTGTAAAAATTCAACCCGTTAAACAGTGTATGTATACAACACAAAAGCTGGAGTTAGACATTTAACAAATAAGCTGTTATATATAAAAGGTGGGAATAGTAACTTTTTAATGCAATATTTCTGGTCTCACAGATAAATGCAGAAAAGAAAGTGAATTATATTTAAAAGATGTAAAGTGCAAATGGTTATGTTACAAGGAGACACACTTGAGAAAGAACTGAACATGGGAATTAGTTAAAGGTTTTCAGGGTGGTTATTCTGTGGAATACCTGAGACAAAGGAAAAGAGGAATATGTATATTAATTGAAAGAGGCGGTCCAATAGTGATAGAAGAGGATTAAAAAAGATGATACTAGATTTGTAGTATGGGGGGTACTGGCAAGGGAGAAGGATTATACTGGCATGTGTTTATATTCCACCTAAAACTGCTCAAATGGAACTCAAGAAAATTCTGGGAGAAATGATCATCTTTCAGCAAGGAATATTACTTGTAGGTGGGGACTGAAATTTGATTGCAGCAATGAAGATGTGTCTGGAGGGCCCAGAAGGGAAAGTATAACAAAGGAGAGTAGACGTTTGAAGAAATTTATGAAAATATTTAGAATGAAAGATGTGAATTCAGTACTAGGAGTTTAGATGGAATTTGCATATTCCCAAAGTTACAAAAACTGGGCTAGGCTAGACAGAAGTTACATTTCACAGGAGCATGTGCATTTAATTGAAGGTGTTGATGCACACCCAATAACTATTTCAGATTATGCACCAATAATAACTAAAATAAAAATGTGGAGTATGGAAATAAAAATGACACTGGCACTTTCCCACATACCTGTTGAAAAGAGTAGAATTTAAGGAATGGGTAGTAGAAATTATCCAGGTGCTATTAGAGGAGATATATATTTTTTCTGAAAGTATAGCTAGGGAGTGGGATAAAATTAAAGTGGAGTTAAAAAATAGGATGGCAATAAAAGAAAAGGAAATATGGTTAAGAAGTAATATGAATTATTTAGAGGGACTGACATGTTAAAGTATTGCAGAATAGGGGGACTCACAGAAAAGGAAGAAGAATAGGGGGGATTTCACAGAACAGGAAGTGGAGCAAGTGTAGAATGCTAAACAGGAAATAAGGGATTACCTTGAAAATTAGCATGAGTTTCAAAAGATTGCAGTTAATAGTTAAACAACTGTTTTTTTTTTGATAAATAGAGCACAAACACTTTAGCAGACCGGCTCGGGCAACATAAAATAGAGCTGTCGCCAAGCTTAGGGAGCCTATAACAAGGAATGTAACAATAGATCCTGTGGTGTTATTAGAAATGGTCCAGAAATTCTTTGAAAGTCTATATAAAGCAGAGAAATATAGAATCAAGAAAGGGTACAAATGGAAGTGTTTATGGAAGAATTATATATGCCAAGGTTTAGATGTAGGTGAGGCTCAATTACTAACTGTTCAGAGAAGAGATAAAAATGCTGATTTATAACCAGTCTGTACGAAAGTCCCCAGGAATAGATGGTATTCCTGTGGAAGTTTGGAAGCTAGGAGGAAAAAAAATGAAAGATCTGGAATGTTTTGTTTAACAGTGTTTTAAGAAGAGAAGTATCAACATTCTGACAGAAGTCACTGGTAGCTGTACTACCTAAAGAGGGGTAAAAATTCATCAGATCCAGCTTCATACAGGCCCATTTCAATACTATAAACCATGATTATGAAGTGTTTGTAATGGCTGAAAGAATGGCAGAAGTGATGCCAAAATTGATTGATGTGGAGAGGATGCAAACATTTGACAACAGTAACAGAACACTGATGATCCAGAGGGAAGCAGGATGTAAGAAAATACCACTGTTATTGGTGGATCTTGACACAAAGTAAGTATTAGACAAAGTAAGCTGGGAATTTGAGCAGGGCAATGAAAGAATTTGCATTCCCTGATAAAAAAAAAAATAGAATGATTTCGAGGATATATGAGGGATCAGAGCGGAAATTAAAGTGGGGTTAGGTCCTGTCTAATTATTTTGACTTGAGTAGAGAAATAGAGCAGGAGTGTCATCTTTCTCCTTTTGTTGTTTGCATTGTATTTAGTACCATTGGCAAAGAAAATAAGGGACTCAGTCAAGGATTTATTGGTATGGAAGTCAAGAAAAGCTGGCTCTATTTGCAGATATTTTATACCTGACAAAACCAGAGGAGGACATTACAGTGTTGTGGAACATTTTGAGACAGTTTCAATTTTTTTGGGGATAAAACAATTCATGAATCTAAGACAAAGGCAAAAGTGGTAAATTATGTACCCACACATGAATTGGTTCAGCAGTATCCATATTGATAAAATGAAGTATTTAGGAATATGGATTAAAATGATTACTGTGTGGCAGGTAAGGATATGTGGGAAGAGACTAAGCAAAAGATGGTACAAAAACTGAGAAAATGGAAGCTCTGTTATATGGATATGGATAGTAGGATACAAGCAGTTAAAATGTTTTCAGTTCCTTTAGTCTTATGCACAGATCAGGCATATTTTATTAACCAGAGGAGAAGTTGTGGATAGCAATTAATGAGCTGAAGGATTTTATCTGAGAGGGGAAGACAGCAAGAATCAAGTGGGATAAACTGATTCTTCCAAAAGAACAAGGCGGATTGGGATTACCCTATTTGAAGGGATATTTCACAGCAACAGTTAGAGCTCCTATACATAGCGCAATCAGAAAACTGTCATTCAAATTAGAAAGGGATGATGATGACATGGGGTGGCTCAAGAAACAACAAGAGACTGGGATTTTGGATGCAGACCTTTAAGGAGAATAACATTAATTATGCACAGCATTATATTCATAAAGTAGCAGAAAGTACTTTAAAAACTAAACCAACACAGGGATGGAGAAAGGAGATTCTGCTGGTAGGGATGACTGAAATTAGGGGTACATGCAAGAGGGGGGCTGAAATTTATTGGTGAAAAGTGGCAAAGAAGCCAAGAATTTATTTGTACCGTGGGTTAGAGATTGCCTTGTATATGAAGGATTGATATCAGAATATAGGCAAAGAGAAAGAAAGGGGAGCCCTAAACAAAAGACTAGTACTGGTAGAGTTTTTAGTAGAATCTAGAGCAGAAGCTGCCATTAAAAAAGGAATAATTAGTAGAGCATGTAAAATATTGTATGACAACTCAATCAGAGGAGGTTAGAAAGGACTGGGAAGAGAGATTCTTCCCAATGGACGGATATATGTATAGTTCCCAAATATGCAGTAAAGTCTAGAATGTTTAAGATTTTTGCTTAGAAAGGTTTCCATAGATATTTTTATACCCCAAGTAGACTCCAGAGAGTTTTTCCTCAGGTAGACAGCAAATGTTGGAGGTGTGATTTGGAAGAAAGGGGTAATTGAGAACAAATTTTTGGGAGTGTAATGAGGTGGCAGACTTTAAAGATTCCCTGCAGACTATTCTGTCAGATATGCTGGGTGAGCAAATTGATGCAAGTAGGGGAATGATTTTTCTTATATATGATACAGAATCAGAATGGCCTAGACATAGTAAAGCCTTCCTGAGTTTAATTATGGTAGCTGCCAAAAAAGAAGTTACTAGAAAATGGAAATGTATTCCAACTATACTAGAAGTAATGAATATAGTAACAAGGTAAACAACTGGAAGTGGCATCTTTAGAAAAGGGTAGGCGCAAATTACATAGGAAAAATAGGACTTGTGGGAACAATGCATACAGGGGAGGAATGAAGTTTAAAAAAAGGAAGGACTTGAATGAGCTATGTAATGATTGAGTAGATTATAAGTGATATATGATGTTTGCAACTGGAATTATGTCACTGTAGTTTTTGATGTAAAATGCTCGCAACTGGGATTGTCAATATATTTTCATTTATAAAAATGTACAGTTGCCTATGTTATAAGTGATAATTTAATAAAGATCTTTCTGTAAAAATGAAAAAAGTGCACTGTCTACCTATAAATAAATTAAAATATACACGTATTAAATGCATTAAAGTACTAGAACTGTAGGGGAGGCAACTATTTGTTGAGATTAAATCCAATTGAAACGGATATAGTTTACTGGAAGAAGGGGGTTGACCTGGAAAATTGCAAAAAGAAAAATGGAATTGTATAGATGAAATAATATGGGAAAATGTACTGTAATTTGGTTGAAGGAAACTAAAAAAAAAGGGATTAGGAACTGACATGCAAGGTTATTTTGAGTTTGTCAAGAGATGGGATATGAAGTGGAATGAAGAAAGCGGTAAAATGGGATGGTATGAAGAAATTTATCAAGGTTTAGGATGGTAAAGAGGAAAATATTAAAAGGGCTATGAAAAAGAATGTTGAGGTTTAAAATGGATATAGAAATGCAAGATTTTATGTGGCATTTGATGTTAATGAAACTGCCAGTAAAAACAAATTCAATTTAAGCAAACACATAATGGATAATGTGGAATTTGTCATCTTAAAGAATCCATGAATGTAAAAGAGCAAAAATTATGACTTTTATAAAGAATTTAAATATGACATTTTAAAAATCTAAACATGGAGACAATTGTAAATGGATGGTATAAAGTTTGGTTACAAATGGGAGAGAGAGATTAGGTGGATTATAAATGCCTGTTACATTGGTTATGTGGATGATTAGATGTCATGTTATATAACCAAACATGGTATGGTGGTAGTGTAATACAGATTATAAAAAATATTTGAATAAAAGGGTGGGGTTGAGTAAGTTGTTAAAAAAAAGACATGTTGATTACATTTTAAATATTGACATGTGATGTGTAACGTGTTTTTAACAGTAGCGTGTATATATATTTTTTTTTATAAAATAAGACTGCCTTTTTGATAGGTACCATGGAATCATTTACATCCACTGAGCAACTCAGGCAGATAGAGCATCAGTTTAATGTTCCATCCGATGGGTGGCACACACAGTGGCAGTGTACCTGTCTTGTGCTATACGACAGTGTCAGCATTGGCTATGTAATCCAACTACTTTGTATGAGAATTTAACCCTTTTATAAATAAAATCCACAACCTTTGTCTTTTCAAGTCTATTTACTTAAAAAAACTTGATTGTAACTCAAACACATTTATCTAGATAACCACCTCTTATTAAAAACAGTAAGTTATTTAAATCAACATAAAATGTGATAAGTACACTTCTACATCATCCACCCCAACAGACAAAGATCACAGCATTATGCTTTGATCTCAGATACCAAGATCTCTTTAATGTATTTTTGGTATATGTCTCTGTCTTACAATATTTTTGATTATTTTTAGTATAATTTTCAACTATTTTTATGTAATGCCTTTGAATTTTTTTTCTCTGTTAAATGGAGCTTTTCTCCGTGCGGCTCCACTGAAAAAATGGGCTCTTGTGACCCAGTTGTACTTGCCTGATAAATGTCAGTAAATAAATGTTAATTTTAATTTGCTTCTTTCTTACCTTGTTACATTGTAAAATCTGGACACCTGAACAACGAAGAAAAAGTATTTTCTTGTTTTATTATCTTTAATGTATACAACAGTCAGTGATAAAAACTCCCCCACTCAGATTTAAAATACCCATGAATGCAGACTATGCAAATTTGCTTTACTATATAACCTGCAATTTACGTAATTAATTTTTACATAAGTATTAGCAAAAAGCACACATTAATGTTACATATTAGGTACTTCAAAAGTCCCTTAAGTGTCCTTGTAAACATTATATAAAGTGGGGTATATGTTTTACTTACAAGTCATCCATCAGTTTAACACTGTCAACAAAATTCAAGTTCTTCTTGGCCACTTCTTATAAAGACTCATTTCATGGGTTTATTCTTCTGTCTAATGAGAGTGATGCTTTATAATCTGTCATTTTATTTCACTAAATTTACTATAGTGTTTGGTTGTCTTTCTGATCATCTCCATCTCCCAACAACAGTCTCTTGTTTGGGAGATGGATATGAACCATGCTGTCATGTTTAAGTCCAAGGTACTCCAGATTTTTCTAGTGAACTCCTGTGCCTTTTTCCTGTAACTCAAGGATTTTCCTTTGGAACAATGGAAAGGTTTCAGTGGCTAAGTGTCTCTATGGGCTTTCTTATTGCCAGAAGAATTAAAAACAAAGTTGTCTCCTGTTGGCATGGTTCACACTTTGTTGGATAAACTTTTTTTTTTTTAATTTCCCCCTTAGCTGTTCTATAACTAAACTGTCTTTGATCCTCCAGGAAAAAAATATTCTGAAGAATGCTGAATAAAGGGGATAAATTTGATTCCCCCTTACCTGGTGTACAGTAAAGAAACATTTTCCACAAACACTCTGCTGTCTCCAGTTTTTAATGCATTTCACTTCTGCCACAATTTTGTCAGGAGGAACTCTTTCTGCTGTTGTGATTGCATCTTTAATAATATTAGGTCTCTGCTATTTTCCCATGGCCATGTTTGGAGCATGCAAACAGACATGCATTTCAATTAACAAATCCTGTTGTGGAACACCATTCCAGTTGTGTATCTGTACTTTAATATAGTCTGTTCCTTCCAGCTTCTGTAGTACAAAAGATAATCTTAGGATGTTCTTCATTCCACATTGCTGCAGTCCTAACACTTGGGTAGTCCGCTGTCCCAGTCGGCCCGAATACCAAAGTATATGGCTGACGTCGGTCAAGGCGCATTAGTCTGACGTCAGGACGTCAGGGTACAAATGCGCATGACCGACGTCATATCCCCAGTCTTTTTTGCCGCATGGTCCGATGCAGAAGCAGTTTTGCGAGTGCAGGTTGGCGTTCTGAAATTTTCTGAAGTCGGAGTTTCAGACCGAATCAAAGTTGGCTAAGTACCCCGTTGGGGAATTTTTTGGTTTTTTTCTTGCCTCAGTATTTAACCGGATGTCAGAAAAAGTAAATAACTGTATTTCTTGTGGGAAACAGATACCTCATAGGGATTACCATACCTTGTGTATACCTTGTTTAGGGCCTGAGCACGACGTTGTTGGATGTCGCTCTTGTGCTAGATTTAACAAACGCACTATAAAGAGAAGATTAGACTGTGCCAGGTTAGTTTTTGGGAAGCGTTGTAATTATAAAATGCCGTTGGATGCTCCGACACCAGCTTCGTCCAAAAAGCGCAAGGACAAAGCAGCAAAGCCTAGGTTGGAAGAACCGTCAGTCCCGGACGTCGGTTCTATAGAAGGCTCAGTGGAGCCGGAGGTTCTGCCAGAAGTTTCTTTGGAGTCTCAGGGAGAGACTTTACTGTTACAAGATGTGTCCTCTCAGGAGGTAGGCCAGGCTGAAGGGGCTTCTCAGGTGGCTGTTCTCCCCTCTCTTCCTAAGGTGGTTAGGCCCTCCCCTTCTGTTTCCAAGGCTTCTTTGAGAGGCAGGCCAGGTTTAACTTCAGTGGGGGTCTCTCCTAGTTCTTCAGGATCTTTGCCTAAGAAACATATGCTTAAAATGGCAGAAGATTTGATTACTATGATTAGAGGTTCTATGCCCCCTCCTGATAAGAGGCCTAGGGTGGAACCTGAGCTTGAGAGTTTTGAGCAGTGTTCGAGGCCTCTGAGTCTTGGCTGAAGACTTGCAGGATTATCCTCCTTATTCTGATTCTGATGTGGATGATTCTACTCCTTGGCTTCTCCTCCTGAGGATTTTTCTTTTCAGAGACTCTTCATTCCATGAGGGAGCATTTTAAATGGGAAGGTCAAGATTTCTCTGATTCCAGGAAGAGGCTTAGGAATTTTTGTTTTACCCCAGCACAGGCCTTTAGCTATACCTCCTGTTCTGGATGTGGTGGAAGATGTTTTGCAGAGGCTTCCCTGAACCCTGATTCTTTGCCTCCTGCCCCAGTTAAACCAGATAGGTATTATAGGGTGCCTGAAGCTCATAAGTATCTTTTAAGAGTCCTAGGGCAGACCCAGAAACTGTTTCTCAGGGGCCTAAAGGTGTTAAGGCTTCTGTTGTTAAAAATCCTGTTCCTCCTGATAAAGAGGCAAGGGCTTTGGATAGATGGGGAAAGAAGGTGTATACTTCTTCCACTTTAGCCATGAGGGCTTTGAATTGCCAGTTCCACATGTTAAAATATCAAAATTATCTCCTTTCACAATTGAAGTCTAAGGTGGATGCTCTGGCGGAAGGTATTGAGTGTAAAGAGTTGCAAGATTTAGTTCATGTGTCTGAACAGGTGGGTAAGCATTCCTTGCAATGTGGTTTTGATGCTGTGCAGGCCTCTTCGAGGGTGGCTGCCACTGGTTCTGTTCTTCGTAGGCACGCCTGGCTGAGGGATCAGAATTTAGCTGAGCATGTTAAGACAAGGATTTTGGATGCTCTGTTACAGTCTGACGTGTTGTTTGGTTTGCCTGTGGAAGCAGTTTTAAAGAAAATGGAGGACAAGGCTAAGTCTATGCAGACTGTTAAAGATTT
Organism: Protopterus annectens; assembly: GCF_019279795.1. NCBI lineage: Eukaryota > Metazoa > Chordata > Ceratodontiformes > Protopteridae > Protopterus > Protopterus annectens. The sequence goes on along the minus strand of NC_056747.1, from coordinate 164,753,964 downwards.
TTTGCAGGTTCAGCCTCCGAAGTTTAGTAGAAATTGGCCTACTAAGGGATGGACATATCCTGCTTATGATTCCCAGTCTAGGGGTAGGTCTAGACGTGGTAGGGGCAGAGCTCAAGGTTCTTTTAGGCCTAGAACAGGGAGTTCACCTGCTCAGTCTTCTGGTGAGGGCAGGGGTCAGTCCTTTCGTAAACAGGCCCAATGACCTGCCTTTTCCGCTGCCAGTGCTTTCTCGCCTGGCAGCACCTTTGGGAGGAAGGCTGGCACTTTTCAAAGAAAATTGGAGTTTAATTACCCAAGACAGATGGGTATTGGATATCATTCACCACGGTTACAGGTTTTATTTCCATACCTTGCCTCCTTTCAAAGGCATGCCAGACATTCCTCCTCTATAAAGAAAAGACGCTCACAAGCAAATTTCTCTGTTACTCCAAATAGGGGCCATTCATCCGGTTCCTGTGCCAGAAAGAGGCCTAGGATTTTATTCTCGCCTGTTCCTAGTACCAAAGAAGGGGAACACGTGGAGACCAATTTTGGATTTATCTATCCTCAACACTTATCTGGACATTCCCAAGTTCAAAATGTTGACGTTACAACAGCTTTTACCTCTGCTGGGCAAAGATCACTGGATGGTAACTTTAGATCTCAAGGAGGCTTACCTTCATGTACCTATCAGACTAAGTTGCAGGAAGTATCTGCGTTTTCGAGCTGGGAATTCCCATTATCAGTTCTCTGCATTGCCCTTTGGCTTATCTACTGCACCCAGAGTATTCACAAAGGTTCTGGCTCCAGTGATAGCTTACTATAGGCTAAAAGGAATACAAATCTATCCTTACTTGGACGACTGCCTGATTCTGGCTCAAGAAAAGGAAGACCTTTTACAGCATTTGGCATATGTGATAGCAGTGCTAAGATGCCTGGGGTATTCTGTGAACGAAATAAAGTCCAGTCTAGTACCCTCTCAAGACATGTGCTTTCTGGGTGTGAGACTGAATACAGCAACCCAGATGGCCTTTTTAACCCCGGACAAACAAAAGAATCTTTCCCTTTACTTCCATCAACTATCTCTTCAGTCCGGGCTGACTGCAAGGACAGTCCTTCAAGCCTTAGGGTTCATGGCATCTTGTATTCTGGTGCTTCCCAATGCCAAACTGCATATGAGGAAGCTGCAATGGTATCTCAAAAATGTATGGACACAGCACTGCCAGGATTTGGACACTGTCATTCAAATAATACCTTGCATTCAAAAGGAATTTTTGTGGTGGGCTCAGGAATGTCACCTAAACAAGGGACTCTGTGACCCGGCCAGAGGCGAGTCAGATTCTAACGACAGATGCCTCAGACATAGCTTGGGAGCTCATCTGAATGGAAAGTGGATACAAGACAAGTGGCCTGCCAGACTACAGCATCTACATATCAACATGAAGGAGATGTTAGCAGTCCAGTTTGCATTAATGGCTTTCAAGGAGTTACTTCTTCCAGGGCAAGTGTTGATTCTAACAGACAACACAACTGTCATGTGGTACATCAACAAACAAGGGGAACACATTCTTACCCTCTATGCAGGCAAGCAATGATTTTATGGGAGACTGCGCTCAGCTTGCAACTAACTCTTCAGGCAAGGTTTCTGCCGGGAGCACAGAACTCCTTAGCAGATGTGTTAAGCAGGCAAATCATGGATCCCCACAGTGGAAACTGGATCTTCATGTATTTCGAAATTGACAGTGTCATGGGGAACTCCAGACATAGATCTGTTCGCTTCTCCACTAAACCACCAGCTGCCAAAGTTTTGCACGAAAAGGTTTCATCACACAGCTTGGAAAGTGGATGCTCTTTCTTTCAGTTGGAAAAATCTTCATGTGTATGCCTTTCCACCTCTGCCTCTTCTCCCAAAGGTGCTCCTAAAGGTCAGACAAGACAAGCCAAGGATGATTTTAATAGCTCCAGATTGGCCTCGGCAACACTGGTACCCATTACTGAGGAGTCTGGTAAGGAAGCCTCCATGGCCTTTACCTTTGATTCCACACCTATTGTCTCAGAGGGACGGTCATCTACTCAATGTCAAGCTTCACTCTCTTCATCTAACAGCCTGGCATATTCTGTTTTGAAACACAGCAGGTCTCAACTTCCTCAACAAGTTTTGAATGTGATTATGGAAGCCAGAAGACCTAGTACAAGGAAAGTGTCTGGAAAAATGGAAGAGATTTTTATTTTGGAGTGCAGCAAAGAATTTGGAGGTTTCTGAGCCTAATTTGAGTGTGGCTCTTCAATATCTTACTGAGTTATTGGACAAAGGTTTGTCTTTCTCTTCCATTAAGATTCATGCTGCAGCAATTTCAGCTCACTATGATTGTGACCCACCATTGTTTTCTCATCCTTTGTTCAAGCAATTTCTTAGAGGGGCAAAGAATATAAGACCCCCACATAGAGCTCCTACTCCTGCTTGGGATCTCAATTTTGTGTTGGAGAAACTTACTCTACAACCTTTTGAGCCTGCGGCTACTGCTGAGTTGAAATATTTGTCATGGAAGACTGCTTTTTTGTTGGCCATTACTTCTGCAAGAAGGGTTTCTGAATTGCAGGCCCTTATGGCGGTTGAGCCTTTTTTGATTTTCCATAAGGATAGGGTATCATTACGTACTAATCCTTCCTTTATGCCTAAGGTGGTTTCTAGTGTGGCTTTAAACCAAACTATTCATTTGCCTACTTTTTATGCAGATCCCCAAAATAAGGGGGAAAAGATTTTGCACACTTTAGATGTACACAGACAGTTGTGTTATTATTTAAGCAGGACTAAGGATTTTAGGCAGTCTCAGCAGTTGTTTGTTTCTTTTGCTTTGAGTTCTCAGGGCAAGCCTGTGTCAAAACAAACTATTTCTAAGTGGATTGGGTTTTGCATTGCATTTTGTTATTCCCATCATGGCAAGGAGATTCCAGCTGGGATTAGGCCTCATTCCACTAGGGCTACTGCCACTTCAACAGCATTTCTAAGGGGGGTGGCAACTAAGGATATTTTGGAGGCAGCTACTTGGAGTTCAGTGCATACTTTCTCTAAGCATTACCACCTTCCTCTCTACTCTAAATCTAGGGCTGGTTTTGCCACGGCTATTTTGCAGGGCATGTTGTCAGCTCCTGCTTCTTTATGATTTGCCAGCCTCCCTTACCTCTGCTTTGGGATTCTACCCAAGTGTTAGGACTGCAGCAATGTGGAATGAAGAACATAGTACAGTTTTGTACCTACCATAAATGTAGATGTTCGAAGATCCACATTGCTGCAGTCCAATTTACCCTCCCTCCTTCCCCTCTGTGTTTAGGGGTGGTTGTGTGGGTAGGGTTATACTCTTGTAAATTTGTATATATTGTATATATATTTGGTGCAGGAGTGTTTGGTGTTTTTTGGTTTTGGCCTTATCTTTTTAGGGTCTTCTGACATCTGGGGCAAGAAAAGACTGAGGATATGATGTCGGTCATGCGCATTTGTACCCTGACGTCCTGACGTCAGACTAATGTGCCTTGACCGACGTCAGCCATATACTTTGGTATTCGGGCCGACTGGGACAGCGGACTACCCAAGTGTTAGGACTGCAGCAATGTGGATCTTCGAACATCTACATTTATGGTAGGTACAAAACTGTACTTTTTGATTGCATGCCTTGACTTAGGTTTATAGGTATATACTAGGCTAATGACCATCAGGGCCATTATAAGCCTGGTCATGCAGTTGAATCCAACTGTGTCCCTATGTTATCAAGGGCACTTATTAGGAGGGGATATGTTAAATAGGAAGTTTCTAGAGGTCATGGGGATACTTAGTTGTTCATTTTACTGCCTGTCTCTGTCAGGGGCATGGGGGCCAGAGTGAATGTTCGATTTCCCTTCCATTGGTCAAGATTACACTTAGGGTTAAGGATAGACTCTGCTTCACATGGATGTGGAGCCTGTTTCAGACCATGGGGATCCTATGAGAGACATATCTGTCTTGCCAACATGTCTTGTATGTCACAAACAAAATTACAGTTCTTGGCTCTAGTGGTTCTGATGCTTTTCATTTTGTGAATGTGCAAACAGAGGTGGATCCAATGATGCCTTGTATGCCAGGCATAGCTCACCTCTCAGTAACCTGTAGGAAGTCAAAGTATAGAGATAGGGCTTTAAGGCAGTCTGTATAGGACAAGGTGTTTATACCTTGGATTCCCCTGGTAATGAACCTTTGTGGGCATTCCAACTGTTGCATATATCTGGTCAGGAACAATGCCGAAGGGGAGCATTGCACTCAGTGATGGATCTGATAAGGGCTGAATAAAGTGGCATTATGACTTCTTTGGATTTGGATGCCATGTCTTTAGTTATAAGATGGGTGATGTGCAATGAGCTTTTTACTATTAAATTAAAAAAAATGGCTATGAACCAACAAAACAAATCAACAGAAAAAAGCAAAATCACTCAGAAGCCAAGCAATGTAAGCTAACTGTAGGAAACAGTAGTGTACTAATACAAGCACAATTGAAGTGAAAAAACAATGAACGTAGTGAACAGCAGTAAATGGCAAAAAAAAAAAAAAAAAAAACTGCACCAGTTGTAAAGCTAAGCACTTTTGTCCTTTAGTAAGAACTTCAGAGCTGCAATACAATGTAAAAAACACCCCTTAAATAGTCAGTCATCTGACTTGATTAAACTGTCTCACATACACACAAAAAAGATACCATCTTTTTTCGGTATCCCAAAGATTAATAAAAGTATTACTAACCCCCCCATATAGACCTGTTGTAGTGGGTGAAGTTTGAAGACACAGCTCTCCACATCTGAATACCTAGCGACTGTATTTCGCCTGCCTTTCTGTTACATTGAAGCTGTTTTTACTGCATTTAACTTAATATTGCACTTGGAATCCTTGTTTGTTACTTTTTGACTGTATTTGTAGCAAATTCTTCTGTGTAAGCTGTAATAGCTGATTCATAGCATTTATAAGTGTTGCTGTACCTGTTTCTGCCTGTTTTTTAAAAAAAAAAAAAAAAAAAAAAAAGAAAAAATATCTCTTGTTTTTCCCGCTTTACTGAGTTTAGTCCAGTTTCAGAGTTGCTGATTCCTGGGCTTTGGTTGTAGTTCCTGTGTACTGTTTCCTTGCCTTATTTGGGGGAGAGGAAGTTACCTTGCTTACCAGTGGGAGTGGGAAGCATTGAGCTGCCTTTTGTCCAGTTTTGTGAGGTTTCAGCCAGTAACTAGTAGTTTATTGGTCGTTTTGGGCCAGTTTCTAGCTTTTTCCAGCCCCCTGGTATAAAACGCGGTAAACGCGCGTTTTCCAGCTTGTACCTACTCAGCACAGACTCCACGTGGGCCAGCAGAGTAATCCAGGCTGCAGAGAGCTGAATAAGTGACTTTTCTTGATACTAAGTATATTTTTTGTTGCTTTCCACATCTGAATACCTAGCGACTGTATTTCGCCTGCCTTTCTGTTACATTGAAGCTGTTTTTACTGCATTTAACTTAATATTGCACTTGGAATCCTTGTTTGTTACTTTTTGACTGTATTTGTAGCAAATTCTTCTGTGTAAGCTGTAATAGCTGATTCATAGCATTTATAAGTGTTGCTGTACCTGTTTCTGCCTGTTTTTTAAAAAAAAAGAAAAAAAAAAAAAAATATCTCTTGTTTTTCCCGCTTTACTGAGTTTAGTCCAGTTTCAGAGTTGCTGATTCCTGGGCTTTGGTTGTAGTTCCTGTGTACTGTTTCCTTGCCTTATTTGGGGGAGAGGAAGTTACCTTGCTTACCAGTGGGAGTGGGAAGCATTGAGCTGCCTTTTGTCCAGTTTTGTGAGGTTTCAGCCAGTAACTAGTAGTTTATTGGTCGTTTTGGGCCAGTTTCTAGCTTTTTCCAGCCCCCTGGTATAAAACGCGATAAACGCGCGTTAGCTCGGAGCTGCCACTGTTGCACACTAGGGCAGCGCCGGTTAGGCAGGTTTAAACTATTCGGGCTACCTAAAGTCCACTCTTCAAATTTTCCCTTAAAACTACCTTCCTCGAACTATACTACTGATCTAATCAGCGTATCCTATAACTAAAAAGATCATCTCCACTTGACTCCAAGTAGACTATTCTCTATCTGTTAAACCTAGCACTTGCTCCTACAGTACTTATTACCTTGATGTGGCACTCTTGTCATAGATAGTACCCCAAAAAGGTAACCCCCCATTTCTCGGTCACCCACGTCCCCCTGAATCTTTTTTAAAGTTTTTGTCTATCCTTCTAGCATGTCGAGGGATCAGTTGCTAGTTTCCTCTCCTGCTCAGCTGGTGAACCTGGAAATACTGAGGCAATGTTACAATTGCCTCATGTACACAGACAACCCTCTCCTCCTCCCACAAAACACAAATACATGCGAGAGATGCAACTATACGGCCAAACTGGAGGCTGAGCTCTCTCAACACAGGACTGGCAAGACCAGTCAGGAGGAGAAGGTTACCACACACACTATAGACCCAGTCTCACATAGTACCATTACAACCTCAAATCATACACATAAACACACAAAGACATACTCGGAGGCTCTGATCAAAAATCTACCAAAACAGCAGAGGCCACCAAAGCAGACACCCAAACAACCACCACCTCAGAACACAACACCTGCAACACATAGACCTCACAGTCAGAGTGTCAAACAGTCACAGCCCTTAAGGCCAAACACAATGCCAGACACACTAGTCATTGGTGACTCCATAGTCAGACACACTGACATCCCGCTCACCAGACTGAGTAAGGAGAAGGTCACAGTAAGCTGCCTGTCGGGCGCTAGAATCCGCCACATAACGCAAGCACTCAGGTCTCTCAACAGCAGGTACAAATATGACTCCGTCATTGTCCACGCTGGTGTAAACGACCTGAGACATACCTCTTTGGACTACATGAAAAGAGACATTGAGGAGCTCTCTGATTATGTAGCCCAGGCAGGTATGACCCTGACCTTGAGCAGTATCCTACCTTCACCAAGAATGATGCCACAATACAGAGATAAGATGATCAGCTTTAACAATTGGCTTAAACACTGGTGTCATTCAAAGGGGATCCAGTATCTGTCTGCCTGGGATGACATGCTGGACAAGCCACGCTGCTTCGCAAGGAACGGCTTGCACCTGTCACCCCTGGGTTTCCGGATATTGGCAAAGGCTCTTGCCACCCCCATAGTGCCTTTTTTAGGCAAGGCTCAAATTCTAAACCTACCACCCTAGAACACAAAAAAGGAAAAAAACTAAGGGTAATGCTGCTCAATGCCAGAAGTCTAAATCTCAAAATGCACGCACTCGAGGCCCTTCTCAGTATGGAGAACATCGATGTCTGTGCTGTGACAGAAACCTGGTTCAAGGCTCCTGAGAGCACCCCAGCGCTATCAGGTTTTACCTCATATCATGTGTTCCGGCCCCAAAATCCGGACAATACCAAGAAAGGAGGGGTATCCATATTCATCAAGGACACCCACACCTCAAGACTGGTGGCAACGCACGATGCATCGGAGACCATCCAGGTGCAATTAACCATAGGCAAGACTGCTCTGCAAATTGTAGCATGTTACAGGCCACCCTCACAAACTCAGGAACCTCACATGGCCTTCCTGAAAACACTAGAGGGATAAATGTATCACCAAACACCATCATACTAGGTGACTTCAATTACCCTAATATAGACTGGGAACACTACTCAAGCCCAAACACCCTAGCCCAAAAGTTCCTGGAATTCATAAACTCAAATGCCATGGAACAACTAGTCACCATCCCCACAAGAGGAGATAACATACTTGATCTCATCATCACGAACATGGGAGCACAATGTTCAACACCGGAAGTATACCCCTCACTGGTGAGATCAGATCACAAACTAATCTCGCTGGAGGTCCTCATCCCACCCCCACCTGAAATAAAAAAGACCACAGTAAAGAACTTCTCAAAAGCCGACTTCACACTTCTAAAGACTAGTGTGGTCTCCTTTAAGGCCAGCGAGCCGGCGGAAAACAGTACTCAAGCCGCTGAATCACTTACAAATGCCTTCTACCAGCACCTGCAGGACTGCATGGATAAGGCAATCCCAAGCAAAACAAAGACTCTTTGTACCAAAGGCAAGCGTCCAGTCTGGTGGACCCCAGCCATAAACAAACTCTACAACAAAAGGAGGAAGCTACTACAAGATAGAGCAAAATCCTTAAAAGGTAAGACACCCTTGATCACTATAAGTAAAAAACTAAGAGCTTTCATAAAATCATCCAAAGCAAATTTCGAGAGAAAAATAGCTAAAGACTCAAAAGACAATCATAAGGCCTTCTTTAGCTATGTTAGAAACCTAGGAGGAAACTCCCAGATATGCTCAGAACTAGTTCAAAATGATGTGAAGATTACTGATCCTACAGACATTGCCAACATACTGGCTGACAGGTTCAGTGCAAACTTCTCCCCTCCCCAAAAGGAGAGATATCTATACCAAAGCGATTGCAGCCCCCAAACATCTCCAGCCCAAGTGAGAACTGCTCTCTTCAAAGCAAAAAACACAGCATCCATGGGACCTGATGGTGTCCCCGGCTGTGTGCTCCACGAACTCAATGAGGAAGTAAACCCACAGCTAGGACAGCTGTTTAATCAAAGTCTTACCTCTGGACACATACCCAGGGAGTGGCGCACTGCAACTGTGGTCCCACTTCACAAAGGCGGTGCCTCCACCGACCCTGGAAATTACCGGCCCATTAGCTTGACAAGCCTTATCTGCAAAGCCATGGAGAGGATCATAATGGACCTCATAAATAAAGACATAGGGAATTTGCAGACTTTGGATCCAACCTAGTTTGGCTTTGTCAAAGGCAGATCATGCCTTTTAAACTTGGTTGACTTTTTCGAAACAGTCACCAAAGCCATTGACAAGGGAAAGGCAGTCCATACAGCCTACCTCGATCTGGCTAAGGCCTTCGATACAATACCCCACTTGGGTATCATTGAAAAACTCATCAGCTTAAATGTTAACCCATACATCACAAGATGGGTTGCAAACTGGCTGAGTGACAGAACCCACAGGGTCAGAGTTGCTGGCGCCATGTCAGACTCAAAGCCTGTCACAAGTGGTGTCCCACAGGGCTCAGTCCTGGGCCCACTCTTGTTTGGCATCTACTTTTCCGAAGTACAAGCAAACACAGGAGGGTTATGGCTGACAAAGTTTGCAGATGACTGCAAACTGGGCCATAGTAGAAAACACATCTGACACAGATATCCTTCAGAAGGGTCTCACAGAAACGGATAACTGGTGCCAGAGCCACGGCCTGAAGTTAAATGCCAAAAAATGCATAGTCATACCCTTTGGGAAAAACAAGGTTACCCCTAGCTACCAAATAGGTGGCAATCCACTGAGCACAGAGGAAGTTATCAGGGACCTGGGGACCCAGGTTGATAGTAGTCTGTCATTCGACACCCATGTAGCTAAAGTAGTTAGGAAGACCTTCTACATTGCCCACCTTATCATGAAGGGATTCTCATCTAGATCAAGGGAGGTCATAGTCTCCCTTTACTCATCACTCATCAGACCAATGATTGAGTACAATGCCCCATTCGGGATGTATCTGACCCGACACTTGCAGCAGCTGGAGAGGCCACAAAGTTCCTCACCAAAAGGATAAAGGGTCTCAAAAATCTGTCCTATGCTGCCCGACTGAAAGAACTTCAGCTCTATTCAGTCGCACGCTTGCTCAGAGGTGACCTTTGCCTAACATACAAGGCCATGTCAAACCCAGATTTGATGAATATGCTTCACCTCAAAAATCTAGATCCATCAGAGCCACAAGGGCGGGAGACTTAAACCTCGACACGGCTATTAATAGGACGTGCTGGAGGGATAGATTCATCACCCAAAGACTCCCTATGCTTTGGAACAAAATCCCGGTACATGTGAGGCAGAGCACCTCGCTGGCCTTGTTCAAGAGAAATCTTGACCAATGGATGGGAGATCGCAGATATACCCCAGGGATTACCTCAGTGTCACTGCTCGACAGAGGCACAGCAAAATAATGGGTATAGTTCCCCATACTAAAGGGGTGGCGTAAGCCACAAAACGATGGGCTAGGCTTGTAAATGCCCTCGGGCAGATAGCCTAGTATGAACCTATGAACCTATAGCTGTGTTTTTGGACCGCTCTTTAAAACACACCATTGGAAAATCCTCTCATTTAGTGAAAGACTCTTGGGATTTTTTAGGGAGTCTTCCCCCCGAGTTGTGTACTGGAAAAATTTGTTTTTTAACTATAGATCTTATTGACCTCTTAACTTCCTCAAAATGCTTAAAGCATACTGACTGTTCCCCTCTAAAATCCCTTCCTCTAGATGATGCCATTTCCTACTTTAACCACTCATTCCTAACCCTTCTTAATAAGCAAGCCCCCCCCCCACCAAACCAAACACATCAAACCAATCCCTGCCCATGGTTATCAAAAGATATTAAACTAGTCTTGCACCAAAGGGACAAAAAATGGAAACAATATCAAAAACATAAAAACCCTAACACCCTCCTAGAGTATAAGCAACTATGAAACTCTGCAAAAAAAATTAATAAAGACCTCAGAGCCCACTACTCCATACTCCAGTCCTTGCACTCAACTAATCCCAAAAAATTCTGAGACTCTATTTCATCCATGCTGCATCCTGGCAACAAAGAAAACCCCTGCCCAGCCTCCAACCTTGAAACAGACAGCCAGTTCAACTCATTCTTCATAGACTGCATAGCTAAACTATCAGCCTCTTCCCACTCCCCCTGTCCATCACTACCCCAACCACCACCCTTCCTCCACATCCTTCTGCCTCAAGCCCATCCCTACAAGCACTATAAAAAGACTTCTCAAACTCAGACCCTGTCGCAATGCACCCGACAACATTCCCACCCACCTTCCTCAAACAATCTGTAGACAGCATTGCCTATACCATTTCTATTCTTATAAATAGATCCATACAAGAATCGTACATCCTTTCTATCTGGTGCCATGCTTACATCATCCCCCTCCACAAAGGTGGCAAAAATGCTGATATCACCAACTTCAAGCCTATTGCCATCCTTTTCCCCTCTTTCTAAATATTAGAGAAAACAGTACAAGCAGAACTTATGGCACACCTAACACTAAATCCCCTCTCCCCTACCCAACACCCTGGCCATAGCACCATGACTACACTTCCTTTCTTGTAACCATAAACCTCGAATGTGACTCAGGCAAGTTTGTACCCAAACTAGATGGGTCAAAGGCCTTTGACACCATCTCTCACACCCTACTTATATCCCAACTCTCCACACTACACCTCTGTCCCACCACCATTGCCTGGTATTCCACCTACTTGTCCAACCCACCAACAAGCTGTCCAGTGGAAAACGTCAACCTCCCCCTTCCTTCCAACATCCACAGGTGTCCCACAAGGTTCTGTTCTTGGACCTTTTCTCTTCAACCTATTCATTAACAACTTTCACCAATCCATCCCAGACTCCTCTATCATCCAATATGCAGATGACTCAGTAATCATCTGCTCAGCCTTCTCCCCCTCCGAGCTTCTAGCAAAAACCCAACTAGCTTTCTCCAAGACAGAAACCTGGACGCAGTCTAACCATCTGGCAGTAAATGCAAATAAAACCGAACTAATGTTTTTTCCCCTACCAAAAACTCCATTGACAAATCCACATTCACCATACAGAGCCAAAACAACACCCTCATTGAAATTGTTCCCATCACCAAGCTTCTTGGCATCATTGTTGATGAAGAACTAAAATTTGACACCCACATCCACTCCACAATCAAGAAAACCCACCAAAAGTTAGGGCTACTCTACCGGCACAGCCGCTTCCTAAGCCCCTCTACCCGTCAAACTCTAGCATCCACCTTCTTACTCCCCTTCCTTATGTATAGTGCCCCTCTTTTCACCAATCTCCATCTTGGCCTTCAGTCCAAATTTGAATCCTGCTACCACAAGTTCTCCAAATTTGCAACCAATTTAAAATACTCATCCCACCACTGCCACTCCCTCCTCATCTTCAACTGGATTGAACTACCCAACTATCGAAGTTACATACAACTCACCATTGACAACAAGCTCATCTTTAAACCTGCCAACTGCCCAGCTCTCGCTATTTCCTTAAAACCTTACATTCCCAACCGTCACTCAGATCCAAAAACCAAAATCTCCTTCAGATCCCCAAACCTGCACAACCTCCTGGCCACCTACTGCTGTCCCACTCCTTAGCTAAACAGTGGAACTCTCTCCCCACACACCTCTGCAACCTACCTAACATACAAATTTCAAATCTCAGCTACTCTCTCATCTTTCTTCCAAATGGGAATGCCCTTGCCATGCTCCAACCTAAACCCCTCTCTCCTCATTCAACCTTGCACTGACTCATCCAACTACCTCTACTATTACTTCATCCCACCCAAAACAATCACTCCCCTACTAAAAACTAATTTTCTCTCTAGTGTCTATTGTACTGTACTCTCCAATCTCAAATATATTATTACCCTCTCCATGCATAATATTTTCCTAATCTACTAATGGCTAGTAGCTATATATTTTGAAATGTTAAACCTACAATTGAGTTTATAACAAAAATATTCACTTTATGTAAATGTTGAAATTTCTGTATTGAATCATGTCTTTTCATTTTTGTAACATTGTGACAAGCCAGTTGCAAATATCATGGAGCTTATCTGTAAATGTTTAATTAGCTGTATGAACTATGTCCTTTTGTAACATGTGAAATGTAACTTGCAATTATTGCGAAGCTTTTCTCCCCGGGCCTCCACTGAAAACGGGCTGGTTTTGGCCGAGTGGACTTCACCGGTCATCAAACATAAATTAAATAAATTAAATTTATACTGACCAAAGAAGGGTAGTATCTTTTTCTGGATGCTTTAAACAGTATGGCATTTTTAAAAGGAAAAGATTTGAATCTTTTGGTGATCTTATGAGGGTGCTTCTAGAGAATATCTTTCTATATTTTGAAGGGGGGAGACCTTTAAGCAAATCAAGGAAGTCACTATGGGGGCAGCGTGTGCCCCTGTATATGCAAACCTGGTTCTTTTACAGTGGGAGGTAAGATGTATTTAGATCGAAATTTTGGAAACACATTAAACTATATAGGAGGTTTTTGAATGATATTTTTGTTATATGGGAAGGACCAGAAAACTGTATTGTAACATTTACTGAATATTTGAATACTACTACAAACGTTTTAAAGTTTACTTATAATTATAATAGTACAGATATTGATTATGTGGATGTAAGAGCTGACATTACAGAGGGAAATTTAAAATCTGTGATTTTTTGGAAACCCACATTTAGTAACTCTTTAGTAACTCTTGCCATATTCAAGTGCACATCCGTTTAAACAGAGAAAGAGTATAGTGAAATGTCAGGTGGTCAGGGTGATGAGGATGACCTCTCAAATTGATGATTTTTTTGGGGAGAGGTGAAGTATAACATCCACTTTATTTTTAGAAAGGATACCCTGAAAGTTTAGTGGCTGAAGTTGCCCAGAAGTTTGTTACAGGGTGGGGGACAGCATTTGTACCTTTACTAGGAAACAAAGGCAATGGCCACTAGCTAGAAAGACCTGAACCAAGACCTTAGGAGAGCTTTAGTGTTAGAATACAACTACATGGTGACAGATGCAATTATCAACAATTGGAAGATGCTAAGGTTTAACCCAGAGACGGTGGAAAACTTAGGCTAGAGTCCTAAGTTGGTTTTCAAAACAGGAAAAAACCTTAAATGTTTGAAAGGAGTTGTAGGGGAAGGGAACATATAAGAAACACTGGAACCAAAAATGTGGTAGATGTGCTTATTGCAAATACATATTTAAGAAAGAGACTATTATTTTAGGTAACAGCATTCAAAGTAAAGTGAGTTTCAAGAAGGGTAATTGTAACAGGAGGGGGATTGTTTATTTAGCTATGTGTAAGGACTGTCCATGTTTTTATGTTGGTAAAATGGAGTGATCCTTAGGTAAGCATATTTATAAGCACATGTACAGCATAAAGAAAAAACTGTAACAATGTCTTGTTCAAACATTCTTCAACACAACCCACACATACAGGATTTATATTTGGTATTCTATAACAGGTATACATTGATCCTGGGGGGGGGGGTGATTGGGAAAATTGGCTTTGTTGTAGGGAGACATGCTGGCAGCTCTGATTAAATGTTTCTGCTAGCATAGGACTAAATGGTCATGTCTTCATTAAAACTTAAAAACAGAGTGTCTAAGCTATAAGATAATTTTGGGACACTCAAAAGGACGAGTAATTTGATGTAGGGCGTTACGAATGGGAAATATTGATTTACCAGTTTGAGAAAAGGACTTAAGTTTTTCAATATGTTCATTTATTTGTTTGTAAAACTGGGTTTATTTATTGACTTCAATTTACATGTTGATGTGCATTATGTTAAAACTGTACCTTAGAACATCACTTTATTTGGTACTTGTATAAGTATTTTCAAGTGATATTTAAGTGGGGTGTCTTTTTGGTGGGCATCTGTCCCTTTAATATTCTCTTAAACAAAAACTTTAAAATATTTTGGCACTTTTTATGAGGAAGGATATTTAAAATGAGTGTTGGATGTTGTAACTGTTTCACTTTGAAGAAGTTCTCCATTGTAGCAGGATGAAAGCGCTTGTGTTTTCTTGCAATTAAAAGTTTTTACTTCCTAACGTGTTGCCTTTTGTGACTGTGCCCCCCTAGCCGAATTTCTTTGCTTACTGGTACTGTTTATTGCAGTTATTTTTTCTGGTTAAGAGTACAAACAGTGTTGATAAATTTAGCATAATCTGTAAACTTGCATAAATATTTTTTGAGAAACTCAATTCTTACATTCTGTACTATACAAATGTAAAGTGACACAAAATTCAAAGTGAATATAAGTTTGTCTTTACCTGTGAATGCATATTGTCATAACAAATTCAACAAAGACTGAGAGCCCTTTAAACAGAACTTAGAATTCTGAACTAATGGATTCGTAACAGAATCCAAAAAAAAGAAAGTGTTTGTTTTGCTTCAGTCTCCTGCTATAAGTTTAAAAGAAGGAAAATCTCACTCAAGAATTAGCTTGAGTTTTGGGGATACCAAAAAAATGCCTTTTTTTTTTGGAATTCAACTTGCAAAAACTCAAAAAGCTTAACATTGATTTGACCATCTTATAATAATTCATGTAAAATACTATCAACCTGATAACTGATTTCATTAATTGATAAACTCTGTGCTAGTACATCTAATATTACCCTAATGTAGTCTTTGGTATTCATCAGCACAACACCATTCCCCTTATCAGCTTTCATAATTCTAAGCCCTTTAGCTTTTCTGAGCTCAGAAAAAGCTCGTCTTTCTGACCAAATCAAATAAAAAAAAAGTTTTGGTCAGTGAAGTATCTTTTAATTCTCAAATATTCCTTTCACTGGTCTGTGGAAAAAAGATGTAAAGGTGTGGTGTAGTGATAGCTTAAATGTGCATTTTTTATTAAAATAACCAGAAGGCATCAATAGAAAAATTTACTTTGTGTAATATATAGTGTAAATTTAATTTACTTACATATAATTTGAGATCCTTTACTGTATTGACTACACTAGGTCTACCTGAAAGGATGAGAGAGAAAAAACTTTCCTAAGAACAGCTAAATGCCTGTTTTGAACATCAAAATTACTGAAATTATGAATAGAATAGACACTGATCAAAGCATGTGGTTCAGTTAAGTTCTCTTCCATCTGCCTCTCCCCCTCCCCTTCCATTTCCTTTTTGGGTAGTTTTGATTCACCTGTAGGTTCATTGAATGTGTTCTGGAAAGTGAAGGTGAGTCAAGAACTTCTGTGGGTTTTACAAAATTTGTCCCCACATACAAACAGTTCAAGCTTGTTCCGTCAGAATGAACCAGCAGCGCACCCAGTGGATCATTAAAAAATTCCTGATTGACCTGAGTATTTGTTTCTTTGTGTTTACATAGACAGGATCCATTTTGGAATGTCAACAACATTCTTTTCAGCAACTTTAGTTTGTTTTCAATAAGATAGACATTCCCACTGGCATTCATATTTGTTTTTCAATAAGACAGGCATTCCCAGTAGCATGCATATTTGAATCCTTTAGCATTATTTTCTGTTTACTTTGTATAATTGTTTCAACATTCCTATCCATTCTAGCCCCAATGCTGTTGTATTCAGTCAGACAGTCTTGGCAATGTCTGTTCTTATTAATTTCTTCATCTAAACTTTTAACTTCTTTAAGTCCCTAACTTAACTTTGTAAGTAGAAACAAGAAATCTTACAGCTTGGCAAGCCTGTGTTGTTAAACAAATGAACAAGCTGCTCATACAATAAATCTTTGTGTTGTGTTCTGTTTGGAAATTTAAAAACTCTAAGCCCGAATGGAACTTGCTATAAAGCAATACAATGTTACAGATAAATTTCAAGCTCAGCTGTTTTTAATTGAAACATCTGTTTTTCTAGCTAGAAAATGAGCTGCTGAAAGTCGAGAGAAATGCTCTGGTTATCACCCATAGTGTTACTGAAATAAGTTTTATTTAACTAAAATGGATTGTTGCTCACCCACAAAAGACTTTACAGATGGAAGCCAGAGTTGTATTTACCACCAATAGATTTTCTGTTGTTCATGAACTTCATGTTCCGGAAGTAAACATTTACTGATCCCAATGTTGTCTCCATGTCCATGACTAGTAGAGGTATGAGAAACCACTCCATGGTGTTGGATGTCTCTGAGCACTTCTTGTACATGTGCCAAAGCCCCCTTCAATGACTAGGTGAGATTGGCAAATTCCAATTGCAAAGGGTGTGTCATCAAGTCCAAGTTTCCATCACTGCCATCATCAAAAGAACCAACAGAAGTGCTGCTATTATCAGCTTCAATTCCGTAAAATGCAAAACAGTAAAAAAAAAAAAAGTCTATGAATGGACAAAACAAATCAACAGAAAAAAGCAAAGTCACTTGGAAGCCAGGCAAAGTGAAGCTAACTGTGGGAAACAGTAGTGTAACTAGTACAAACATAATACAAGTGAAGAATAATAAAGGTAGTGAACAGCAGTTAATGGCAGTGAACAACAAAAACAAAACTGCATGAATTGTAAAGCTATTTTTCTTTAATCAGAGCTACAGTACAATGCAAATACACCCCTTAAATAGGCAGTAAAGTCTGTTTTTGTTGATCATTTTCATGATGATTTGTTCCATGGCTTTGCATATTAGAGTAGTTAGACTAGTAGGTCTGTAGTATTCTGAGGTTGGTTGATGGCCACCCTTGTGAAGTGATATAACTGTTGCAGTCCTCCAGTCTCATGGTACAAAGCCTATTCTGAGGCTATAGTTGAAAGGTTACTCAAGTGGTTCTGATAGGTCATGTTTCAATCTATTTAGGAGGTATCCCAGGATATTGTTAGGGCCCACTTAGACTGTGTTATTGGCATTAGAATTCACCACCAGGATCTGCTCTGTGTTAATAGTTGGCAGGGTTATAATAGTGGGTATTTCATGGGGGGATGAAGTTTGAGCTGAATTTGTCAGCCAATAAATTCACTATGTCACTTTTCTCAGTGAAGCTGGCACCATTGGCCACCATTTGTGTGCTGTCTTTGAGGTTTTGGACATAGCTGTAGAAGGCTTTGTGGGTCTATGTAGCCTTTGAGGCTGTCTTGACCTTATAATTGGCCTTGTTGGACTCTCTGTTTTCTCTTCAGTTTAATTTGAAAGTGTCAATCATTATGGGAGCTGCTCTTCCTGATTTTAGCAATAACTTTTTTCTTTTTATCTACCCTGTTAATGTTAGGATTCCATCAGTGTAGTTTGTTTTGCACTTCTAGCATGTACAGCAGTTTCTATACAGTCGTGTATGGTTTTCCAAAGTCTCTGTGAACAATTCTGCATAGGTTGCTGTGAAATTCGGGTTGGAAGGAGCATTGAATTTTGACAAACGTATTTCTTAATAGGGTGTAGTTTGCTTTGGAATAGTTCCTAACTAATACAGGATTTGCTGAGGTTACTGAGTTGATTTTTATTTTGAAGGGGACAGCTTTTTGGTTCAACCTCACTAGTGAGGAACGTGACATGGGGGGTTGAGGGTCAGCACTCTGCCATATTGTTCAGTACCAGGGCCAGTATATTGGAACCTCTTTTGGGTGTGCCCACTATTTGGCCAAGAGTATTTTTGTTAATGGAAGTCCAGGAAAGGAATCATTACGCCTGTGAGTATAAGGCAGTGTTTGTTTCCCAACCTATAGAGGGGTAAAGTCTTCCTTGACTAGGGTATTTGGTTTAATGGTGAGTCTTTCTAGTAGGTCTAGGAACAAGCTATGGGAATCTAGAGACATAGAAGATGGCCTGTAGTTTGCTAAGGTATGGTATGAGACTTTGTAGTCATTTGCACATTGATAAATGACAGGGCCTTGTCCTGTTTAACCAGTGTAGAATTAAGCTTGTTGCTGATGTAGATTAGACTCCTTCACCTTTTACCCGTGTCTGTGCAGCTGATGGTCTACATGTCTGGAAGGCACTGAAACCTTGGGCTCCTGGAATATCTTATGCAGATTTAAACCATGTCTCAGTAATGGCACAGATGTCTGTATTCTCTAGAGTGAGGAGAGCTTTGTAGGGTGTGGAGCTTCTTGTTTAAGCTTCTAGCTTTGAGCAGTAACACCTTTAGATTTATTTGGGTTTTAGTTGCTATGTTGGTAGGTTTGTCAGTTTGGTGTTACCTAATATGGCTCTAAGGGGTGGATAAAGATTTAGCCAGTATTCAGAAGCTATGGAAGATGGTTGCTGACCTTCCTTTGCAAAACAATGTGGTCTGTTAACCATGTCCTCCCCTGTTGACAGATATTGAATCTCCCTGGAGAGACACCAAAAGCTAAGCCAATTATTGAAATCGTCTTTAGTTCGTACTGTGGTATCATTTTTGATGAAAGTAGAATGCTGCTCAATGCAGAGCACATACCTACCTGAGATGCACATTTAGTGAGATCAGCAATGCCTGTCTTCATATAGTTCATAAAAGTACATCTCAGGTCATTAATCCTGATCCTTGTGATGTAGCAGTTTGAGTGTGTGAGTAACTTGATGGATCCAGGCTCCAGATAGGCAACTAACCATTATCTTCTCCTTTTTTAGCCTGGTGAGTGGGGTGTGTGTATGGTACACAATGGAATCTTCTATGACAAGAGTCCTGGGTAATGTGTTTGCTTGCTTTAGGGGCTTTGCTCTTTGGGTCTCCACTGACTGTAAGCATGTGTGGTGTTTGATTTTGCTTTGGAGATTGCTGAGGATAGGCATCGATGATTATAGGCTTAGGAGGTCTTTGCAATTTGGGAAGATGGCTCTTTTAGTGCCTTATAGAATGGTCTGTGTGTGGTGTGGACACTATATATAGTGGGTGTAGTGCTTGTGTTCTTGACATCCTTGTTTGTATGTGAGATTTTTGCCTGCAGTGAAATTATGCATGCGCATCTCTTGCATACCATTTGCTTTTTAAGGATTAAATTGTCTGTAAATGTGAGATAATTGCTACATTGTCTCAGAGTGACCATATCTACCAAGCTGGTTATGGAGACATTCGGAAATTGAATATTCATGTTGTCTCATCCTGTTTTTGGGTTGACTATTATAGGTCATGGACTGGGTTGTGCAGAGGTCTCCTTGGGCAGTTTCTGGAATTTGGCACTAGATTAGGTTAGGCTGTACCAAGATATAGTAGTAATGCTGTTTAATGTGCATATTAGCTGTAGTTTGTCTCCTCACAATGGTTTTGTTTTAGCCAAATTAAGTTACAGGTTTCAGGGAAGTTTTATAGCAAACATTTACTTTCTGGGCACTTGTATCTGTACATGGCACTGCTAATCTCTTGATATATCATCACCAAGAAAGATTGCTTGTTCTTGTAATGCTACAACAAAACAACTTAAACTACCTTGACAAGGCAATTTCAAGTATTAGGGACCTCCACAATGATTTAAATGTGAAATCAACAAATAAAGCAAATATAATGAAGTAGCACTCTAAACAATAAGCAAAACAATAAAAATAAACTAATCTGCCATAGATGGAGCAGGTTTGACTCATGATCCCTTCAGTATGTGGAGAGGAAGTGAAGCAGATGGGAGCTTGGGAGAAAATGGACAGGAGACAATTTGTGGTAAGGGAGGTTTACTCAAGAGCAATACTAAGTGCCGACCTTAGCAAACCAGTATTATGGATGTATGGAAAACAATGGGTGGGAAAGTACTTGGGTTATACAACAGACAATTCCAAATTAGGAGGGGAGGGAGGTACTTTGGAAGTCAGATTACCATAAAGAACAAAAGCCCAGAGAGACAGCCTTTTAATACCAACCACAACAACAAAAGGGAGTGTTGGGGGGATTTCAACTGGAGCTCTGGTTCTAGGGTTGGAATTTAATAAACCTTTAGCTTAATGTCTCAGGTGGGGGGAATAGGACAGATTCAAAGAGCAGCGTGGAGAACATTAGGTAAACAGGCTCTGAAATGCAACTTTAAGTAGGTATATAACACTATAAAAAGTAGTGAAGCACAAGTCATGGAGAAGAATTCACAGTACTGCCACTTCTGCAATCCTACCACAGACCAAGGCACCAGATAATGCAAAAATTTACTAGTAATGTTGCAATAAATGATTGAGGCTGAAATCTGGCAGTAGATCATAGTTCTGATGCAACTGTCAGAGGCCCCAGACTGGGTTCCAAATAAAAAAAAATTCTACCTTTTACATATAATTCTATTTATGGAGACAGAAGTACAGTGTGTACAAACAATGTTAAACTATTGCAGTAATACACAATCTTTACACAAATGCAAGTGATACTACAAGTCTAACGTGCCAGGACAAACTAAAAAAATTGCAAACAACTATAACTTTTTTGGCTAAACTATGGACAAAAGCAGAGATGTACACACAGATTGCTACAAGTTCAGCCTAAAATATTTAAGAAGAATTTAAATAAATTGCCTTTTTTCTTCACTTTTGATGAAAAGCTTATATTTCAGATGTCAAAGACTATTGAATAAAACACCCTGGATGGATGTAGCTCTGTGCTAAATATGATAGACTTGCTAGAGAGAGGGATCCATATCAAATAAAGCTAATATTGGAACTCGTGTCCTGTGGTTGAAATTTCAGAAACTTTTAGCTTAATGTATCAGTGAGGGGTGGGGCCATTGCCCTCAACCAGTCAGGGACAAATCCAGAAGTGATCAGGGACAAACAGAGATGCATTTAAAATATCAGTACTATAAACTCAAGACATTGGCAGAATAACAGGATGTGAATTAATATACGTTTTCTGAAGTAAAAGAAGCCTTACTGTCATTTACTTAGTGTAATTCACAACATTTTTCCAAAGATTACCAGTTTTAGGAGGGGATAAGAGGGACAGTGATAAAATTTGAGTCAGAATCAGGAACATTTGAGAGGTACGGGTGGAGCAGACTCAAAGAATGGAAAAAAATAGTAGCAAGGTAAACAGG
The DNA here is from genome assembly GCF_019279795.1 of Protopterus annectens. NCBI lineage: Eukaryota > Metazoa > Chordata > Ceratodontiformes > Protopteridae > Protopterus > Protopterus annectens. The sequence goes on along the minus strand of NC_056747.1, from coordinate 164,732,446 downwards.
AAAGCACGGGAATGCAACTGTAAGCAGGATATATACAGCTATAAAATGTCATGAAGCGCAAATCCTGGAGCAAAATTCACAGTACTGCCACTACTGTAATCCCACCACAGATAAAGCACCAGACTATTGGAATGCAACTTTTGCCTCTGTTACAATATTCACTACTTCAAATACATTTTTTTTGGCAAACACCAGAATTAAACTTAGCAAAGTCTTAGTATGACTTGGCATTTTAGATACTGTATCCCTGCTCAAAAAAATTCCTTAGTAACACCCATTTGCTCACCCAATATTTCTGGAGTACCCTGCAGAGAATTTTGTCTATGAACTCCTTACACTCCCAAAACATATGTACCCAGTTACCCCTTTCCTCCCCATCACACCGCCAACATTTGCCATCTACCTGAGGAAAATTATTTGTAAGTCTGTTTGGGGTATAAAATACCCATCCAAACAATTCCAAGCAAAAATGCTAAATCTTCTAGACTTGCATTTTTGGGAGCCATACTATGCCCTCCTATTGCTTATACAATATTTTCTAACCTTCTGTGATTGATTCTTACAGTTGTTATGCAGTATTTTATATGCGCTACTAATTATCACATTTTTAACAGGAGCTATTTATTAGATTCAACTGAAAACTCTACCAAAGCAGGTCTTTCACTTAGGATTCTTTTATTCCATTCTATCCGCCTATACTCTGATATCAATCCTTAATTGGGAAGGTGGTCTCTAGAAATGTTTTCTTGACCTCTTCCTATTCTATTACCTTTCCTAGTTGAGTTATTTGCTCACATCTTGGTTCCTTTGCCAGGTTACTCCGGTAAATTCCAGCTCCCTCTTGCGTATTTTCTGTATCCGTACTTACAGCCATCCTTATTGGTAAAAAGTATTTCTCATTTCTCATATTGCCTTATTTCTTTAAATACTTTCTGCTACTTTATGAATATAATATTCTGTATGGCTGTTATTCTCTTTAAGGATCTGTTTCCAAATGCTTCATCATCATCCCTTTCCAGTTTGAATTATAGCTTTCTGCTTATTTTGTGCATATCAGCCTTATCTGTAAAGCTTTAAAATATCCCTTCAAATAATCCTAAACCACTTTGTTGTACTGGAAGGATCGATTTATCCCACTTGACCCTTGCCCTCTTCCCCTTCTAGATACAAACCCATGACTCTTTATTCATTACTGTCTAAAACCTTTCCTCCAGTTGTTAAAAATACATCTGACCTGTATATAGAACTAAAGGAGCTAAAAACATTTTCACTGTTTTGTAACTTGCCATCCATGTCCATAAACAAGAGCTTTTAGGTTCACAGTTTTTGTATTCTTTTGTTTAGTCTCTCTGAACATATCCTTAGCTGCCTTAACAGAATACTTTTTAACCCATCCTCCTAAATGCTTCATTTTATCATATTCCAACAAATAAGGGCATTACTGAACCAATTCATGTGTGGGTACATAGTTTACAGCTATAACCTTTGATCTGAAGTTGTTAATCTTCTTCCTAGTCATCACTAATGAGTTCGGTTCCGAGCCCTCAGAACCGAGTCGGCCTTATACCAAGCTTGCGTGTACCAAAAACTCTCAAGCTAAGCTGCTACCCACAATGCCCTTTGCTCAGTTACCTCAGATCTCGTTTGCCACACAGCCATATAGCAGCGTTTCACCGAGCTCTCCAGTCAAGTGCTTTTTTCTTAAAGATTTAATAGTTTGAAAAAGTTTTCTTCCTTATAACTTGTTCTTGTTCTATATTGCTACTGCTCTACCCACAGGTATTTCTCTCTTACCATTGTTGGTAATTTCTTGGTACCTCTAACTTTCTACCTTTACGGTATCTTGTTACCATTGTTGGTATTTACTTTTCTCTCCTCCATTTCTTCTCTTTCCTCTCTCTATCCCTTGTGTGCGAGAGTGTATTTGGAAGGTCTGAAAAGAAGGGAACTAAGGGATTTAAACACTGCTCCTCTTGCACTGGTAAACTGCCAAATAGTGACCTCCATGAGGGATGTGTTTACTGTTTGGGGGTTCCGCATTTGTCGGTGAAACCCCCATGTGATATCCGTGATAGTTTCAGTCGGCGGATGCTGAATAAACGTCGTAACAGACTTATTTTAAAGGGCTTGCTTCGCCTTTCTTGGAGGCCATTTCTGCGATGGAGGTCTCACCCCCTCCTACTTCGGATAAGAAACGTCCTCGATCGGACCCCTCTTCACCGGCCGGTGAAAGAGGTAAAGGTCATAAGCACAAGGCCCATAAGTTGTCTGAACATAGTTCTGCCTCCTCGGTGATGACTACTACATCATCTCCTAGCTTGGCTCCAGTGAAGTTTACCGAGGTAGCCTCGGCGCCCACACTGGCACCGACAATTACGGCACCACCTACATCTTCGATACCATCCAGTATTAAGTCTTCGATACCAACCAGTATTTCCATTTGTTTATCGGCACCGACTTCACCCGTTTCAACCCCGTTGTTGGTTCTGATAACGACATCGGAACTGTTCCTATCGACCCCATTATCAGTTCCGACAGCAACATCGGAACTGTTTCTATCATTCACTCCTATAGTGAGTTCTGCTTTGAGCCCTTATACAGCTCTGACCACACCATTATTACCTGTTGCAAGTTTGGAATCTGTGCCGTTCTTCGACACACCATGGACCTGATACTCATCCAGTGTGGACCTATTTGCCGGACAAGCCTGCAGCCCCTTTTTGGAATGGCCTGACTCCCCTTCAAGTGCATTGGTGAGATCCACCAGGAGCCTTTCTGAACTGGATGTGGTGCAACTTTTTGATCAGCTGCTGACTGCTAGGGGAATCTCAAATCCACCTAGACCCTTTCCCACTCCTGGCTTTGGGTCTATTTCTCCAGCAACCCCTACTTACTCTCCTCCCTTGGATCCCTCCATTCAGAGGCTCCTCTATCCAACTTTTAACAGAGTAATTCTTTCCTCGGCACCGACACCAACTCTGTCTGAGGTTCCAAGATCCTTTTGAGTGCCGGTTCCTTCGGAACCCACCCTTCCTCAATCTCATGCTTGTGGGGGTAGTGCCCCCGGTCCTGGTGTCGGTTCAGATGGTATTGTTGGCCCAGTCATCGGAGCAGAGGGTGACTACCGCTCCGAGCATGATTCTGAGTGTGATTGAGGCTCCGTCTTCGGGGGTGGACAGTCTGGAGTAGGGTGTGACCCCGGTTCCGATTCGGTCTTTGGTTCCAGGCTCCTATTCCTCTAAGGGTGGGCCTGCCTTCCGGGTGATGGAGAGGGCACTTGCTGCCAGCAATCCTCCACAGTTGGTTCTTCCTCCAGTTCCCTCTGAGCCACAGCTGTCAAAGTCCACGAGCGCAAGGCCCAGGAGACCCCTGTTCAGGACATTTCACTTTCCGAGTCTTCTTTGGATGTTCCCACTGAAGAACCCCTTTGGAAACGGTTGTGTGAGAGACACACAGACTCCCCCGGAGGAGTCACTCTCAGAGGATATGGACTACAATGATGGGGAAGGGTCCCCATGGTCACCCCCTGATGATGTCTCTTTCGGGGACATCATGGAGATCTTGAAACAGAGGGGTGACTGGAAGTCCTCAACCACTTCCTCAGAGGAATCCGTATTCCTGCAGGCCTTTTGCTCTCTGCCCTCTACTTCTTGGGTGACCCCCCCCCCACCCTCCCTGCCGATGAGCTGGATAAGCTCATTGTGCAACAGGCTTGAAAGAACCCTGACTCCATTGAGGCCATCCCCAGGAGATCAGGCAAAGTACTCTCCCCTCCAGAACATCAACCCCATTGGTCCAGAGGCTTGCCAGTGGACGCTATGGTGGTGGCGGCTGCCACAAAAAGGACCTTGCAGAAGAGAGTCCTGCTGTTCACCCGCCCAACAGAGAGTCTCAGGCAGTGGTCGGGTTAGGGAAGCGAGTCTTTGCATCAGTGACCTTCGCGGTTAGGTCTCTGAACTTTATGGCACATTTTACGAGGCTCCAGAGACATCTTATCTCCGAACTCTCCAGAACTCTCGCGGGTCAAGTATCAGATAGAGCACGAGATAAGGTTGCTTCCCAACTTGCCACCCTAGTATCCATTTCAAATTCATCCATGAGGTTGCTGTCACACGCAACCGAAGGAGCAGCTAGAGCTGCAGGTGCAGGTGTAGTCATGAGACGTCATGCCTGGATGCGCATCTGTGACCTCGCGGACTCCTTCAAGTCTTCCTTTCTAAATGCCCCTGTCGAGCCCTTGGCTCTGTTTGGTGCGAAGATCAAGGATACACTAGCCAGGTGAGAGCAAGACAGGAAGACCTTGTCTGTCATTGGCTTATGCTTTTCCAAACCTCAGAGTTCATTCTCCAGGAACCAGAGGAGCAGAAAAATGTGCACAAGAAGTCTTGAGGTCCTTTCCGAGACGCATGTGGTGAGGACTCTAGAGGCAGAGGAGGTCCCAACAATGGAAGATGCCCCTTTTGGGGCAGAGACAGGGCTGCAGAGATTCCTTCTGAGGTAGACCATATCAGCGCTCCTGAGGCGCTGCCCAATTGCTTTCCTCTGGAAGCAGTTGGGGCGTGTTTTTCTCTGCACCAAGATGCCTGGCTGTCCATTATGACCGATCAGTGGGTGCAAAGAATCATCACCAGAGGCTATCATATTCCACTAATATCCTATCCAAGTCCTCTAAAATCCCTTCCCGATGTTCCACCCAGTCAAAGGGAGGAAGCAGCTTCCAAGATACGAAAGCTATTTCAAAAACAAGCCATCCAAAAGGTCCCCTCAGATCAGTGCGGATCAGGGTTCTACTCAAGATAAAGTGGAAGCAGTAGAACCAGCAGAGAAACAGTCCACACCAAACAAAGTATAATCCATACTATGATTTGGCGTGGACTGTTTCTCTGCTAGTTCTACTGCTTTCACTTGGTTTGGTTTCTTGTGGTTCTGAGTTATACTCAAGATTCTTTTTGGTGCCAAAGAAAACAGGGGACTAGAGGTCCATTCTGGATCTCAGTCATCTAAAAAAAATCAGTAGTTTAGACCAAGTTCCGCATGGTTACGATTCAATCCATCCTCCTCTATCTGCAGGAGGGTGTGTGGATGTACTCATTAGATCTCTGGGATGCGTATTACTGTATCATGATGGACAAATTCTCTAGGAGCCTCCTTCGCTTCCAGCTGGGAGCCAATCACTTCCAGTTCAGAGCCCTGTCTTTCGGTCTCTCGACAGCCCCCAGAGTGTTCACAAAATGTCTGGCAGTGGAACAGCTCATCTGAGACTTCAGGGATTCCAGGTGTTTCCATATCTAGATGATTGGCCCCGCTCCACCCCTAACATGTGTCTCCTGGTCAGGGTTCTCCACTACACCTTGCCCCTAGCAGAGTCATTAGGCATCACCATACACTGGAAGAAATCAAACCTCCATCCATCACAACAACTGGAATTCATAGGAGCAATATTCAACATGCAGTCAAGCCTAATTTCTTTTCCTCCCCACAGGCTTCAGAGACTCTGGGCACAAGTTCAGGTGATACCTCTGCCAAAGCAAGGTGTCTGCAAGGAAGATTCTACAAGCCTTAGGATCTATAACCGCAGCCAATTCCCATAGTCCCCTTAGCCAGACTACACATGAGATTACTACAATGGCTCCTTCAGGCCCAGTGGATATCCAATCTTCACCCCCTGAACTCAAAGATTCTCATCACCAACATTTGCAAACAAGATGATCTCTGGTGGATGCGTACAGATGAAAATCTTTGGTGATGTCCCTTCCAGGTTCCACATCCTAGCACCACGGTGACCACGGATGCTTCCCTGATGGGGTGGGGGGCCACTTCCAGGGAAAGTCAGTCCAAGGCACGTGGTCCAATGTAGAGGTCAATTTTGCATATCAATGTCCTAGAGTTAAGAGCGGTGCTGTTGGTGTTGCAAGCTCTTCATCTGCCTGGAACGATTGTTGTCCAGTCGGACAACATGTCCATGGTTTGGTACATAAACAGGGAGCGACCAAGTCTTAACCCCTTTGTCATGAAGCCATGAGAATCTGGCAGTGGGTGATAGTTTCCAACCGCTTTGTGATCGCATCACACATCCCGGGGAGCTCCAATGTGATTGCAGGCAGACTGAGCAGATGCATACTTCATCCGCATGAGTGGTCTCTCAACTCGAATGTGGCAGCGAAAATTTTCAGTCGCTGGGGCCAGCCATGCTGCGACTTTTTTGCCTCCCCTTCAAATGCAAAATGCAACAGCTACTTTGCCCTCTTTCCCCCTCTCGGGGAGTCACCGAGAGATGCTCTGGTCCACGGGTCTCCTTTATGCTTACCGTCAGATTCCTCTGATTCCCCTTTTTCTGTGGAAGGCGATCTGGTTGAGAAGCAAAGTGATCCTCATTGCTCCATTTTGGCCTCGTCAAGTGTGGTTTCCTTTCCTCTGACCTCATCTGTTATGACCTCCTTGGATCCTAGACACTTGTCAGGAACAAATTTTTCACCCACAAGGGCTGACTACTCCAAACCTGTCCACCCTCAAGCTGACAACTTGGTTACTCCACTTCCGTTAGTTGCCAGGCAAGAAACACTTTCTTCACCTGTTCAGGATATTATTTTGACTTCTCATAAACCGTCCACCAGAAAACTTTACAAGGATAAATGGAAAAAATTCTCTATTTGGTCACGTAATCTGGAGCTAGACCCGTTCGCAACCCCCGTGGGCACTAGTCTTCATTATTTGGCTGAGCTGTTTGACAAAGGTGACTCTGCTTCTACCATCTGAGTCCATCTTGCAGCTATTTCCAACTTCCATAACGGGTCTGAAGGAGTAACACTCATCTCCTCTTTGCAAGACCTTCTTCAAGGGTGTTTTTCACAGCAGGCCTCCCATCAGACAGCCGGTGGAGGCATGGAATTTGTCCTGGGTTATGCAGTCTCTTTCTCTGCCCCCCGTTTGAGCTGGCTGCCATCTGTGACCTAAAATTCTTATCTTGGAAATCTTTATTCCTGGTTGCTATAACTTCAGCAAGAAGAATTTTGGAATTACAATAGTTATGTATCAAGAGCCCCTTATCTGATCTTTCATAAGGACAGAGTATCACTTCAAACTAACCCATCCTTCATCCCCAAAGTGGTTTCTGACTTTTCCATTAACCAGTCCATTGAGCTCCCTGTGTTTTTCCCAAATTAATCGAACAAGGGAGAATACTGCCTACATTCCCTGGATGTTCATAGACAATTACACTTTTATCTAGACAGAACTAAATCATTCTGCAAGTCAGACCAGCTTTACGTTTCCTTTGCAGGCCCTAGAATGGGAGGTGCAGTATCAAAAGTTACTTTGTCTAAATGGCTCAGGGATTGCATTTCCTTCACATATTCACTTACGGAGGGATCTAAGCCAGGCCAAATCAAAGCCCACTCAACTAGGGCTATTGCAGCATCTGTTGCCTTCCATTCTAGGGCCTCCATGGATGACATTTGTGCAGCTGCTATTTGGGCTAAACTCCACACTTTTATCAAGCATTCCAAATTGGATCTGATCTCCAGGGGAAGAGAGGCCTTTGGCTCAATGGTTCTCAGGAATGTTCTTCCATAAGGGCCACCCAGGTTCTCCAAGTAGCCGGGGACTCAGTCTTATCAGTGATGAATAGGAAGAAGATTAACAACTTCAGATAAAGAAGTTGTGTCTTACCATAATGTTCCATCTAAGTTGTTGATCTTCTTCCAGTCATCACATCCTCCCACCGACCCCCTCCTAAGGTTCCTGGCGGATCTTCTGGGACTTTGTGGTGTATTAGGGTTTCTGCGCAGAGATGGCCTCTGGCTTATTCTTTCTCTGTATGTTGCATGCAAACTCGATCTGAGGTAACTGAGCAGAGGGCATTGTGGGTAGCAGCTTAACTTGAGAGTTTTTGGTGCATGCAAGCTTGGTATAAGGCCGACTTGGTTCCTAAGGCCCGGAACCAAACCCATCAGTGATGACTGGAAGATCATCAACAACTCAGATGGAACGTTATGGTAAGACATAACTTCTTTTTTTGTCTTCATAAATTTTATATCCCAAAAAGACTTCCAACTGTCTCGGAATGTTCCACAACACTGAGATTTCCTTTTCAGGATTTCACAAGTACAAAATATCATCTGCAAATAAAGCCAACTTTTTTCAGTTACCATACCGATTAAATCCTTCTATTTCTGTGTCCCTTATTTTCTTTGACAGTGGCTTTAAATATAAAGCAGATACGAAAAGGAAAAGAGGACACCCCTGCCTGGTTCCTCTGTTGAAACATAGCTTATCTAAGAAGAACCCTTCCACTTTAATTCTTGCCTCTGATGTTTCATATATCCTTCCAGTTAACCTTATTATTGTATCAGGGAATGCAAATGCTTTCAATACCCTACTCATAAAATGCCAGATTACTCTGTTAAATGCTTTCTCTGCATCAAGACCCATCAAAAACAGAGGTATTTAATTATATTCTGCTTATCTCCAGATCATCATTGTGCTATTAATGTTGTCAAATGTTTTCCTCCCCTCCACAAAAACGCACACTGATCCATATCTATTAGTTTTGGCAACACCTTTGCCATTCTTTTAGGTGATATAGACAAAAACTTCATAATTATGGTCTAAAATTCAAATCTTCAGGTAACACAGCCACCATAGCTTTCTTTTTAGAAGTTGGTGCTTCCCCTCCTTTTAAAATGTAGTCAAACAAAATCTTCCATATCTTTATCACTTCAACCCTATTTTCCAGACTTTGTAAAGGAATGCCAGCTATTACTGGGTCCTTTCCTGAAGATTGATTATACATCACTGTTTTTATTTCATCACATGCTATCTTAACTGTTAGTTGTTGAGCCTTGTGTACCTCTAACCATGCCATAAGTAACTCTCCCATAAATATTTCAATTTCTACTCTTTCTTGATTTCCACATTTCTCTGCTTTATACAAATGTTCATAAAATTTATGGAATATATCTAAAACCTCTACAAGATCTCTGGTTATTTTTCTTACAAGTGCCCTAAGTTTGATGACAACCCTTTCAGCGTTCTATTGCCAAAGTCATTGTGCTAAAAGTTTTTGTGCTCCAGAGTTATCAAGACATAGTTGCTTAATTGCAATATTTCCAAACTCATGAATATTATCCAGTTACTCTCTTATTTTCTCTCTATCACTCTGCATTTGCTCCTCCTCTTTTTCTGGGAGATTCATCTTATTCTGCAGTACTTTAACCTTTGTCAGCCCCTCTGAGTACTTTATATTATTTCTTAACCATATCTCTCTCACTTTTTTTACCCTATTTTTAAAATCCATTTTCATTTTATCCCAGTCACTAGCTATAACTTCTGAAGATATTCAAAAGTTATTATGGAATGTGGAAATAATTCCCACTATCCATTCCATAAATTCCACAAATTTTTAACAGTTGGGTGGGAAAGCGCTAGGGTCTTTTTTTTTTTTTTTACTTCATTACCCTGCTGTTTTGTCTTAGTTTTTATTGGTGAATGATCAGAAATAGTTATTGGATGTGTTAAATGCACGTTTCTGTGCAATAGAATTTATATCTAGTCTAGCCCAGCTATTGTAGCTTGGGGAATAATATATAAATTCTGTCCAAGAACCTACTACTGAATTTACATCTTCCATACCAAATATTTTCATAAATTTCATCGGAAATCTACCCTCTTTTGTTATATTTTGTTCTAGGTCCCGCAGATACATCATCACTATTGCAAATCAAATTCCAGACCCCATCTATAAATATCCCAGCTGAAAGATGATTTCTCCCAACATTTTCTTAAGCTCCATAACAGCAGTTTTCAGTGGAATATAAATACATGCCATTGTAATCCTCCTCCCTTTCCAACAGCCCTTTACTAATGCAGATCTACTGTTTTTGTCAGTTTATTTCATCTATCACTATTGGAGTCCCTCTAGGAATTATTATAATTACTCCCCTTTTCCTCTGTCCCTGATACTCTGCTGAATGTCTGTTCTGAAGTCCTCTCTCTGTCAAATTCATATGCTCATCTCCTTTCAAATGTGTCTCCTGCAGTATTGCTATTTGCATTTTGCCCTTCTTAATATAACTCGATACTCTCTCCTTTTTATCTGTACCAATAAGCCCATTCACATTTCAGGATAGTATGGGCAGCATAGCCATCAGGATAGAAGCTGTTGTTCCCACCTACTATACACAACTTTTTTAATGTTTTTCCAGCAGGCTGATTTTTTGTACAGTCGTTTATCTCCATTTGAATATGTCACATTTTCAAGACCTTGTTTAATAAAAAAAAAAAAAACTAAGTACAGAACACACCCCCATCCACTATTAACTTGGAACAAACACGTTATGTACATCTTCAAAACATGAAGTTTAACCTTCCAGAAGGGAACAACTGTGCTAAATTGACAGCTGCACCTATAGGCATTATCTACCCTAAAATTAAAGTTACCCATGATAAAGTTCATGCCACAGCCTGTGCTCCCACTTACACTGATTGCTGTCTGTTCTTTTCTTATCTCTCTTCCCCTCCCACATATGAAAAACAACTTGTATGCTTCCAGAAAACTAGCTTTTAGCCCTAAGTAAAAAGTGCACTTGGGTATCTTTGTACTCTGCAATGAGTATTTATAAATTTCCCTCATAAAAGAATGCACAGATACACTCAGCTGCATACAGTGGATATAAAAAGTGTACACACCCCTGTTAAAATGCCAGGTTATTGTGATATAAAAAAATGAGACCACAATAAATAATTTCAAAACTTTTCCCACTTTTATTTCCCACCTTTAATGTGACCTATAACCTGTACAATTCAATTGAAAAACAAATCTGTTAGGGTAAAAAATATAAAAAATACAAAGCATACAGTAAGCTGGTTGCATAAGTGTGCACACCCTTAAACTAATACTTTGTTGAAGCACCGTTTGATTTAAGTTCATCATTTAGTCTTCTTGGGTACACACTTGCCACCAATTACTTTAATTAACCCCAAATAAAGTTCAGCTGTCCTAGTAGACTTTTCCTGACATTGACTCAGTTGCCTGCTACAGCAAAAGCCATGGTTTGCAGAGAGCTTACAAAGCATCAAAGGGATCTCATTGTTGAAAGGTATTAGGAGAAGGGTACAAAAAAATTTCCACAGCATTGGATATACCATGGAATACAGTGAAGACATCAAAATGTGGAGCAAACATGGGACAACAGTGACATTGCAAAGAGACAGACGTCCCTCCAAAATTGATAAAAACTGGTCAGGGAGCCTGCCAAGAGACCTACAGCAACACTGAAAGAGCTGCAGGAATTTCTGGCAAATACTGGTTGTATACTACATTTGACAACAATCTCATGTATTCTCCATATGTTTGGACTATGGGGTTGGGTTGCAAGATGGAAACATTTTCTTGCACAGAAAAACATCCAGGCCTGGTTAAAATTTGCAAAACAATGCATCAAGTCTCCCAAAAGCATGTATGAAAATGTGTTATGGTCTGATGAAACAAGGTTCAACTTTTTGGCACAATTCCAAAAGGTACATTTGGTGCAAAAACAACACTTCGCTTCACCAAAAGAAAACCATCCCCATGGTGAAGCATGGTGGTGATAGTATCATGCTTTGGGGTTGCTTTTCTTCAGCTGGAACTGGGGCTTTATTCAAGGTGGAGGGAATTATGAACAGTTCCAAATACCAGTCACTTTTTGCCCAAAACCTTAAGGTGTCTGCTAGAAAGCTGAAGATGAAGAGGAATTTCACCTTTCAACATGACAATGACCCCAAGCATACAGCCAAATCAACAAAAGAATGGCTTCACCAGAAGAAAATTAAAGTTTTGGATTGGACCACCCAGAGCCCAGACCTAAATCCAATAGAAAATCTGTGGGGTGACCTGAGAAGGACTGTGCACAAGAGATGCCCTTGCAATCTGACAGATTTGCAGTGCTTTTGCAAGGAAAAGTGGGCAAATATTGCCAAGTCAAGATGTGCCATGCTGATAAATTCCTAGCCAAGGTGACTGAATGTTCTAATTAAATCAAAAGGTGCTTCAACAATGTATTAGTTTGAGTGTGCACACTTATGCAACCAACTTATTGTACATTTTTTATTTTTCATATTTTTCCCCAAAAAGATTTGTTTGTTTTTCAATTGAATTGTACAGGTTATAGGTCACATTTAAGATGGAAAAAGTTTTGAAATGATTTATTGTGGTCTCATTTTTATATCACAAAAACCTAGCATTTTAACAGGGGTGTGTACACTTTTTATATCCACTATATATCTCGACTCAACTGGACATCTGCCAGTGGAAAACAAATTAGTATCTCTGCAGTTGTAAGAAGCTTAGCATTTTCATGGCTTTCATAATTTTGTCTTATTTTTAAAGCCTACATGCTTAAAAACTCCTGTTTACAGTTCAAGCCAAAGTTAATAAACTAGACATTCATCCTTTTAAAATAAATGGAGAAAATATCCCAGTTCTACTTTTGATATAATCAATGCACTTTTACACCCAACCCCAGCAGTCTAAGATCACAGCCATATGAGCTATTAAACTTAATTTTATACATACTTTTTTTCTCATACTGAAAAACTTGTATTTCTTGCAACTAAAGTACATTTACTTTAATATCTCTAACACATCAGTCACCGAAGACTCCCCATTTAAAATATCCCTGATTACACACTACACAAAACTGTTTTACTGTATATAAGATGCAGTTTATATCATGAAATGTTTTATAAAAATGCTAATAATAAAAATTGCTTACAGTTAGTTTCCCCCTTGTAGTGTCCTCCTAAACATTAATGATATAAAGTGGGGGTATATGCTTTACAGTCCACCCACAAGTTTTACAAAGTCAACAAATGTCCAGAATTTTTCAGCCACTTTTCTTGCAAAACCATATTTCACAAATGTGTTGAGCTGTTTTATAGTGTTTGATTTATTCACTAATTTCAGAGTTGCCTGTCCTTTTTCCTGTATATCTCCATCTTCCAACACCAGACTGTGGTTCACATCAAAGATACTGCTGATTCTCCTACTCAACTCCCATGTCCTTCTCTGTCCCCCAATAATTTTCTTTTGAAACATTGGAAAAGGTTTCACTGGCAAAGACTCTCCTTGGACCCTTACTGTCAGAAAAATGAGAAGCAGAATCCCCCTCAGGAAATAACACTTTGAAAACAGCTGGACACAGCAACCCAAATCCCACACCCGTCCCTTGACACACTCCTCGATCACGGAGACAAATTTGCTGCTCCTCTGCCTGGTGAACAGCAACAGTCACTATCCACAAATACTCTGCTGTCTCAAATTTTTAATACTTTCCAAAAAAAAGCATTGTGGCAGATGAGCAACCAGAGAATATCCACCACAAGAAAAACTTTAATCAAAAAATAAATACTTTCATCCTATTACATATTAAGGACTTCATCAGATCACATGCAATAGTAAATGCAGCCCTGTGTATCCATCAAAAAGAAGATGTGATAAAATACATCGTCAAAAAACTAAGTTAATTAAAAAAGAGGTGGTTATATAATTACTACCTACCTATCAAATCAAACATAGTCAGTTTTCTACATATAGTTAATTATAAAAAAGTATATATGTAGTTGATAGCATTTTCTGCTTGGTTCCTGTTTCTGTTTTTACTGTGTTTGCACAATTTTGTCAGGATCAAATATTTCTGCCGGTATGACTGCACCTTTAGTAATACATGTCTTCACTGCTTTCTCATAGCCAGGCCAGAGCACACGCATGCCACGCCCCTTTAATCAACAAATTCTGCTGTGGAACACCAGTGTAGCTCCTCATTTGTGCTTTCATAAAATGAATACACTTATGTTCCCTCCACTCTCCCTGGCACAGCAGAAAATGGCAGACCCCCCACCCCCTAACACACACTGTTCTCTAACTCCAGTATTTTTTTAAACAATTCTCCTTGAGAAATCTCATATTTCAGACAGCTCTTTCTTCATGTCAGCATCTGATTTTTGCAGTTCCATCAGTGTATCTGGATGGCTAGCTAAGGATTCCTTCATTTTTTCCAGTCTGTTACTGTTTGAATTGCTACATTCCCTCAATCTTCATTTATCTTAATCACCTTTGAGTACATTTGACTTAACTTCCTCAAAATTACTGGAAGCCATCTCCTGAATCAGAGCTGAAGCCTGAAATGCACCCCTGCTGAACAGCTGCAGAAACCCTCACAGTTTTTCCCCTTACCCTTTCTGGTTGACTTTCTTTCAAGTTTTCAAAATGTCTTCTTTGTTGCCATCCAGTCAGTGTATTTACTAGCCAGTAACTGAATTTTACCAAAAAATTTAATGGCACCCCTTTTTCTCAATTTCTGTTTTCAGTCTGGGAGAGCTGAAGTTATGCTGTTGATCAGTGGGCAGCCATCTTGGAAGTCCATGCTTCTCTGTCTTAAATGTTAGTCCAATAAAGGAGTTTAAAAACTAAGAAAAAAATAAAAGTAAATTCTTAAAATTTATCCAAAACGAGACCACTGTATAAGTCTGCAGTGTTTTGCCAAAATAAAAAGTAAAATCTACTTTTAAGTGTAAAACACTGGAGAGAGCCATGCAGATTATCTTGCCCTAACAAAACTGTATTTGAATACAAGCCAGTGTGTTATAAACAGGCTTCTTTCTCCAGAGAGAGAGATTGAATTTGAATTCTGAACAGTGTAAGCAAATCAGTAATCTACTGTTTTTGTAACTGTGTGTGCAGGTTAGGTTGGGTTCAAATCAGAATGATGCATTCTGTTCTGAACTAATGAAACACCATGTCTTTACATTGTTAAACCTATTCCTTTTTATGAGGAAATCCATCAATCTTGATTCTTTCAGTAGACTTAGACTGACAAGTTAAAAATATAAAAGAATTAATAACAGTGTACCAAAGCCTGGCTCTATATCACAAAGGGGTGGGGTCCTGATTGTGATGCAGGCAACTGCAGTTTATTTAGCAGGCCTGGTATTGGAGGAACCAACCAGGAATGGAAAGGAGAGAAGAGGTATAGCCTGCTCATGAGGCACAGGGCAATGAGAGGGGCAGGGCTGTTTGTAGGGAATGCGCCTTTTCGAAGTGAGAGGCTGTTTTCTGCAGTCAGCCCTTTACATCCACTGAGTGCATGTTGTTAGGGCCAGGGCGAAAATGAAAAAAATGTTTAACCATCCCTGATGGCAGCCAGGAGGACAACCCCTTTTGATTATGTCTTGCCTGGTCCAAACAAATGTGATTCTAGGCCAAGAAAGGGTCTGATGGTCATTAGGCAATGGAGAAAAAAGTGCAACAAATGCACCAGCTTACCATCTCAGAAACAAAGTATTTCCTATAAATTAGGAAACCATTATTGCCTTGTAAAATTCTCAGAACCTAGATTATGAAAGTTTTGCAAGCCCAGTCTATTGGCTTAGAGAGATATGGCCTTGACTACAACTGAGGTGATCAGAATTTACTTAGTGACTCAGCTGCCTGCTAGAGCTGGTAGTGAGTGGAAAGGAGTAATGTGAAAATTTCTGCTCACCTTTTTTTAGGGGAAGGAGTAACAGTAACATACCTGTATGGGTGGGCTGCTGTATAACTCCTGTGGATACTGGGATTTGAATTAAGAGCCAGAGTTAGGTGGGTGAGCAGCTCTGAGGTGTTACCACCCTAGAGCCTTGGGTAGAGGCTCCCATGACCAAGCTTCAGGGCCCACCTTGACTATGATTTAAGGGAGTAGTACCAAACATTGTTTTCAGCCACACCTTCTCAAGTAGCAGTGGTGGCTGTATGGCTCCTCACTTCCCAGCACAGCTCGCTTCACCAGAAAATGGGGATGGTTGGAGACTGGGTTTAACTGGTAATTTATACTACATTGGACTGAGGTGAAATTGGGGGTTTATATGGGGAGGCTGCACTCCTGAAAAGCAAACTACCTTAGTGCATGCAAAAATGCAACTGCAAGGGGAAAAAAAATTACAAAACCTTTGCAAGTCCATAAATGACTTGCTGGTTTAAATTGAGACAGAATTGTAGGTGCTTTGTAGCTGACTAGAAGCTTTTTGAAAACTCATACAAACAGAAATGAGGTTCTAACTTAAGTGATAATCACAGATGTCAGGAAATCAATGATGACTGATTTCTTCCCATGTTAAAAATACCTTATAGCACTGTGGTGAGCTGATGTGCTTATTTTTTCTCTCGTTTTAGTTGCAGGCTTCAGCAGTTGCCTGCTCTGTTCTTGCACACAACCAGGCAGAAATGAGAGCTTGTAGAAGGAATTAATTACAGGTTCTCTGCACAGACTGGAAGGACTAATCCTTCCCATTCAGTCTTTACATGAACTTTCTGAAAGGGTAAGCCAAGCTATTGGCTATACCTTTTAAAGAATAAATAAATGAATACATACGCAAATAGAAGTTGCAGTCTTTATAATGAAGATTAAAAATACATATTCAGTGCTATTCTTTGTAGTGTACAGGAATAAATCACTGACTGCGACCCAGATGACCTGAATTAAAAAGAGGTTGGGGGAGGGCTTGTAGTGTTGGGCAGGGGAGGTTGGAAATGAGTGGATGAAACTTTCTTGCCCATCCTGATGGGAGAAAGAGATGGTTCCATTTGGCTGATTACCGTCATTAAGGTGAAATGTACATTGCACTAAATACATCAGAGACTAAGAACATTGACTTGACACTACAAACTAATGTCAGTAGCCTTTGGCAGGACATGTGTGAGGAAGCATGATCCTACATTGATTCAGGTGCTCACATCAGCCACTTGCAGGATGGGATACAGCTTTAACAGAAACACCTGACTCTCTTAACGAGGGCTTCTTTGGGGACATGTGGACAGGTCAAATGGTCAGCAGTTGTTGGTAAAGTTATGAGCCATTCTCTGAGTCTTGAGGCCACACGTGATATCAGACTCCTATTGCAGATCTCAGGATGCCTTTCAAGATGACCTATGGCATTAGACTGGCAAGTCATAACATGGACAATAAGCTGAAATGGAAGCTGATGGTCTGTGGACAGTCAGGGTAAAAGCACTTTTATGCCTGCCTGGATGACTGCTTCCTCTGATTGCTTGCCACCCTAGTCATAGTCAATCAATAGGTAAAACTCATAGAAAGAAGACTGATAGTTAGCAGGTGGGAAGGCGAAGTCTATATATATATATATATATATATATATATATGCAAAACTTGGCTGTGCCTCCAGTCTCCAAATATTGGGTGACCCACAGACAGTCACATCTATACAATCCAGTGCCTTTATTTTGGCAGGTGAAGCACTACTTAGAGATTCAGTACACATTCTGAAATTTTAGGGGGAAATTGCACAGTCTGGGAACTGTAAATTGAGCTTCTGGAAGTTCACATAGTTTGCTATGTATTTCTAAGGCCAGTATTTAGTATATCACTTCTGTACACAAAGCTAGTCTTGAAGATTAAAGAAAGCATGTCTTTTTTTCATATATGGTCACTAATCTTTAGACATTGACACATTTTCACAAAGAATTCATTTTGTCACTAAAGTGTAGTGAGTGAGGCCAGACCCTACTGTGAAAAAGCAAGTTTTAAAAATGCAATGTACAAACATAGTATCAATGCATGCTAGACAAATATAAATGCATTCCACTTGAGTTTTGTAAAAGCATGTAGTGTATCACCTTGGATAACAGGACATAGCTCATATGAATTTGCAAAACACTTAACTACTTCCATATAAAATCTGCATTGAGTTATTTTGTGAAGTCTAAGGATGAGATGACACTCTGATCAGAGATGACAGAGTATTCAAACATACCTCTCAACCTGCAAACGTTGGAAATAGGCACAAAAGCTCTTGAAATGTAGGTACAGCCAACCACAATTCTGGACCCCTAATTAGCATAACATTTGAATGCCAACTAGCACATAACCCTTCCCACTTCCCTTATGACTATACCTCTTAAATGCCTAGATTTTTGCAGAATATTCAGATTTTTACCTCATATTTTTGGTCCATTTTTCATAAAATTGTGGTTTTCTGGCAAATCATTGGCAAGTCATTAAAGACTGAAGTCAGAAAATAATGACAGATATTTGAGTTTGCTTCATACCCTTCAGAAAAATTCAAGCTAACAACAAAACATGTTATCACCTTCCCAAGTTTTTAGAGCATTGTTTAACAATTGTCCCGATTGGGCCTTTGTACCTTCATTATTTAGGCTTTGTCCAGATTTCTTGCTGTAAGAGATTGAGAGCTATCCTTAGGACTGGGAGATTCTACTCAGAAACGCAGGTTTAAAAACTTAAAATTGAGAATAAGTATGCAAAAATGTAAGCATATTATCAAAGGTACAGTGTAAAATCTGTAGACATTGATGAACGTGTTTACAAATATCTCTCTCTCAAAATCCTTTATTTTTGCCTTTGAAAAGGATAGATGTAGCATGTACATAAATAAGTACTGTGGGTCCTCCTCCTTTAAATTATTGGTGACAGTAGTATTTTGGTCAAGTAGTTTGGTTTTCTATGTAGAAATGTACAAAACAAGTTCAAAATCATGTTTAATTGGAAATAGTTTCAGAATGTTATGTAAAGGGGTGAAACAGGCCAGAAAATAGGGACATACTTTGAAAGATAGATGCATTGTATGCAGGGGTATATGAAGCCTATAAATGGACATGTACCTCCAAAATAGGTGTATTTCAGAGATCTGAATTCCAGCTACCTAACATTGGATGGCTTGTTAGAGGGACATCAAGTGGAGGGAGTGGCTGTTACAAACTTGGATTGACAGGAGGAGAATAATTAAGGTTAAGCAGTTTCTGTGTGAGAAAGTTAATGAACTAGCTAGATTTGAAACTTAATTGTTTCTGTTTATCTGGCTAATACCAGTGCAGCTGACCACATGCATTCTCCTTCTGATCACTGAGATTCACTTGGCTAATAGCATGTGAAAGCACCAGCATATTTCTTCTAAAACAGTCCTGAAAAGGACTGAAGAAGGATGATATCCTAGTTATGATTTGCATGTTTACTTCATTGGTTATTAGACAAATAACTTATTTTAGAAGGCTATGCAAAAAAAACAACTTCACCAGCTTCTGTGCATCTGTGAATGCTGATATACCTTCCTCAGGAGTCTTGGCAAATGTTGCTTTTTTGGAAGAGTTTTGCAGTCAGACAGTGCCATGCTGAAAAAGTGTACATGTTAATATTATCGGGGAACTCTAGTTGATAAGAGTGATTCAAGTGGTTCCTTAAGTCTACATTTTAAGTTATTTCATGTATTGCACATTAGATTCCCAACATATTCTGTATACATGCAGAGACATAAATGGCATGTGTGTATATATATATATATTTATTTGTGTGTGTATGTATGTGCGTATATATATATATATATATATATATATATATATATATATATATGCATTACTGTAAAGTAGTTGACTTCACTTTAGTCGACACACAGCTAGTTAACAAAAAAAATCAAAACAGAAATAATTGAAAAAAAACAATGCCAAATAAATCTAATAGAATCATTTTTGTGCACCTACCCCAGGTAGTTATACTCCAACATGCTTATTTCATATCTGTCAACCATCTGTTCTTTTAACCAACTGGAGTCAGCAGAGCAGGTGTTGACACACACACACACACACACACATACATATATATATATATATATATATATATATATATATATATATATATATATGTTAATATATATAGATCCCCTTCAGAAGCTCGAAGTTTCAAAACTTCAATTTCAAATAGCTGAGACCAAAAGATCAAAGTTTTGAAACTTTGAATGTTTTGAATGGAGATCGCCATACAGCACGGAACAGGATATTTACCATTTTCCTCACTGTAATGTGATCTCGGAGTTGGTATATTTATTTATCAGGGGGTGTGTAGGGTCTTTGCTGTGAGAAGTTTGAAGTTTTGAAACTTTGAGCTTTAGAAAAAGATATATATGGCGTACTGATATAAATTGAAACACCCAAATCCCAGTGTTTACAAAGCTGACACCAAAAGATGGACTTTGCAATCACTGTCTTACTACTGCACATGCACGAGTCTATCAACAGTGAAAGCGTCATTTTTTGCATGGGGCAAGGCAAGCTCCACCTGCACACCCCCAGATAATTATATACACTAACTCCAGGATCATCCAATTTCAGTGAAAGGGCATATTTCCCTATCCCAAGAATTCTGTGATCTTGCATATGTCAGTCATCTGTTTAGTCAGTCAAATTTTGCCATCTAAAGAGATGTTGATCTAAGGTAGAGTCAACCAACTTCAGTCAAGTCATACACACAATATAAAATATACAACAAAGAAACAACCAGTCCCAACAATCATGAAATGAAGAATCAGTTTATTGGCAGAAATAAGACAGTGGTTTAACTTTAGGAAGCTTTTTAAGGATCAATTGAAAAAGCTTGTTAGAGAGAAACTGTGGACTGGTCTCTGCCAGTAAATGCATTCTGCCTTTGGCGTTAGTTTTTTTTCTTTGTGACATGTTATGTTAATGATATTATGCACCTGTACTTTTAATCGCTCAGGGGAACATAAGAATGGTTCAAGTGGTTCCTTAAACCTTCATTGTAAGTTATTTCATGTATTGCCCGTTAGACCCCCAACATAGTCTATGTACATACAGAGATTGTAAATTATGTGTCTGTATATATATATAAATATATAAAAGCATTACTGTAAAGTAATTGACTTCACTTTATTCAACAAATAACTGGTTCACAAAAAAAAAAAATCATATAATTGAAAAGAGAACAAAGCCAAAGAAATCAAATCATTTTTGCTCCCCTACCCCAGCTAGTTAAATATTCCACCACCCTTATCTCCAATCCCAGGTATTGTAGTGATCACTCACCATCAATGTCAACTATCTGTTCTGTCAACCAACTACAGTCAACAGAACAGGTATCACCTATTTTCATATATTTGCCAGCTAAACATTTGCTGACCTAATGTAGAGTTGAAAAATTAAGTCGAGCCATATAATATAAATATATATATATATATATATATATATATATATATATATATATATATATACCTCAAAGAAGGAACCAGCCCCAACATTCATGAACTGAAGAATCTTTTTTATTGTCCGAAACCAGGCAGTCGTTTCACTATTGGAAGCTTTTTAAGGATCGCTTAAAAAAGCACGCTAGAGGGAAACTTGTCTGATTTCTGCCAGTAAATGGATTCTGCCTTTCAGGAATGTTGGTGCTTTTTTTGTGTGGCATGATGTATAATTGATACCATGCACCTGGACTTGTAATGTCTCCAGTCAAAACATTTTTTGGAGAGAACATGTGTGTGTGTGTGTGTATGTATATATATATATATATATATATATATATATATAAATAATGTGTGTGTGTGTATATATATATACATATATATATATATATATGTGTGTGTGTGTATATATATATATATATATATATATATATATATATATATATATTATATATATAAAATGTGTGTGTGTCTGTGTTTCTATCATTTTATATATACATTTTTTTTTCTATAGATTTCTTGTTTATTTTACATTTGAACTCTTGGTGTACTTCCCAACACTGTAAATTTCATTGTTTTTATATCCAGGGTCATTTCTTCTCTCCCAAAATGGGAAAAAAAAAGACCTGTAATATGTCATAACCACCATATCCACAATTGTGGAGTATAGCAAAATATTAGGCTGCTTTAAAAAGAATGCCAGACAAGTAAGCTGCGTTTTTTTTTTTTTTGGTTTCATAAATTGGAACTGTTCCAAGTCCCGAGAATCTCTTAGTATCTTTATGGAAATTGTTTAATTTGTTAAATTTTCTAGACAATATAACACTTTTGATAAATAATATATTTTAGATGTTTATTTGTATGAATTTATACATATTTGTTATTTATTTAGAAATGTATATTTTACATGCATTTTTCTGATTTATACAGTGTCAGAATATCAGAATGTTAGTTCTGTGGTTTAGTTCACTTAAGGCCAATTTTTTTTTCTCTTGATAGCACTGCCCGAAATTCACATTTACCTTATTAGTGATTTGGAAAACAGTGTTTTTATAGACTACTCAACATGTAGATATATCAATTTCTCATTTTATCTTCATGGCATCATAACAGAGATGATTAAAAGACCCCCCCCCAATTGAATTACAAAGCAGATACTTTTGAAGGGGCTGCATCCCTTGACTTAAATTTAAAAATGGATCTATGTTAGGCTATCGAAAACATAACCTCTCAAACAGCTAAATATCATACAGAAAATATCGTTGTTGAACATTACTGAACATCAGTAACAGTGAAAAAAAAATTCATGGAATGGCCACATCACCAATGCAACCAACCAAGGTGGTGGGCTTCGCTTCACACACACCCCAATGTGGGGGGCTGTGCCCCTACACCACCCTAACTATATATACAAACTCTGAGATCACACTACATTAAGGGAATAGGGAAAATTTAAAGGTTTCTTCACTTACCTTATACATTGCATTACTTCCTGGTTGTTGGCCAACCATGGCCATTCGATTAATTTTTTTTCACTGCTACTGATCTGTAATGTTCAATAATGACATTTTCTGTATGATATTTAATTGATCGAGGGTTTATGTTTTCGATAGACAAACATAGACCCTATAAAAACACCTGGGATGCACCAACACTAGGGAAAGGGACAACTTTTGAGAGGTGAAACTGCAAGGAGCTTTTGCTTTCTCAGTTTTCACACTACTTTGT
Source organism: Protopterus annectens (assembly GCF_019279795.1). Lineage (NCBI taxonomy): Eukaryota > Metazoa > Chordata > Ceratodontiformes > Protopteridae > Protopterus > Protopterus annectens. The sequence continues at coordinate 164,709,700 of NC_056747.1, read as the reverse complement.
CCTGCAGGAATCTGTACATTACATAATGCACCTTCCTGTTATGAAATTATCTTTTCATAAGGCATATATACATGGGGGTAGTATAGCTGCCTGACTGGAACTTTGAAACTCAACACTGCAAGTCCTGAAACTCTAAAAAATGACTACTGTCCAGTAGAAAGAACAGTGAGCTGTGAAACTGTGCGATCTTGCACATCTGACATTAAAAACATTTTGAATGGGTAAACCCTCCAGAACCACTCCCTAGTGTAATGGGGATGTACCTCCATTTATTTATGTAAACTAATTTCAAGACCAGTGTACCTTCAAGAAAATGGAATTTTCAAAGATACTTAATTTTTCCACATAGTTTATATTTTCCCTATTCATACTTACATTTCCAGTTTTGAGAATTGTGCTTAACAATCCCCAAACTCACAAGAAAAAAAATTGTAGCATACATTATTAGTTGAAAGTTCAGAACAAGCACATCAGTTAATGATTTTTTTTCATTTCAATATGCAATTTTCTATGACTGATGTATCTTTAAACTTGTTTTTGAAAGTAAAGTACTATGGCCTTTTTATTTTACTACTACTCCTGTGTATTCCATGCTATTGTTTCTGTCAGATTCATACTTGCAGTGTAAAACATTATTGTTATGCATTCACACACACCTCTCTGTCCTGATGTTTCTGAATAAGGTCTGTCTACTGTATCCATTCTTCCTTGGCATGGAGTGAAAGCTCAGTAAACCACTTAGGGTGCACAGGCTTAACTGATGAGCCACATAACTGGACCCTGGTGTTGTGTCAGCATTGCTGTGTAAAGGGAAGGTGAAAAGCCACTGCTTTTTAAGTGCATGCTTTGAAAATGATGATGGGTGGCAAAGGAACCCAGATATTATTACTGTTAGTCTTAACGTTATTTATAGAAAAAAAAAACTTTTCTAGTGTTTTGGCACAGTGCAGTAGGACTGGCTTTGTTGGTTGATAGTTCTGTTTTTTTTATTTTGGTTCTGCTTATAGCCAAAGTGCCTTTTGTGCAGAGTCTGCATGCCTTCCCTGTATCCATATGTGTTTTCCTGGCTTCTGTGGATTCCTTCTACATCCTAAAAATGTGTTGTTGACCAGGTGGCACTCCATCACACTTCGTAGACATGGGTGGGTGTTTTTATTTGTGTCTGTGTTTGTCTGTGTAAATTGTATGATAACTGGGTGATTGTAGAAGAAATAGTTGCTTATGAGAAGTATCCTTATGTACAGCAGTACTTTCTACATGTCAGATTTCACATGACAGTTCTTTCCTGGACCCTCTGTTTCCATGGTTCCCAAGGATCATCTTTCTGATTCAGTTCAGTTGTCCAATGCATGTAGATCTTGGCTATTAGTTTTGACCAATAACAGACAGCTTTTTTCCTAGCAAACTCTGTAGCTGAGTGTCTTTTGCTACAGTTACAGATGCATCTGCCCTCAAATGTGAACACTTCAAAGAGCAAATGGTCTTCTGAGTAGTGTCACTTGCAAACCAGTGTTTTGGGGAGAGGGGCAGATCCTCCATCTCTCTCTCTCTGTCACTCTCAAAGTTATCCAGACATTCTCCCCAAAGGGATTTCTTATTTAAGCTGACAATCTGGAAATTGTTTGGTGCATCAACATAGTTGGGACTCATTCCAACTTCTCACCCCCTGTGCAGGGAGGCTTTTCACATTTAGCACTGGTTAATTCAGTGTGGCCACTTTTTCACAGCCATCTTCATGCTGGCAGGTGCCAGCTGCCTAGCTAAATTTCTTTCCGTTAGTACCTGACAAGTGGCTATTAACAGCATTATTGGTAAGGAAGTGTTTCACAAATTGGGCAAAGTAGATTGGGACCTTTCTGCATACTTCATCAATACCAGATGTCATCATTACTTATCTGTTATTTCTTCCCTGTGCAAAAGTTGTCATGCCATTAGGGTCTTTACATTTCTGCCCCATTTCTTTGTAATGATAAAGTTCATCATAAGGTGAAGATTTTCAAAAGCAAAAGTGATTCTAACTGCCTTGTTTTGGTCAAGAAAGTTCCCCTTATTCCATACTTCTTCTTCCTCTCACACTTTCTCCCTATAAGACAGTAATTGTACACCTCTCAGGCATGTCGCATCTTGATCCCTTGGTTTCAAACTGACAGCATAGCTACTGCAGTTTCATTAATAGCTACATTCCAGGAAGCTATCCATTATATATTCATCCCAGAAACCCTAAACCCAAAAGAAATACAGAAGAAAAAAAAGTGTAAACTCTTTTCCTGCTGGACAACAAACTATAACTTAAGATACTTTCTCAGGCCACTTCCCCACATTTTGTACTGCCTGTCTAAAATCTTTCAGTATGATCTCGGCTTTCTCATTGTGAGAAGATGTGGTCAAGTTGCCAGCCTGGGAAAGTTTTTACTTGTTTGCTGAGAGCATCAGTTTTGTTTTGATTGTTATTGTTCTAGATGAACAACTTCATTCTAATCTAGCATTATAGTAGTTGATGCCAGTGAAGAAGCCTGACAAATTAGACTGGCTAAAGCTATTTCAGAATTTTCAATTTCAGCACTCCTGTGGTTGGATGCAGATTTCTCAGACTGCCTTTTGGAATAGCATCAGCATCCAAAGCATTTTAAAGGAGGTAGCTGAAATGAATGAGGGCTTAAAAGGTGTAGTTTGCATAATGCATGATGTTTTGGTGTGGGGCACTACTGAGCATAAGCATATTTGACTTAGCAAGTTACTCAGCAAATGGAGACATAACGCCTTGAAGCTAAAAAAATAGTTGTGAAATCTGTGAAACTACTGCTAAATACATTTGTCACATTTCAACTTTGGAAGATCTTAAGGCAGCCTGAGAAAGCCTTTGACATTGTAAACATGCAAAGACCTCATTACAAACCATCACTTGTGAGAGTCCCAGGTATGTTGTACTTATCTTACCAAGCTCTTTCAAAACATGTCAGATATAACAGTACTACTCAAGAACTTTAGCTTAAATTCCTTTACCCCTCCTAAGTAACCATATTACAACAGCAATGACTAGTACAGCTCATATTTGTTAATGGGATATCACACAGCACAATACTAATAGGCAACTTCAATATAAATGCGAATACTGCTCCCAGAGACCCTCTTAAGAAAATATATTTCTTCCACAGTTTGGAACAACTAGTCAGAAACCTGCAAGACTTAATTGACAGGCAACAACTGAATTCTTGACCTCAGTATAACCAACTTAAAAGTGAAATGCAAATAAATCAATATACTACCTATTACTGTAAGTGTTTCCTTCTCTCCGTCAGTTAACGGATTCACTGTTAATGTGGATGGTAATAATGGAAGAAATATTAACGCTGTGGATGGCAATAATGAGAGAACTGTGAACATTACTAATGCCGCATCTCCTTCAGCTGTTCGTGGTGGTTGTAGAGGGACGAACCAATTATTTCCTGTTTCTACAGCGGCTTCAGACCAGATTGTTAGACCAAAGGCTACAAAGGACGTTACAGGTGGGCTTCCTGCAATTCTGCCGATTACTGAAGGTGTGGTGAGAACGAATGTTCCTACGGATGTGCTGGGCTCTACAGCAACCATGGATATACAACCAGACAGCAGGTTACATATTATCGGCTCCGCTACCAATTCTCATCGAGCAGACCCTGCAGTGAATGCAGCACCTTATGGTAACGTTTCCTCTGATTATATTGCTAAATTTTTGCAAGATAGGCAGCAGAAATTTATGAACCCTTTTGGTTCTTTAGGTGGCCGCACTGCTAATTCTATGCTTCCGCAGGACATTCAAGACAATGTAAAAGAATTTGAAAAGTTGCTTTTTAGAGAAACACGCTGCCATTTCAATTTATTAGGGCTTCAAAGATATGTGGATCTTGACATTTCCCCACGAGGCTTACGGGCTTTTAAGAGCCCAGCGACACCGTTTGATAATTCAGACAGTGATGATTTAATATTCAAAGACCGCTGGCTTACGGTGGCCCATAACTGTGCTATGGAGTGGGTTAAGATCCTTGTAGAAAGGGAACAGCTTCTCTTATTAAAGTTACAAGAACAATTACATGTTATGCATTCTAAATTATTGGCTGATATTGGTATGTCTAAGGTGAATGATGTTTTTGCTAGTTTGAATGAAAATCTACACAAGTATGAGACTGAGCAGATACAGTACAAATCTGTGAAAATTAAGAGAGACATTAAAGATTATGACAATGGGCGAGCATTTCTTTGGAAACGAAAAAAAGTTTTTCACCCTTCAAAAAAACAAGTAAATGTTAAAAATAACAACAAAAAACAGCTTTCAGTATCTTTTGCTTCCTCTGATGGTTATGGTTTAACCACAGATTCAGATACTGACTTTCCACCCCTTCCAGCTGCTAATGATTCGGTAGGGCATCAGCAGCGTTTTCGGAGTGATGGCAACAATTCCAGACGAGGATACAAAAAGAAAGACTTTGCTACGGGTTCTTCTCCGGGTGAAGGGCAATCTAGACAAACATTTAAGAGGGGTAGATGGACTTGATTTCTCTAGCCCTGTCTTATTAAGTGATAATAATGTTGTTAATATTTCTGGTTGTAACATCTCTAATGAAGAACTAACTGTACTGCAATATGGTCTTAAATTTGTTCCCACTGTCTTTCCTAGACACCATATACTGAAACAAGAGCTCTTTAAATTTATTAGAAAACTTCATTTGAGATATTTTTTCTCAAATGATAGAAAAACTTATGGTTCTCATGAGCCGGTTTCTAATGTGATATATAGTGATACTGATGGTGATTCTAGTTTAGATAGCTATTATTCCTGTTTTTCTGATGATTCTCTGTCTCCTCTATATTCTTCAGCTTATTCTATGCTTAACACTAAAGGTATTAATTTTCATAGCAAGTTTATTCCTCCATATAATAATTGTAACATTATACATTTCTCTGAAATGATTCATTTTTCATTGCAAGAAATGTTAAATGTATGTAGAAATGATCAAAAATTATGTAACATGACTAAAAATGAATGGTTGGCTATGAAAAATCTTTCAAGTAGACATGATATTGTCATCAAAAAATCTGATAAGGGTAACAAAATTGTTATTTTGAATAATAAGCAATATCTAGACATGTGTATGGAACATTTAAATGATTCATCAACTTATGAAATTAGTGATTATGATAAATATGTAACAGTCTTTAAAGAATGTACCACTTTATTAGATAAGGGGGTAAGATTGGGATATATCTCTAAGGATGATTTTGATAAAAAATTTTGTTTAGAGAATTGCAATCTAGCCACGTTCTATTGTCTTCCCAAGCTTCATAAAAATATGATTAATCCACCTGGACGTCCTATTGTTTCAGCTAGTAACTATTTTTGTCAAAATATAGGTATAGTTGTCCATAATCATTTGTCATCTTATGTATTTAAGTTAGAGTCCTATATTAGAGACTCTTTTGATTTTATTGACAAATTAAGTCATATTATCTGGACAGACAATATGTTTTGGATTAGCGTAGATGTTGTTAGTCTCTACACTAACATTAAACACTCTGATGGCTTGCAGGCATTATTTTATTTTTTGGGGGATAATCCTACCACCCACTATATTATGGACTTGACTTCCTTTTGTCTGTCTAATAATTTTTTCAGTTTCAATCAATCTATTTATCATCAACTGAAAGGCACTGCTATGGGGGCATCTTTTGCCCCCATGTATGCCAACCTTTTTATGGGCAAATTTGAGTTAGAATATGTATATACTAACAAATTTTATAAACATCATGTCTTGTGTTATTACCGCTACATAGATGATTTAATATTTCTTTGTAGCGGTGGTATTGAATATGTTCATGAGTTTTTCTCAGACCTTAATAATAACAAATATAATTTACGGTTTGATGGTTTACAATTTGGTAGTCAAGTCCATTATTTAGATATTATATTAACAGGTATATTGGGTGATCAGGTTCATACTACAGTATACCGTAAGTTTATGGATGGTCACCAGTTCCTTTATGGCACTAGTTGCCATCCCCCCCATACTTTATCTGCTATTCCCTATGGAGAAATTATAAGATTATCTAGACTGTGTAATAATGAATTTGATTTAGAACAGAATATATATGACAGTATCATTATGTTCTTGAAAAGAGGATATAATATGGATATATTAGACTTCTGTATTAATAAATTAATGAATAAAACTAACTCCATTAAAGGTAATAAACTGATTATTAGTAAAAATATGGAAATAAATAACTATTTGCCTTTTATTAATGAGGTTAGTTCTAATAGCAACTACAATAAATGTTCAAGGAGTTCTATACATGAAGTGCAAGATATTTATTTTGTCACTACATATAATTTATGTAGTGATAGAATTTGGAATATTATTAAATATTTTTGGAAATTTTTAATTTCAGATAAAAATCTTTATAAAATTTTCCCTGTTGTTCCTAAAATATCTTACAAAAGAGGTCAAAATTTATCTGATAAATTAATTAATACTTATTATATTTCTCCATTAGATAATATATATAAAAATTTGATTACAGTAGGTACTAATCCTTGCGGCCAGTGTAATATATGTAAATTCATTAAACCTTATTTTGACAATATTAACGGAATTCCATTTATTCCTAATAATAATTTTTCATGTAATTCTGTAGGGGTTATTTATTGTGTTAGATGTCCATGTAAATTATATTATATTGGTGAGACAAAAGAAAATTTAAAACTAGAATGCAAGAGCATGTTAGAGATATTAAAAAAGAGTACTAACTAGCCCTATTGCTGCACATTTTATGGAATGTCATAATAGTAATATAGAAATGTTTGAATGTTGCATTTTAGAAAGTATTTTCATTAGAAAAGGGGATGATAAATTAATTAAAAATATTTTATTATTCAAAGAAACTATTTATATCTTGAAGTATAATACTATGTCTCCTAATGGTTTGAATTTAGAAGTAAATTTAAAATGTTTATTATAAATTTTGTATGAATAGTATTGGCATCTTTCTTCCATACTAGATATTTCCTTTTTAAATGTTAATATATTTTTTTATTGGTTAATTGATTTAATTGTTTGATTAATTATGTTATATATTGGAGTGGGTGTGTGTTTGTAACCTATACTCATTGAAGGCTATTATGCCGAGGCGCTAAGTTGCAATAAATTTCCTTCATGAACTGGCATTGTTTTTCAGGCTGCTGCCTTTTCTTTTTTGTTGTTTTTGGGATTTCTTATTTAAGCTGACAATCTGGAAATTGTTTGGTGCATCAACATAGTTGGGACTCATTCCAACTTCTCACCCCCTGTGCAGGGAGGCTTTTCACATTTAGCACTGGTTAATTCAGTGTGGCCACTTTTTCACAGCCATCTTCATGCTGGCAGGTGCCAGCTGCCTAGCTAAATTTCTTTCCGTTAGTACCTGACAAGTGGCTATTAACAGCATTATTGGTAAGGAAGTGTTTCACAAATTGGGCAAAGTAGATTGGGACCTTTCTGCATACTTCATCAATACCAGATGTCATCATTACTTATCTGTTATTTCTTCCCTGTGCAAAAGTTGTCATGCCATTAGGGTCTTTACATTTCTGCCCCATTTCTTTGTAATGATAAAGTTCATCATAAGGTGAAGATTTTCAAAAGCAAAAGTGATTCTAACTGCCTTGTTTTGGTCAAGAAAGTTTCCCCTTATTCCATACTTCTTCTTCCTCTCACACTTTCTCCCTATAAGACAGTAATTGTACACCTCTCAGGCATGTCGCATCTTGATCCCTTGGTTTCAAACTGACAGCATAGCTACTGCAGTTTCATTAATAGCTACATTCCAGGAAGCTATCCATTATATATTCATCCCAGAAACCCTAAACCCAAAAGAAATACAGAAGAAAAAAAAGTGTAAACTCTTTTCCTGCTGGACAACAAACTATAACTTAAGATACTTTCTCAGGCCACTTCCCCACATTTTGTACTGCCTGTCTAAAATCTTTCAGTATGATCTCGGCTTTCTCATTGTGAGAAGATGTGGTCAAGTTGCCAGCCTGGGAAAGTTTTTACTTGTTTGCTGAGAGCATCAGTTTTGTTTTGATTGTTATTGTTCTAGATGAACAACTTCATTCTAATCTAGCATTATAGTAGTTGATGCCAGTGAAGAAGCCTGACAAATTAGACTGGCTAAAGCTATTTCAGAATTTTCAATTTCAGCACTCCTGTGGTTGGATGCAGATTTCTCAGACTGCCTTTTGGAATAGCATCAGCATCCAAAGCATTTTAAAGGAGGTAGCTGAAATGAATGAGGGCTTAAAAGGTGTAGTTTGCATAATGCATGATGTTTTGGTGTGGGGCACTACTGAGCATAAGCATATTTGACTTAGCAAGTTACTCAACAAATGGAGACATAACGCCTTGAAGCTAAAAAATAGTTGTGAAATCTGTGAAACTACTGCTAAATACATTTGTCACATTTCAACTTTGGAAGATCTTAAGGCAGCCTGAGAAAGCCCTTGACATTGTAAACATGCAAAGACCTCATTACAAACCATCACTTGTGAGAGTCCCAGGTATGTTGTACTTATCTTACCAAGCTCTTTCAAAACATGTCAGATATAACAGCACTACTCAAGAACTTTAGCTTAAATTCCTTTACCCCTCCTAAGTAACCATATTACAACAGCAATGACTAGTACAGCTCATATTTGTTAATGGGATATCACACAGCACAATACTAATAGGCAACTTCAATATAAATGCGAATACTGCTCCCAGAGACCCTCTTAAGAAAATGTATTTCTTCCACAGTTTGGAACAACTAGTCAGAAACCTGCAAGACTTAATTGACAGGCAGCAACTGAATTCTTGACCTCAGTATAACCAACTTAAAAGTGAAATGCAAATAAATCAATATACTACCTATTACTGTAAGTGTTTCCTTCTCAGGTCTTCCTATTTAGTCCATTAAAGCAGTAAAGAAACCACCTTTACCATCACCTACTTAACATTCTCAGAATCTAAACAGCAGTTACTAATGAGAACTTATAAACCATTGATTGTGCCACTACTTATAACTTCACAATCCCTAACAAGCTTTTACTTGTTTCTTTGAAACTTTGAGCCACTTTCAAATCTTTATCTTCCCAGTTGTAAAAAAGGAGGTTAAGGAGACTTCACAACATCAAAAACTAATTAAATCAAGGGATTCAGCCTGGAATGAATGCAAACAGCAGCACACTAACAGCTGACCACATGAAGCATACAACCACCTCAAGAAAAGGGCCAGAATTGGTACTAATGCAACAAAGGCCTCATATCTTAGATACAGACAGACCATACTAGCCTCCAGCCCAGAACTCTTCTGGAAAGAGCTAAGGTCTTCAACAGGCAGAATCACTGCCTCCACACAATTAGCCAATAATACAACATGAATCCTTAACTTTGTTAAAGACTATAGACACTATTAATGACTTAAACCAAGGACTAAATCAACGTTCAGAGTCCCCACCACCAATTAACGCAACACCATACTCCAAAAGTCAATCCTCTCAGCTATACATCTTTGCAGCCCAACATTTTACTTTAGGCAACACACTGTTAAATAAGTCAAAACAGCATTTCTCAATGTTAAATAAAACGTCAACTCTTAACTCTCAGCTCTCCAAACTGTATTCCACCTTCATGAAAGTGTTGGGTCCCTTTATAGCAGCATCTCTCCTTTTATGTGGCACATCTCATTACCCAAGGGTTTTGCATCCAGGAAGAAAGAGGTCATTGTCTCTCTACTCTTCCCTCATTAGACCAATCATCGAGTATAATGCCCCATTTGGCATGTACCTCACTAGACACTTGCAACAGCCGGAGAGGCCATAGAAGTACATCAAGAAGAAGATCCTAGGTGTTAAACACACGTCCTACAGACAGACTCAAAAGACTTCAGCTATTTTCTGTCTCATATCACCTTTTAGAAGTGATCTCTGCTCAACTTACAAAGCCATGTCTGACCCAGCACTGTTAGAAATACTGCACCTTAAGAAATCCCAATCCCTCCATACCACATGCTCCAGAGACCTCAGCCTCATTACCACACTCAACAGAACATGCTGGAGGCACAGGTTCCTAACCCAGAGACTGTCCATGGTCTGGAATACACTTCCCATACATGTCAAGCAGAACACCTTACTCTCCCTCTTCAAGAGAAATCTTGAGTGAATGGGTAATAGAAAGTTCACCCTGGGGATCACTCCATTGGCTCTGCTTGATAGAGGCACTGGGAACTAACATCTGATGGCATGATGCCAGTGCATTTCTATGGGCTAGGCTTGTAAAGGCTCCAGGGCCATTAGCCTAGTACACATCTATGAACCTATATATTCGGCTCCCTATTACGCTGTCGCAGACACAGGTTGTCGACTGCGTCTTTGTCGAACTGAAAAGCGCGAAAAGGCAAAATAGCAAAGCGGCTTTTCAGCGAATTATTTCCCTGGGAAAGAATTTGTTTGGCTGCTTTTGCTACTTTGCCTTTTTGGCACTGTAGTGCGATGTCGGAGTTGGTATATTTAAGTAGGGGTGTGGGGGGCACAGCCCCCCACATTATGTAATGTTATATAATGTTTTACAGTTTTTTTGTTTCGGAACAGCGATTTTTTTCCAAGGGAAAAAAATCGCTGTTCTGAGGTTTCAACGTTGCAAGCTTTTGCTTACATGGGGTCGATTGTGTTTTTCGCTCTTCTGAGCGTGCTATATCATAATATAGACCCATATATTCAACCTCTCTTTAATCTATTCTATGTCCCCCCACCCCAACTTTAGGCACTCGCATTATTTCTGTCCTTAAAAAGACAAAACCTAAGGAATATAAATATTACAGACCTATAGCGAACCTGTACCCTGTAACACAAATCTTTGAATCACTTCACATAAACAAATATTTATTTCTTTGTGTTAAAAACATGGTTTAAGAAAATTATCTCAATAACAAGACAGTTTTATAGTTTTAGTCATGGACACAATAACAAAATGTATAATTCAGAGCTTACAGGGGGTCTCTGTTAATATGACAAGAGGATTCAAAATGGTAAATCATAACCTGCTCCTCTACAAACTTAGCATATTCAATTTTGTCCCAAATAAAGTAAGATGGTTTCAAAATTATCTCCAAAACAGAACATTCCAAGTACACCTAAGAACCTGCCTTTCATCTGAAGGCATTACTAGAATGAGAGTCCCACAAAGATCCATCTTGAACTACTGTTATTTTACCTGTTCAATGATGTATCCACTATCCTGTCCCACTCCAGCTTTGTCATGCAGATGGTATCTTACTACTTGAATCATGTAAGAAAACATTGACCCTTCAAAAGAAACTATAATCTAGTTTTGCATATTTATGCCTCTGGAAAATTAAAAATGTTTCTAACCAACCCTCTTAAGTTTAACAGCATATTTGGCACCCAAAAAGTATTCCCTGAATACAACCAAACTATTACTGATATAGAAGACAACCCATTATTACTAGAAACAGAATAGAAGTATCTAGGGATCATCTTGAACCCTACTCTTTCTTTAACCAAGTATACCGACAGTATTAGTAGCAAAACAGCCACCCAACTATGCTATGGAATTTCTCACCTTCTCTGAACTTGAAAATGCGTTCCGTCTTGCAACCTTCCATTCCAATTCAAACATGTAACATATAAACTGCTATAAACAAAATATACAGATTTATTCTTGGAGAATTCCAAACCCATAACCGCCAACTAATACAGTATTGTAACTGGCTACATGTAAATGACAGCCATATTTCTACTTATCAGTCAAATATACAAGCTCCTAAATATTTGACACTGATCCCCCTCAAAAACAAAATTACAAATCAAGCACCTTAACCACACCTCAGAAAAGGGTCTGTTGACCCATCCATTTACTCTATCAGACTGAAATAAACTTATTTGATCATTATAGTACATGGTTACAGAAACAAGTCAGAAGCTTCAAGGATGCCTTATTTAAATGTATTTACTAGGATGGAACACTGATCCATATTGACCTTTTTCTGGCTTAGACTGTGGGAGCGCAGTGTGTAAGTAAAGTTATCATGATAGTACAATTCAGAAAGTTATGTAAAGTGCATTCAAAATTGTTGTAATACTATTTTTAGTGAAATCTGGTAGGCTTATGAAAATGGCATTAAAATTAATCATGAAGGAGCTTAGTTTTTAAGTATTTTTTTTTAGTGTAAAAGATTTACTTACAATAAAGGAATTGTTATGTAATGGTAAGAAAAAAAAGCCAAAGGCAACTGAGTCAAAGCTAAAAATGGGGTCTGTCTCAGTCGGACTTTACTGGTAAACAAATGTTAAATAAATATACAACGTTTTCATAGAACTAATAGTCCTGTGTATTTATATTGACGGCTTTATCATTTCAAGCATTTAATTTATTTAAGCATTGTAATTTGCCTTGTAAAGGATACAAATATTAAGTAATGCTGTTTGACTAAAAGCATGCTTTTGGAATGTTGAATTAAATTCTCTGAGAATGAAATATTTAGAGTTCTAGTAAGACCTGCCCAAATTTTTGCTCCAGGATGGAGATGCAGTGATATGAAAAGTAAATTTTTGTTTGGGGAGTTTGAAGTATGGATTCAGTGTAGAGCCAACTGTGAGGCTATAGGTGGTAATTTAGCAGCTTACTTGCTGTGGTGGGAATAAATCCACTGTCAATAGTTTAAACAGTAGGGAGCATAACAGAAGATCTGCTCTTTACTTTATTTTTTAAGGTCCTTTATTAAAATATCTCTTAAGATGTAGGAATACTTACATTAATGGATTATCTGGGGTCTGAATGGACAGATAAGTCAGCAAGCAAAGGAGAGTAGTATTGTTGAAATTGAATTCATCCTCAAGTCTTGTGAGTACCTTCACGAGGTGGACCCTGTGTTTCATAAAATCTCACCAAGATGACGCTGATATATAGATTGTATTTTATATAGCATATATTATGGACAGAAGTAGGTAAAAAATTTTAAAAAGCTGCGTGCACAAGACCCAGGATAAAAAAGTGCCCAATCCTGGGAGGTGCATTTTTGCCAGTACTGGAAAAAATGACAGTGCAGAATCCTCAAAATACAGAATCATTCCTACAATGGGGCTAGGCCAGGCCCAGGATGGCCCATGTTGTAGAAGGAAATAGTCCACAAAAACTGATAGGCCAAAGAAGAGCCATAAACACGATAGAGTGGACTATTGATGATGATAAAGAAATTAAGTATTGTTGCTATTATGCAAAAAAGCTCTGAGTTTCCAGACACAAGATATACAAAAAGAATGAGAGAAATTGGAGGAAAAAAATATTTCCACAAGAAAAGCAGTCTGAGGCCTCAAATAAAAATTTGTGTTTGTTAATGCAACATATTTGTGAAAAACATTATATAGACCAAGAAACTGTGATCTGTTTGGAAAAAGAAGCATCTTAGGAAGTGCAAAAATATAAACAACAAAACCCAGAGATTTTTGAGAAGTATAAAAAGAAATATGGACACTGTAAAGAGAGAGACATTTGATATGGTGAAATATTTATGCAAAGTCAAAAGCCAAATTAATTAATACAAAAAAGGCAGCCCTAAAGATATTTGAAGAGAAATACAGGCAAAGGCATCCGGGTATGGAAATTTAAATATCACAAAGAGAGAATGCAGAAAAGAAGATTAGTAAAGTAGAAGTTAAAAAATAGAAGCTGAAGTTATGGAATATCTGTGAAATGAAGGATTTGGTGTAGAAAGTCTAACACAGGTTACATCACAGCATGATGCAACAAGTCCACAAAGTAAGGAGAAACAGGAAAATGAGCCATCTGAAGAAGAAATATGGACATGAGAAAGATTTAATATTGTGTAATATTTATGCAAAAGAGAAAGCAAAACTAATCAATACAAAAAGAACAGCACCAAAAATATTTAACTTTTGTTTACCAGGAAAGTCTGACTTGGAACAAAGACAATTTTCAGTGGAGGCCCAGGGTGAATTGCTCCACACGCATGTCTTTGAAGAGAAATACAGGCAAAGAAATCTGGACATGCAAAACTTTACAATACAAAAAATAAGACAAAGAGGAAAAGTAGAAAAGAAGATTAGTAATGGAGAATTTAAAGAAATAGAAACTGAGGTTATGGAGTGCTTGCAAAGTGGTAGGATTCAATGTAGAAAATCTAACTTGGAAACCACCACAGCAGGATAGAGTAATAGACATCAAAATTAAGGAGAAACCTGTGGAATGGGAAGCAACTGGTCAGTTGCCATATGAAGATATTTTGTAACCTTCCACAGGAAACCATATAAATGTTCACTTGAAGCTGGACCACATGGGAAGGAACAGGAAACTGTGGCAACTCTGACACAGTCAATGTTGAGGAGTGATAGGCTAGTAAGTTCCCGTATGACAGAGCAATGGGTGACACAGGATGAAATTGAAGAAAATGCGCCACAGGAAGATGTTATAAAGCTTTCTGTCAAATGCCCGCAGGAAATGGAGAACAAAAAAAGTGCCCTCAGTTTATAAGAGAAGAGTTTCTTGATTTAATAGAGATGCATAGACATATTAAGATCAATGAAAGTAATAGACTGCAGAAGGCTATTAAAACCCAAAAAGTTAGAAGTTTGATGAAACAAATGAATACAGTAATTAGGACTGTCCATAGAGATCCATGAGATAGAAGTAAACAGGATATATTACTGTGCAGCTAAATTAATAACAGATAAAATTCTAACACAAGAACACAGGGTAATAAGGGAAAGGAAGGGGAGAAATCAAACACCATCATGGAAATATCGAATAGTGAAAACTATAAAGCAGTTAAGACAAAAGAGGTGTCACTATTAGAGTATAAAAGAGGAAGCAGATCAACAAAAATACTCAGAAAGATAGATGTGATAAAAGCAATGCACAGTATTATAACAGATCAGGATTTATCGGCACTATTGCAAATAATACACCAAAAATATCAGCATAGGCAGAAACACTTAGAAGATACACAGATAAATAGAAAGAAAAAGTACAAAATTAGCAATTTATTGATGACCCAAAAAAGTTTTGTAGAGAATTGCCAAACAAGGTAAAACGAATTGAAAGGCCACAAAAAAGACGAGTTAGATATATTTTGGAGAAGTATTTATTATGACCATGTGGTACATAACAAAGATGCTAAATGGATAGAAGAAGTAAAAGAAAGAATAAGAAGTTCAAACATACAGGATATGAAATGCGATGAAGTAACAGTCGGAGAAATTGAAACAAAGTTGAGAAAAGCCTCCATTTGGAAAACCCCAGGCCCAGATGAAGTACCTAACTTCTGGTTAAAAATATTAACATCTTTGCACAAAGATTTAGCCACGAGTAAGAACTATTTATATGTGCACCCAGAATGGAACAACAGAAAAAACAATGCTCCTACCTAAGGGTCAACCTGCAAACCACCCTATAAATTATAGACCAATAATTTGGAATTGATGCTGACAGAGTTTATAGTCATTTAGAAGAAAACTCAATTATGGCAACAGAACAAAAGGGCAATAAAAGAAAGTCATATGGAACAAAGGATCATTTGTTAGTCATAGTGGAGAATTGTAAAAAGGGGAAGAATCTAAGTATGGCATGGATTGACTACAAAAAACATTTGAAAGTATCCCACATTCATGGATAAAAGAGTGCTTAAAATGTGTAAGATACACCCTACAATAATAAACTACATCACAGCAACCATGAAACAGTGGCAAACCACTTTGGATTTTTATCCCTGGAATAATAATTTGTCCTTTATCATGGCTTAACTGCAAAGGGCGATATTCAAGGGTGTGACTCTGTCACCACTGCTCTGTTGCCTTGCTCTTAACCCATTAAGCTGTCTGCTTAACATATATTAGGTATTGGCTACAATTTGACTACTAAAAGACAAAGTGTAAAGACTTCTCATCTTCTCTTGTCAGTGATTTAAAACTGTATAGCTCATCAGATGAGGAATTGAAAGCACAACTGCAAGTAGTCAAAACTTTTTTCAGATAATAAAGAATGTCATTTGGTGTTGATAAATGTGCAAAAGCAACATTTAAAGCAAGGAAGTTGAGCACCAAGAAAACATTAGTTTGGGACAATAATGTGATATAAAAGAACTTGAGCAAGAGGGAGTGTATAAATATTTGGGAATTGATGAGGGATCAACAATAAAACATGAACAAATGCAAATAATAATTAGGAATATTTTAGATAAAAATTAATTCTGAAAAGTTGACATCTAGGAACAAAATTCAAGCTATAAAACAATTTGCTCTTCCTGTCCTAACTTACAGTTTTGGAGTGGTTGACTGGACTCAAACGGTGTTGGATAGATTAGATAGGAAAACAAGAAGGCTGCTTCATGCTCATCAAATGATTTATAAAAAACAGTGCATACCAAGATTGTATATTCCCTGTTGTGAAGGAGGTATGGGTCTCCTTGAAATTGATTACATGTAAAGCAATGTCTTTCGACTTCTGTTAGGGGCCACCACAGCGGATCACTGGTCTGCAGATTGATTGGAAGTGGAGTTTTTATGGTGCTGAATTGCCAGCTTGGCACCCAACGTTCACAGAAGGCAAATGCACATACATATCTGCTGACCTCACAAAACTCAAATGTAGTGAAAACTTTGAAACTAGGAGAATAAAACTAAATGACTTCCCTGCTTGGTCTAGCAGAAGCATATGTGCATCAGGCAGGTCTGGAAATCAGACCAGTAGTATATAAAAATCAGGCAGCAACTGAATGTGCCAAAAAAACAAAAGAAAAAAAGAATATAAGGTGAGGGATCAGATGAGAAGGCAAGAAATGTGGAAAATGCATAAATATAATTCCAAGTATATAAAACTCCTGAAAGAACTTCATGTTGATCAGGAATGAATGCAGGAATGGTTAAGGATGGTGAATTAAAACCAAAAGATGAAAGGTTAATATTGGTGTCCCAAGACAGTGGGCTATGTACACGTTGGTTTACAAAGTCTATTGAACTTGTGGGTGAAACAGATGTATGTTTATAAAACAGAATTGGAAACAAAACAGTCATACATGTTGTTGCTAGTTGTGACATACTAATGGCAGAATGAGTGTATACTGAAGGGCATCATAATGTGGCAAGACTGTTGCACTGGGAATTGTGCAAACATTATGGTATTGAAGTGGCTGAAAAACACTGGAAACAAGCCACAAAGCAGCATAGAAAATCATGAAGCATGAAGTCTACATCACATGGGATCACCCATTACCAACAGCTCAAAAGATAGATGCTAAAAAATAGATGTGGTCCATGAAAAGAAGACAACAGTAGCACTGATCATTGAAATCACTACACACAGTGACTAATACTGTCTTATGTACAGAGAGACATAAAGTCATAAAGTATCAAGATTTGCAGGCAGAAACAAGAGCAGTGTGAAAGAAAGATACCTAGACAGTTCCAGTAGTTGTAGGTGCAATGGGTCTTATAAAAAATAATCTAGAATCATATACGAATTACAGGAGTCATTACTGGGCACATTGCAGGTGCTGCAAAGAGCACTTCTGGCTAACATCAAAGATTGAAACAATACTAATTTCATGAACTTTAATTATACCTGAACTTAGGAATGGGGTCCATTCCTGTTATGTTATTAGAAACCCAAAAGACTTGGAGGAATTAAAAAAGCGAATGGATCATGAATGGCCCTAAAAGGGGTTGGATATGTTGGACAGGAAAAGGAGAAGGATGCTTTATGCTCATCAAATGATTTATAAAAATCAGTGCATACCGAGACACTATATTCCCTGCTCTGAAGGAAGTTTAGGCCTCCGCAAACTTGATTACATGTATAAATCTGCAATCATGGGACTGCATATATATAAGGTTTTGAAACATGAGGAGAATAAATCTAAGATGATTTCCCTGCTTAGTTTAGCAGAAGCATATCAGTGTCAAGCAGGAATGGAAATCAAACCAGAAGTAAAAAAAAAATGAGGCAGCCAATGAATGTGCCAAAAAAACAAAAGAAAGAATATAAGGTGAAGGATCAAATGAGAAGATATTAAATGTGGAAAATGCATAAATATAGTTACAAGTATAGAAAACTCTTGTAACAACCTCATGTTGATCAGGACAGAAAGCAAGAATAGTAAAGGAGAGGTGAATTTCAACCAAAACATTAAAGATTAATATTGACAGCCCAAGACAGTGGACTAAATACACATTGGTTTACAAAGTCCATTGAACAATGTAGGTGAAACAGACAAATGTAGGTTTTGGAAAACAGAATTGGAAACAGTCATGTTGTTGCTGTTTATGATATACTAATGGCAGAAGAACTGTATACTGAAAGGCATAATATTGTTACAAGACTGTTGCTTTGGGGTTTGTGCAAACATTATAATAATGAAGTAGCTGAAAAACACTGAAAACATGAGCTACAAAGCATCATAGAAAATGATGAAATTTATATCACATGGCATCATCCATTACCAGTAGTTCAAAAATAGATGAGAAAACCAGATATCGTAGTCAATGAAAAGACAAATGTAGAATTAATCGTTGAAATTGCTACACCCAGTGACAACAGTATCTTATGTACAGTCATAAAATATCAGGATTTGCAGGCAGAAATGAGGGCAATGTGGAAGAAAGATACCCAAACAGTTCCAGTCATAGCAGGAGCAACAAGTCTTATAATAAAAAAAATAATTTACAATCGTATGTAGATATGTTACCGATACATGTAACTCCATGCAGATTGCAGAAGGAGTCGTTACTGGGCACATTGCCGGTGCTGTGAAGAGCACTTATGGCTAATATCAAGGATTGAAACATTACTAATTTCATGATCTTTAGTCATACATTGACTTAGGAATGGGGTCCATTCCCATCATGATATTAGAAACCCAAAAGACTTGGAGAAATAAAAATGTGATCAAAAATAGGGGTCTGAATGGAGAGATGATAAATCAATAAGCAAAGGAAAGTGGTATTGCTGGAATTTTATTTTGATTGATTTATCACTACTGACAGGTGAATTTACATTTAAATAAAAGTAATTAAACTAATTTAACATGGTCATGTTTATAAACATTATACTTCACATATATTGCTATATATCACATAACCTAAGCAGCACTGCATAAATCATTCAGTTCCTGCCCCCCCCCTTTTTTAACAAGAAACATTTTTATTAAAGCATCACTTATGACATAGACAATCATATATTTATATAAATGAAAACAAACCTCACAGACACAATCCTAGTTGCAAGCATTTTACATCACAAACCATACTGACACGCACACAGTTGCAAGCATTATACATCACTTATAATCTACCCAATCATCTTCAGTCAAATATGACATAGCTTACGTCCTGCTTTCTTTTAAACTGCATTTCTCCTATCTATGTTTTGTTCCCACAATTCCCATTTTTCCTATGTAGTTTGCTCCTATCCTTTTCTAAAGATCTCAGTTCTAGTTGTTTCATCTGTTACTATATTTGCTACTTGCAATATAGTTGGTTTAGATTTTGATTTCCATTTTCTAGTAATTGCCTTTTTGGCAGCCTCCATAATTAGACACAGCAAGGCCTTGCCATGTCTAGGCATTTCCGATTCGGTATCATAGCTCAGAAAAATCATCTCCCTTGTCACACCAATCTGCCCACCCAGCATCTCTGACAGTGCATTCTGCAGGGAATCCTTAGTCTGCCAACTCACCACACTTTCAGAAAATATGTTTCCAAACACCTTTCTTCCTTTTCACACCTCCAACATTTGCTGTCACCTGAGAAAAAATTCTCTGGAGTCTACTTGGGGTATAAAACTATCTATGCAAATATTTCCAAGCAAAAATCCAAAATCATCTAGATTTTGTTGCATATTTGGGAGACATACATATATCCTCCCATTGTTTCTTTGTGAATTACTTGTCCAATCCTTTCTTAACCTCCTCTGATTGATTCTTATAGTTATCATGCAATATTTTATATTGTCTATTAATTATTCTATTTTGTAATGGCAGCTTCTGTTCTAGATTATACTCAAAACTCTACCAGTGCTGGTCTTTCATATAGAACCCACTATTTCTTTCTCTTTGCCTTCCCTATCAAGGATCAGAGTATAGGCAATCTCTAACCTGCAGTCCAAATAAATACTTGGCACCTTCCCATTCTTTCATCTTTCCGTCTCTAGTTATTTGCTCCCAATACCTTGGTTCCTTTGCCAGTTTTCTCCAATGAATTCCATTCCCTCTTGTCTGTTGTCTATATCCTTAATTGTAGTCATCCCTATTGTCAGAATCTCCTTTCCTGTATTGGCTTAGTTTTTAGGATACTTTCTGCTACTTTATACATATAATATTCTGTATGATTATTCTTCTCCTTAAAGGCCTGCATCCAAAATTCCAGTCTCTCATTCTTTCTTCAGCTTCCCTCCTGTTTTGTCAACATCCCTTTCTACTTTGAATTATAGTTTTCTGTTTGTGCTATGTATAGAACCCTTAACTGTGTAACTTTGAAATATCCTTTCAAATAGGGCAATCCCAATCTGCCCTGTTCTACTGGAAGAATCAGCTTATCCCAATTGACTCTTCCCATCTTCCCCTCCCAGATAAAGTCCTTTAGCTCTTTATTAATTGCTATCCACAACCTCTCCTCTGGTTGATAAAAATCTGCCTGACCTTTGTACACGTCTAATGGGACAAAAAACATTTTAATTGCTTGTATCTTACTATCCATATATGTATAACAAAGTTTCCATTTTCTCAGTTTTTATATCATCTTTTTAGTCTCTTCCCACATATCCTTAGCTGCCACACCAGAATCATTTTAATCCATACTCCTAAATACTTCATTTTATCATGTCTCCATAAATATGTATATTGTTGAACCAATTCATATGCGGGTACATAATTTAGCACTATTGCCTTTGTTTTAGCTTCATTAATTTTGTATCCTGATAAGATTTGAAACGGTCTCAAAATGTTCCACAGCACTGTAATGTCTTTCTCTGGTTTTGTCAGGTATAGAATAATATCATCTGCAAACAGAGCCATTTTTTCTTGACTGTCATACCAGTTATTTCCTTGAATTTCTCAGTCCCTTGTTTTCTTTGCCAGTGGTTCTAAACGTAATACAAATAAAGGGGAAAGAGGGCACTCCTACCTGGTTCCTCTGCTCAAGCAGAAGTTATCAAAGAGGACTGCACCCACTTTAATTTTCACCTCAGATCCTTCATATATCCTCCTAATCAATCTTATAATTTTTTTCAGGTATTTATTTGTTTATTTACATTTGTTTACCAGGAAATTCCAAGTGGACACAGGTCCTTTTTCAGTGGATGACCAGGGAGAAAAGTTCCACATCATGTACATGATAAATAGAGATACAAAGTTGCAGCAATAGTAAACAACATTACAGGTAATGCAACTGCTTCCATTGTCCTGCTCATAAAGTCCAGCTTACTCTGTGAAATGCTTTGTCTGCATCAAGACCCACCAACAAAAATGGTATTTTCAAGATGAATCACAAAGCAGAAGGCCAACTGATTCCAAAAATACTTTAATAAAGCAGAATTCCCCAAACACAAACTTCTCTCTCTAGCACCTCAGCTGAAAGCCTTTAACAGAGTATATCTTGTCCCTACCTGATGGCCGCGGTGGTACAGCGGCTAGCGTTGACGCCTCACAGCAAGAGGTTCTCCCATTCGATTCTCGGCTGGAGCGCCTTCTGTGTGGAGTCTGCATGTCCTCCCCATGGTCAAGTGATGTTTAAAGACATGCAGGTAGGTGGGTACGTGAGTAGGTGTGCCTTCTTTGAAGGTTGGGCATCGGGCTAGCAACTCTGCACCATAAAAATCCACTCCCAATCATTAGCGGACCGGAGTTCCACTGTGGCGACCCCTAACCGGGAAAAGACGAAAGTTATATTGTCCCTACCCAATTTCCTATATACACACCATTGCTAAACAATTAAGCAATTCATCTAATAAATTGAACAATAAATCAAAACTTTTTTTAAAAAACATCTTGTATAAAACATTTCCAGT
This sequence comes from Protopterus annectens, assembly GCF_019279795.1. Classification (NCBI taxonomy): domain Eukaryota; kingdom Metazoa; phylum Chordata; order Ceratodontiformes; family Protopteridae; genus Protopterus; species Protopterus annectens. The sequence goes on along the minus strand of NC_056747.1, from coordinate 164,687,618 downwards.
TACATTCTTTATTCATGCCCTTGGGAAACAATGTGTTGAATTTCAAAATTAAAATAGATTCTTTCCTTCTTAACTGCCTTTTTATATAATTTAGCATTATTTTATCTTTTTAAATTTGTTCTAGTACTGTCACCTGTAACCCTAAAGCATCACTATTATGTGCTTGCTGAAAATGTATAGCTACTGGGCTAACTTCATTATTTTTCTAATGTCCTTCAGGTGCTCTTTCAATCTGGTTGAAAAGCTTCTTTTACTTTCCCCTGTGTAATATTTTCCACAGGGGCATTTCAATGCATATATATAACCTCCTGACTGCTACAACTGAAACAATCTTGTGCTTGAAATCTTCTGCCATTAATCTGGGGAAAGCTTCTTACTACATATTGGCACCCTATACATTTTCCACAGGGAAAGGTACCTTGTATTACTACCTCTTCTTTTCTTACTAACACTGGGGGACTGAACTTTCCATGAACTAGAAAATCTTTAATATTTCTCTCTCTCATATAGGAGAACCTTAGTTTTTTGTCATTTAAGAAATTCAACCATTCATCCCTTTCCAAAATATCTCAATAAAATTTTATCAAATCTCTAAACTGATCTGAAAATAGTGTATTTAGTAACAAAATATATAAAATTTTCAATGTTTTCTCCACTCATTAAATTAGTTCTTTTCTCTTGTTCCGTATAATATGTCTTAACTTCTTTCCTACTCATTCTCTTCACTACTTCATCAATTAAATCTCTTTTGTAACCCCTATGTATAAACATTTGAACTGTCTTATTTAACTCTTGTTCATACTCCTTTTTATCACTACATAATCTTTCCAACCTCACAAACTCTCCATAAGGAACCGATTTTATGGTGTGGGGTAGGTGGCAGCTGCTTCCATGTAAAATATAATTAAAATTATCAAATTTCCTATGTATTTTTGTTTTAATGGTACCATCATTCATTCCCTCAAGTATTATATCTAAGTAGTTGACCTTATTACCTAGTTGCAAGCCATCAAAGCCTATATTAAATCTATTTCTATGAAGGCTTTGTATACATTCTGTCACCTTATAAAATCTACCCTCACAAATGAAAATTAAATCATTTATGTATTTAAAATACTTCACCACATGTCTAATAAAAAAAACTCATTATTATATATACTTTTAAAGTAGCCCATAAATAAATCTGCATACATGGGGGCAAATGCTGCCCCCATGCCTGTCCCTTGTAGCTGTTTGAACAATTCTCTATTAAACTCAAACATATTATTTTGCAAACAAAATTAATTGCAATATATTTTGTGCTAGGGCTATCACCCAAAAATGTAATACTGCCTGTAATCCATGTAAATATTTTATACTTGTATATAAACTTGTTACATCTACAACTACAAAATATCTTTCTTCTTGCCATCTTACATCCTTGATTCTTTCTATAAAAATCAAAAACATCCCTGATGTAAGATGGCAATCTAACTACTTTTGATAATAAATATTGATGAAGAAAACAAGAAATATTATTAGTGAAATATCCACAGGCTGACACAATTGGACGGCCTGGTGGATTGCTTAAACTTTTATGTATTTTAGGTACACAGAAAAAAATAGGCCACAGAACAGTCCTTACTATCAAACACAAACTGTACATCCCTGAGAGAAAAATAATTTAATCTAAAACCTTTGTTCAAAAACTCTTTATACTCCTCTTCCCTCATAATACATCTTTATATCCACCTTTTAATAAATTTCCTCTTTGTTTAAATGATTATAGCACATTTGTCAATGTTGTGAATAATATAACACCACCAGTTTCCTCCCTTTGTTCACTGGTTTAAATACCAAGTCTCTTCTATGATTTAAATTATTCAAACTCTGCCATTCCTCTTTGGTCAAATTCTACTCAATTTGTTTTTTCTTTCCACAAAAACTATTGTATTCCTTTTCTACACTATGTTTCAGTAAAGTTGAAAACTGTTGAATAGTGTAATTTTTAAATGGGGGCATAAAATCATTTTTACATGGCACACCTTCTGTATTGAATCTATTGTATGCATTGATTTCCAGGTCAGAACTACATGAATAAAAACTCATTGTTACTATCAACATCTGTATCACTGTTAATATTATATATAAACGTTATTTCCTTAAAATGATAAAACAAGCGAAGCTTATGGATACATTTAAATATTTCTATTTTTAACTCATATAATCTTGGCAATGATGTTGGGACAAATTTCAAACCTTTATATAAAACAATCACAGTGTATGAAAACTCATACCCTGACAAGTTTACAACATAACCACAGTTTGAAAAAACAGTCACTTTATGTCCTTAAATAGCAGGAACAATAGTATTTTCTTACATTCTGCTTCCCTTTTGATCATCAATGTTCTGCTAATGTTGTCAAATGTTTGCCCCCACCACACTGATCCATAGCTATCAATTTTGGTATTACTTTTGCCATTCTTTCAGCCATTATAGACATGAACACTTTATAATTATGGTTTAGTGTTGAAATGGGCCTGTATGAAGCTGGATCTGATGGATCCTTAGGTATTACAAATGATTTCTTACTAGATGTTGGTATTTCTCTTCCTCTTAAAATACTGTTAATACCTTCCAGATCTTTATCAGTTTTTTCCCTCCTAGCTTCCAAACTTCCACAGGAACACCATCTATGGACTTTTTTGTAAACTGGTTATACATCACACTTTTTAATTTCATCTCCTCCTATCCTAACCATTAGTGAATGAGACTTGTCTACTTCTAACCTTGGCATATTTAATTTTTCCATAAACTTCCATTTGTAACTTTTCTTGATTTCCATATTTCTCTGCTTTATATAGACTTTTATAGAATTTCCAAAATATTTCTAATACCTGTACAGGATCTCTTATCTTCCTTGCCATAAGCGCCCTAAGCTTGGTGACAGCCCTTTCTACTTTCTGTTGCCTGAGTCTTTGTACTAAAAGGTTTTGTGCTCCAGTGTTGTTATCAAAAATAGTTGCTTAACAGCAATCTTTCTAAACCCATGTTTATTATTGAGGTAATCCCTTATTTTCCACTTAGCATTCTGCAGTTGATCCTATTCCTGTTCTGTGAAATTCCCTCTATTCTGCAATACTTTTACATTTCTCAGTCCCTCTAAATTCTTGTTACTTCTTAACCATAGCTCCCTTTCTTTTATGTCCACCCTATTTTTAAACTCCACCTTAATTTTATCCCACTCCCTAGCTATATTTTCAGAAGTAGGTTTTATCCTCACAAATAGCTCCTGAATAATCTCCACTACTCATTCCTTAAATTCCTTTCTTTTCAAGAGATAGGTGGGAAAGCGCCAATGTCTCATTTTTATTTCATTACTCTGTGTTTTTGTTTATTATTGGTGCATGATCTGAAATAGTTACTAGGTGCATATCAAGACCTTCAATTAAATGCACATGTTCCTGTGAAATGTGCATTCTGTCTAGTCTAGCCAAGTTTTTATATCTTGGGGAATAATTTGTAAATTTACTCTGACCTCCTATTACTGAATTCACATCTTCCATGCCAAATATTTTCATAAATTTCTTCAAAAATCTACCCTCATTTGTTACACTTCCCCTTCTGGGCTTCAGTGCTGCAAATGAAATTCCATTCCCCACCTATAAGTAATATTCCTTTGCTGAAAACTGATTATTTCTCCCAGAATTTTCTTAAGCTCCATTATAGCCATTTTAGGTGCAATATAAATACATGTCAATGTAATCCTCCTCCCTTGCCAGTTGTCCCTTACCATTACAAATCTGCCATCATAATCTTTTTTATCCTCCTCTTTCACTATTGGAGCTTCTCTTGCAATTAATATAAGTACTCCTTTTTCCTTTGTCCCAGATATTCCATTGAATAACCATCCTGAAAAATCTTTCTTTATCATATTCACATGTTCGATTTTTCCAAGTGTGTCTCCTGTAACATAGCTATTTGCACTCTACTTTTTAATATAGTTCACTGTTTTTTCTTTTTTGTATTTATCTGTGAGACCATTGAAATTTAAAGGCATTACAGAAACCATCATTGTAGTAAAAAGTCATTATTCCCACTTTTTATATATAACACCTTTTTTCTTAAATGTCTAGCTCCAGCTTTTGCATTAATAGATGCACTTTTTGACAGGTTGAAATTTTATATAGTTGTTTCTTGTCATATCTTACAAAACATTTTCTTGTATTGAAAGGCCTAAAAAAAATACAATACTCGCTTGAAACCTATTAATTTAATACTAACACACAAAACTATGCACATCTTCAAATATTGAAGTTTTACCCTCCTAATTTTATTTATTTATTTTACATTTGTTTACTGGGAAAGTCTGACTGGGCACGTGTCCTTTTCAAACAGAGACCCAGGGAGAAAAGCTGCACAAAAAAAAGTACATTATAACAATCTTTAAAAAAGTAGCTCAGAAACTCAGAACACAGTACAATAAGTAAATAACAGTGATAAATTGGTCACCTATTGATATTTTAGTTAATCAAGTAGCATATCTTGCTCATTCACATTAAAATTATACAAATATAGAGAAATAAGATAGTTAATGTATATTACTAAGTTACAGTTAATGTATATGGAGAACTTATATTTTATCTATGATAGAGATAGATGTATGGAGTAGAGAAGTAATGTTAGTCAAGTGTAGAGCAAGGACACAGCCATTTGCTTACTAAGTGACTTTTTAGCAATTTTCTAAATTGTGGAAGGGCTGGAGTAGATATAATGTCATGAGGTAATTTATTCCAGATTTTGCCTATATCATTTGAGAAAAGAGATTGATCAGCTAGGTTATTAGCAGTATTAATTTTAATGAGGGGTTTATTGGTGGAGTGTAGAGTTCTGCCAGAGGAATATGGTTGTAGTAGTGTTTGTAGGGAGGGTGTTTTCTGGGGTTGGTAAAATATTTTATGGACTATAGTTAACTGGTTAAAGAGAAGGCGATGGGGGCAGTTCAAGCCATTTGAGTTGAGTGCTATACAGTGGTGGGATCTGGATGGTGAGTTAGCATAACTGACAACCTTGTTGTAACAAGATTCTAGTTTTGCTAACTCAGATTTTCTTAGGTTAGTGAATATGGGAGATGCGTAGAGCAGAGTAGAGATCAGGTGACAATGGACAATAGAGGTTTTAGTGTTTTTTTGTGAAGTAGCGTTTGTTCCTATATAGCATTCCACGTTTTTTGTGTACTTTTACAGTTTTGGAAATGTGGATGTCAAATCTCATGTTGGAATTGATTTTGACTCCTAATTTGGTATGCATTGATGGGCTAATGGTAGTGTTATTTAATGACACAATGTTACATGTGGTAGTGATTACTACTGATTTTGTGGGATGGAAAATCATCAGTTTTGTTTTTTTGGGGGGATTTAGAATTAACTGGGCATTTGTTAGCTATGTCGCTATAGATAGCAAGGTATTTTGAGTTAGTGTATGAAGGTCATGCATGTTAGTAGCAGCACATATCACTGTTGAATCGTCTGCATATTACATGAATGAGGCCTGTAGGGTAGAGATACATAGATTCTTTATAAATAATAAGAGTATACGGCCTAAGACTGAGCCTTGTGTGACTCCTAGGGTCACTGGACGAAGGGGTGATAGAGACTGTTGCCAACATACTGCTTGCTGGTGCCCACATAAGTAGTCTTGGAACCAGGCAAGAGTAGATTGACATAGGTTTAGTTCGGTGAGTTCATTTAGAAGTCTGTTATTTGAGACCATATCAAAGGCTTTTGATAGGTCTAGAAAGATAGAGGATACAAAATTACCATTATTTCTTTGAAGGTTGACAGTGTTAATAAAAGCCATTAGTACTGTGAACTATGAACAGAAGCCATGCTGAGTATTGGTTAGTTGTTTGTTAGTACTCAGGTAGTCTGTAATTTGTTTGTGAATGATTCTCTCTAGTAACTTGGACAATGGTGATAAAATTGCAATAGTTTGACAGGTCAGTTCATGAGCCATCCTTATGAAGTGGTATAATGAGAGGTTTTCCAGATGGTTGGGACTATTTTTCTGCTAATGATCTGTTGATTAGAACTGAAACTGGGTAGACAATACTTTTGGAAGTTAATTATAGGAAATTGGCAGGCAGTTTGTCTGTAGCTAGTGTGGTGGGTTTTAGTTTCTTGAGCAGTCTTTTGCATCAATGAGAACAGGTTGTAGGGAGAAGGTTATTCTGTTTTAGGGTGGCATAGAAGTGGTTATGATAGGAGAAGGGATTTGATTGTTGGACAGGTCTAGGATAGTCTTAGTAAAGTATGTATTAAATTGGGTGGCGATATTGTCAATATTACTACTGGTAGTTGGGGGAGGGCTGCTGACTTTGCCTGGCAGTAATATGTCATTTATTGCTGACAAGAATTTGTGTGTGTTATTGTGATGCCTAGTTTGGATTTCTGACTAATAATTTGTTTTGTATTGCTTAATTTGCTTTCTGCCTGCATTTCTAAGTTCTTGGTAGGTTTGTAGTGCAGATCGGGTTTTAGTTTTGTGCCAGTTTTCTCAGACCATGTCTCTTGTTTTTAGGAGAGCTCTAGTATCCTTATATAGCCATGGGGAATAGTTGGATTTAACTTGTATAGTCCTAGTAGGAGCTTGTGTGATTATGATGGACCGGAAAATGGTATTAAAGTAGTCTACTTCCTCTTCTAGGGGAAGTAGTTTGAGTGGGGTTCAGTTAGAGTGCTTTAGGGTGTCTGTAAGGTTGTTAAGGTTTAGTTTTTTTTTTGTTTCTTATTTGTTAGTATATAGTTTGTTTGTTTGTTTTTTTCTGAGAAGGTAGGTTGGACAGTGGTTACTTAGGTTATCTGGGAGACAACCAGCTTGAGAGGGGGAAGTTTGGTCTATTTGGTAAGATCCAGTCGAGGGTAGAATATTTTTTGGATGGTTTAGTAATCCTAGTGGGTATTTGTATGAGTTGGGGTGTAGCCATGTAGATTGATGTAGTTTTGGGGATTATGGGAATTGGAGTCTGACCAGTCTGTATTAAAGTCACCCGTGATTATTGTTTCCTGGGGGAGTGTTATTGTGTTCCAATGCAATATTTTTTCTAATGTTAGGATATTATTCCATGGTGTGACATAGATGCCTATTATGTTTATATGTTTTTTGGGGTTAATGTTTAGTTTGATAAGGACTACCTCAGCATTGTTGAAGTTTGGTGCGTCTACATTTAGGATTTCTAATGACAGGTGGATTTTATAGAGTAGTGCCACACCTCCACCTCTTTTTCCTATTCTGTCTCTGTGTATTATGTTGTAGCCTGGTGGAAGAATTTAATTATTGAAAACATTAGCCAGGTTTTGATAATGAGAACAATGTCGGGAGAGTATAGAGAGAGACCAGCATGCAATTCATAGAGTTTGTTGTTGATACTTCTAATATTAATATTTAACAGTAGAATATCATTTTTGTTTCTATGGGAATGATTGTTTACTGAGTGTAGTTGATGTGTTGTAAGGATGAATTGTTCCATTTGGTACTGGGGCCGGGATTTGGGTGTATGTCCCCACTAAGTGTTAGTTTGGATGCTGTAGTAACTAGGGTTCTTAGTAATTTGTCTAAGTTCTTATCATATTTCAGAGAAATGTTAGAGATGTTTGGGTGTGGAAGATGTGAGTAGTTTATATAGTGATTGGGTGTGATATTAAGGAATGAGCAAGATGTAGAAATGTTGATTAGGTTTTAGAGGGTAGATGCAGTGGGTAGTGTGAGAAGGAATGAGCTCTTTTAGGTTGGTGTGGTATGAGGAGCCATGTGCTGCTAGTATAAGAAGCATAGGAATGAGTGTATGAATGTATAGCTGGAGCCTAAAAAGGGTTTTTGGTGTGGGTGAAGTTTTGCAAGTAGTCATGTTTGTCATAGAGTAATTTAGTCTAATTTGAGTTGTATGTGCAGTGGAAGTATGTTAGGTGATAAGATTTGATGGGAGGATTTGAGACAGTGGATGTGGTTATTCATGTATAAATGCAGGGAAAGAGGGGTTGGTGGAAATGGGGGTAGGGGAGCAGAGTGATCCCAAGCACAGCAAGTTGGACCTGGAGTCCACCAGAGCAATCTTTAAAGAAAACAATCAGTTGGTATTGTCTTAGTGCTCAAAGACTATACAATTGTGGAGCATGTTCCACTGCAAATGCAGAGCCTGGAAGTAAGGGGAATGGCTATAAATAACAGGGGAGAGAAAACTGTAAGCATATTACCTGCTATGGGACTGATCCTTGTGTAAGCTCATACATAGACTGCCTAGTTAGGAGAGCATACCACTTTAAACAAAATAATGGAAAAAGTACACAATGTAAAGAAACTACTCTAGGGGAGTAAAGAGCTATAAGGGGATTGAGTGGAGGATAAGGGAGTGACCCGGTCATGTGCTTCAGCTAATTATGGGGCACAGTTAAAAAGAAGCAATTTTAAATGCAGAACATACATAAACTTGCTGGGAATGGCAAAGTCTTTGCTGAGGTACAGTGGCATTTTTAGGTACATACAGTGAGTTCTATTGTGCAGCCTGGGCTTGCAGCAGTAAAGGTTTAGCTGTTATGGGGCCTGTGAAAAGGGAAAAAGAGAGGGAAATGTGGTAATTGAGTTATTAGAACAGTATACGGAGGTGCATTGTACTAAATATGTGAGACATAAGAAGAGACAGGAGCAGAGAAACTTGCAGAGGTGAGCTCTGGGTTCTATGGCACAGAGTAGGGCATGATAGGAGGGTAACAGAGAATAGGGAGCGGGCTGGTGTAAGAACAGAAGGTAGAACTGGAGTACTGTTTAGATTTAGTTGTACAAATTTTGAGGAAACATAGTAGAGGTGTAGAAGTTACACAAGTGAATACATACCCTACGTATAACATTCAAATAATACAACACAAGCTTATTTTGTTAGAGCTACAGCTAATAGGAACAAATGTCCCAAACTGGCAGCCACTCTCATAGACTTGAGTTAACCTAAAAGAAAGGTTATCCATGCTAAGACACATGGTGCAGCCTGTGCTTCTACTAAGTGCTGACTGGTTTTGTCTCCCAGCTGGGAAAACCCCTGAATGCTTGCAGAGAACATTATCTCCTAGCCAGTTTCTCTTTTCTTCCCCCTGACAATCACTCTCTACCAGACTGCAACCAATTTCTCTCTATCAAATTGTCTCCATGGAGACATGAGAATGAGATAGTCAATTTCTCTTTATCAGATTGTTTCCAAGGAGACATGAGGGATAGATACAGAATTGCTACTAAGCATACATTCATTTGCTACAAAAAAGCCTCAGAATATTTGTGGCGTCCCTCCTCTAGGCCAGTAATCAAGGAGCCTCAGTCCTCACCACTGACACTGGTAAGGAATGTTCATTTAGAAAAAAATAGATGCACTATTTCAGATGCAGCACAACCGCTCTGCAGAAATCAGTGCTCTATGTCCCTTTCCCAAGTAGCTGACACACACACACACACACACACTGAGATTTGATTTGCACACACACACACGCGCACACATACATACACACACACACACACACACACACACACACACACACACATACAACTGTGAAAGGCTGCCACAAATTTAACTGCTGTGCCACCTCCACCCAGACTATAAGGTAGATTCATTGTCACCAGCCAGATACTTTAATCTATTACCAGAGTAGCCAATCACTCTTTGTAAAATTATTCCTTCTACAAATGGTAATGTTAACCACGCAGCAAGACTTTCACGAGCATGATGCTGCAGTGCCTCTAAATAAATGCAAGTACTCTCAATGGTTAAAATATTTTCTAAAAGATCAGCCACAATGAAAGGTTTAGATATATTTAATAATAAATAAAAAAAAATCATAATACTAAGTATCTATTTAAAATAAATACCAGAGTTTCAATTCACAGGAAGCATGCAAATAACACACATGGAAAGTCTCAGACAGATACAGAATAAAAACAATACTTTTAGCTAATCTCGGTATGTTTTCCTAACTGACTGAAGAATTACTGTTTCCTAGTTAAGTTACTTACTAAAGCAAGGCAAGATGAAGTAGGTGAATGGTCTTGGCAGTTCCAAAACAAAGTGCTGAGTGTCATGTATCACATCTGTCACTGCTATCTAAATACAATTTCAGTCCTGGCTATAGAATGATATCACATCTGGTCATATGATTCTGTGGTTCCCACACTACCTCCCTGACTAGAAGCTGAGCCAGGATCTAGCACAAAGTGTCACAATACACACCTAGAACTTTGCTAAGGCTTATTTCAGCATCTCATCTGGAGACTGTAAAACAATACAAACCCTTTCATACTTCCTGCAGAGATTAATCAACCATTTTCTGGCACCCCAAGGTAGCAATTAGCTCACCACTAAGGACAATAAAAGCAGGATCCCAGCCCAGGTATTGTGTCTCTGGCTGCATTCATGCCTGTGAGGTAAAATTTTTATGGCCTAAACCAAGTTATTTAATTTCAGGCTATTTTTCTTAAGGTTAGCTGGGCTGAGCTTAACCCCTTCCCTTCCAGCATCCTCTGTTAACACGTATGCATTTCATCAGTTACAATACAGTAGGACATACATGTATATTTATTTTCTGTCCAGCACTGTTACATTTTTAACACAAGTAACTTTACAAATACATTTTTAACACAAGCATCTGTACAAATCAGTTTGATATTCAAATGACACAGCATTCTTTACCAAACTCCAGCTAGTTATGCTGGCATATATTACACGTGCTGCCCTACATTTACGGCATAGCTGACACTACCTCACATCATCAAATCTCTTCCCCTTTGAAGACTCAAGCTAGCTTTTCAAGTACCCTGGAGAAACATTGCTTGAAAGAAATTAGCCTATTTGGGAATACATTAACCCATACCCTGTCTTGAGAGCCCATCTGCATTAGCATTGCTGACCCCACTACAGTGCTGTACTGGCATGCCTACAACCCTAGACTTAACCTTAATATCTTGGCATTTTGTTTGCTGTCTTGATGCAGCCATGCTAAGGGATTGTGGTCTGTAACCACAGTGAATTTCTTTCCATACAGATAGTGCTGAAGTTTTTCCAGTGCCCATACTATGGCTAGACATTTTATATCTACAGATGCACAACATTCTTCCTGGGTTAGAGTCTATGGCTGTGATATACAACAGGGTGCTCTTCTCCCCCTGAGGAAATCTGGCTGGGTACAGCCTCCACCCCATGGTTTGAAGCATCCCCCTGCATGCACATTCTTTGCTGTAATCTGGACTGGCTAGCACAAGGGGTCCTCCAAAAGCCCCTTTCAGCTTTTGGAATGCATGCTCACAGACTGGGATCCACACTACCTTATTTGGCCTGTTTTTCCTCATCAGATTTATGAGGTGAGCAGCTATTGTACTGTAATTGGGAATTAACTTTCTGTTGTACCCCACTTTCCCCAAGAATGCACTCACCTGTTTTTGGTAACAGGCAGGCCATGCCTGAATAGTGTACACTTTAGCAGGTTCTGGCCCAATCTTACCACTCCCCATTCTCTCTCAGGTAGGAGACCTTTGCCATACCCACCTGACACTTACTGGGCTTAATGGTCAAGTCTACCCAGGACCTCCCTGACATGCTGAAGGTGCTCTTGCCAGGAATGCCTGTTGATGGCAATATCATCCAGGTAAGCAAGGACATAATCTCCTGCTCCTGCAAGGATACAATCTACCAGCCCCTGGAAGGTTGCTGGGGCATTTTTCATCTCAAAGGACATTTTGTGAACTTGCATTGTCTGAAAAGAGTCTCAAAGGCTGACAAATCTCAAGAGGTGGGAGTCATGGGCACCTGCTAGTAGCCCTTAGATCAATAGTGGTCAGATACGTAGCCCCACCCAGCTGCTCTAAGGCTTCATCTGTCCTAGCCATTGAGTAAGCATCTGACTCTGTGTGACTGTTTAGCTTTCGGTAGTCTCCCCAGAACCTGGTGCTGCCATCCTTCTTTGATACCAGCACCAGTGCAGAGGCCCAGTGACTGCTGGACTCTTGGATTACTCCCATTTCCAGCATTTTCTGTATATCCTTCCTTAGAGTCTGTCTGACTCACTCAGGCACCCTGTAGGGGGCCTGCTTGATAGGTCTTTGGGGTCTTGTATCCACTTGGTGCTGCACCAGGTGGGTGCACCCAGGTTTCCTAGTGAACCTGTTCCATAACTAATGTAACACTGCTTGGATTTCTTGAACCTGGGTAGGGAATAGCCATTGGGACACTGCTACCCCTAGTCTCCATACTAAGAAAGAAACAACCAAAGGCAAAAGAGTAACCGAACAAATGGACTCCAGGAAGCCACCAGAAAAATGAATTGTCAAGAAGCACGAGTTTACCTAGGTTTCGTCTTTAATCCGACTTCATCAGAACACAACTGATACAAAAAACAGCAAACTTTATATACACACCTAAAAATGACATCATCAACTATCAATTTACCAATTAAATAGTTATATAAGTAGGCCAGCATACAAATTAAAACACACAACATCACTGAAAACATAATTGCAAACCTGAATAAAAACCTTAATACTAAACAAACAGTGTTAAATCATAAACTGCTATTGTTAAAGAAATTTCATCAGGTACTGCTATTATTAAAGTAATTAAAATACACTCAAAACAATACCTGTGAGCAATAAAAAACAATAATAAAAAAATAGTATAATAATAGAAAATTAAATATAAAAAATAACAATAAAACAGGGTGAATATTATTCATCCCAAAATGTTTTTCAATTTTAAGATGGGCATAATACTAATACACTGCTACCCCTTGCACTGAGGTGACAGTCCGAGTCTTATTGAGGAGATCAGTCACCAGATCTCCCTTAGACTCCTCATGCCACCCACACCACCCACTATAGATAATTAGCACAAGGCCTCCCTATCATGGTTAAGCTTCATCATGTTAACATGGTACAGTTTGTGCCCTTTCCTCTTGCCTAGCAGTTCTGCCATGTAGTTAACATCACTGACCTTCCTTACTACTGACCCTTGAAGGGTCCTTCCCGAGCTGCTTGCAGCTTATTGTGTCTGACAGGCATGAGCATCATAATCGGCTGTCCCATATTATACTCTTGGGCTCGAACATTCCTGTCATACCACACCTTTTTCTGCTATTGGGCTCCTGGCAGGTTCTCCTGGACCAAGCCCATGAGTTCCCTAAGCCTTGCCCTGAGGTTTAGAACATATTCCACAACAGACTCCTTGTGGGATTCACACACATCCTCCCACTCATCACGAATCAATCCAAGGGCCCCATCAACATACACCCGTACAGTAACTCAAAGGGTGAAAAACCTGTGGATTCCTGGGGTACCTCTCTATATGCAAACAGCAGATAGAGCAAATATTTGTCCCACTCTGTATTAAGAAGAAAAAACTATTTGCTTTACTTACAGTTAACTTTCTCCCCCTCTCTTCTCTCCCCAAAGCAGTTTTCTGAACATTAATGGCATATACTTGAGTCCCCACAAGTCCAACAAATTCTGAAAAAGTCCAATATTTCCAGATGTTCTTGTTCTAGCATATTTCACAAAAATAATTATTGCACTGTAATCCCACATTAAGTTACTGGTTTTATTACTGTTCGTCTCCATCTTCCAAATCCTGTTTGTTTCATTTCCAGTGTACTCTCGATTATTCTAATCAACTTTCATGCTCCCTTCCTTCTTTCCAACATTTTCCATTGAAACAGTGGAAAAAGTTTCACAGGTACAGTCTCTCTGTGGTCTTTATTACCAGAAGAACAAGAAGCAGAATCTCTTTCTGTTTCACAGCTCACTTTTTGTTGGACAAACTTTTGTATTTCCTTCTTAGCATGTACTTCATCAAAAAATATTTTTGTCCATCCATGGAAGAATAACTTGAAGACAGCTGGGTAAAGCACTTTAAATCTCACATCTGTGTCTCAACATTCCCTGAAGAGTGAAATGAATTTACTCCTCTTCAGCCTGGTGTACAATTGCTAATCATTCTCCACAAATGCTCTGTTGTCTCCCACTTTTAGTATTTTGTCCTTCTGCCACAGTTTTGTCAGACAACTTCTGCTGGATTGCATCTTTGCTATTAAAGGTCTAGGTTGCTTTCTTATAGCCAAGTTTGGAGCATACACATGATGTGCCCTTTCAACTAACAACTCCTGCTGTGTAATACCAGTCCAGTTGATTATTTATGCTTTCATAAAATTAATGCAGCCTGTCCCGTCCAGCTTCTCTGGTATAGCTGAAAATCTCAGGTTTTCCCTATGTACGCTATCCTCCAATTCTCTTATTGTTTTGAAACATCTCTTCCTGAACAGTCTTATATTCAGCCAGCCTTTTATTCATTTCAGCCTGTGATTTTTTCAGCTTTATTACCTCATCTGAATATCTATTTAAAGCTTCTTCCATTTTTTTCAGCCTTTTGTTGTTTGTGTTGATATACTCCATCAAAGTTTCTTTTATTTTAACCAGGTCTTTCTGCAGTTGTTTTGTATCTTCCTGTAGGTTATTGGAAGTCATGTCTGGAGGTTGCATTGCCTTTTGCTGAACAACTGCAGAACTTTCCCTAGTCCGTGTTTCTTCCTCACTTTTTGTAGCTGATTTTTTTCCAGGTGCTCTGTATTGTTTTTTCTTGGAATCCAGGCAGTACACTTACTTGTCAGTTACTGAAATTTGCCCATAAACACAAAAGTCTACTGGCCTTCTCTGTTGAGTTTTTATTTTCATACTGGGTGGTGCTGCGGTAGCGTTGTCGCCTCACAGCAAAACGTTCCATTCGATTCTCAGCTAGAGCGTCTTCTGTGTGGAGGCATGCATGAATGGGCATGCCTTCGTTGAAGGTTGTGCATCAGGGCTGGTAACTTGGCATGTAAAAATCCACTACCAAACATTAGCGGACCGGAGTTCCGCTGTGGCGACCCCTAACCGGGATAAGCCGAAAGACACAACAACAACTGGGAGAGCTAGAGTTTAGCTGTTACTCAATGTGCAGCCATCTTGGAAGCCCCAGTATTGCTGGCATTTAATTCATCCTCAAGTCTTGGTGAGTAACTTCATGAGGAGGACCCTGTTTTTCACAAAATCTTACCAAGATAACACTGATATATAGACTGTATTTTATATAGCATATATCATGGACACAAGTAGGTAAAAAATAAAAAAAGATAGCTGGGTGCTCAAGACCCAGGATAAAAAAGTGCCTAATCCTCATAGGTATACTGGTGCCAGGACTAGAAAAATGCAAGTGTAGAATCCTCAAGACATGGAAACATTCCTACAATGGGGCTAGGCCATGCCCAGGTAGAGGATGTCCCCTCCCTTGTAGAAGGAAGTAGTAGTCCACAAAAGTCACAAAAATTGATAAGCCAAACAAGAGCCATAAAGACGATTGAGTGGACTATTGAGGATAAGAAAGAAATTATGTATTGTTACTATTATGCAAGAAGCACAGACTTTCCAGACAGAAGATATACCAAAAGACTAAGAGAGAAATTAGAGGAAAGAAAAATACTTTCACAAGAAAAACTGTTAGAAGCTTCAAATAAAAAATTGTGTTAATTAATACAGCAGGTTTATGAAAGATATTATATGTACCAAGAAACATTGTCTTTGGGCTGTTTGAAAAGGAAGCGACTGAGGGAGTGCGAAAATTTAAAGAACAAAATCAAAAGAAATATGGACACAAGAATGAAAGATCTGATATGCTGCAATATTTATGCAAAGGAGAAAGCTAAATTAACACAAAAAGGCAGCCCTAAAGATAGTCAACGAGAAATACAGGCAAAGGCATCCAGATATGGAAAATTTCACAATAAGAAAATAAGATCACAAAGAGGAAAGGTAGAACAGAAGATTAGTAAAGCAGAAGTTAAAAAAGAAGTTGAAGTTTATGGAATACCTGCAAAGTGAATGATTTAGTGTAGACAGTCTAACACAAGTTATATCACAGCATGATGGAACGAGTACCCAAAGTAAAGAGAAACAGGAGGAGCAGAGACATCTGAAGAAGAAATATGGTCATGGAAAAGAAAAAGAGATTTAATGTGGTACACTATTTATGCAAAGGAGAAAGTAAAATCAATCAATACAAAAATCAGCACCAAAGATATTTGAAGAGTACAGGCAAAGGCATCCAGACATGGAAAATTTTACAATACAAAAAAAAATAAGAAAACAAACAGGAAGAGTAACAAAGAGGATTAGTAATAGAGAAGTTAAAGAAATAGAAAATGAGGTTATGGATTACCTGGAAAAAAGATTTAGTGTAGAAAATCTAACTCTGATAACATCACAGCAGGATAGAGCAATGGCTCTGCAAATTAAGGAGAAAGCAGTGGAGCAGGAAACATCTGATCAGTTAGAGCCTTCCATCGGAAACCAGTACAAGCATTCAGTTGGAGTTGTACACCAAAGGAAGAACATGCAACTCTGACGCAGTCAATGTTGTGGAGTGATAGGGCAGTGAGTTCCCATATGAAAGAGCAACGGATAACACAGGATTAAACTGCAGAAAATGTGGCACAGGAAATGCTCCAGAACTTTCTGTAGAATGCCTGCAGGAAATGGAGAAAAAATGTGCAATCAGTTTAGAAGAAAATGATCTAAGAGAATAGTTGTTTGATTTAATAGAGATGGACAGATATACTAAGATCAATAAAAGTAGTAGGCTACAGAAAGTCAATAAAACCCAAAAGTTAGAAGACATTTGATAAAACAAATGAACCCCATAATTAGGACTGTCCATAGTGATTTGTGCAATATAACAGAAGTAAATAGGATACATTACTGTGCAGCTAAATGAATAACAAAAAGAGCCTTACCATAAAAATACAGGGTAGTAAGAGAGAGGAGGGGGAGAAATCAAATGCCATAATGGAAATATCAAACAGAGAAAACTATAAGGCAATTAAGACAGGAAGTGTTAAAATAGGGAACAGATCAACAAAAATACTCAGAAAGATAGATTTGATAAAAGCAATGCATAGTATCAGAACAGATCAGGATTTATTGTAAATAATAAACTTAAAATCTCAGTACAGGCAGAAAAGCTTAGAAGGTATGTAGATAAATATAAAGAAAAAGTGCAAAATAAGCAATTTATTGATGATGCAAAAAAACAATTGAAACACCTCCAAAAACAGAAGAAATAGATGCATTTTGGAGAAATATCTATGAAGATTCTGTGGAGCATGACAAATATGCTAAATGGATAGAAGAAGTAAAAGAAAGAATAAGTTGTTCAAATGTACAGGATATGAAATGGGATGAAGTAATTGAGGAAGAATTATTTATATGCACACCCCAAAGAGACACCAAGCCTGGTTAACAACAGGAAAAACAGTACTCCTACTTAAGAGCAAACCTGCAAGCTATCCTAAAAACTATAGACCAATAACTTGCCTTCTGACGAAGTATAAACTATACACTGGAATTGATGCCGACATAGTTTATAGTCATTTAGAAGAAAACTTAATCATGGCAATAGAACAAAAGGGTAATAAAGTAAGTCATATGGAACAAAGGATCATTTGTTAAAGTCATAATTTAAAATTGTAAAAAGGGGAATAATCTAAGTATGGCACAGATAGACTACAAAAAGACATTTGATAGTAACCCTCATTCATGGATACAAGAGTGCTTAAAAATGTATAAGACACACCCTACACTGATCAGTTACATTACAGCGACAATGAGATCATGGCAAACCACTTTGCAGTTAAACCATGATAAAGGACAAGTTATTATTCCAGGTATGAAAATTCAAAGGGGGATATTCCAGGGTGACTGTCACCGCTGTTATTTTGTCTTGCCCTTAACCCATTAAGCTGTCTACTTAACAGATTAGGTTGTGGCTACAATTTGCCTCCCAGAAAACAACAAAGTGTAAAGACTTCATATTTTCTTTTTCTAGATGATTTAAAACTGTACAGTTCATCAGATGAGGAACTGAAAGCACAACTGCAAGTGGTCAAAACTTTTTCAGATGATATAAGAATGTCATTTAGTCTATAGAAAACTCTTGGAACAACCTCATGTTGATCAGGATCAAATGCAAGAATGGTTAAGGAGAGGTGAAATTAAACCAAAAGATAAAAGGCTAACATTGGCGGTCCAAGATAGTGAACAAAGTACTTGTTGTTTTACAAAGTCCATTAAACATGTGGGAGAAAAAGACAAATGTAGGTTTTGTAAAACAGAATTGGAAACAGTTGCACTTCTTGTTGCTGTTTCTGATGTACTAATGGCAGAAAGACTGTATACTGAAAGGCATAATAATGTGGCAAGACTGTTGCACTGGGGATTGTGCAAATATTAGAATACTGAGGTAGCTGAAAAAATATTGTAAACATGGGCCACAAAGCATTATAGGAAATGAAGTTTATATCACATGGGATCACCAATCACCAACAGTTCAAAAAATAGATGCAAGAAAACCAGATATAGTAGTCCATGAAAAAAGACAAAAGTAGTATTAATCTTTGAAATTGCTACACTCAGTGACTTGCGTACAAAGAAACCAAAGTCTTAAAATACCAGGATTTGCAGGTAGAAATGAGGGCAATGTGGAAGAAGAATACCCAGACAGTTCCAGTAGAAATAGGAGTAATAGGTCTTATAAAAAAAAAAAAGAATTTAAAATCATACTTAGATATGTTAGCGATACATGTAACTGCATACAGATTGCAGAAGGAGTCATTACTGGGCACATTGTAGGTGCTGTGAAGAGTACTTCAAAGATTGAAACAATACTTATTTCATAAACTTGAATCATACTTTGACTTAGGAATGGGATCCATTCCTGTCATGGTATCAGAAACCCAAAAGACCTGGAGAAATTAAAAAAAAAATAGAAAAAAAAACATATTAACACTTTTCCCATTTATGCACATTATACATTGCATGTTCTCTTTCAGTCCAATATTACATAAATATCTCAATTCCTACGTTCCCTTAAATCTTACTTATACTCCTGAACATTATTTTGCATGTGTTATTCACAACAAATTCCTTTTTTTTTTCTATGGAACATGCTCCTTCCCTTTTCTAAAGATCCCTCTTCCAGTTTTTTATCTATTTTACAGTCTTTAATACTTCAATTTAATTTGGGGTAGATTTTGATTTCCATTTTCTAGTAATTGCTTTTTGACAGCCATCAGAATTAAACTTCACAAGGCCTTACTATGTGTAGGTAATTCAGATCCTGTCCATACCTCTCAGTTTCTTAGAGCAAGAGATCTGGACAAAGCCATAAATAATGGAGGGGCAACATTCCCAAAATAGGGACAGTTTTTAAATATTACTCTTACAGACTGCAAAAGTTGATAGAATAACAGGTTTTGCATTAGCATAAATTTTCTGAAGGGTATGAATTCTGAAACTCAAATGCCTGTCAGTATTTTCTAACTTCAATCTTCAACAATTTGCCAAAGATTTGCTAGAAAACCACATTTTTTTGAAAAATGAGCCAATAATATGACTAAATATCTGGACATTCTGTGAAAATCTGTACAGTTGCATGGTATACCTGTGACCCAGCTCAAACAAATCATTTCCATAGTTAAACAACAAATGAAGACCAAATGACAGAGCGAAATGCTCAGAATTGTTTGTTCCGGATCAATAGTTCATGTGAATGGAACAAGCCACTAAAATGAAATGGCAAAAGGCACAATCCATAAAAGGCAGTATTCACTTCACCAAAGGAAATTCCAAACAAGGATAAATTCAAACTAGTTTAATGATGTTTAAAATCGCCGTTTGGATTTTAAACATCATTAAACTAGTTTGAATTTGCCGTTTGGATTTTAAACATCATTAAACTAGTTTGAATTTATCCTTGTTTGGAATTTCATTTTAGTGGCTTGTTCCATTCACATGAACTATTGATCTGGAATGAACAATTCTGAGCATTTCACTCTGTCATTTGGTCTTCATTTGTTGTTTAACTTTGTTTTTCTGTGACCGGAGACCTACTCACAAAGCAGCTTTTTTTTTTCGTACTAAATCATTTCCATAGTTACAGCCATTTGCTCCCCCAGTATTTCTGACAGAGTACTCTTTAGGGAATTTTTTAAATCTGCCAACTTATTACTCTCCCTATAAACATGTTTACAGTGACCTCTTTCTTCCCTATCCCACCTCCAACATTTGCTGTCTATCTTTGGAAAAAAATCTTTGAAGTTTGCTTGGCATATACAAGTATCTATTCAAACAGTTCCAATAAAAAATCCTAAATCTCCTGCACTTTGTTGCATATTTGGGAACCATACACATGTCCTCCCATTGTTCACTTGTACATTGCTTTTCCAGTCTCTCTCTTTCAAGTCTTTTCTTATCTCCTCTGATTGATTCTTATAGTTATCATGCAACATTTTATATGCCTTACTAATTATCCCCTTTTTAACAGCAACATCTGTTCTAGATTCATCTAAAAATTCTACCAGAGCAGGTCTTTCAATTAGGACTCCCCTATCCCTTTCTTTTTGCCTATACTTCTTTATCAATCCCTGATAGAACCTGCAGTCCAAACAACTTCTTGACCTAATCCCACTCTATAACCTTACACTTTCTAGTTGTTTGATATCAGTACCTTGATTCCTTTGCCAGTTTTCTCCAGTAATTTTCAGAACTCTTTTGCTTATTTTCTGCACCTGTACTGGCAGGCATCCCTTGCTCTTTGCTTTAATTGTAACCATTTTGCTTTTTGTAGACTGGCACAGCAATGTTCAGCTGAAGAGGCCAGGGATATAAATCTGCATATTACACTGGAGAAGAATTGAAGTGATTTTAAGTTTTTAAGTGTAACAGAGTTTCTTAAGTAGGCTATACTCAAACCATAATTGTAAAATACCATTTCCAGTTTTACTTCTTGCTTCAAGGGACATAAAATGAGATTCTTTCATCCCAGAAAAAGAGGGGATTTACCTTGATAATGTTTTTTTTCTTTCAATGAATAACTGTAAGTTTACATTTTGATCAAGCTAAACACAATATATTTAAATGAAGGTTTTGTTTCTAGGGGGTGATTATTACAATCTTTGATGACATGACTGCAGAATGAAAGAGATCTTTTGAGTGGTACAACATAGGAAAACTCTAGTTTTTGAGGTGTTCAGCAGTAGTTTCATGTTACTTAGACACTTAGAAAATTGGTGTGGTCACTTTCTAGCTGGGTTTTATGGCTGCATGGAAGTGTAGGTTATTCAATGCACTTGGGGCTTCATTCAGAATATGACATGTCTGCTACACTGACATTTTATGATATTTTACAATCTGTAATACTTCTGGAAAATGCTAGCCAGCAAGCGCTTGCTGTATTTTTACTGCAGGTAAGTAGGCCAGTAGTATATAGATCAAAGGCATTGACAGACAAGCAGTTATGCTATATGTAGATAGAGCAAGAAATGCTAACAGTGGTCTTGGGTAGTCAAGCATTCCATAATTATTTTTATGACAAGTCAGTTACAGCAGAGTCTGATCACAAGCCACTGCTCATAAAGCTTCAGCAAGACTACAGAGATTGTTGTTGAGCTACCAATATTTTACAGGTTCAGTAATCATCTGGTAAATTTATGCATATAGCTGATGTGCTTAATATAAGATATGCTTTCAGAAGTATAAAGATGACTTTGTAGTCTTATGGCTTATTCCACAATTGCATGCATCATCTAAGAAATTGTATGAGAGGGCAGGGAATTGCATTTCTTAGCAGACACTGTCATGAGTTTTTGGCCAGATAATCAGTACATCTGCATATTAAAGAGTGTAGTTTTTGCATCACTGATGAGCTCTTGCATTTATAAGGACTGTATTCTAAAGGTGACTGAATTATTATTCCTACACAACTTCAAAATGCAGTGCTTCATAAGATTTTTGTGTGTCACATTAGAACATTAGTACAAAAGGACGTGTGGTATTCTTTATTGGCCTAAGATACATGAACAGACTGTGGAACTGGCTCAGTTTGTAATATTTTTTGGAATCAGAATGAGGAATTTGATAAAATTTGAAACAAACTTTTTTTAAAGAAATGAATAAAGCAATATTAATGCTCCTTAAATGTCACACTTCATTCAAAAAATCTGGATTATAAATATTATGTCAAGTGTTTTATTACAGCCGTGTTGCTGTAACATTTTCCTTGTCTGTAGGCTGTGAAATAGACTTGTCTTCACAGGCTGAACTAAGCAGAACCACATTCTGACAAAGAATACATCAGTGTTATGACGTCAAACATTCTAGATCCAACATTCTTTGATAGGCACCATTCTCCTTGAGAATCAGCATAAACGCAGCATTAAGAAAGGAAGACACGATATATAAACCTTTGCTACCTCCCAAGTAAATAAAATACTTGGAAACACAGCTACATAGGTAAGGGTGACTTAAATACCTTAAATAGATTTCTGACATACTTTAAATCATATATTCAATTGTGCGTTTGTTTATTCTTTTGATGAATTGCTAAGTACACAATACCAGAGTAACTAAACAAGCAAGTTTCATCAGTTGTGTTAAGAGGGAGTAGAGGTATCTGGATTTCCCCTGTACTTCTCACCAGCCTGCTTTTTCAAGCCGTAATGATAATCAGTTTCTTCAGTGCAATCACAATACTTAAAATGTACCATTTGAATATTGATTAGAGTCCCACATTCAGGCACAGGTTATGTTTACCTACCTGCCCATTTGTATCATATATTGTTGTCCCACCTAACACTGGAGAACAATGTTTGAACAGATAACAGGCAATCTATTGTACTTTTGTTAAGGAAATGGTCTGAGAAGGTAAGACCCCGTTAACATTTCTCTTCTGAGCAGCATAAGTTGTTGCATTTTGATTTGCATACAGTGTAGAAGTGTGACAACTGTCCAAGGAACAGAAGTGTGCAGTTCAAGGCAGAGGTAGCACACTCAGGTAAAATTTTAGATTAAGAAAAAAAAAATCATCATGAGTATGAAACGAGAGTGTTTTTTTTTTTTAAAGACAGTTACTACTGCAGGATCTCTCTTTTTATAACATAAAACAAAATGAAGTAAGTGACAAGAAAAATAGGTCAGTAAAGAAGTTATAGATGTGAGACGAGTGAATTTCTCCAGGGTGGTATACTAAAAAGGAAGACACCTTTAGTCGTTTCCCAGGTTTAGAAAGGCTTATAATGCAGAAGCCTTAACTTGGAATGTCCTGCATCATGGAAAGTCTTTGCAGTTCAGAGACTGGTCTCCCATTATGTTTTTTTCCTGAACCACAGAACAGACAGCAGACAAAATAGGTAAAGCTCATGCTAATACAGCATTCCTGGGATGTGACCGATGCTAATTAGCCATGTGTTCTCCCCCAGAATATTGCATTGCCAAGTTAATTTTTTTGCTAGGAGGGAAAAGTGTTTACCATCTTTTGATGGTGCTCACCCATTTACTCCTATGATAGTAGGCATGGTACAAGTACGTACAGTGGAGTTTTTGTGTGTGTCTTGGAACACGGTGTATGGGTGAATGTTTCTGTGAGTGTGTGGGGATTTGTTTGTGGATAAGTGTGTATGTGTGTCTGCGTTCTCGAAGGGGGTTGCTTGGACTGGTAGGAAAAACAGCATTGTCAGGTCTGGCAACATAGCGATTCAGAGATATGGCACTGTCCACAAAGGTGTTTCTCTGTATAGCTTTGTGGCTTAACCATGTCACTGAACTGGAGATTCTTTGCATCGTGCTAATTGACCAACCTGTATTGGATAATTTATGTGAGAAGAGGGACTCTCTAAATCTTAATCATTGTTCCCAAACCACTGATGGCAAGAGGTTTCAAGGAAATGGACATTTTTGGAATTTTGTGAGATTCCTCACATGCTCTTCTGAATGCGTGTCAAAAATGGTAGAAGCAAGACTTCTTGGTTAAGTTGGCTTGCTGACTGTATGGAATTAAATAAGCACTAGTTATGAATGCAGATATTTAAAGAAAATGTTAAAAGGCCCATCCTCACAAAATTTTCTGGACTGAACCCCAGCATTTGAAGTGCAGCCAGTCAGTGTGACAATTGCTTAGTTAATTTAAAGACTGTGGCTCATTTCATAGAGGCCTCAGAATTTTATTTCATTTTACTTTTATTTCAGTTCAATACCTAGAGTAGAACACTTACATTTTGGGATCAAGAAAAAACACAATTGTACATACAATAGTAATAGACTACGATTTACAGAGGTAACATTTCTTTAAACGGTGATTATGAGTTAGTGATATTAGGACTGAGGAGTGATTCTGGAGAAAAAAACAGTAAAATGGTAGTAGAAAATAATAAAATCTGAGGTGTTTCTACTCTACAGAGAACAAGGCTATATTGTAGGAGTAATAGTCTGTGTACTTTATGTACAGCATACAAAAAAGGGAATATTAGATTTTTGCTTGACTGAAGAGTATGGCTCTCAGTTTTGATGTGGAAGAAATGGATGGGAGTGCAAGCCTTTTCAGGTGATGCAGCCTGTTTTAAAGCATTTGTATGCTACCTCTTTGAATAGGACTTGTTTAAGAGCCTGTATAAGTATTTTGAAAATAGAGGACTCTTTAAGATAAGGAGGGAGGAGTTCCCAGATTTGTAGACCTAAAATTAAGATGATGTGGTCTGTGCAATATAGTTTAGTCCTTGGTGTCTATGATGAGGGAATTTTGAAAGGGAGGATCCGTGGTGGTATTGAGAGGTGTGATGGTACAACTGGCTGATGAAGGCATGAAAGGATTCTTGGTTGATAACATCCTAGTAGCAGTTTTATTCTGTCTGGTATTGGCAGCAAGATGGGTTTTGCTGTCTTGGGGTTGGGTGGGGTTAGTATAATGAATCGACATATGCTATTGGATATTGCTTGTAATAAGGAAAGACTTTTACTGGAGGCTGGGGTTCTAAGGTGTGGAGTCTGTGTTTGATCAGGGAAAGAAGTACTCTTTTTCTAACGGCATTTCTACCTTCAAGGAGAAAATGTGAGACATCTTTCTGTCCAAAACAACTGAGAGTTTAGTTTTCCTCTGATTACTTCAACATGGGATTACTAGTGGCAATATGCCAGTCCTTGGCAATTTGGAAGAGTTTTTTTCTGATGCTAAATATCATTGATTTTTTTTTTGGTATTCATAGTAAGCATGTTTTTGTTTTGTTTTGTTTTTTTTGGTAAGCTAGTGTGACAAGGGTTATGTCACCATGGATTTGATTTCTTGTTTGCTGGGGCCTGGGAGTGAGTGGTGGGACCTGTTGATTACCATATCATCAGCATATTGTATGATAGGATGTAAGGCTGGGGTCACTTGGGAGATAACCAATGAATAGGGAGACTAGAAGAGAGGAAAGGACTGAGCCTCATGGTACTCGTGTTGTGAGAGGGGCTGATGGTGATATGATGTGTTTTGATAGAGAAGAGTCTGTCATTTAAAATTTTTTTTAAAACCAAGGAGGATTTGGTAACTTATTCCATATTTATTTAGTATGTTGAAAAAGGTGGTATAGTCAAAGTTGAATGCTTTTGTTATGTTAATGCAGACTACACCAGTGAAATAATCCTTATTCATGCTTAGTACTATATCATCTGTGAAGGTGTAGAATGCAGTGTGATGCTTCTGTCATTCTAATACCCATCTTGTTTCAGGGAAAGGACCTTATAATATTGAATATAATAGCATAGCTGGGAGTAGATAATTTGTCTGGATATTTTCCTCAGATTAGGTAAAACTGAAATGGGCTGGAAGTCATTTGTTGAAATACCTTTGGTGTTTCAGATAGAGATTTTATTATTGTATACTTCCATGAGGGGGTATAATGTTGTGGATAAGACAGTTTTTTTTTTGTTCAATATATGAAGGAATTTAACAAGGAATACTTTGCAGCGAGAGAAGCTAAAGAGGAAGATTGTCAGCCCAGGTAGGAGCATCTGAGGGGGAAACGTATGGGATAAGTTTTGGATTTTTATAATTGTTTATTAGATTTAAAATAGGAGGAGGAGTAAATTGAGGGTTCTGGAGGGCCGATTGAGAGAGTGGACAGGGAATCTGGTAGAATTCCATAAGAAAATCAGAGCTGGAAAGATTTCCTGACATATAGGATGTCATGTCATATCCAACTGGGAGTGGGTCAGGTCTTTGACCTATTATTTAATTGATTAAATTCCAGAATTGCTTGGGAGTGGTAAGAATTTTTTGAGAGAGTTGAGATGCAGGAATTTGTGTCTCCTATTTGCTTTTTAGGCAAAATGGAATAGTTAAAGTAAATTGTTTTTCTGCTGTCAGTGGATGAGTTATTTTTCCAGGTTTTCCATCCATTACCTCATAGTTTGTGAAGGGTTTGGCACTCTTTTTTTTAATCCATTGTGGTTAACTGGGTTTGAAGAACCTTGTTAATTTTGGGAAGTGTTTCATCTGTAATTGAAGTGAGAGGATGGTTAACATTACAGTGGTTGGATAGGAGTTTGGGATGAATGGTTATTAAGGATCAACTAGTGACTGACAGGTCTTTATGTTGTGTTTCAATGTTTTTAGAGTTGGTTTTAGGATAGAAGAAAATGGAAACTGGTGGAAGTTTTTTTTAAGGGAGGCTTGCATGGTGAATGTAAGGATGTGGTATTCCTGAGGGGGAGGGCATGGGTTGAAGTGAACAGTTTGGGAGAATGGGAAATTCTTAGGTCAATTAGTGACTCTGTCTCACATGTACATGTGGTCTAGTTGCATCTTGTAGCTGATGTGTTAGACAGACTGGACAGTAGGTCCAATGTGTCTGGTTTCAGGGGCCATGGAGGTTGATGTTGAAATGTCCTAGGATAATTAAATTGTCTGATTGCTTTGTATTGATAAGAAGTTTGTCTAGGAGTTTTTTTATGTTACTTGCAGGGTGGATGAATGCAAATACTATTGTAATGGTGTGGTGCTTAGATAAGTGTAGTTTGAGGGTAAGCCATTTGGGGTCCTGCGTTAGAGTATGACGTACATTGAGCTATGCTTTTAGCTAGAAGAAAGGTGTCCCTACCTTTTCTATTTCCAGGTTAGGCATTAAAGGTTTATTTGTATCCTGGGAAGAGGTGGCTAAGATTGGGAATGTCATTCTTTTTTTTTTCTGTCCTCTCAGACCTCATTTATCAGGAGTACGATTATTAGTCTAGGATTCTGTGATACCTACAAAGTCTGGGTTGTGTGTGTTGCAAGAAATATATCAACTTGCTCTAATTTGTTTTAATACTGCCCACCTTTAATAGGATGCCTTTTAATGGGCAGTTGTATGGGGTATATGCTGTTATTTGGGTTACTGAGGGTGCTGTGGCAGAGGTCTTGGATTTTTTTTAGTGTGGTTACAAATGAGGAGGAAGTACATCAGTACTCTGAGTTGCATTGAGAAGTGTACACATTGTGTTTTTTGTTTCTTTTATTCTAATGTGTGGGCTTCATTTTTGTAGAAATAATTTTATATTCGTTGACATTATAGGCGAGCAAGTACTGATTGCTACTGAGGCTGATGAGTGAAAATTTCTAGAATTTCTGGTGTTGGTAGAGGTATGGAATAAGGACTGGTACTAACAAGATGCAGGCATCACCCTTTTTGGAGGAAAATCCTACCTTTTAATCAACTGTAACTGCTGAAATCTATTTCTCCGATTGCACTTCTGAAACATGCACTTCTCCAACTTATATTATATTATCTGGATGCACTGTGAGTGCAGATGTGTGAACTGTTTTACATTTTTGGTGTTCAGCCTCCTGTTACAGTAGTTATGCAGTCACGAAGTCAGTAAATATAAATAAGGGTAGGGTGGGCAATAAAGTTCCTCACACAACAAAATGTAATTTTTGAATTCATGGGACCCACAGTTTTGGCAAGTGTGTTCAACAGGTTTGAAATGTTCCATTTGCTTTTAGGGGTTTATAAGTCAAATTCTTCTCGTGGACTTTTTGGAGCTGTGTTATCTTAATATTACCATCTGAATGGAAAATGTTGCTATGCTCCCAGGATATAAAATAGACCTTTACTCCCTACATTAGATTATAAAATGAAGCAGAACATTATGAAGTCTCCAACATGAAAGCACCCAGATGTTTAGAAAATATTTTTATTCTAATGCCTGTGAGTACTGCAAGGATCCTGAGGGATATACAGTTTAGTCCATGTGCTATTTATACATTCTGAGTAACCAGTATTACATATGACTTGGTATATGTACTTGATACAAATCAACTTTCATTCAAAAGGGCTACTGTTAAAAAAAAAAAAAAAAGTATTAATTACTATACAAATGTCACATTTGTGATATAGTTTGAGAAATAACTTTGTAGGTACAGTCCTTTCTAAGAAGAAAATAAAGTTCTTTTACCCTCAGCCAGACAAAATGTATGCATGTTTCTGCAGCAGTTGAAATGTATGCTGCAGGGAAACTAATGATGAGTGTATCTTATCTGCAGCACATGCATGCAATGCATGCACACCTAAGCAAATGGTTGGAACATGCATTTAGTAGAGCATTTACATACACTTCAGCCTATGACTGTAACCTAATGGCATAGGCTTAGCTGCTTAGTAGTTGTGCATATGCATCTCACAGCCAGAGTACAGCAGAGGGAAAGCAGGAATAAAAATTGTTTTAAGCAGTGGCACACCACTTGCATATGCACTGTGTGAATAAGGCCTGCAGTGTGTAGAGTAGTTGCGTTTAGTTAGTTTGGATCTGATGAGATAATGTGGGTGCTGCCCTGCTCATTTACTACCGTTATTCCAGGAGCGAGAATGGCACACAAGTGTACATGTTTTCAGGGTATGGATGAAGTTCCCTTGTGTACCATAGTAGTCTATTTGTCACTGACTTGGGCGCTATCATCAGAACGCCACTTAAAAATAGCTGCTTCAGACTTGGCTATCCACTAAGGTAGACATTCCTTTAAATATAGCGGTTTCTGAGTGAATTTAAGGGCATTTTATATTTAAAAAGTCTGATGCAGGCTTACTTAAATGCTGAAATGCTTAGATTGCAGTCTCAGAAATTAGCTTAACTACTTTAAGTGGTATAAACCCACCCAGAAAAATAACAGAAAAACACAAATCAGTAGAGGGGGCCTCCTAAAATCATAATATAGATGTATGCATTACAACATTTATGTGTCTGTCATAAAATGTGTCTTAAAAAATCCTTGCTGTTTGACTATTTTCGGTATTTTTAAGTTACTTCCTTTATTTTGATCATATTTAGCTATTATCCCAATCACTATAATCAGGTCTGATCTACCATTTTCTGTTTTTTCTTGTTTGTTTTACAGGAGAAGATAAACTTATTTAGTCATCTGGCTTGAGAACCATATTTAACATTTATGATGGCATACTTCTGGGCCCCTAGTTCATCTATACCAAAAACCTCAAGCAATGAATTTGTAGCTGAGAGCAGGTGTCATACTGATGTAAGTGCTGCTATATTATTCTAACAGCTGGACTTTAGTACAAAAATTGAGTTCACTGAAAATTATTATCCAGATGAGGGATGTACATTTTGGGAGTTACATTGCTACATATGTCTTGACCTTTATCTAGTTAGGAAGAAAACACAAGGTGCAATTTGTACAGCTTAATATTACGTAACTACATGTCTTCTTTGGTACATGTGACCTACTTGGATTTCAGTTGTACATTCAGCAGGGTTTCATACACCTCTCTGGAGAATGGTGATCAGCCTCAGTTGTGGGCCCAGAATGAATAAACAAATTATATATTTATGCAAGTGTGTGTGTCACTTCCTTCAACAGTAAAATACCTGCACTTCAGAAGATTGATAAAATTCTTCGATCTTCACTTCACTGAAAAAAACCCACAAAAACAGTTATATATACCAATTCT
This sequence comes from Protopterus annectens, assembly GCF_019279795.1. Classification (NCBI taxonomy): domain Eukaryota; kingdom Metazoa; phylum Chordata; order Ceratodontiformes; family Protopteridae; genus Protopterus; species Protopterus annectens. Next base: position 164,657,780 of record NC_056747.1, on the reverse strand, counting down.
GAGATCGTTCTACAGTGGAGAAAAGGCAAATCTCCGATCCCCACTACCTGTGATCTCTCATATAAAACAGGCCAGCAATGTTGGATTAGCTGTACTGGCTTTTTTTTTTCTGTGTGATCATTACACAATTTAGCCACTCAATGACACCTATTTATGCTTATTAATTACGAAATGAGCTATGTAAAACGGTATTCTCAGCAGTGGAGTATATGGGCAAAATAGGTTTTCTGAGTAACACTTATTCAAGAGTATTGGTAAATGGGAGCCCTCTTGGAGGAGGGAAGAATGACTGGTGGGGTGCCACAGTGGCAGGTAATAGTAAGATAAAAGTGCTTTAATGTCATTCATCATTAGCAGCATCTTAGAGGACGTAAATGTGGTGGTGCATGGCACAGAACTTCATCAGGAATTAGATATAGTGTGAGCTGAGAGAAAGAAGTCTAGTTTAAAATAAACTGGGAGTTTGGTTGCAAGAAAGTCCACAATTGTGCATTTTAAGGTACATAAACAGTGAATGGTCTATCTGTTAAGATAGCAGTGATTTTAAAAGCTGTACAGGAGTTTTGAAACATTTCTGTGTACTTTACTGAAACTACGTGGTGTGATACTGCAGTGAAAACAGAATGGTGGGATGCATGGTTGTGAAGGGGACATATTACTGTTCTTGCCTTCTGTATCTGATAACATTTTGTTCATTGCATCAAAAGACCCTGTGGTACCTTGCTGTGTTTCTTAAACCCAAACTTGTCTAAATTATTTAATTTTAATTCATGTAAGCTTTGCATGATGCTTGATAGCATACTATAGGTCTTTCTCTGAGACCTTTCAACAGTGGTAACAATTTTGTGCTGGTGCTGACAGTTGTACATTTTTGTGCTAGTGGACAATGATACCAGTTTTACACTAATTTTGTGCTATTGTAGTCAGTAGTACCAGTTTTCTGCTGGTGGGCACATTGGTACAGTTTTGTACTGGTGTAGACATTGGCACCAGTTCTGTGCTATTGTACTGTGTGATACCGGTTTTATACTGGTATGCACAGTGGTACCAGTTTTGTGCTGGTTTAGATAGTGGCACCAGTTTTGTGCTAATGTCGTCAGTGTTACCAGTTGTTCGCTGGTGTGCACAGTTGTACCAGTTTTGTGCTGGCGTAGACAGTAGCACCAGTTTTATGCTATTGTACTCCGTGGTACCGGTTTTGAACTGGTGTGCACAGTGGTACCAGTTTTGTGCTGGTTTAGATAGTGGCACCAGTTTTGTGTTATTTTAGTCAGTGGTACCGGTTTTGTGCTGGTATGTGCAGTGGTATCAGTTTTGTGGTGATGCAGACAGTGGCACCACTTTTGTGCTAATGTCCTCAGTGTTACCAGTTTTGTGCTGGTGTATCAGCTCTGTTCTTGATTGTTTATTTATTTATTTATTTTTATTCCTCAGTTTCTCATTTAGGGTGGCACAGTGGTACATCACTTAATATACCTAATTCACAGTGCTTGGCTTCTCAGTTTGGGATGCCGTCTGTGCATCCTCCACTAGGTTCAGATGGGCTTTTTATGAGATCTTTGCTTTAATTCCACAACCTAAAGATGTGCTGATAGATAACTTGCAATATATATATAGTTCCCCTTTATATTCTCGAAATACTGAAATCTGGAATTTCAGTATCTCGAGACCATAAAGTGGAATTTTCAAAATAGTGAAAATGCATAATCGTGAATTTGAATATCTCGAATTTGTGGTTATGGCTTTACGCTAGTTAGTTAGTGTTTTGTGTGGACGGTATCCGGTGTCATGTCTGGATTTAGGTGGCATTTAAGGTGAGTATTTTGTAAGGGTTTTGGGTGGGAATTTGAGTGTACGTGAATGTGTTTGTAAGTTGTACATGTGGGTTAGGGTAGGCAGGTGAAAGTACGAGTGTGTAAGTGTTGGATGTGTTGGTATTTGTATATGTGTGATGTGTGCATGTGTGTGTGTGCAAGGGACTGTAGAATGTCTGGGTGTGAGTTTATTGTCTTTTTATGTTTGTGCAATCTTGGAGTTACTATATATAAGTAGGGGATGTGTGTGGGGGGGTGCAGCCCCCCACATGGAGGGTGCAGGGGTGCTTGCCCCCCTACTTATTTGTAGTGTAGGTTTGTGGATGTGTGGTGTTATGTTTGTTTTCTAGTGTGGGTATTGTGTGTTTTTTGTTTTGTAGTTAGTGTGGGTATTGTGGTGCGGTGTATGCTGTGTGTTCGGGATTTTAAGTTTCGCGGTTTTGGGTTGTCGGTGTTTTGTGGATTCGACTTTATGGTTTTGAGATACTGAAATTCGAGATTTCAGTATTTCAAGATTATAAAGGGGAACTATATATATATATATATATATATATATATATGTATATATATATATGTATATATATATGTGTGTGTGTGTGTGTGTGTGTGTGCATTTGGATATATTTGTAGTGATTTGACTGGCGACCCAAATAACGAGAACAAGATATTGGAGAACTAATGCTCCTTAGTCAGACTATGATATAACTGACTTGTCAGCTGGACTACAGGGACAAGCACTTTTGCAGATCATAGAATAAAATCAATTTTATTAATCAGCACTAGCTTATGTTATTTTTTGAAATTTACTTATTGCAAAACTGTTTATGACCCAATTAAATTTGTGATTAGTAGATTTTGGAAGCCATTTATATTAACTAGAGTTACATGCAATATTAATATAACTGTATCTGAAAACATATTTTTATTTAGTTATTTCTGTTGACTTGGTTAATCCCACTAGGCATGGCTTCTTTTTAGAGGAGACTTGAGGTGGTACTCCTATTGATTAGGGGCAATTTGGCCAGGACAGTGGGAAAAATCCACATCTCTTTTCAAGGAGGTAGTGTTGTCCTCCATATCATGAGAAGGATGATGTATCCTCAGCTGAAGGATGGAGATGGGGATGAGAAGAGCTTGAGGGAGGAGGCAGGAGAAAATATGAGATAACTTCTGTTCTTATGAGTGAGCTGTATGGTTCTGGATGATCGCCTACAGACATATTACTGAGAAAGTAGAGTGAGCCTGAACCCTTGCAGAGGGCTCTCTGTGGTGTGAGATATTGGAACAAAAATCTGTGGAGCAAGAGAGAAGATGACATCCTCTGAGAAAACTGTCTTTGCATTTTTCTCGTGATGTCACAGGAGATTTGTTGTGAGGAGAGGAAGCATAGCAAGAATCTAGGCTTGCTGGTGAAGTGAACATTTGTATACAGTATGCAGTAAAAGTGTCTATGCTGGAAATTATGTAACTTCCAGCAGATCAAATATACATAAATGTGGTATGCGATCAAGGAGATAAAGCAATATTGATGGTGAGATATAATCTTTTGTGAGTCAAATATAGTAATAGCAGTCCCCCTGACTGATTGTAGGTCTATGTTGATTTAAAATCACTGAGAGTAAGGGATGAGCAGATGGGGGTAATCATGCACATTATTAAAGATAGTGGCTTTGCTATGACTTGTGAAAAACAGAGATGCAGAATTTTACATTACTAACGTTTCCTTAAAGAAATAGACTTTACTATGAGGAAATTTAGTTAGGGAATAGTCTGTGACATGGCAAGATATGAAGTATTTCTGGATTTTGATAGGAAATACTCTATGATATGGCAAGATATGAAGTATTTCTGGAGTTTATAGTGATAGCAGAAGAAAATAAAAAAGCTTCATTAAACATTGTACTGATGTTTTTCACATAAAAAGTGGTCCTTTTTGGGTTATGGGCAAGGAATGGCAAATTATACTGGATTTTAAGTTGAAAAATGGATAAGTCAAACACTTAAGATAGAATTTCTTTATGAAAAAAAGGGATGCTCACTACCAAGGACAGCCTAAAGCCTGTTATTTTTGGGGGTGACAATATTTAGATCTATGCTGCCCTTAAAGAACATATGAAGATTGTAGAGAAAGGGGATGTGTTGGATGGTCAGATAATCTTCTGCAGGGTTGTCAAGTACTGCTATAGATGAAAAAAAGAGGAGCATTTTTTTGTTTGATTGCCCAATGAATTAAAGTGAAAACATTACTGATAATTGTAACAGATATTGTGCAGGATAAAGAAAATGAGACTGGAATGCTTACAGTTGGTGAGATTGGCTATTAGTAATATCAGTGTCTTAAGCAAATAGTACAATTAAGAACTATGTAGAATGATGAGTTTAAATTATGTTATCATTATGAAGACCTTTCACAGGACAGGGAGTTACAGGAAGAATTATAGAGTGGTTGGGGGTGTCATAAGGCAAAATGTCACAAAATGTAAAAGAAGAGAGGAAATGAAAAAAGGGTGACTTACGTATTGAGTTTGAACAGTCTGACTTTGAATATAGATAGCTTAAAAATAATTTGAGAAGTCAAATGGCTTTGGGGTAGATAGTTATATTTATCCATTCAGCTGTTTCCTTCCCCAGACAACACAAATAAAGGGGAAATAATTTTTACTGCTCTGAGATATTATTTAGGAAGGACAAATGCATTAGAAATATAAATATAGGTATTTGTGAAATTAAGTAAGTCCAGCTTAAATGTTTCATTGGAAATACTTATTGTATCCAGAGAATGTGTGATGTGAGAGTTTATTTTAATACCTGGGTACAGAAAATGAGATCCTCTTTTCCTGCATGTGCTGTGTGTGGAGGTTGTCCTCCACAGGAAAAACAAAAAACTTTAATTTACCTTCCTTCTGCTAAAACATTTATGAAATGGGATGTCACTTAAGTGGCACTCATTTAAACATCATTTGTCTGGCAGCCTAGGCGTTTGTATCCTTCATTAAAGTGACACAGGGTAGACCAGTCATCAAATGGACCTTTTCTTAGTGCACAACCCATTGTATTGTTTTCTGTTAAGTACAACAAGATTTTGATAGGCATGTTTAGGGTCCACTCTGTTAGGTCAGCAGGTACTGCTAAAGCTTTCTGCAGGAACATGTTTGGTTATGGGATCATGGGAATTACTAGGCTGAGAATTAGTAGGACCATTTGTGTCTTACTGATACCATCTAAATGATGTACCTCTCACTTTCTTAAGGGCAAAGCAGGTCAGACCAGGGATGAATGTTCTGGATGCTCATCCAGGGTAGGCCTGAAGGATGAAAGGGGTGCTCAGATTTAGAGAACCTGTGGAACTTCTGTGTGGACATCCATTCCCACCTTTTCAAACAATTATAATATGGATATTTAGAAGATTTGTTTCAGCAGTCTTACAGGAGATGCTTTAGACAATGTGTGGAGCCTATAGAATACACTGCTTGGTACTGTTCTAGGGCCTTTTAATGATTTTTTGCAACACGGATCCTTGTGATGTACGTTATGCAGTAGTGTGACGTACTCAACATAACTGAAGATGCATGAATAGCAGGATCATTGCTGTCAGACTACGATCAACCCCCCACACCAACCCTCTGTTAAGTGTCTGCACTAATAAAAACACATATATTTCACAGCTTCCACTTTCCAGTGCCTTAACGTCTTTGTCAGTGGGGACAAAAAGGTTAACAGAACTTTAGTTTGGTTACAGTCAAATGGTATGGGAATATAGCATAATAATCCTTTGTATTGTTGGCAAGGTTTAGCAGAACATCAGTGTGACAGAAGTCATGACTCACAGCCATGATTGTGCTCACTGATAAGTAAAGGAAAGATGGAAGAAAACACAAGTCGGAAAGGGTATCACAGTGGTACTAATTAGGGGAATGTGTGTCACACTGACAAATCTTTATGCCCTCTGATAATATGCTTTTGTTTAGCAGAGGTCAGCTTTAAAAGCAACATGGTTGATGCATCTTCAAGACAGACTGACAACATTTTTCACATATATTTTTAGTTTCTTCCACCCTTCATTCAAATAAATTTCTTGTTATACCCTCTTTTTAGTACAGGTTTTACAGATTTCTTGAGTATTATCAGTTCAGCATTCACCCAGTCTCTTCTGTTATCTCTTGAAGGTCATTCATATTCTCCCCTGTAGCATATGTTTTTCTTTCAGCTTCGCTTGGTTCTAAGCAATCCAGAGAATGTACAGAAAAATAAATAATTAAACATTCAAGTCTATGTCATGGGTCTTAAAGAATGTGAAAAAATGTTCACAACTACCAAAGACTTGCCATAAATACTTTGATCAAGTGTAAAAGTCTGCTTCAAGTTTCTGTGCTGCTCCTAAACCTGAGGTGTTCTTAAAGTGAGTCACTTTGTTATGTTCCATTGCGGAGCAATCTCTCTTTCAATGATATACAGAATGCACTGTAGGACATAGTCACAAGGCTATGCTAGGAAGAAAACAATCTATTTCACATATATGTTTGCTGCAGGTTCTGTTGCTCTGCAATATCTTTTAACATTGCAGTCTAGACATGACAGGTGTACTAGTCCTTTGTTAGGATCCATTGCCTGATATAATAGCATGGTAGTGTCCTTTCACCCTTAAAACTCTTTAAATTTCATGTGACATTCTGACATAATATTATGACTCTGTGTTTAGGAATTCAGTCTGAAATGGCAGTGCTTTTAAAGAATACTTTGCTTTTAGAGTAACTGTTGCCTCAAAAGAGAGCTGAATTTCGGTTGCAGAACATGAGTTTTTGAAGAGTAAAAATTTTTGATAAAATTCTTGGCTACTGCGAGGGTGGGTAATTTCTGGTTTCCTCCAGTTACAGTAACTTAGTATATTGTAATAGAAGATACAGGAGACACAGACTCCTGCATGAGATGCTGAGAATTGTAGCACAAAAAACGTCTCCAAGTGAATGCAGGTATTGACCAATGTTTTTCTGTCACAAATTCATTTGAATGAGTTATTTTTTGACACCTCACTGGCATTTGGCGCAGAGAATTAAGGATGTGAGCTGTAGTCCCTGTGGTATCAAGTTTGATTCATTTGCCTACTGTGTGACCTTCAGCAAGTCACTAAAGCAGACATTGCTCCCGAATCGCCCCTGAAAAAGAAGTGTGTGCGTATCCATTGGGCCTACATGGCTGTTATTATTCCTAAGCACAGATTTGTATTTGAGCTTCACCTTTCCTGTGATTGTGTGATTTTATAGCAGAAACACGTGACACATCCCACACATCTGGAAATGCCTGTATCAGACCGTACATATTCAGGTGTGCAGCCCAGTGGAAAGAAGCCCTCCTATGTCACTGTATGAGACAGATGGCTGAAGTTAGGCTGCACAATTATTTAATGATAACTAAGTGATATGACCTGTTGCTTGATGAGGCAGATGGAATATTGTGTTTTCTGAGTAATGTAATCAGCAAAAACGCTATTAATGTTTCTGAATAAAATGCAGATCAATAACTGTCTACACAGGCAGAAAGCGAGTAAGTTTTCATCATTAGTCATTTGAGGAAAGTGTGAAGAAGCTGTTTTATCTTCTGAAATATGAGAGTGAATGATTTTCTAAGATAACTAAGAATACCTAAATGAAATACTGTGCAGTTAAAGAGTGTTTTATTGGGCTAGTTGTATTCACTGGAGAGGGATACAATATGCATCTTGACAGTAAGACATTACAATGTTTGTTGAGCAGAGGAACTTGGAAAAGTCCAATCTAACTTTGTCTTGAAGAAATTTTAATGTTAAAATCTGACTTGAGAAGAAACTTGTGTTAAATTTTTGTCTCTCTTAAGTAAGAGAGAAAATGGGCCAATAGTGGAGGGTTACAGATAGCCATTGTCTGCAAGTAGAATCTGCTTCCTTGCATTTAGAGCCAAAAGTAGTGAATAGAAAACCCATAATCATATGTTTCATGTCATGTTTTAAAGAGCAAATTTAAACAAATGCAATCAAGTCTACATTATCCAAAGTGGCCTTTGTTACCTAAAGTCATGTATAGCTTTTAATGCAACAGCAGCGATATTCTTTGCCAGTAGATGTGGTTGACAAAATTTAAAATAATCTACGTTTGTAATACATATCTAAGATGCATGATGCATGAAATACTGAAGTCCAAAGAATATTATATTAAATTTATTCTGTTTTGAGAATACATTTTAGATACGTATTTCAGATTTTCTAGAATAGAACCTGGGCTTTTCCAGCTTTGCATTCTAGCAGTTGAGACAACAAACATGTATAAAATATATATTTATTATTATATAGTGAATCTATGTATCCCTTTATAGGATGCACATATTTTTATTTGTGTATATCTTATGCAGAGTGCCAGGCTTAAATGTAGCTCCTTAGTGAGTAACTTTCTAATGTACAGTTTCAGGCATTTGTTTTTAATGACTGAGACTGTGATATTGCATGGATTTCTCTTTTTATTTCTGAGGGGGTACAGCCACTTTAACAGGGGGGTGCAGGGGACTGCTGCTAGCAAAACTGATGCTTTTACTAATTGTAGATCTTTGGACCTGCTTGGTTTTTGACAGTTCAGTTTTGTAACAGAACTTTTAATTGTTGATTGCAAATAGCTGCCCTTTTAGCATGAAGCCTAGCTGCATCATCAACATTTTTTTGACTATTCTATGCATGACATCATCTTCAAAACCACTTAGAGGTGCACTTCTGAAACTCTATGTCAACAATTAAACTAAACAAGAAAAAAAAGCACTACTAATACCCACTGAACCACCCAAAAAACTGCCCCTACCTAAATCAGCCTCTTAAAACCAATGCTAACATAAGCAAACTCAAGTCTAACATTAGTCTATTAATAAAAATTTTAGTGAAATGTAAGGAAACAATGCAGACTCCAATGGAAAGGGACATCGCTGGCAAATAGACCTTATCTTAAATAACCAAACTAAATAAAATTCAGCTGCATAAAATAATAGTCAGCTATAAAATCAGCATATCTTAATGTAACCATCACTAGACTATTAAAATAATACAAATACCAACACCTTACCTGACACCATAAAAATAATCTTAATACTAGAGAAGAAAATGACCCATGTGACAGCCCAGTCATAAAAATCTATGGAGATTTTATAGAGCTTTAATCAGTATACAACATGTAAATAATTTAATTACTGTAACCCATTATAATTATCAGGAAAGAGTAAATTAGGTTAAAAACTAATTAAAAGTGGATAAATGGAATGTGGGGTTCTGTGAGGTATGCTGTCTTGTACTGTAAGATAAAGTCACTTGACTGTGTGACTTGTGATTTTGCCACTTATCATGAAACTCATTCCGTAATAGGGCCATAGGTGTTTACTAGGCCAACAACCACAAGGGCCTTTTTAAGCCTAGCCATGCATCCCAAATTTCTGACAAGTTCTTGTGTAAATTTGTATCATACTCTTACATACATATAGATATGTATGTAAACACACATACACATATATGTATATATTGTAGATATGGTAAGAAAGGCTGAATCAGACTTTGTCAGTGGCAGATGTGAGCTGAGAGACATGACGAGATAATGTAGAGAAATTCTGTTTCATTCAAACAAAATCCATACATATTCTGCTTATCTGTTTTTTCCTTATTTTTTGTTAAAGAAGATTTTTCATTGACTTCAGTGGGTTACATTATTTGCACTGTTTCTACTATTATAAATATTCTTAACTGTACTACTACTGCTTATAATTATACTGCTGCTAACTATATTAATATTGCTTGTAATTATACTAACTATACTACTACTGCTTGTAATTATATTAAGTATACTATTACTAACTATACAACTTCTGCTTGCAATTACACTACTACTAACTGTACTACTACTGCTTGTAATTATACTACTACTTGCAATTGCACTACTACTAACTCTACTAATACTAGTTGGAAATATACTACTACTAATTATACTGATGGCTCCTAACTATACTACAACTGCTTTTAATTAACTTACTACTAACTATACTACTGCATGTAATTATACTACTAGTACTAACTATAGTGTGACTACTAGTAACTATAGTACTACTGCTTGTAATTATACAAGTACCACTTGCAATTATACTACTAACTATACTACTACCACCTGTAATTATACTATGTATACTATTGCTTGCAATTATACAATTACTAAGTATACTAATGATTGTAATAATACTATTACTAACTATACTTCTGCTGCTTGTAATTATACTTCTATCTATATTACTGCTTGTAATTATACTGTTGCTACTAACTATACTACTGCTTTTAGTTATACTACTAGTAACTATAGTACTACTGCTTGTAATTATACTACTACCACTTGCAATTATACTACTACCACCTGTAATTATACTATGTATAATATTGCTTGCAATTATACAATTACTAAGTATACTAATGATTGTAATAATACTATTACTAACTATACTTCTGCTGCTTGTAATTATACTTCTATCTGTATTACTGCTTGTAATTATACTGTTGCTACTAACTATACTACTGCTTTTAATTATACTACTACTAACTATATTACTACTGTTTGTAATTATACTACTATTATTAAGTGTACTACTACTGTTTGTAATTATTCTATTACTACTAACTATACAACTACTGCTTGCAATTATACATTTTATTCTAACTATACTACTAGCTTAAGTAGTTTAGGCATGTTTTGTGAATGTTAGGGTGTATTGGGTTGCTCTCAGGTTTTTAACCTTTTTTAAGTATTAGTTCATTTTGATGTATTTTAGTAGTGAAGTAGGAGTTTATATTTGGATATGTTAGTTGTATAGTTTAATACTATTTTTAGTTAATTTTTAGTTATCTTAAACATAATTAGTTCTGATGTTCATCGTGCTTCACTGTTGCAGTCATCACTGTAGGGTTCTTCCTGCCGGCAGGCAGCCCTCGGTCGGCCAGAATCCCAAAGTCTGGGTCCGGCATCAGCTGTTCAGTCATCCTCCCTGACGTCAGAGCACCAGGGGTACAAAGCTCCCAGCCGACGCCATGTTCTCCAGTCTTTCTTGCCGTGCGGTGGAAGCAGTTCGCAAGTGCCGGTCGGCTGACTCCTGATATTTTTGGTGCTTCATTCCGAAGACTTTCTTCTTCTTCTCAAAGCTAAGTACCCCATTGGGGAAACTTTTTTCTTGCTCCAGTCCGATGTCAGAAAAAGTTAATAATTGTATTTCATGTCGGAAGCAAATACCTCATAAGGATTTCCACTCTTACTGTATTCCTTGTCTAGGCCCTGACCAAGACGTAGCTAGTTGTCGGTTTTGTGTTAGATTTAATCAACGTGCTATTAAGCAGAGATACGATTTTGCTTTTCACTACTTTGGCAGGCGATTTAATTACAATATGTCGTCGGACACGCTTCCGACTACTGGACTTCACAAAAGGCGCGAGGATAAGGACAGGCCTCCGAGGTCCAAATCAGATGACGGTTTACAAGCAGAGCCAGCTACAGGTTCAGCCATCATCAGTGAGGCACTTTCACAGTCCCTGCCGTCGGCCATTTCAGAACCGCTTGCCAAAACGGACTCCCACGAGGAGCCAACTAGGCCTTTGAGTACTTCAGGTGCAGGACCTTCGGACAATGCTCCCTCGGATGGGTCCGGAGCCGCTGTGCAGGTACCGGCTTCCGAGGGGGTTTTCAGGCCTACGCAGCTTCAGATAAAGGCAAAGAGAAAGGCAAAGACTCCCTCCAAAACAAAGACTCAAGCCCAGGCCTCCTCTGATCTGGGACCTAAATCACAAAAACAAATGCTAAAAATGGCAGAGGACTTACTAACTATGATCAGGGGTTCACATCCCCCTCCAGACAAAAGGCCAAGACAAGAATTGGACTATGAATCCTCTGATCAGACATCTATCTCTTCAGTGTCTTCCTCTGAACAGGATTACACTTTCCCTCCTTATGAGGATTCTGATGCTGAGGAATCCATTCCTTCAATTTCTCCCCCTGAGGATTTTTCTTTTGGGGAAACTTTACATGACATGAGGGAACATTTTCACTGGGAAGGACAGGAGTACTCTGAATCTAAGAGAAGGCTTAGGGATTTCCTTCTTCTTCCCCAACACAGACCCCTGGCTATTCCTCCTATTTTGGATATTGTGGATGATGTCTTTTCTGAGGCTAATTTAACTCCTGACTCCTTTCCTCCAGCCCCTGCAAAGCCTGACAGATATTACAGAGTCCCTGACTCCCACCAGTTTCTTTATAAAAATCCTACTGCTGATCCAGAAACCATTTCTCAGGGTCCTAAGGGTGTTAAGGCTGCCTCTGCTAAGAACCCTATTCCGTCAGATAAGGATTCCAGAGCTTTGGAGAGATGGGGCAAAAAAGTGTACACTTCTGCTACTTTATACATTAGGGCTTTAAATTGTCAATTTCATATGCTAAAATATCAGCAATGTCTTCTGTCTGTTATGAAACAAAAGCTAGGTACCATTTCTGCATGTGCAGATAATAAGGAATTACACAATTTGATGCATGCTACTGAGCAGGTGAGGAAACATACCTTACACTGTGGTTTTGATGCTTTGGAGGCCTCATGCAGGGTGGCTGCCACTGGCACGGTCATTAGAAGGCATGTTTGGTTAAAGGAACAAAATTTGCCTGATCAAGTGAAAGCAAAGTTACTGGATGCTCCTGTTTTAATAATGTAATAATGTTTTGTTTGGGTCTAAGGCTGAAGAGGTGATAAAGAAAATGGAGGATAAGGCAAAATCCATGCAAATGGTTAAGGAGTTCTTACAAGTTCAGCCCCCAAGATTTAGCAGAAATTGGCTAACTAAAAATTGGTCCTTTCCCAGCTCGGACAGGCCTCAGAGGGGTAGATATAGGCACCCCAGAGGGAGGGCCCAAGCACAGACCTCTTATAGACCTAGACAGTGGAGTGCTTCCACCCCCAGGGGTGGAGAGGACAGACCTCAGTCTTATAGGAAACAGGCTCAATGACTCCCCCTGCATGGCTCCAGGAACTTCTCTCCTGGAAGCCCCTCTAGGAGGAAAACTGTCTCTTTTTCACCGAAATTGGACTTACATAACCCAAGACAAGTGGGTTCTGGATGTAGTTTTAAGAGGTTACAAATTCCACTTTCATACCTTTGCCAAGACCAAACGGATGGCCAGACCTACCAAAACACCAATGGGCAGAGGCATTAAATCAGGTGGGATCCCTCATGGCTATGAGGGCCATAGAACTGATTCCACAATCAGAGACGGGGCAAGGCTTTTACTCAAGATTCTTTCTAGTTCCCAGAAAACAAATTTCTTGGAGACCCATCCTGGATCTTTCAGTCTTAAATACTTTCCTGGAGATACCAAAGTTTAGGATGCTTACTCTGCAGCAGCTCCTGCCAATGTTGAGCAAAAATGCATGGATGGTGACATTGGATTTAAAGGAGGCCTACCTACACATTCCTATCAGACAGGAGTGCAGAAGATACCTCAGGTTCAAGGCAGGCTCGAAACATTACCAATTCTCTGTGCTGCCCTTTGGCTTGTCTACTGCGCCCAGGGTCTTCACCAAGTGCCTGGCACCAGTAGTAGCTTACTGCAGACTCAAGGGAATTCAAATTTACCCTTATCTGGATGACTGCCTTATTCAAGCAGACAGCAAGGATGTCTTACTCCAGCACCTGGAATTTGTTCAAAATCTACTCAAGTACCTGGGATTCACTTTGAACATAAAAAAGTCAAATTTGACACCCACACAACAGAGAACTTTCCTGGGTGCTCTTTTAAACACAACAACCCAGATGGCATTCCTGACATCCGAAAAAAAACTTCAGCTGGCTTCAACCTTCAGAACCCTGGTGTTAATGTCTCAGCTAACTGCAAGGAAATTCCTGCAGGCTTTGGGTTACATGGCCTCCTGCATCCTTCTCATACCATATGCAAGACCGACTGCATATGAGAAAGATACAATGGTACGTAAAAAGCGTATGGTCCCAGCATTGTCACAGTCTAGACACACAGATTGCTGTCTTGCCTTGCCTGCAAAAGGAATTCTATTGGTGGGCCATGGCATGTCTTCAAAACAAAGGGAAAGCCTTCAGTCTGCCTCCAGCCTACCAAGTATTAACCACGGACGCCTTGGAGTACGCATGGGGAGCCCACTTGCAGGGGAAAGGCCTGCAAGGTTTTTGGACAGAGGATCAGAAGCACCTACATATCAATTTAAAAGAGATGTTAGCTGTGCAGAATGCCCTCTTGGCTTTCAGGGATCTTCTACAGCCAGGGCAACTACTGATACGGACAGACAACACCACAGTTATGTGGTACATAAACAACCAAGGGGGTTCACACTCCTACCCCCTTTGCAGACTAGCCATGACTCTATGGAACACAGCACTAGCTTGCAAAGTGGACCTACAAGCTCAGTTCCTGCCAGGGAAGCTAAATACTCTGGCAGACAGCCTTAGCAGGAACCTGTCATACCCACACGAGTGGATGCTAGACACCCGAATATTCAAGATGATTACAGAAGCCTGGGGCTGCTCGGACATAGATCTATTTGCATCTCCCCACAACTACCAGTTACAGATTTTTTTCACAAGGACATATCACAAACTAGCATGGAAAGTGGATGCTCTCTCATTCAGTTGGAGGAACCTCTCGGGGGGGTATGCCTTTCCTCCTCTACCTCTTCTTCCACGGGTGTTGAAGATAAAACAGGACAAACCCAAGATGATTTTACTGGCCCCAAATTGGCCTCGTCAATTTTGGTACTCAACACTGATGAATCTGTCCCAGGAGCCTCCTTGGATTCTACCTCAGATTCCAAATCTTTTGTCCCAACACCAGGGCCAGGTTCTGCACTCTCATATCAAAACTCTCAGCCTGGCAGCCTGGCGAATTCAGGGTCTATGATTAAACCTACCCTTTCCAAACAGGTCATGGATGTTATCTTAGAAGCCAGACGGCCTAGCACTAGAAAATCTTATGAAGGTAAATGGAAGAGATTTTGCACCTGGATGCATGCTCAGGATTCAGATCCTCTCATTCCTAATATTCCATTGATTTTACATTACCTGACAGACATGTTACATAAGGGTTTATCCTTTTCCTCCGTAAAAATACATGCCTCAGCTATCTCTGCACATTACAATACAGATCCTCCAATTTTTTCACATCCACTTCTGAAACAATATCTCAGAGAAGCAAAGAATTTAAGGCCCCCTAGGACACCACCCATACCTGCCTGGGACCTCAACTATGTTCTGGAAAAACTTACTCTGCCTCCTTTTGAGCCTGCTGCCACATCAGATATAAAGTATTTATCATGGAAGACCGCTATCCTGCTGGCTTTGACTTCAGCCAGGAGAGTCTTGGAGTTACAAGCACTAATGGCTGTGGAACCTTACATTATTTTTCATCAAGACAGGGTTTCTTTAAGGACTAACCCTACTTTCATGCCTAAAGTGGTTTCTAAAGTGGCTTTAAACCAAACTATTCACCTGCCAACTTTTTTTCCCCAATCCACAAAATAAGGGGGAGAGGATCTTGCATTCTTTGGATGTGCACAGGCAGCTGTGTTTTTACCTGGACAGAACCAAAGATACTGGAAAAACAGAAAAACTGTTTGTTTCTTATGCAGCAAATTCCCAAGGCAAGGCTATTTCAAAACAGACCATTTCTAAATGGATTGCTCATGGAATCAGATTTTGTTACTCTCATCATGGAAAGCAAATCCCAGGAAAAATCAGGACTCACTCAACCAGAGCTGCTGCTACTTCAGCTGCTTTTCTCAGGGGAGTACCTACCAAAGATATTCTGGAAGCTGCAACTTGGAGTTCAGCGCATACTTTCTCTAAGCACTATAATCTACCTCTTTATTCTAAGTCCAGGGCAGGCTTTGCTTCTGCAGTCTTGCAAGGCCTTCTAGCTGCCCCTTCTACTCAGTAACCTCCATCCTTTATCTCAGCTTTGGGATTCAACCCTACAGTGATGACTGCAACAGTGAAACACGATGAACATAGTACAGTTGTATACACTTACCATAAATGTAGATGTTCGAGTGTCTTCACTGTTGCAGTCTGGGTTACCCACCCCCCCGTCCCCTTTTATTCTTTCATTAGTGTGGTTCCCTGCTTCACCCTTCTTCTGAGGTGTATTTGCTACAGGGTATGAGGTTTGTTATATCTTACTTTTAGCCTTTACTTTTGGGCACCTGACATCTGGGGCAAGAAAAACTGGAGAACATGGTGTCGGCTGGGAGCTTTGTACCCCTGGCGCTCTGACGTCAGGGAGGATGACTGAACAGCTGACGCCGGACCCAGACTTTGGGATTCTGGCCAACCGAGGGCTGCCTGCCGGCAGGAAGAACCCTACGGTGATGACTGCAACAGTGAAGACACTCGAACATCTACATTTATGGTAAGTGTACACAACTGTACTGATGCAGTTCTCCGAATGTTTAGTTTAAGTCAATGTTTTATTTAGTTACTTTAACATTTTTTATCTTAATATGCATGATCTTCTGTTCTAGAAATTGACTGAGTAGACATTGTTTTTTTTTGGGGGGGGGTGTATTTTATGTAAGTTGTAAGTAAAGCTACTTTTTTAATACTTAATGAACTATGAGACATGGTCCATATTCTACTTTTTTGCTTAATTTTGTTTTTATTTTTAATACGATTATAGATTTTTGATTTGTAGGGGTTTTAAGTGAGCAAGGTTTTCTTTTTTGTGTGTTTTGCAGGTGTAGTTTATGAACTTTCTTTTCTTTTTGTTTTGATGAGTAGCACAAATGTTTGATGTCCTATCAAAGATGTAGAGAATAGAATATTTTTGATGATGATGCTCCAAGAGGGCAGATAAACAAAACATAT